>NC_047085.1:299284904-299944313 GCF_902459505.1 Geotrypetes seraphini | reverse complement strand
AGTCTCACCAGTTTAGCATGAACTTGTCCAACTTTGTCTTGAAACCCTGGAGGGTGTTTTCCCCTATAACAGCCTCCGGAAGAGCGTTCCAGTTTTCCACCACTCTCTGGGTGAAGAAGAACTTCCTTACGTTTGTACGGAATCTATCCCCTTTCAACTATAGAGAGTGTCCTCTCATTCTCCCTACCTTGGAGAGTGTGAACAGTCTGCCTTGCTCTACTAAGTCTATTCCCTTCAGTATTTTGAATGTTTTAATCATATCTCCTCTCAGTCTCCTCTTTTCAAGGGAGAAGAGGCTCAGATTCTCCAATGTTTCACTGTACGGCAACTCCTTCATTCCTTTAACCATTTTAGTCGCTCTTCTCTGGACCTTTTCGAGTAGTACCGTATTCTTCTTCATGTACAGTTACCAGTGCTGGTTGCAGTACTCCAGGTGAGGGCACACCATGGCCCAGTACAGTGGCATGATAACCTTCTCTGATCTGTTCGTGATCCCCTTCTTGATAATTCCAAGCATTCTGTTCGCCCTTTTCACCGTCGCAGCGCATTGTGCAGATGGCTTCATGGACTTGTCGATCAGAACTCCCAAGTCCCTTTCCTGGGGGGGGGGTCTCTCCTAGTACCGCCCCAGACATCCTGTATTCATGCATGAGATTTTTATTCCCGACATGCATCACTTTGCACTTATCCACGTTGAACCTCAAGCACAACACTTTAAACTCAATTTGCGCAGCCATAGGCAGCCAATGAAGCTGAACAAGTATAAGTGTGATATGTTTGATTTTGAGACACCCATAATCAAACATGCCGCCGCATTTTGCGCCAATTGCAGTGCTCTTACGACACATTTCAGCAAACCTAAGTAAAGAGCACTGCAATAATCAGTAGTTGGAATTAAACTCGTGCTTACCACTGTCCGAAAAACTGCATTTTGAATTTACCTTTATTTCATTGTGTTGGATATATTACAATGGATTGTTTGAAATTGCTCTGACTATGGAATGTGCAGATAAGTGATTTCATGACCCTGATGCTTAACTCCCAGTGCTCTTTCTGTTTTCTATGTGATGGAGTTTTTATTTTTTTTTGTCTATGATAATATTTATGGCAGCTTTTTGACTTTTGTCTACATTTGATGTCACTTTAACTTGAGGCTTCTTTTCTCCATCTGTAAGGCTGGTTTCCAGTAGAGCCCTGGGGGATTCTATAGGTTTGGGCAACATTGATTTGATAAAGTGTTTGTGAATTTCTGTTGCCTCCCACTTTAGTAATGTGTAAAAATAACCCATTTGGAGAAATTACCCCCTGAAAGACATACATACACAAAATGAAAGACACATACCAAAAAAACCCCCACATGCATGAACATATGCATAAAGATACGTAGACAGACAGACACACACAAAGACATGCCCAATATAACCACTGTCATTATAACATGAAACACTTTACCAAACATTTTCACACAAAGTCCTGGAGCAGACATGGATGTATTTGCAGATAGAAGAAGGGAAAATTTGCCATTTTGTCACAGTACAACTGCAAACTTTCCATCTTTTCTTTTTTTCATCTGTTTTTAGCAGTATTTAATTTTTACGTGCAATAATGAAGGGGGGCACATTAAGGACCTGATTCTATAAGTCGCACCGAACAAATAGATCTCATGCATATTCATTGGGGAAATTCTGAAAACCCAGCTTGGCTGCAGCCCTGAAGGAGCGAGACTGGCCATTCCTGAGTTAGAGAATACTGTAGTCACAGGCCTGCCACTACTGTGAAAAGAAGTGGTGAGATTGGATGGGGGCGAGTGCCAGCTTCCGAAGCAAGGTTGATGAAGTTCTTTGGATTCCGCTCACCTTTCTGCATCAGGCTGGTAGTAAGCAAAGCTGAGAAAAGTTCAGCTTGGGATGAAAAGTTGAGAACTGGAAAGTAAGATCGTGGCTCTGTGGTATTCTGAGCACAAAGCAGAAGACGGACTGACTCAGCCAGATGAGAGTGCTGTAACCAGCCAAGCAAAGCACCACCTGCAGTATCTTCTTAATGCTGTTATAATAGGAATCATTTGTCTTGATTGCAAGAGACCTGCCTTCCACTCAGGCTGTAATCATGTCTTTAGTTTAAGGCAATAACAGCATCACTGTGCAATCAAATAATTGCTTTCCATTCTGAAAAGTTTTTTGAATCGCTTTATTATCCAGCTGACACAAAGACAGATGGTTTAATAATGATGTTGATGACATCCTGCACATCCTGGTACACTTCACAGTGAGCTCATTGGAGAAGCATTGCCTTATTCTTCCATCTTATCCTGTATCACTCATTCAGACTCTGCCTACAAGGCCAGTATATACTGTGTCATGCAGAGAGTCCATGATTAGATTCCAAGATTAGGCCTTCTGCACCCCATGCCAGCTGGGATTGGGTGCTCTGTAGAGGCAGTGTTCAAAGCTCCTGTGTGGAGGAAGGAGGTGGTGTAGCAGCAGGCTGAGAACCAGGGAACCCAGGGTTCAAAGCCCAGCAACTCTTGTGTAAGTTATTTATCCTCTTATTCTACAACAGGTCGTCAAAAGTTCAGCATCAAAATTGTGTGCGTAAGTTATGGAATACTAGCAATTAAATGCATAACTAAGAATTCTCAACCCAGTACTGGGAACACCCCCCAGCCAGTAGGATTTCATATAATATGAGATTTTCATGCACTGCCTCTGCTGGAATAGGTTGACAGCCACTGGCATAGATACTGCACAGCCAATGACTCCAACCTACCTCAGAGCAAAAGAGCACCAGAGTGGGTAAGACCCACAGAAGGAGTGACACTTTAAACTTTTTTTTTCTAGACTATGAAGAAAGTTAGGGGTTGTAATTGAGTGGTGGAGCTAGTTGAGTGTGCAAATACCTGGAGTTAACAGGTTTATCTGTTACTTTTCTTCCCATTCTTGACCCTTCATTGCCCATCCCTTTTCATTAAATCTTTTGCCCATTCTTTTTGTTATTTGTTGAACTGATCTTGAGAACCACTTTGATGTCCGTAAATCAAACTGAAATAAATAAATAAGAGGATCCTCCACTCAAGAATACTCTGACAGGGCAATTCTATAACAGAAATAGGCACTCAGGCCCAGATTCTCTACATGTCACAGTTTGTTTGGACGCCAATAGGCGCCCAAGCTCAGTGAAAAATGTAGTTTAAATGATGTTTGAAATTGATTTTCAGGGCACCTACCAGTGCCTAAAAAAAACGGCACCAAAATTGTGCCTCTGTAGATGCTTTATGGCACCTAATGCCACTGTATGGAGGCACGTATGGATTCACATCACAGATAGGCACCAGAAATGTAGGCCTGGAAACCCCAGCCTTCATTTACGGTGCCTACTTCTACCAAAGGCACAATTCTCTAAATGGCATGATTGTGTGATTGACATGCAATCAGCGGCCGACAACTGAGTCAGTTAGAGAATCCGGGCCTCAGAGGGCACTTCATAGGATCCTATTTTATAAAGGAATGTAGGTGCCTAATATTTAGACATGAGCACTTATGCCATCCATTGAGCTGGTGTTAAGTATGAGAGCATAAATTATAGTCTTCTATAAGTGCCACCTCCTTGCAAATGTAAAATAAGTAGGTATTTGCAGAATAGCACTTAGGCTAAATTCTGGCATCTACATGCATGTAGAGCTAAATTCAGTAAAGGGTGCTCAAATTTGGGAGCAAAAAAATGAGCACTTAGGGCCTGATTCTATAAACGGTGCCTAACTCGTAGGCACCATTAAGTATGATTGTCAATTTTCCTCTAGATGCCATTTATAGAAACATGCCTAGCGATGCCTAAGTGATCTTAAGCACCAGTAGGCACTGAAGTGTTTTAAGCTGATCTTCCCTTCACATGTTTACCGGAAAAAAGTTGTATGGATCCAGTGGCGTACCTAGCATGTGTGACACCCGGAGCCCATCATTTTTTGGCACCCCCCCTCATGTGTACGAAAAACATGATTTTTAGTAACAAGCCACACGTCACACATGAGTACCTAGGAAAAGGCAGCATCTTACATACTGCAGTGATAAGTACAACAGCAATACACCCATTGTAAAACTAAACAAGCCAGACTAATACAGATCAATCCTGCAGTCAATCCTAACAGAAAATCATGCCTTTAGAATACACAGATCACAGAAAACACCTTCACCTAGTATGGAATAAGTAATCACAAACTTACTCCTCCCCCTTTTACAAAACTGTAGTGTGGATTTTAGCCACGGTGGTAACAGCTCTGACGCTCATAGAATTCTGAGCATCAGAGCTGCTACCACCACGTCTGGTGCTAAAAAATGCTCCACAGTTTTGTAAAAGGGGGGATAAAATAGAAATACATAAGACAAAGGTTAAATTGAACCAGCAAAAAGCTGGACTCTGCATACAATGCAATACCAGAGAAACAGTGGCACATGTCTCCTAAAGCAATAAATAAATAGAAAATTTTTGTTCTACCTTTGTCTTCTCTGGTTTCTGCTTTCCTCATCTTCTTCTTACTCTCTTCCTTCCGTCCACTGTCTGCCATCTCTCTGCCCCTATATGGCATCTTCTCTCCTTCTATGCCCCTTCCAGAAACTGTATGCCTCCCCCTTCCATCTCTCCTTTCACCCCATTGGTCTGGTATCTGTCTCCTCTCCTTCCCCCCTGCTCTGGCATCTCTCTCTCCGCTCCCTTCCTCCTGGTCTTCCCTGGTCTTCCTTCTCAATTTATTTTCTGCCTTTGTCTAAATTCTTTTTTACTATTCAGGCCTCAATTTCCCTCTTTCACTGTGTCTACCTATAGCTTGCCACCTCTTTCCCTAACTCCTTCCAGTAACTAACTCTATCCTCTTCCCTCAATCCTGCATGTGCCCTTTTTTTCTTTCTCCTCCCCATTTCCTTCCAGCATCTGCTCCCACTTTCCTTCACACTTCCATTCAGCAGCTGTCCTTCCTCTCCCCCACACTTCCATTCAGTGTCTGTTTCCCTCTCTCTACCCCTTCCATCTACTGTTCACCCTCTATCTCGCCCCTTCCATTTACTGCCTTCTGTGCTCTTTCTATCCAGTGTGCACCCTCTCTCTCTCTCTCTCTCTTCCATATGGCATCTTCCCTCTTTCTATGCTCCTTCCATAAACTATCTATCCCGTGCCTCTTCTCTCCTTTGTACATGATTGATTTCAACTCTGTCACCTCTCCGTTTTTCTCTCTCTGTCACTACCCCCTCCCTTATGCTCTGGCATCTCTCTCTTCTCCTTTCTTTCCTTCCCACCTCACAGTCTGGCATCATCCCTTCCCTGATTCCCAGCTTCTCTCTCCTTTCCTTTTCTCACATCTCTCCCTCCCCCTCCATGCTCTGACATCTCCTCCTTCCTTTCCCCCTTCCTTTTCCCTTGATCTGGGATACCTTCCTCCTTCCCTCCACGCCCTGGCGTCTCTTCTTCCCTTTAAGCCCTGGCATCTCCTTTCATTCCCTCCAGTTGGCTAGAGCAACACTCTCCCCAATTCTCTCCCCCTCTGCTCCCTTTCCTCCTTCTGTCACCCAAGGCATGGTGTCCTGAACTTCTTCGGGCAGCAGCAGCATTCACAATTCACTGCTGTTGCCGGCTTCAGGCCTTCCTCTCTGTCGGGTCCTATCTTTATGAAAACAGGAAGTAGGCAGGACCTGGCAGAGAGGAAGGCCTGAAGCTGGCAACAGCAGCAAATTGTAAACGCTGCTGCTGCCCGAAGAAGATAATGGCACCAGGCCTTGGAGCACCCGAGGCAGACCGCTTCTCTCCCCTCCCAGCCAAACCCCCGCTGACCCTCCTATCTCTTCCCCCCAAGTGAACCTTTCCGACCCTCCCAGCGAGAGCAGCAAACCTTCCTCCAGTAGCGTTGGCTGCTTCGCGGCTTTCTCCTGCTGGTGCAGCATCGCTGATGATGTCATCAGTGACGTGGCAGAGGGAGGAGAAAGCCGCAAAGCAGCCGACGCTACTGGAGGTTAGGTTTGCGGCTCTAGCTGGGAGGGTGGGAGCGCGATAGGGACCGGGCTGGCTGTGCACCCCCCCCAGGCTGCACCCGGGGCGGATCATCCCCCCCCCGCCTCCCTCTTGGTACACCACTGTATGGAACTATCTTTGAACTCCACAGCCCCAAAGTCAATCGGACTTACATTACCACTTCAGGAAAATGTTGAAAGACGATACTGAGTATCCTTGATTATTGTAATATAATCTACCTGCGTGCCTATAAGCAAATCTTCAAAAAACTAAGAGTGATTCAAAACACTGCTGTCCGACTGATTTTCGGTCTGAAAAAATGGGAGCATATTACTCTTTATTACCAAAAATTACACTGGCTACCGAGTGAGGCTAGAGTTTTATTCAAATTCACGTGTATTTGCTTCAAATCAATCTTCAGTATGTCCCCAGGTTACCTTGTTTCCCATTTCTCTTTAAATCACTCTAATAAACCCACACGTGGAGGGGCATAATCAAAAAAAACGTCTAATTCCCCTTTTGGCCTAAGGCCTTAAATGTTGAAAGTAGAAGCAGGGAAAATGTCCATAATCAAAAAAACGTCCAAAGGAAGGTTTTGTTTGATAATGGCCTGCCTCTACATTCAGCTGTTTAAACGCCCATACTACCACTACATCTACACTTATACCCCCACGACATCTATACTTATACCCCATAATGAACCAAAAAAAACGCCTAAGCCCCAAAAGTCCAACAGAAGGGCTTTTAGGCGAAGGAGGAGCCAGTCCTTCGCCTAAAAGCTGGATTCTGTAACCGGTGTCTGCCAAAAACAACACCGGTTACAGAATCCACCCCAACCCCCACCCCCCACCCCCGACAACTTCGGGGCAAGAGGGAGCCCAAGTCCTCCTGCCCCACGATTGCTAACCCATCCCCCCCCCCGATTACAGTCGGGCAGGAGGGAACCCAAGCCCTCCTGCCCTGGGCACCCGCAGCACCCCCTGACGATATCGAGGCAAGAGGGAGCCCAAGCCCTCTTGCCCCGCGGCACCAACAACCCCTCAACGATAGCCCAAGAGGGAGCCCAAGAGGGAGCCCAAGCCTCGGGGGGGTGATGTATCATGGCAGGAGAGATTCCTCATTTCCCCTACCGCGATGCCATCACTCCTCTACCCGAACTGCCGCAACCCACAGCAGGAGAGATAGGGCATCTCTCCTGCCACGGGTTGCGGCAGTTCGGGTAGAGGAGTGATGGCATCGCGGTAGGGGAGATGAGACATCTCTCCTGCCGCAATCATTGCTATAGGGGGTAGGCAGGTTGCTGGGGCCACGATCAGCTCAGCGGCCTCTTTTTCGGCACTTAGACTTATTTTGACTTCGTCTAAGTCAAAATGTATAAGTACCGACTAGGCAACCTGCCTAAGGTTTTGGTTATACCTGCTGCATGCCTAGGTGTAGGTCGGCCCACTGCCCGCCCTTTCCCCTCCTCTAAATACACCTCTTTTCTCTATGTGCATTTAGTGGCAGGGGAAAGGCCTAAGCTGGTTTTAGATATGTCTAAAACCAGTTTTGATTATGGGTACTTGGACGATTAGGTTTTTTGATCATCCAAGTAGCCATTTAGGACACTTTTTAGACTTTTTTTTTTTTTTTTTTATTATGAACCCCATAGAGTCCAGTTATTTACATATCCTACTGCCAAATCATGTTGTTTGAAGAGATTTCTTGAGAGAGCTCTCTCTTTCCAGGCAGCCAAAATGAATGCCTGGTTTGGCAAAATCATGCCAGGAGTCTCATCCTATTATTTTTTTTAGAAAACTATTAAAGACACAACTATTTGACAAATTTGTAACCCAAGCTTCCTAATGCTTTTTAAATATAACACGTGTTGTGTACATTCTAGAAATTGATGTATCTTTTTGAACTGTATATTCGCTGGATGATCAGCCTTATCGGCTGTGAACCGCCTAGAACCATTCGTGGTCTGGTGGTATATAAGAATAAATTATTATTATATTATTCCTTCTCTCATTAAGCCTATAAATTGTTGTTCAAATTTATTGTTCAGTAATCTTATTGTAAACGGTATTGAATCTGTGTTGAAATTTTGCTGCGTATAAGAAACTGTATAGTATGGTATGGTAAGCCTTAGGCGCACTGCCATTTAAGTCAGGGTTTTCTGGCCTAAATGAGTGCGACTAAGGTAGGCACCTACCGATGCCTAAGTCAAACTATGACCCAAATCTGTTCCTAACCATGCCAACTTGCTGGTAGGCACCTTGGTGTAGACACCTACCTCAAAATGGTAGGCAGCTCCCGAGTTAGGCACCTACCAGCTAATTAATTTTTTAATGAAATTTTAATTGTTTCTAATGGCACTTTCAATTATCAGTGCCGATTAAGTCAATTAAGAAAATTAAGTTAGGCGCCTAGATTGGCTAGGCACGCTGATTTAGGTGCTTTAACTTTAAGCACCTTTTATAGAATCAGAGCCTAAGTGCTATTCTAGAAATGGTGCTCGAGTTGGATGCAGTTTATAGAATAGCGCTTCATGCCAGGATCTGTTCCCAAATTTGGATGAGAGGATGTAGAGTAGACCAACTGAAACCTTTGCACCTAAATATTTACATATGCATCTTTATAAAATACCAACTAGGATGATTGCATAAATGCAAGTTGGTGCCAATTAGTGTCAATAATTGTGCTTGATTATTAGTGCTAATTGGCTTGATACTCAATTTAATTGTGCATGCAATGTTAAGTGCTGTTTATAGCATTTGGAGGATAATGGATGTGCAGATGTTAGCATCTATTATATAGAATAACCTTCTGAATATACAAAAAAATTTGCATGTTTCCTGTTATTGTGCTGACTACAGACTATTTGGTCATACTGTATACATGCATCTTTTGATGCTTGGGTAATGGTAGCTCACCTTGTAATGAAGGTCAGTTTTGTGTTCCAAGTCATTGGGTGAGTTCTGTACTTCCTTAGAGACGACACAAAGGAATTCAGTCTGGTTTTCATTCCCATAGTTGTAGGAAGAGCCGATGTTCACCAGCTGTGGAAAGAAAGACGCCCTAGTCCACTTAAGGGCTCATTTTCAAAACAGAAAAACGTCCACAAAGCGGCTCGAATTGGCAGTGGGATGTTTTTTTCACCCAAATGTCCAAATCACTATTTTCAAAACCCATTTTTTAAGACACTTTTCTATACAGGTCATCTGCAGTACTTCTAAATTTTAAGGGGGTGTTTTGAAGAAGTGTTTTTGGGTGGGCTTATGATTTGGATTTTTTTCTGCAATCATGAAATATTGTAAAAATGACCATGGCAAAAAAAAAATAAGACATTTGAAGCTAGACCTGCTTCAATAACAAGAGCCAAAAAGGTGCCCAAAATGATCAGATGACAACTGGAGGGATTAACAAATAAACCCCATGTACTCCCCTAATAGTCACTGACCCCCTTCTCATCCCCCAAAGATGTTGAAAGAAACAGTATATATCATCCTGTATGACAACTGCAGATGTGTGGGCAGTCCAATTAGAACAGCAAGCAAGTCCTTGGAGTACCCTTGTGGTCAGTGCAGTGGACTACAGAGAAGGGGTTTCAGGCCCATATCCTACTCTAACTAGTACTATTTTAGTAGAAAGTGTGAGCCTCCAAATTCCACCAAAAAACTACTGTGCCTACTTATAAGTGACATCTGCAGACATAAGGGTTATTGTTGTGTTGTACAGTTGGGTAGAGTAGATTTTTGGTAGATTTTGGAGGGCTCCCCATACAATGTAAGGGGGTAATGGTAAGATGTAACCTGGGATATTTTGTGTAATGTCCACTACAGTGCTTCCGAGGGTGCTCCACTGCTCTGCTGGGATGTGTGTGTGGCCAGTCTATTGCTACCCCACCCCCACCCCCATATAACCTAATGGCTTGTTTTTATACATTTTTCCCTTGATTGTTTATTTTTGAAAATGGTCCTTCAAGGTAGATACACTGAGCTCCAAAAAATCTAGCAAATGGCCATTTTTGAAACAAAAAGTTGGATGTTTTTCTTGTTTCAGAATGGCCATTTTCACTACAGGAATTTTGGGTGTTTTTCACAAAACATCCAAAATCAGATTTAGATATGTTAATCTCTTAACATGCGGTCCTACCAACTGCAAATACATACAGTTCAGTAAGCTGTCATCCAGTGTGTTGAGTTGTAGTTTACAAAGGAGAAAGGCAGGGTTTCTGTAGACATACCCCAGCAAGAGCTGTGAGAATGTGGTATGTGTAAACAAGAAGGGACAAAGTCTATCTTGTTAGAAAAAATTTCTAAAACTCAGTTCAACAGTGTGCTTTAATTGGTTTTAAGTCTGTGGTGATATCTGTAAAGTTGGTCAGGCAACCTAAGGCAGGGGTGTCAAAGTCCCTCCTCGAGGGCCGCAATCCAGTCGAGTTGTCAGGATTTCTGCAATGAATATGCATGAAATCTATTAGCATACAATGAAAGCAGTGCATGCAAATAGATCTCATGCATATTCATTGGGAAAATCCTGAAAACCCGACTGGATTGCAGCCCTTGAGGAGGGACTTTGACACCCATGACCTAAGGGATCAGAGTATTTGACAGAAGGATGGGGTTATAGAAAACTTGTCCTCCTTTTGTAGGATACAGGGCCGCCATCAGAAATTTCTGGGCCCCTTACTGAGCAATCCTATTGGGCCCCCCACGCACCCCTTCCCCCCCCGACCCCCCCCTTCTTCCATGGGCCGAATACACACATACTTTTCTCTGTCGCCGCACTCTTTGACCAAAAGATTTGTAAGCCTGCAACCACGTCAAGGTAGACTCTTTCAGCAGGGCCCTAACCTAACCTAAACTAAACTAATCTATACCTATCTATTCTAAACTAACATATGCCTAATACTGAACTAATAACAAACTAACAAACATCTGCATAATAAATAACTAATAAATAATAGTGCTAGTAGCTATAATTCACTTTTGAATGTAAAATCTCAGTTAAGGATTTCTTTTGACCTTTGTAGGCCAGAAGTAGATCACAATTGCACAATATTTTTTGTAACAAGTATTAAATGTGTTTTTATAAATACTGTAAGCTTAATAAATATATCAGAAAAAACTACACATCTGAGCGCATATCTAAACATACACATCTGAGCGCATATCTGAACATACACATCTGTATGATCCCATCCTCCTCAGCTTGCCTATAGCTGCATCATGCATGTTAAAAATGTACGATATGTTGATATGTGCACCTTCCTTCCTTCCCATCCATCCTCCTCAGTCTGTCCTTACACATCCACAGCTGCATGTTAATGATGATGTATATGTTATGATGATGAATAAGTGCATATGAGCACATCATTAACATGCAGCTATGGATGAATATATAATGATGTTATGAGTGTGCAAGTCTTCCTTCCCATCCTCCTCAGCATGTCACATACAGCATGTTACATTACACAGACTTTGTGTAATGTAATATGCTGTATGTGACATGCTAAGGAGGATGGGAAGGAAGAGGTGCACACTCATAACATCATTATATATTCATGAATCAATCTGATAATCATCACCACCAGGCTGTGTGTGTTATGGGATGGAGGAAGAAAGGTGCATGGGATGGAGGAAGAAAGGTACATGTTTAAATTGCGCGGGGACAGAAATCCCACCCGTCCCCCGCCAAAGTCCCACCCATCCCCACCTGTCCCCGTGAGGACTCCCACCCGTCCCCACCCGTCCCCGCGAGGAATCCCTCCGTCCCTGCCCATCCCCGCGAGGAATCCCCTCCGTCCAGGCCCGTCCCTATAAACTACAGAAATAGTTATTTCATTTAATTATGCTACTGAATTAAAGGTTCTGGTAGAAACCCATTTAAAAATAAGCAAAAAGACTTTATTAATTTGGAAATATTAATTGGGAAAAATACATACTTTGTAAACGGGTTTCTACCAGAGCCTCTAATGTTTATAAATTTTTATCAACACAACTAATATACTACTTTATCCTGAAGCAAAAAAAAAAAAAAAGAATTTTTTTTCCTACCTTTATTGCCTGGTTTCTGCTTTCCTCATGTTACATTACATTACATTACATTAGAGATCTCTATTCCGCCATTACCTTGCGGTTCAAGGCGGATTAGAAAAGATATATAAATGGGGGTTACAAAAGATATAAAGAATGGGGGTTACAATGGAAGAATAATAGACATTTCTAGCGTTGTACAGAGTAGATCATTCGAAGAGAGTTGTAAAGATTCGATCCATTGTCATTTCTAGAGTTGTTGAGAGTAAGTGTTGTTAAGAGTAAGAGATTTTAAGAGTAGGTGTGGTTAGGACTGTTTCAGGGCTTTCTTGAAGAGTATAGTTTTTATTTCTTTTCTGAAAATCTTGTAGTCTGGGGTGGTTAACAGTAGGTTGGAGATTTGGTTATCCAGTTTTGCAGCTCGAGTGGCTAGGAGGCCATCGTATTGTTTTGACTGTTTTACTTCCTTGATCGGGGGAGGTGTGAAAGGGGAGTGCGTTTTTCTATGTCTGGTTGAGGTTGCTTGGATGAGGCGATTGTTTAGGTAGGCTGGGCTGTTTCCGTTTAGGGTTTTGAATATCATACAGTAGAATTTAAATAATATTCTTTCTTGGATTGGTAGCCAGTGTGAGTTGATGTAGGCCTCTGTGATATGATCATGTTTCCTCAGTGAGTAGATGAGTCTCAGAGCAGTATTTTGGATTGTTTGTAGTTGCATGGTCATCGTGGCAGGGCAGGGGAGGTAGAGGATGTTGCAGTAGTCTAGCAATCCTAGGATTAGGGATTGTACTATGAGCTGGAATTGTGTTCTTTCAAAGAATTTCCGGACTTGTCTCAGGTTTCTCATTATTGCGAAGGATTTCTGTATGTTCTCATTTAATTCCTTCCATCCACTGTCTCTCTTCTTTCTGCGTCTTCCATTTGCTCTGTTACTGTGCCTCTCCCTTTCTCCCCCTTCCCAAATTGGTCTGGCACCCATCTTCTTCCCTCCGCTCCCCCCATAGTCTGGCATCTCTGTCTTCTTCTCTGCCAGTGTCTTCTCCCCACTCTCTCTTCCCCATTTCCTTTCAGCGTCCTTCTCCCCCCATCTTCCCCATGTCCTGTCAGCATCCTTCTCCCCCCCTCTGTTTTCCCCATTTGCTTTCATTGTCCTTCTCCCCCCTGTCTTCCCCATGTCCTTTCAGTGTCCTTCTCCCCCCTGTCTTCCCCATGTCCTTTCAGTGTCCTTCTCCCCCTCTGTCTTCCCCATGTCCTTTCAGCGTCCTTCTCCCCCCTGTCTTCCCCATGTGCTTTCAGCGTCCTTCTCCACCCCTTTGTCTTCCTCATATCCTTTCAGGATCCTTCTCCCCCTCTGTCTTCCCCATGTGCTTTCAGCGTCCTTCTCCCCCCCTATCTTCCCAATGCCCTTTCAGCGTCCTTCTCCCCCCATCTTCCCATGTCCTTTCAGCGTCCTTCTCCACCCCTTTGTCTTCCCCATGTCCTTTCAGGGTCCTTCTTCCCCCTCTGTCTTTCCCATGTGCTTTCAGCATCCTTCTACCCCCTCCCATCTTCCCCATGTCCTTTCAACGTCCTTTTCCACCCCTTTGTCTTCCCCTTGTCCTTTCAGCATCCTTATCCACCCCTTTGTCTTCCCCAGTGCTTTCAGCGACCTTCTCCCCCCTCAGTTTTACCCATTTCCCTTAAGCGTCTTTTCTTCTCCACTCCACCTTTCCTCTCTTTCTCCCTCCCTGCCCCTTACCTTTGTGGCGCTTCCCCACCCGACCGACAACAGAAAAGGCCCGGTCAGACAAACCTCCCTGCCCTGTAGCCGCGAATCTAAATTACCTTCTTACAGCAGCTGGAGTATTGAAGCTGCTGTAAGAAGGTAATTTAGATTTGCTGCTACAGGGCAGGGAGGTTTGTCGGCCGGGCCTGTTGTCGGTCGGTCGGGGGAAGCGCCACAAGGCTAAGGGAACCTGACCGGCTGTGACCCTTGGCTGCACCCGGGGCGGACTGCCCCCCCCCTTCGGAACACGACTGCCTTTTCCCTACCTGCCCTGCCGCAAGCAGCCGACCAGAAGTCTTCCCGATGTCAGTGCTGACGTCGGAGGAAGGGAGGGCTTTGCTTAAGCCCTCCCTCCGACGTCAGCACTGACATCGGGAAGACTTCTGTTCGGCTGTGTGCTGCGGCAGGGCAGGTAAGGAGAAGGAGAGGAAACTATGCTTGCGACCCTGGGGAAGCCCGGGCCCCCTTCTCAGCTCCGGGCCCCTGAATGCAGGACTGGTAGTACTGCCCTGATGGCGGCTCTGGTAGGATAATTGTTATAGGTTGGTTCCCAGGTTATAAGATCTTACTAAGTGCTTTGTTATCTGTTAGTCTCTTGCCATAGCATAAATAAGAGCTAAGGGGCAAATTCTTTAAACAGCGTCCCGATTGTAGGAAGCAGTAGGCATCCTACTGATGTCTAACCAGCCAATCAGGATGCCCATTTTCTATTTTTTAAAAACCTGAGGTAGGCCACAGGGAGATGCGTTGGGACACTTAAGCTCATCCAAGGCTAGGCGTGGCCTTGGTTTTACTCGGAAGTAGCCTTGGACGAGCTTAAGCAGCCCTAGGCATCTCCCTAGGGTCGGAACTTAGCTGATTGCGACAAGGAAATCTCCCTGCTGCAATCAGCTGAGCAGCTGTGGCAGGGACCACCTCCTCACTCCACCCCACCCCCACAGCAAAGTCAGATGCCATCCCTGAACCCCCTGTGAATGTCTGTGGCAGGAATGAAGCCATATCATTTCTGACACCACCCCAAACCCCCCATGAATGCCATGGCAGGAGGGATGCCCACTCCCTCCTGACACCACCTCCAAATCCAACAAATCCCCCAGGGAGGGAAAGGCTGGACTTTCATTTAAGAGGTACAGGGAGGGTATGGGTGGTATCTACAGATGGGGGGCTTTGGAGGAGGGGTGTCACTGGGTGGGGGAAGTTCTAGGTGGGGTGGCAGGAGGGAGTGGGCATCTATCCTGTTGGGGATTTGTTGGTGGTTCTGGCAGGAGGGAGTAGGCTTCCTTCCTGCCTGGGGATTTGTCGGGGGTTCAGGGAGTGGCAGGATGGAGTGGGCATCCCTCCATCCATGGACATTCGCAGGGGGAGGATCGGGGGTGGCGACAGGAGGAAGTGAACATCCCTCCTGCTGGCTAACTTCACGGAGGAGTTCAGGGGGTCCCTGCTGTTGCTCAGCTGATTGCGACAGGGAGATTTCCTTGCCACAATCAGCTGATGGCAAGGGATCAGGTGTGATTCTCTAACTGGCACCTGTGACATGGGTGCCAATTAGAAAACTGTGGTGGTTAGGCAGGGTTAGGTGTCTATCCATTAGTGCAGACGTGATTCTGTATAGGACACCAGTCTGCGATTCTCAGCCACTTTTTTAGCGACTGCTGAGACCAGCATCCTATACTGAATTTCCCCCTAAATTAATATGAGGGGCCACTGAAAAGTTCTCAGCCCAGCTAACAAAGTTGGGGCAGTCTCCATTGAGGGATATACACTTAGGAAGAAATTCTAGAAACAGTGCCTATGTTAATTAACAAATGCCATTTAAAACAGCAAAACATAGCACCATTAAAGTGCCTACTGGCATCTAAATAATATGTGCCAGAATCACGCCTATAGAGGCGCTGTAGGCCGCTGAACACCACTATGGGTGTGGCTAATGCCAGTAGTGGCATTAGGCGGCCTAAAGCACCTACATAGGCGCGATTCACAGCACATAGGCACCAGAAATGTAGGCCTGGAAAATCCTGACCTACATTTCCAATGTCTATCTTTCGCAGAGGCGCAATTCTATATACGGTGCCGTCGTTTGATTGACATGCAATTGACCACCACTGATATCAGTGCCCTATAGAGAATCTGGGCTTTAGTCCAGTGATTTTCCACTTTTCTTCATTCCATCAGAAAAAAAAACAGAATGACAAAAGTGGAAAACTGCTGGACTAAATGTATGGCCCTCAATGGAGACTGCCCCAACTTTGTCGGTTGGGCTGAGAACTTTTCAAATGCCCCTTGTAAAGAGCATGACAGTGATTGGGGGATTTTATTAGTTTATTGAGCACCTAGAAATCTGGATCTTTTAACTGCTGATATCATTAATATAATCTGTAACATGTTTTTACATATGCCCACTTTATCTGTAGATGAAGATTTTAATATTCCCACTGACTCTGTTTTAACTGGCCCAACTTACCAATTTTTAGAGATACTACTAGACTTTCAGGGTTTAAAACAGTTTATTGTTGACCCTACACCTTCATTCGGATGTGTTTTAGACCTAGTTTGTTTTCTCCAAGCTACTTGGGAATATATTGGATTGTTTGAACTTGCCCATTGCCCTACTAGTTTGGACAGATCATTTATTTTACTTTAAAAAAATCAACAATTATTGCCTGTGGACAAAGATGTGACAACAAATGCTGTGTTTCACTTGAAGAGAAATATTGCTCTACCCAGTGCATTTTTTCAAGCACAAAAAGGTGCTGGTACTCAAAAACCAGATCATTCTTCAAGAATGGGGTGATCACTGAAGGACCCACCCCTCAGTACCCAGACCCCTGCAACCAGCCACAGAATCCATGGAAAGGCAGCACTAAGGGCTCCTTTTACAAAGGTGCGCTAGCGGTTTAATGCGCGTGCTAAACCTCTGGATGTGCTAGCCGCCGCCTCCCTCTCGAGCAGGCGGTAGTTTTTGGCCAGTGTAGGGGTTAGCGCGTGATGAAAAGTCACGCGCATTAACCCCGCTAGCGCGCCTTTGTAAACGGAGCCCTAAGTTTGCAGAACCTGAGTTCTTTTATTAATACCATGAGTCATTTTTATCAAGCAATGGAAAGTGTTTGGGTACTAAATATCCCTGAGTACCCCCTAAAAAAAACCCCTGACTGTACCCACATTTTTAGGACCTTTAAATCTGAAGACTGTGGCACTTATTCTGAAGGAGATGGAAATGCTCCCCCTCTCCCCCCCCAAAAAAAAAAAAAATCCATCTGCTGAAATCATCCAAATCACAAGTTTTGAAAGAAAGAATTTGGATGTTTTATACTGTAGTTCAACCAAATAGCAAGGAGGCATGCTGGAGGCATGATTTTGAGTGGAACTAGGGCTGGCCCTAAATTAAGATATCTTTCAGTGATAATGGAACAGGAAGAAACATCTAAGGCAAAAAAAGGATATTTCAATCACGCCCAGGGTACAAAAAGATGACCTGATTGAACAGCTGACCATTGGAGGGATGAATTCAGTTTTTTCAAGCTTTATTTAAAATTCTATATACACGCTTCTCAAATATTTCTAAGCGATTGCAATTCTAAAAAGGGGGGACAATAATATACAATATTTCCAATTTCAAACAGACGTACAAAACTGGACTGGTACGTAACAGTAGAGGGGAAGAACTACAAAAGTAATAGTGCAGAAAGGAACATGTAGGGTTAACACAACCAAGAGGGGGAAAAGTAAAAATAGAAATGTATAGAAAGGAAATCAAGGAATATACATGAAAAATACAAATTAAACGATGGTCTTGGTCCTTGAGTATGAGCTCCCGACGTTCATAGAGTTCCTCTGAGCGTCAGGAGTAGCGCGGGCCATTCAGCGTGGCTCTCTGCGCTACAAACTGCTATCACAGTTTTGTAAAAGAGGGGGTAAGTTTCAAAGGCATCCTTATACAGGAAACTTTTGAGGGAGCCTTTGAATCTATCCAATGCTGTTTCATTTCGCAGTTACCAACCCCCTCCTACCGCCCTAAGAAGTGAAGGTGAGAGTGGATACCAGGCTCTACAATAGTTTCAGCTGTTATGGCCATTCCTAACACAGCAGCAAGCAAGTGTAAAGAATAACTTAATGGTCCATGTAATGGACTTTGAACAATAATGTAGCTCCCACTTTGACTCTTATTTCTGTACAGATATGCGAGAGAGACCTCCTGGAACGTAGAAATACCTACTGTACCTGAATTTATACGATACCTTTTGCATGATAGCTATTGTAGTGGTGTACATGTAGGTACAATCAGGTTTATGTCTGTCCTCATAATAACATACTGTATAGCGAAATTAAGGTGGGATTTGTTCCATTGTTTAACGTCCACTACATTGACCACTAGACTGCCCCTTTGCTTTGCAGGGACATCTGTGTGGCCAATTTTGTACAAATGATGCCAGATAGACGTTTTTGTATCTGCTTTTTTGACATCCATATTTTGGATGTTTTGCTTCAGAAATGGCTGTTCATTTTGGACATTTTCAGTGCGAGAATGTCCTTTTCACGTATTTTAAAACAAGTAATACTGATGTTTTTCCTCTTTCAGAATAGCTGTGAGATGGACTTTTTTTTTTAATGTTATAACTAGGATGTACCACATCTGACATGGTTGTTCTTTCAAAAATGCTCCTCTACTTCTCAAGGCCAAACCATAGATGAGGTAGTGGAACATTGGTATGAAAATCAAGAACTATTAATGACATTGCTTCAACATATGATGATAAAAGATCAACTAGTTTCATTGATATCTTGCAAAATTTAACTGGAAAAGCTACCTATTTGAAGGAGCTTGACGTAGGTGAAGATTTTTGGTTGATAAGGAGACGTACAAAAAGATTTGCTTGTCTGCAACAAAGCAATTGAAATTGGAAAAGAAAAAAAATCTTTTTTGGTAGCCAGCAATAGTGACTGAAAATCATCCTAAAGCAGTGTATCGCAAACTGTGTGCCACGGCAGATTCTAAGTGTGCCACGTGGTGCCCAAGCAGGAGAGGTGCCTAGTGCCAGCTGATTGCTTACAGGATATGCCTCTTGCGGTGAGAGGTACATCCTCTAGGCCAGGGGTAGGGAACTCCGGTCCTCGAGAGCCATATTCCAGTCGGGTTTTCAGGATTTCCCCAATGAATATGCATGAGATCTATTTGCATGCACTGCTTTCAATGCATATTCATTGGGGAAATCCTGAAAACCCAACTGGAATACAGCTCTCGAGGACCGGAGTTCCCTACCCCTGCTCTAGGCAGTCAGACGGCGCCAGTGCCTCTCCTGCTATCTGCACCTCTTCCTCTCCAGAACCCCACCACCGGCGGCAATAGGAGTCTCAGGGCCGTGGCTGGAGCACATCCGCGCCTTCATGGATGTCTATGGGATGACATCACACGTGCGTATGACATCATCACATCAACGTCCATGCACTTCAGGGTGCCCTCCAGCCATGGCCGCGGCTTTAAAAAGTGTGGGCACACTGTCCTAAAGTATTATTTGAGAATCGTAAGGACCTACACTTAGGAGTTAGCAATGTTTCTCTTGCAGAGCATACTGTTATTCCTATTAAGAAGCAAGATTTCTCCTGGATTTTTTTAAGACAAAATTTAATTTAGTTCAAGCCCATTTCATGTCATAGAAAGAGCCTGAAGATTTACTACTTAGGTCTAAGTGGAGTGGCTGTTGTTTGGATCATTTCTCCCACATGGCTAATTAAAACGTGGTAAAAATGTACTTAAACCATTGCAAGATTTTAATTAATCTTTCTTTGCAGTCTGGAAATTTTCCATGCAAATTGAAGGAAGCTGTACGTCATCTGGCATTAAAACAACAACAACATAATTTGGGAGAATGATATAGTGACTAATTGCAGACCCATTTCTAATCTTCCTTACCTGGGAAAATTGATTGAATGTGCTGTCTTACTCTATCTAGTTAGAGCAGTTTATTGCTGCAAACAGTTGGTTGGGTGATTTTAGTGCTGGTCACAGCAGTGAAGTCATATTATTAGCTATGATGGATGATTTGCAGGGATGGTTAGATAAAGGATATAACGCACATGCATTAGATGTTGCTCTGGATTTGTTCACAGCATATTATCCCATTAGCCTTGAGATGTAGATTCAGCATTTGGACACTAAAAATAGAGGGTGTTATGGTACTAAAATGATACGCTTCTGTTTTTGAGAGGAAAGTTGCAACAGGTTGCTTTACCTTGGATTTTAAAGTATGGGATTACTCAATCCTATCTGCTTTATTATTTAACTTATATATCCAACCACTTGGTCTTTTGATTTACAGAAAAAGCCTAAGAAATATTTTTTTAAAAAATAAGGTGATATCTTTTTTATTTGACTTACAATGCATTTTTTTGATTAGCTTTTGAAGACTTTTGAACACTAATCAAAAAAAATATTGTTAGTCCAATAAAATGGTATCAATTTATCTTTTTTATGTTTTATTTCATTTCTATATATTACCTTTAAACATGGACTAACATAGCTGCCAAACCGTTTTCCTTAGAAAAAGTCTGAACTCTTATGCCTGAAAGGGTCGAAAAATGGCAGAATTCTTCTATTTGCAGTTGGAATGTTAATGAGTAGTGTAGTGGGGAGTAAGGGAAGCATAAGGCTTGACCTTAACCAGGCTATTTGGGATCTAGTGACGGGTTTGGCTAAATCTATTAACCCTCAGCTCTCTCAGTTAGAGCACAAAATTAATACTCAAGAAGAGGAAATTAAGAATATTAAAGTCGACTTACAAGATTTAAAATATTCAACACTGAACTCTTCCCAAGAAACGAAAGTTTCTAAACAAATTACAGAAACACTTATGAGAGATAACATTAATCTAAGGAGAAAATTGGAGTCTTTAGAAAATTTTTCTCGGAACAACAATCTTAGTCTTATTAATTTTCCTAGAGTTGCGGCAGTAACTCCTAGAGATATGTTGAAACGTTATATGATAGAGGTATTGGAAATTTCTGAGGAATTGTTGCCGCCAATTACCCAAGTGTATTATTTACCAATAAAAAGGGAAGAAAAGTTAAAGGAAGAAGATGATCAATGAGTACTTAATATTTCTACAATTTTGGAACTTTCAGATAGCGAACTTGCAAAGCCAGCAACACTTCTTCTCACAGTAGCCTTGACAGCAGAAAATAATTGGTTATTAAGACTTTTCTTTAAGAATAAACAGAAAGACTTTCTAGGGTATAAAATACAAATGTATCCAGATTTGTCACGAAATACACAAAAACGTCGACGAGAATTTTTGTTGTTAAAGCTGGGAATTAATGCTCTGGGGCGACCTATTTTCTTCGTCACTCATGTGAATGTGTGATAGTGTATCAACTGCAAAAATATGTTTTCTTTGATCCTAATCAACTGACAAACTTCTTGTCAGCTGCTCGCCTGAAAAAAGGAGTGGATACATGAAGCACTCATAGATTTTGATTTCTAGTCTCAAACAATAACCGAAAATCTTTATCTTTATTTTTATCTCTTTGTTATTATCTTGCTGATTCTACATCTTGGTTCTTATTGAGGACTTGAGTTAAAGTTAAGCTATAAGTTATATCGAATTAGTGGATTAGTAGGATATAATTTATATTGTTCTTTATTTACATTACATTACATTACAATACATTAGAGATTTCTATTCCACCATTACCTTGCGGTTCAAGGCGGATTACAAAAGAGATAAAAAACGGAGGGTTATAATGGAAGAACATTTGTCCTTTCTAGAGAGGTAAAGAGTAGGTTATGTAGTTTCTGTGTGGCGGGAAGAGGGAGGGGGAAGGACGGTAAGTTTGAAGTTAGGGCTGTTTCAGGAATTTCTTGAAGAATGTAGTTTTTATTTCTTTTCTGAAGTTATGGCTGTTTAAGGAATTTCTTGAAGAGTATAGTTTTTATTTCTTTTCTGAATGTCTTGTAGTCTGGTGTCATTATCAGTAGATTGGAGATTTGGTTATCTAGTTTAGCTGCTTGAGTGGCCAGGAGGCCATCATATAGTTTTTTCCATTTTACTTCTTTGATCGAGGGGTGTGTGTTTTTCTATGTCTGATTGAGGTTGTTTGGATGAGGCGGTTGTTCAGGTAGGTTGGGCTGTCTCCGTTTAAGGCTTTAAATAACATACAGTAGAATTTAAATATTATTCTTTCTTGGATTGGTAGCCAATATGAGCTGATGTATGCTTCTGTAATATGGTCGTGTTTTCTCAATGAGTAGATGAGTCTCAGAGCTGTATTTTAGATTGTATGTAGTTGTTTAGTCATTGTAGCAGGGCAATGGAGGTAGAGGATGTTGCAGTACCGTAATCTTGTAGACTTAGGATTAAGGATTGTACTATAAGCTGGAATTGTGTTTTTTTTGAAGAATTTCCTGACTTGTCTTAGGTTTCTCATCACTGTGAAGGATTTCTGTATTGTTTTATTTATTTGCGGTTGCATGGTGCAGCATCGGTCTATAGTCATTCCTAGTAGTTTTATGGTAGTTTGAATGGGATAGTTGATTGTGTTAATTTCTATTTTGGTTATGGATGGGACTTTGTCATTTTCGAGGAGGATGAATTTAGTTTTGTCTGTGCTGAGTTTCAGTTTGTGATCTTTCATCCAGGTTGCTACTGTTTCTAGTGTTCGGTGTAGTGTGTTTGTCATGGCGGTCTTTGGTTGATCAAAAGGTATGAGAATGGCAATGTCATCTGCATAACTATAGGTGGTGATGCCTAGATTATCTAGTATGTTCCGAGAGATGCAGTGTATAGGTTGAAAAGAGTAGGGGATAGTGGGGATCCTTTTGGTACGCCGCAAGGGTTGGACCAAGGTTCAGATTTTTCTTTATCTGATTTTACTCTGTATGTTTTGGATTTTAGGAAGCCTTCAAACCAAGAGTATACTTTATCTGAGATGCCTATTGCAAAATTACTAGGCTCCCGCATTGACACAGCCAGACAACACCTCAGCACAGGAAAAAAAATGCGGCTCACACAACTAGACCTTACCGCAGGTCAAATGCTGCGGTAAGGTCTAGTTGTGTGAGCCGCATTTTTTTTCCTGTGCTGAGGTGTTGTCTGGCTGTGTCAATGCGGGAGCCTAGTAATGTCTCTGTGCTGAAGTTGGATCTGAAGCCAGATTGCGTGGGGTGAAGTATATTAGGTTAATCTAGATAGTTGGTGAGGTGTTTGGTTACTAGTCCTTCTGTCAGTTTGACATATAGAGGTATTGAGGCAATGGGTCTGTAGTTGGATGGTTGGTCTGTTGGTCCTTTTGGATCTTTTTGGATTGGGGTGATGATGATTTTGTTGAGGTCAGTTGGGAAAAGGCTGTCAGTGAGCATGGTTTGTATCCATTGCAGAAGTAGAGTACGGAATTTTGTGCTGGAGGTTGTACGGAGATATGATGGGCAGTGGTTAAGGTTCACAGGATGTGTGGCTGTACTTTTTGAATTCAGACCATTGTATGTTGGGGAATTGAGACCATGTTCTGTCAGCTGCAGTTGATTCTTTATCTGTGGGAAGAATTGTGAGTTCGTTTAGGTGGGATGGGGTACAATCGAGGGTGGCTCTGGCATTTGTAATTTTGTTCTTGAAATGTTCTGCTAAGAGGGTGGCTGAGGGGGGTGGGGTATTGTTAGTGGTCATGTAGGATTTGATGTCTGTTAGGTCTTTTAATATTTGGAATAGTTTTTTGGTATCTTGGGTTTCTGTGCCTATTAGATTAGTGTAATATGTTTTTCTCTTGTCCTTTAGTAGCATTTTGTAGTATTTTGTAGTATATTAGTAGTATTTTGTATTGTTTGTCATATTTGTTGCTTAACTTTATCTTTCTGTACAAGTGATAACTTGATTGTAATTGAAAATTGATAAATAAATAAATTTAAAAAAGACTGGACCTCAACCCTCACATTGCATCAGACGAGCAGAACTGGAGTGGCCAGGCATGACTGCAAACTCAAAATAACATATGTCTGGCAAAAATAAGTGTGAACTTTTCTTATTTATTCCACAAACTTCAAAACACAAAATATTTCAGTTGGGTGTCTTCCTTTGCACCCCAAACTTAGCACATCATCAATGTCATAAACAATATTGGCTCAGGCATTAACAGAAAAGTAAAGCTTGACAGCTCAGACCTGCCAGAAAATGTAGCCGCTGTCATGCAAATCCCCCCCCCCCACACACACACACCCGGCAGCAGGAGGAATGCCCATTCCCTCATGCTGCAGCCATTAAACAACCCCCTCCCCCTGACACACACCCCCAGCAGTGGGAGGGATGCCCACTACCTCCCACTACTGTCGTTAAGCAACCCTCCCAATATTCCCCACAGCAGCGGGAGGGATACCCACTCCCTTCCACCACCAAGCAACCCCAGAGACACCCCTCCAAGCAGCGGGAGAGATGCCCACTCCCGCCACCGCCGCTGTTGTACCACCGATGACCACCCATGCCTCTGATAAATCCCCGACAAACCCCCGACCACCTTATCTTGTTTACGAAGGCCGGTCAGAGGGATGCCTCTTACCTACGGCCATCTCACCCACTGCTGAGGGGGAAGGGTGTCGGGAGAGGGTTGCTTGGTGGTAGGAGGGAGTGGGCATCTCTGCCGCTGTCAGGGGTGTCAGGGGAGGGTTACTTGGCAGCAGGAGAGAGTAGGTATCTCTCCCACTGCTGCGGCGGGAGAGGGTATCTCTCCTGCTGATCTTTGATTTGGGGTCTTTTTTATTTATTTTTTATTTGTGCATTTATTCTGTGCATGTGACGATCACTATCACCAGCAATCGGCACATGCAAATTGTGTCGAGTCCAGCACTATTCCTGACTTGTCACATTTTAAAAACAGAAAGAATACTGTACCAACAGTCAGGAAAACTCACCAGGGAAATTTCCTGGGCTTGCGGAAAGGTCAAGCTGTCTATCCTGTCATAGTGCCTCAAGGTTTCAAACCCTGGCAGGATGGGGTAAGCAGGTCAGGAAGAAGAGCTTACTCAAGACAGAAAGTAAAACCCTTTAAATCTGCATTAATCTCAGTTCCGTAGCAGTAATTTTCAGTCTGGCCAAAGGAGGTATCGGAGAGAGACTTGGCCAATTCTAATCCCACATAGTTGGGGCAGGGCTTTCACCAATATAAACCTGAGCCTCAGACAGAATGGGGAGAAAGGTGGAAGAAGGCCAGCAGTACAGAAGGTGGCAGGAAAGCAGACCTGTGCCAAAAAACACAGGAGATACTACCTTCACAGACGTGAAAGCAGAAGAAAAACAATGAAGGTGATTGATTGGTGTTCAATTTCATTTATTGATTAAAAAGACTCGACACGATCGTGTTTCACCCCAGACGGGCCTGCCTCAGGAGTCTGAATGTATAATGAGACTGTATTTTTGTGAATACTCTATCTTCAATTCTTAATTCTGTGTTCCAATCTGATATATATACATTCACTAAGTAATTAGATGGTATAATGAAGTGGAAAAAAGTGACACTCAGTAATGCTCTGCAGTCGCTGCCTGCTTCATACGCCGCTTACGGTATGACTTTTGTTTGATGCAGGCAGCGACTTTGGAGCATTACTGAGTGTCGCTTTTTTCCACTTCATTATACCATCTAATTACTTAGTGAATGTATATATATCAGATTGGAACACAGAATTAAGAATTGAAGATAGAGTATTCACAAAAATACAGTCTCATTATACATTCAGACTCCTGAGGCAGGCCCGTCTGGGGCCGAAACACGATCGTGTCGAGTCTTTTTAATCAATAAATGAAATTGAACACCAATCAATCACCTTCATTGTTTTTCTTCTGCTTGCAGGAAAGTAGACCTGGCCATGGGACAAACTCCAACCCAAAGCAAAACCTGATGCGGAGATGGTAGAGCTGGAGGAACCTGTTCAGCTAACCCAGGCAGAACTGACAGCACAGGAAAAACATATAGAGATTGTGGAGGAACTACCATCTCAAGGTGAGCGAGCAGAGGAAATTGAAACTAGCTAAATGTGGCACTATTATCTTTGTTGTGTTTTGTGACTGAGGAATTTGGCCCTATTGCAAAGAGACTTGTTGTGCCCTACTTTTTTGTGAGCAGAAGTTTGAGTTTTTTAATAAATTTATTTTGGGAATAAGTGAAACAGGACTGTTGAGCAATTGATGGCACTAATGAGGAAAACCTTTAAGGCTGTTTGAGTAAAGGAAGGACTGCTAGAACCAAAGACTGGGTTTTTTGTTTGTTGGTTTATTTTACTGTTATTTTGAATCCTGGGGTTTACCTTTTTCTATTTGGGACATTTGACAAGGACTACAAACCTTACACTGCTAGTGAGCAGAGCTTGTTAAGGAACTGTGCAATTGTACCTGTATTTAAACCTGACTCATTGCTTTATGTTTTCTTTGTTTCTTTTTGGGAACAACCAGCTGACTTGTGTCAAGCCACAACCATAACATAAGAATTGCCGCTGCCAGGTCAAACCAAAGGTCCATTGTGCCCAGCAGTCCGCTCCCGTGGCGGCCCCTAGGTCAAAGACCAGTGCCCTAACTGAGTCTAGCCTTACCTGCGTACGTTCTGGTTCAGCAGGAACTTGTCTAACTTTGTCTTGAATCTCTGGATAGTGTTTTCCCCTATAACAGCCTCGGGAAGAGCATTCCAGTTTTCCACTACTCTCTGGGTGAAGAAGAACTTCCTTACATTTGTAAGGAATCTAACCCTTTTAACTTTAGAGAGTGCCTCTCGTTCTCTCTACGTGGAGAGGGTGAACAACCTGCCTTTATCTACTGAAATCTCAGAAGGTGAACAACCTGTCTTTATCTACTCAGATCTCAGAAGCCTGCTGAATACAAACTGCTGCTGCTGATCACACATGCCACTTTGAAGGGTGTTTGAATGCTGTGGTTTTCTTTTTTTGTTTTTGGAATTGGCTTTATTTTGTGTATCTGTTTTGACACTTGAAGGCTTATGTACTAAAAGACTATTGTTTCTTTTTGAAACTAAACCATTTGCCTCTGTGCCCTATGTTTGGGATTCTGGGTTGTCTTTGGTAGTGCTGTGGCTATCACTCAAAGCCAGCAATAGGGCTTCCCCCATTTTGGGAAGCAGACCTATTGTTATACAGTGCCACCTAGTGGTGGGTGACTTCATTGATCCTAGCAGGCTGGGTTGCGACAAAATTTAGCAACCCTCCACCAACCTCATTTGCACAAGCATTTTTTTTTTTAAATGACTTGCCTTTTTGAAATCATTACAGTAGCAGTTGTGACAGCAGTCTGTTGAATTTTACCACAAACATTTGAAAATCTTCCCCTTAGTAAGTTTGGTGTCAAAGTCCCTCCTTGAGGGCCACAATCCAGTCGTGTTTTCAGGATTTCCCCAATGAATATGCATGAGATCTATTTGTATGCACTGCTTTCATTGTATGCTAATTGATCTCATGCATATTCATTGGGGAAATCCTGAAAACCCGACTGGATTGTGGCCCTCGAGGACCAACTTTGACACCTGTGGTTTAGAGTGTCATAAGTTATGCAACTTTATTGTGTGTCCTATAATGCATTTATAAGAAACAATGGTAGCACCCTGGTTTTATAATGGAGACTCTAGAGTTCTATAGGTTGCCAAAGACAGCGTGTTTAGTTCATTGACACTGACTATGACCAGAGTTACAACAGCACCAAGTGATCAAGCACAGCATCGGGGGGGGGGGGGGGGGGGGGGAGATGTTGGACTGTGGGAATGGGGAGGAAATGGAAGGAAAGATGCCCTAGAAGACCTCCAGGGGAAGAAAGGGAAGGATCCAATAGAGATACCAGATCACAGGAGGAGGGGAAAGAAGAGAGATGTCAGACCAGGGAAAGGAAGGAGGAGGAAGGGGAAGAAGGGAAAGACAGAAAGATGCCAGACCACAAATGGGGAGAGGGGAAAGGAAGGAGGGAGGGGAGAGAGATGCCAGACTATGGGAAGGAGAAGATAAAGATCCCAGACCATAAGAGGGGGAAGACAAATGTTAGACCATAGGAGAGGGAAAGAGAGGGAGGAGATGGTACACAGGGAAGGAGGAAAAGGGGAAAGAGAAGGAGGACATGGTGCACAGGGAAGGGAAAAAAATGGAAGAAATACAGTTTACAGATAGATGGGAATAGGAGGGAAGAAAGGAGAAAATGGTACACATGGATAGATGGGCAGGGAAGATATACAAAAGTAGATAGATTTAAGGAGGAAACAGAAAAATGGAAGAAAGTTGAATGTTAAAAATTAATGCCACAGGGCAGAAATTGAAGGAGAAAAAAATAGCAACGCACATGAGTTGAGTCTCTTTCATTTGAAAAGAAACTCTGCAATGAGAACGGATAAAGTTAAGAGGTGATAGGCTCTGGAGTAATCTAAGGAAATACTTTTTTACAGAAAGGGTGGTAGATGCATGGAACAGTGGTGGAGACAAAGACTTTCTGAATTCAAGAGGGACTGGGATAGGCACATGGGATCTCTCAGAGAGAGAAAGAGATAATGGTTACTGTGGATCAGCAGATTAGATGGGCCATTTGGCCTTTATCTGCCATCATGTTTCTATGTTTCTAATTGGATAAAAGGCCATGGAAACAGTTAAGAGCACAGACAGAAGGAAGTGCAACCAGAGACTGGGAAAAGATGATTAGAAAAATAAATTCACCAGACAACAAAGGTAAGAAAAGTGATTTTATTTTCAATTTAGTGATTGAAATGTATCAGTTTTCAGAATTTACATCTGTTGTCCATATTTTACACTGTTCTATTTCTCTGGTGTTGTACTGCATGTAGAGCCTGGCATTTTAGGGTTTTGTTTGTGTATATTAGGACTTTTACTTTGTGGTCCTGTATTTGCATAGAGTTTATCTGTGTTCTGCACATGTGACCAAGGCCAGGAATTCTGCTAGGAACGAATGCTGTGAAGCGTTATTGGTGTCATGGCTCCAAATAGGAAGATATTTGTTAGCAGTTTGTCCAGATTTTGGAAGACCCCAAATTTGGGGCCGCATCTCGAGGGCCTCTGTACATGTGTAAATGTCAACATGATGACATCACATGCATGTGCACATGAGCGTGATGCCATCGAATCGACATCCACGTATGCAAGGAGGCCCTCTAGACACAGCCCAGAGCTCGGGGAAGAAAACCTGAAGTTCATGTGGGAGGGTGGCTTGGGGTGGAGCTGGGATGGATTGGGGGTGGAGCTGGGGGGTTGAACTGGGTGGGGCTGGGGCAGAACAGGGCAGGGTCAAGTGTCCTCTTTTTTTAAAGAAGAAATCTGGTAACCCTACATCTAGCATCCCTCCCACATCCAACTGTTTAGACACCCAGGGACCTTCCCCATGTTGCCCAAGTTTCCCCACACCCCATATTTTTTTTAAAGATCAGCAGGAGGGATGCCTACTCCCTCTTGCTACAGGGCCAGGAGCCCCCCATGCCAGGAGCCTGACAATCCCCAATCCCCCATTTTAAACTGAATTGGCAGGAGGGATGCCCACTCTCTCTTGCCTCACAGCCCCCCACCTGGTCACATAAGCCCCCCTCCGTACCTTAACTAGAAGAAATGGTAGGAGGGATACCCACTCCCTCCTGCCAGCAGGCTCACCTTTTCAAAATGGTGGACCTTCCCTTTCTCTGTGCATCCTGGGATGAAACTAAGACCCTGATTGGCCCAGGCACCTAAGGTATTTTTTCCTTATATACTTTTTTGCATTCTACATGAAGGACATTGAAATAATTTAGTTGGGATAGTACCAGTGACTGAACTAAGATCTGAAAGTTTTCTTTGGCATAGCAATGCTGGATTTGTCTGTTTTCTCAGTGTTGTGAGTATTTTCTTGGTTAATGTTCGCATTTGTGCCTCCTATGATAGGTTCTTGTTGAATAGAATCCTTAGGATTCTCAGTTCTGATTCCACTTTCAGTAGGGCATTATGCAATGTTATTCGAGTGTCGTCGTTGGTGATTCTGCGTGAGCTTATTAGTAAAAAATTGTTTTTTTTCTTTATTTTGTTTCAATTTCATGTTATCAGCTCAGTCAGCAACTAGACGAGTGACTTCCTCTACTGATTTGTTGATCTTGTTTTCTTTCATGTAGAAAGGAATGTATATTGTAATATGAGAAATAAGTGAAGTCTTTCTTGTCCAATAAGTGTCCTAGTGTTGACATCTGTATGTTGAAAAGTATTGGGGAGAGTGGTGAACCGTGGGATACTCTGCTTGATGTCGACCATTCTTCTGATCTTTCTCCATTCATTTGTATGCTGTATGTTCTTTTAAAAATCCTTCTAGCCAAGTGTGCATTTTACCACTAATTCTTAGAAAATTTAGGATCAGTAATAGGAGTTGATGATCTACCACATCAGATATACTAGCTAAGTGGAATTGTAGTACAAGGACTTGGGAAAAGATTCTCAAAACTTACCGTGCCTTTAACGGTGGTCGCTAAACCGGCTCCAGCTAGTTTAGTGGGGCAGTATTTTACTGGCCAATTATCAGAACAGCTCACCGTGGTCTTTTCCAAACTTCCTAGCAGTCTCCGACTCTGCCATGCAAATGTAGTACAACGAGGTCATTAATATTAAAATGGTAGTAATTGTGCTCATGAATATTAAAAGGAGCACTCCGGGTGATTCTCTATCATTGCCAGGCAGTGGCGTACCAAGGGGGGGCGGGGGGGGGGAGGTGCGTCCCGGGTGCCAGCCCTGAGGGGGTGCTCCTGGCCTTGCCGTTCAGTCCCCCCCACCCCCGAAGGACCACTCGCCCCACTGACCTTCCTGCACCACCTGTGAAGCAGCCCGCAGTAGGATCGCGACGTCAGCGATCCCGGAGCTGCTTGGGCGCTGCTTCCTGCGCCGCGGTCCCGCCCCTCCTCTGACGTCAGAGGAGGAGAGGGACCGTGGCGCAGGAAGCAGCGCCTAAGCAGTGCAGGTATCGCTGATGTTGCGATCCTGCTGCAGCTGCTTCATAGATGGTGCGGGGAGGCCAGGGGGCGAGCAGTCCTTCGGGGTGGGGCGGGCGGGCAGGCAGGCAGGCAGGCTTTCAAGGGGGAGGGGGGTGACAGGCAGGCAGGAAGGCCTTGAAAGGGGGGACAGGCCTTCAAGGGGGGGACAGGCCTTTGGGGGGGTGTGCAGACCTTCAAGGGGTGCAGGCCTTCAAGGGGGAGGGACAGGCCTTCAAGGAGGGGCAGGCAGGCATTCAAGGGGGGGACAGGCCTACAAAGGGGTGGGACAGGCCTTCAAGGGGGGGACAGGCCTTTGGGGGGGACCCTGGTTTAGAAGTACACGGAGGGAAGGGGATGTTCAAAGAGACATGCATATGCCAAACTTTGGGGGGGGAAGAAATAATGGGTCTGAAAATAGAGGAGAGGGAGAGAGATGATGGACCATGGGATTTAGGGAGGGAAGGAACAGAAAGGGAGAGAAATTGGACACAAGGGATTGTGTGGAGGAGGGATAGAGATACTGGATAGGAGGGTAATTAGGAAAAGAAAGGGAGATATGGTGGACTCTGGGGTGGTGGGGAAGGAGGGAGAGATGCCGGATGAAAGGGTAGTTAAGAAAAGGTGGATCTGTGGAGGGAGATGAAAAAAAGGAAAGATACCAGACTTCCTGGGAAGGGAAGGGAAATGGAAAGGGAGGACAGAGTTGGCAGATGGATGGTTAGCATGCAGAAAGAAGGAGACCCTGGCAAGCAAGTTATCAGAAGAAAACCAGAGCCTTGGACCAACAAGATCTGAAATATAACCAGACAACATAAGGTAGAAAAATTAATTTTATTTTCTGTTTTGTGATTATAATATGTCAGATTTGAAATGTGTATCCTGCCAGAACGTGAGCTAGGATTTAACAGAGAGAGGAAAAGTCCTTTTTGTTTCTTTATTTTATTTACACCACAGCGCCAGTGTGGTTAGGAGAAGCCAAAGGGGGTGAAAAAGCTATAAAACCCACCAGGAGTTTTGAAAAAAATCACCCAACTGGGCAGGAAAATCGAATTGAAAAACCAATTCAATAGGCTGAATCGAATCGAAATTTTTTTTCCTGAATCTGGCAGCATTAGTTTGCGCTACTGTCTTAGACTTTAGGACCTGGGATTGGGGAGAGATGGCATCCTCAGTACTTTATAATGCAAGTGAAACGAGGATTTGGTCAGACTTTTGAAGGGTCTGCAGAAAAAAAAATTGTATAGGCCGGGGACATGAGACAGCAGGAAATGGGAACTTTTCTTCCTTCTATTTTTGTGAATGGAAAGGCTGAGGATGTCAGAGAGTTCAGTTAAAATATGTACTTTATAAGAAAATATAATAATGTGTTTTATAAAGTTTATAGCATAGCTGGCCTACCCAGTGAGGTGTTCCTAGTGGTGATGGTGGCAGCGTGTCAATGTGTTGAGAGGAAGAGGTGGTCTGGGAAATTCTGCTGAGCAAACTCCGGGCCCATTTCCACCCCCCCAGTTAGTCCACTCCACTCAACTGATTCACACACTGAGTGGGTCTTTGGGTGTTGTTTTGGGATCTCTTCCAGTGGTTTATCAGTATCTCCTTCTGGTCCAAGGAAGGAAACTTTGTTATCCTTAGCATTGACCTACAGAATATGTTTGTAACAGTGCTGCTTGTGTGGCATTAGGCTATGTAGTGATCGAAAGAAAAAAGCAGTCCTTTGCACATTTTTGCACTATATGGTGGGTGTATGAGGAGATTCACATTTCCTGCACAGCTAAGTCCATGTGAAGTTACCTTGTGCTGTATTTGACATCTAGCAAGGTCTCTGTTTGACAGGAAAGATCAAAACTTAAAAATGAAGTGGCCAGAAGTTATGGTAAAAGCAAATAGTGTAGCTGGTTTTAAGAAAGATTTGGACAAATTCCTGGAGGAAAAGTCCATAGTCTGTTATTAAGACATGGGGGAAATATCTGCTTGCCCTGGATTGGTAGCATGGAATGTTGCTACTCTTTGGGTTTTGACCAGGTATTAGTGTCCTGGATTGGCTACCATGAGAATGGGCTACTGGGCATGATGGACCATTGGTCTGACCCAGTTAGGCTATTCTTATGTTATGTTCTCATCTGTAGGGGCCTTTGTTTTCACTTCTTATTTTAATGTATTTTTTTTCTGGGAACTTATCAGTGTTTTTTATAATGGGAACAAAAATGGAAGAGAATTAATGTGTGTGGGATGAGGGGGTAACTAATTTCTTCAGCTAAATAATTCAATCCACTTCAAACAGACATAGGAGAACTCACGCACCATTCACACACCCTCCAACCAAAAACGTCAAAAGAAAAAAACTGTTCGACAACCTCCTAGCCATTCGAGCTGCAACACTCGACCCCCAACTCTACAACCTATTGACTTTGACCACAGACTACAAAACCTTCAAAAAAGAAATAAAAACCCTTCTATTCAAAAAACACATAAAACCGAACTAACACAATCAGAACTGTCCCAAGCATCACCTGCAACTACTCCATATGTACTTCTGATGTCATGACAATTCAGACATAATTTATGTTATGTTATGTTTGGAATATAAGAAAATTTTCACTGCCTGTTTCTATTCTGACCATTTATTCCGTTTCATGGTCATTACAAAAAATTTTTTTTTACATGGGGGGGGTGTTAAAAAATGATGGTCCCCGGGTGCCACATACCCTAGGTACGCCACTGTTGCCAGGTGATTCCCTAACCGCATTGTACCATATTTGTGGGCAAAATTGTCCAGCAGGGTCTGAGCTGTCGTAGTCTTATTTTCCAGTCAGTGCCTGAGCACTGTTTGGCTCAGGCACTGACAGGAAAGTAAGGTTTGACAGCTCAGACCCCCCTCCCCACCACAATTTTTTTTTTTTTTAAAAAGACCCCCGAATTGAAGATTGGCTGGAGGGATGCCCACTCCCTCCCACCACTGTCTCAGCCCACCCCCAACAACCCCTCAACTTCCTGCCAACACCCACGGAAGTAAGGATGCCCATTCATTCCTGCTGCTGCCGCCGCCGCCTACCTCCGACAACCTGACAACACTCTCAGAAGGAGGGATGCTAACTCCATCCACCTACCACTATCATCCACCCCCAAACAACCTGCTGACACCCCCAGCAGGAGGGATACCTGCCCCCTTTTGCCAGCGCAGTAGCCCACCCCCTGGCAAACCTCCGATACCCCTGGCAGGAGGGATGCCCACTCCCTCCTGTCACTGGGGTCTCCGCTCCCCCAACAACCCCCTCATACCCCTGACAACCCCCCGTTACCCCTGTTCCTTTAGCACGAAGGCCGGCCGGAGGCATGCCTACTCCCTCTGGCCTGCTTCTTCAAAATACTGGGTCTTCCCCTTCCCAGTGCATCCTGGGATGTGCCAGTGAGTGGTCTAAGGCTCTGATTGGCCCAGGCACCTGAGGCCCCTTATCCCTCCTCAGTGCATCCCAGGATGTACCGGGAAGGGGAAGTCCTGTCATTTTAAAGAGACAAGCCTGCCAGTCAGAGGGAGTAGACCCCATTGATGGGATATTAGGGGATGGGTAATGGCAGCGGCAGGAAGGAGAGGGCATCTCTACTGCTGAAGGTGTTGGGAGGTTGTCAAGGTTGTAGGAAGTGCCGGGATCCCCAACTGCGGCTGTGGTGACAGTGGTAGGGAGCATCCCTCCTGCCGATCTTGTGGGGGAGCTGGCCAGCGGCACACGAGGGGGGAGTCAGTGGGAGGGGGAACATTTCCCTCTGCTGCTCTCCTTGTCAGTCAATCAGTTGAGCCAACAGGACTCGGGAGACCTGCGGCTCAGCGAATCAGGGCAGGGACAGTAGCTTTTACAGAAGGGAGCAGCTGTGCTTAGTGATTGCTTTTATGAGCAAGTGCCAGGCACAGTTCTCCAGCTCTTTATCGGCGATTCTCTGCACAAGTACTGTGCATATAATTTGCATTCTATAATGCTGAGAATCACCCGTAAAATAAAAATTGCTCCCGCTATGACCACTATGGCTAGATTTTACCGGCAAGTTTTGTGAATCTTCCTCTAGTTGTCTAGTGCTCATGTGTGTTCTAACCTCGGTTGTCAGGGCACTGAATAGTGTTTCAATTCTATAGTGTTTTATGAAACCCATTTGTATGGTATGTAATAGTTTATGGTGTTTCAGGTACTTTGTGATTTGATTTGTTACCACACTTTTATTAGCTTCACATAAAGTGGTATTGAAGCTAATGGTCTATAATTTTTGACATAGTTAATTTCTCCATTTTGATCTTTTGGGGTGGGTGTTAGAATGATTTTTCCTAGGTGTTTGGAGAATATTTCTTTTCTTCTAAGTCCCAATTTCTACCACCAAGAGGCTATCTGGCCCACAGCACTGATGGCATGGTCATCCAGAAAGTGGAAGCCCATTTCTGATGTCAATAAATCTCCTACCAGACCAATTATATTTATTTGGTCCAGTGTAGAGATATCCAGTAGAATCCATCTCTCAACATCACCATCTTGCAAAATGACAGCACTACACCTTTAGCCCTATTATTATGTTGGGGGTCAAATTTGACCCCGGGGTACCTTTATACAGTTTCTAGTTTGGCACTAGTGGAAATAAAGTACATACCTTTTTTTTTTTTTACTTTTTCTTATTTTGGGTGTTGAAGGGTGCAGAGGTGTTGCCTTTATTTATTCCAAAAGCTTTGCATCATTCTTTCTCTTCTCTCACAACTTTTGATCTTGGGAAGTTGGGAGTCTACATTTTTCTACTTCGTATGGCCTTCATTCTCTTCACTTTTGGTTGATGACCCTTCTGCTTTCCCCTATGAGGTCTGTATTCTCTTGTCACGCCTCCATTTTGGACTGGTGGGACTTGGAGCTGGAGGAACCGAGCTTCCTTCCTGCTCTCAATGTGAGACAAAGGGGGGGAGGTTCGGGGGAGCATCCAGTGGCAAGAGGAAATGGGCATCTCTCCTGCCTATTTTTTTGTGGGGGGGAAGGGGATGGTTTATGGGGAGGACACCTGGCATGGAGGGGCCTCCATTGGCAGGAGAGAGTGGGCATCCCTCCTGACATTTTCGCTGACGTGGGGGGGGAGTTTGCTTGGCAGGAGAGAGTGGGCATTTCTCCTGCCATTTTTGCTGCAGCAGGTTGCTGAGGCAGGAGGGAGTGGGCATCCCTCCTATCTCTCGTGGGGCCATCATCATCATGGGGTACGTTCGGGGATCCGCGATCAGCATCAGAGAGGTTGCAAAAGCTGTGGTCAGATGGGGGAAAGCAGCACAACTTTTTTGTTTTTAACGTGGACAGATATTGTGCCTGGGTATCAAGCATATCTGTGTTCATTAAAAAAAAACACAAAATTTAAAAAAATGGTTTTCTGCCCCAAACAGCTGAGTGGCAGGAGGCTGCTTTGGGGCTTCCCTGGCCTCTCAGATGTTCGGGCTTTCCCTGCCGGATCTGCACATGTGTGAGAGTCGCTCTCACAGTGATTCATCAGCAGAATTGAAGGGGGATTACGATATACCTTTTGGAATCGGCCAAAAATTGGACTACAGCAGATCAAAACGGTCAGACCAACTCTGTTTAATGCATCTAAGTACTTTGAAAATAAGCCCCATAATCTCCTCCAAGGACTTGAAGAAAGGGGATTTTAAGTGACTGCTTAGCCAGAGGCATTCTAGGGGGGTGGGAGGGAAGTCCTCCGTGGTCCAGTCACCACCTTGGAGGGGGCACTGGCACCCATCCTTCTCTCCGTCCCCCCCACTCCTCTTCCCCCTCCCCCACTACTGCATTCACACACACCCTCCCCTTCTCTCATACCTCTTTAACATTCACGGTGGGAGCTGCAACCCCAACCTGCTGCTCACGCCAGCGTAGGCTTTTCCTTTGATTTCACTTCCTGGACCCGTGCCTAGGAAGTGACATCAGAGGAAGAGCCGTCGCTGGTGTGAGCAGCAGGTTGGGTCTGCCGCTCGCGCCGCGAATGTTAAAGCGATTTGGGGAAGGGGAAAGGTGTGTGCATGCATGCATGGCAGATGGGGATGGGGGTGTGTAGAAGAGGGCGGGAGAGGGGCGCCACTGCCCTGGGCGCCTCTCACCCTCGCTATGCCAATGTGCTTAGCACACAGTGCCAGTCTAAGAATGTAACTTCCACCAATTAGATTTTTTTTTTTTTTTTTTTTTACTGTGATTACTTTTTCTTTAAAACTTTACCCAATATTTGGCAACCACTGAGCAGAAATATACATTTCTGTGACCAGGTGGTCACAAAAGGGCTAGAATTTTCATATATATTGATTTTAAAATGTTGCTGCTAAATTACTTTGTGGTGCTCCTTGCCAATATTGAGCAACCTCATTTCTCAAAAAAAATTATATTGGTTACCAGTACATGCCCATTGTATATTCAATCTTTGTATGATTGCTTTCCATAAATTACATGGTTTAGCTCCTGTTTATCTACTTAATCTCTTATGGCTCTACAAGAATTCTTAGGTCTAATGATCAGCATTTACTCACAGTTCCTTCTCTCAAGGTTATCAATACGCACCGACAATACATCTTCTCTGTTATGGCTTCACAATTGTGGAACTTCCTCCTTATTCATTTAAGGGAGGAATGCATGCTAGACCGATTTAAGAGTAAGTTGAAAAGCTTTCTTTTTAAAGATGCCTTCAACTGTTAGCACTTTAGACGGGAATTGTTTCTTAGGATCTGACATACGCACTTCCTCCTTTTCAGTGTCACCCTCCCTTTTGGGTTTTTTTCTCCCTTTATGTCTCATTTTCTTTAAAATATTGTATTTCTTTCCCTTCTCCCCTAAGCTGCATAAATTTTGTCTGTTAGTTATACGTTGTACGCTGTGTCCCCCTGAAAGTTGTATGGATTTTTAACTATGTACATCGCTGTGAAATTTGAGTAAGCGATTAATCAAATCTTAAATACCTAATCTAATCCTTAGGTTTGTAAACCGCATCATCTCCACGTTCGTAGAGCTCGACACGGTTTACAGTAGGAGAAATAGGAAGGAAGTACAACAGAGGGTTAGAGGTAGAAGTGTGAAGAAAATTTAGAGGACTTGGGATGCCAAGATATAAGAGTTTCCTTGATTCCTAAGTTGGAGGGAGACTTACATTTTTTGAGAAAAGCCAGGTTTTCAGATGTTTGCGGAAAACTTGGAGAGAGCTCAAGTTCCGAAGAGGGGAGGTAAGGTTGTTATATGCTTGGAAACTTGGCAACTTACTTTATATCTGCTTTGGAATTTCAAAAGATGTTCCCATTCTAGGAACAGTTTACTACTTCATTTACCTTCAATGTTTAATATACAATACTTACGTATTTTTAACGAGGTATTGAACTCTGCTCATTGAGTAAGACTCTCCTATCTGTATTCTTCTCATCCACTGCTGATTCCAGGCTATGTCCCTTCTCTCTTTCTGCACCTTACACCTGGAACAGACTGCCTGAGTTCATACTTCAAACTCCGTCTCTGGTAACATTCAAATCTAGGCTAAAAGACCACTTTTTTGAGATTGCATTTAACTCCTAACTCCCACTCACCTGTATGTATATATATATATATATATATATATTTTTTTTTATTTTTTTATTTTTTTTTTACATTCCCTTTCTAAGAAACTCCCTAAACCACTACTTGTCTTGTTTGCTTGATTAGATTGTAAGCTCTACTGAGAGGGGACTGTCTCTTGAATGTTTAATGTACAACGCTGCATACGTCTAGTAGCGATAAGTAGTGGTAGTAGCCTGTCGGATGATGGTATGGGAAGACTGATATGCCTATGAGGGGCATTCAATAATCTATCTACCTGAGTATGAAAGAAAGTAGCAAGCGTGTTGAAACAAGTCTGTGCATGCTGTGACATGTGTCAAGGTTACTCATGCACAGTTGTAGCTAAGTACAAGTCTAGCATTCCAAAAGACAGGATATCAGGAGAGTCCTTGTGCGAATCATGTAAGAAACTACTAGATTTGCAACACTGTTCAGTGATGAAATTTCTCACAAAAAAAGGGAAAAACGCAAAGGAGCTTCATGAATGCATGACTACAGTTTATGGTGAGTCTGCCCCATCTTCCTACAATGTAAAATTTTGGAGCAATCCGTTTAAGTGGGGTAGAAAGTCCACTGACGATGACCCTCACACTGGACGGCCTGTGGAAGCAACTTCCACAGAAATGTGCAAGAAAGTCGAGGATTTAATTTTGTCAAACAGATGAATTAAGATTTCCCAACTAGTTGAAGAAATGGACATCTTGGAAAATAATTCATGAAAGGTTGGGTATGTCCAATGTTAATGCAAGATGGGCACCAAAAATGCTGACACCATGTCAGAAAGATATGAGGCTCCAGTGCTGTCAGGAGAACTTGGAGATGCTCCATGAAGATCAAGTGAATTTTTTTCATTGTTTGGTGACTGGAGATGAGACTTGGATCTATCACAGAGATCCTGAGTCTAAACAGAGTCAATGCAGTGAAAGCACAAGTCATCCTCACCCCACAAAAGTTCAGGACAGAAGAATCTGCAGGCAAAGTCATGGCAACTGTCTTCTGGGTTGATGAAGGACTTTTGCTTCTAGAGTTCATGCCACACAAGACAACTATAACCAGAGAGAGTTATGCCAACACCATGATCACTTTGTGGGAGTCAATCTAGGAGAAAAGATAAGAAAAATTCACAGCAGGTGTGCTGCTTCTTCACAACAATGCGCTGGTGCACGTCATGACAATCACAGGCTGCCATCAGGGAATGTGGGTTTCAGCAGCTGAACCATTCACCCTATAGTCCTGACCTGGCTCCCTGTTCTGAGTTTTGAAGAAATCTCTCCATGGATAGTGGTTTTCCAGTAATGATGATTCCAAGGAAGCTGTGACATCCTGGTTTGAAGGTCAAACAGAAAAATTATTTTCAAAGGGGTTAAAAGTCATTGCAGGAAAAGTGGAACTATATAAAGTATATGGAATTATCAGGGGACTAAATTGAAAAATACTTAAAAAAAAACCCAACTCTTTTCTTTCCTACTGAGGTTGATAGATTATTAATTATTGAATACCCCTCATAACAACTATGTTTCTTCAGCAATTCCATACCTTGTCACTGGTGATTCGATTTGACAATAAAGTAACTAGAGAAAACCAATAAAAAGTGGAGATAAATTGGCTGTAATCAGAAAAATATGGGACAGGTTTGTGAGTAATTTATCTCTGACTGACTTATAATCCTGGATAAAGTGTCACAAATAACAAGCAACCAGTTGGATTTCAGGACCAATTCCCATTTCAGCAGTACATGTCTCAGAAATCAAACAAGTATTTCATCAAGACAGTGGCGTACCTAGCATATGTGACACCCGGGGCCCATCATTTTTGGCACCCCCCCATCTGTACGAAAAACATTATTTTTAGTAGCAAGCCACACGTCACACAAGAGTGTACCTAGGAAAAGGCAGCATCTTACATATTGCAGTGAGCAGTACATCAATACACCCATTGTAAAACTAAACAAGCCAGACTAGTACAGATCAATCCTGCACTGTCAATCCTAACAGAAAACCATGTCTTTCGAACACGCAGAACACAGAAAACACCTTTGCCTATTATGGAATGTCATCACAAACTAACCCCTCCCCCTTTTACAAAACTGTAGTGTGGATTTTAGCCACGGTGGTAACAGCTCTGACGCTCATGGAATTCTGAGCATCAGAGCTGCTACCACCGCGGCTGGCGCTAAAAAACGCTCCACAGTTTTGTAAAAGGGGGGATAAAATAGAAATACATAGACAAAGGTTAAATTGAACCAGCAAGAAGCTGGACTCTGCATACAATGCAATACCATAGAAACAGTGACACATGTCTCCTAAAGCAATAAATAAATAGAAAACATTTGTTCTACCTTTGTCTTCTCTGGTTTTTGCTTTCCTCATCTTCTTCTTACTCTCTTCCTTCCAACCACTGTCTGCCATCTCTCTGCCCCTATATGGCATCTTCTCTCCTTCTATGCCCCTTCCAGAAACTGTATGCTTCCCCCTTCCATCTCTCCTTTCACCCCCATTGGTCTGGCATCTCTCTCCTCTCCTTCCCTCTCCCACACCTCTCTTCTGCAATCCCTTTCTTCCCTCATTTTCCTTTTCAATTTATTTTCTGCATTCATCTAGATTACGTTCTTACTACCCTCATCAATTTCCTTTTTTACTGTCTACCTACAGCTCGCCACCTCTTTCCCTCACTCCCTCCAGTATTTCCCTAACCCAATCCTTTTCCCCCATCATGTGCCCTCCTTTTATTTATCCCCTCCTTCCATCATGTGCCCTCTTTCTCTACCCCTTCCATCTAGTACCTTCTCCTCTCTCTGTCCACTGTCATCTGCTCCCCTCTTTCTCTCCTCCCATTTCCTTCCTGCATTTGCTCCCTTATCTCTCCCATCTGCACTTCCATCCAGCATAGGCTCACCCTCTACCCACCACACTACAATCCAATGTCTGCCCCTTCTCCCTCCCCCTTATCTCCACTTCCATCATCTGCCCCTTCTCCCCACTTCCATCATCTGCCCTCTTCCCCCTCCCCTTTCTCCCCACTTCCATCATCTGCCCCCTTCTCTCAATCTCTCCATCCACCACAGGCCCATCTTTCTCCCTTCCTCACCTTTTTGATTTTGGCAACAACATCGGCAATGCCCTCGCCCCCCCCCCCCCGTGATGACACTTAAGATCGGCAACAGGCCTCCTTCTACCCCTGGCATCAACAGAACTTCAGATCAGCAACACGGTGCTCAGTCAAAAGCGGAAACAGGAAGCTTAGTCAGAAGGAAGCTTTTGACGTGAGCACTAGAGAATGACATGGGGAAAAAATCTGTTCCCGACACTGCACCGTCCCCTTCACTGCTCCGTCACCGCCATTCCCTTCACCATCCCGTCACCATCCCCGCAGCATCCATACAAGCCTCAGTACTGCAATATTTAGCTTATTCTTTCCTTATAAATCAAAGTTCTGGCTGCTGAACTGGAGAAAGAGATGTTCAGCTGGCAGGGTTTTGTTTATAAATTTTTATCAACACAACTAATATGCTACTTTATCCTGAAGCGAAAAAAAAAAAAGAATTTTTTTTCTACCTTTGTTGTCTGGTTTCTGCTTTCCTCATCTTCTCATTCAATTCCTTCCATGCACTGTCTCTCTTCTCTCTGCGTCTTCCATTTGCTCTGTTACTGTGCCTCTCCCTTTCTCCCTCCTTCCAAATTGGTCTGGCACCCATCTTCTTCCCCCCTCTCCCCCCCATAGTCTGGCATCTCTGTCTTCTTCCCTTCCAGCATCTTCTCCCCACTCTTTGTTCCCCATTTCTCTTCAGCGTCTTCTCCCCATTCTGTAATCCCCATTTTCCTTCAGCGTCCTTCTCCCCCTCTGTCTTCCCCATGTGCTTTCAGCGTCCTTCTCCCCCCTCTGTCTTCGCCATATGCTTTCAGCGTCCTTCTCCCCCTCTGTCTTCCCCATCTGCTTTCAGCGTCCTTCTCCCCCTCTGTCTTCCCCTTGTGCTTTCAGCGTCCTTCTCCCCCTCTGTCTTCCCCATCTGCTTTCAGCGTCCTTCTCCCCCTCTGTCTTCCCCTTGTGCTTTCAGCGTCCTTCTCCCCCCTCTGTTTTACCCATTTCCCTTCAGCGTCTTTTCCTCTCCACCCCACCTTTCCTCCCTTTCTCCCTCCCTGCTCCTTACCCTCGTGGCGCTTTCACCCCCCCTTACCTTCGTGGCGCTTTAACACATCCCCCCCCCAAAACAGGCCCGGTCCGACAAACCTCCCTTCCCTGTGGCCGGCGATGTCTAAACTGCCTTCTTACGGCAGCCGGAGCATTGTAGTTGCATATGGCTGCTGTAAAGGTCATTTTTGATGCAACTTCCGGTTGCATCAGAGACGACCTTTACGGCAGCCTTATGCAATTGCAATGCTCCGGCTACCGTAAGAAGGCAGTTTAGACATCACCGGCCACAGGACAGGGAGGTTTGTTGAACTGGGCCTGTTGGAGAGGGGGGATGTGTGTGTGAAAGCGCAATCAGAAGGACAAATTTCTGAGAAAAATCATGGAATGAGACTATTCTTCACTATCTGAAGGCCTGCAAGATCATTACATCAGATATGACCAAGTTCTTTATAACAGGGCCACTGGCAACAGAATTGCCAAAGAAGAAGGATATCACTTTGGTAGGAACGATTGACAAAAACAAAGCAGATGTAGCAACTGAAAATTTGTAGACGGCAAAGGCTGTCAACCTTTCACATCACTATTTGGCTTCAGCTGCAAGACAATGTTGGTACCATATTGCCCAAAGAAGTCAAGGGTTGTTATACATGTAAGTACCCAACAAAACACAAAAGTCATTGCAACCTATTCAGGTAAAAGGATGACTTCTCAATGGCAGAGTTGCGGCTAAGATTGTTTTAAGTTTCTAATCTACGAACCTCTGTATCAGGACCTCCAGGGACCCCTGAGGAAGACAGCATTGTCAAAACACGGACCTTGTTGGGTCCATAGTTCCCAACATTTTGGGTCCTTGATATATTTTCATGTGGATTATTGAATTGTATTTTTAATAAAGCCTGCATCTTGAACATCACCTTCTCCACAGAGTTTTTTGTTCTTGTCAGTTTACAATATGCTCAATGTTGCAGCCTTTGTTTACATAGAAATATTACTGAAATGAAATACGGGAAAACTATATGATCACCAAGGGCTGGATTCTGCAAATGGTGCTAACATCAGTGGCTGCCTACAAAAATGCTACCGATCACATGAAAATCATGCTATGGCACCATTTGCAGAATCATGGCCCCCATTAAAGGTAAGCGCCAATAATGTAGGCCAGAGTTTTGAAGGTCTACATTCCCGGCATCTATGTTTGATGTGAATCGCATCTACAGAGGCAACTACTTTGACCTTAGGTGCTACTACTGTAGATGCCCTGTATTGGTAGCATAAAATATTGCTACACCTTGGGTTTTGGCCAGGTACTAGTGACCTGGATTGGCCACTGTGAGAACATGCTACTGGGCTTGATAGACCATTGGTCTGACCCAGTAAGGCTATTCTTATGTTCACCCTTTTTGGACATGCCTGCAGATACCTACTTTTAAAAAATATATATTATTTATTTATTTATTTATTAATTTTCAGTCTTAAATATCAAGTATTACACTTGTACAGAAAGCAATAATAGTGTACAAATTAAATTAACATTCATTAATTAAAGAAAATAACTATTTATGCTCAAGTCCTCAAAACGAGTCCAAGATCGAATAAGCGAGTAAAAGGAAAAAGAAATATACTGTATATTAAAGAATGCTATTGGCTATACAACTGAGAGCAAGGTTCCATATTTAAATCTAAATCTACAGGGCTCAAGATTTTTCTACATCTAGATGAGATAACGCCAAAAAAGTGGTTAACTGATTTGGTTTTAAAAAAACATATTTAACAGTATGGTAACACACAATACACATACAAGGATGTCTCAAATAAAATGTGGTTCCCAAAGAAATAACCCTAGGTTTCAAAAGAAGAAATTCATGGCGACGCTTTTGCATCTCTCGTGAAAGGTCAAGAAACATCTGTATTTTATGACCTAATGCCTACTTTTTTCTTTTTTATATATATGTCATTTTAATTGGTTTTAAATAAGGCTGTCAATTACCACACTGATTAAAGCCAATTAAACCAATTTAGATGGTGGTAGGGTGCCTACCACCGCCTAATTTACAGCACCGTTTATAGAATATGGCCCCAATTGGACTCAACCAAATTGGCACAGTTTGTGATTCAAATAGCTATTGAGGCTCACATGGGACTTCCAAGAACATTAGCCTCTGCAGTGGTTGTACAAAGAAAAGAAAAGGCAACCCAGAGTAGATAAAATAGAAAACAGTCAATTACCATGTGCACCAAGGAGATGAGGATGATGGGATCTCTGTGTATGTTAAAGCAGCAGTTGGTCCAAATTCAATGAATTTTGTTGCAAGAAACAAGCTAGAAATATCTCTAAGGTGTATTCAGCTTAGACTAAAAACTTTAGTGACACATTTTGAGGTATTTAATGAATTTCATTTATAGAGCAATAACTCTGGAATCATTTTTGACACCAAACACAATTGTTATGCAGTCTTTTCAAACACAATAGGAAGGCTACTGTTAATACTTTTATTGGGAAGTATTGCCTTATTTGGAAGGCATAGCAGTGTGTTTTTTTTGGGGGGGGTTAAGTTCAAAAATGTTTTATTAAATTTTAGAAAATTACAACAATCAAAACGAAAGATGCTCTATTAGGGGCTGAGCCACCATTTCTCCCGCAGGTGGTTGTGAGAGAGGGAAGCCACTGGATGTCTACTCCAGGTAAGTAAAATTGTTCTGGTGGAATGGTGGGGTGCCTAGTGACATTGGAGGTTTTCTCTGCTTCAAGGTTTTCCCATGGCAGGTGTACTGGTTAGGGGTGCTCTGGGCCAAGGAGACAGGGCCAGGGTTAGAAACATAGAAAAAGCGGCAGAAAAGGGCTATAGCCCACCAAGTCTGCCCATTCCAAGTATCCCCCCCCTGAATTTACTCCCTTAAAGATCCCACGTGAGTATCCCATTTTTTCTTAAAATCCGTCACGCTGCTGGCATTTATCACCTGGGGTGGGAGTCTGTTCCAATGATCCACCACTCTTTCGGTGAAGAAGTACTTCCTGGGATCGCCATGAAACTTCCCTCCCCTGATTTTCAGCGGATGCCCTCTGGTGGTCGAGGGTCCCATGAGCCAGAAGATATCATCTTCTGACTCGATGCATCCAGTGATGTACTTATACGTTTCAATCATATCTCCCCGTTCTCTTCTTTCCTCAAGTGAGTACAGCCGCAACTTCTTTAGTCTTTCTTCATACGTGAGATCCTTGAGCCCCATGACCATCCTGGTGGCCGTTCGTTGAACCGACTCGATCCTCAGCACGTCCTTTCGGTAGTGTGGGCTCCAAAACTGAACACAGTACTCTAAGTGAGGCCTCACCATGGCTCTGTACAACGGCATCATAACTTCAGGTCTCCTGCTGACGAAACCTCTACGGATACACCCCATCATTTGTCTTGCCCTGGAGGAAGCCTTCTCCACTTGATTGGCAACCTTCATGTCCTCGCTAATGATCACTCCTAGATCGCGTTCCCTGGGTCAAGAGGCAGGGGTTGGGAGACTAGTCGGCTAGGATTTTTTTTGGGGGGAGGCGGGGGTTTAATTAGCATGTCAGTCAGTCCCTGTAATGATAGGAAAGACTACATTGTACAGCTGCAGATTTGTGATTGTTGGATTGTGACTCCATGGCCCTCCACCCATACATCTCCTGGTAAAACTTCCTGCGGGACACCGTCGGGTATGGAGCAGGGCTGGGTTTTGGGTGAAGATGGTGATTTATATGAGAAAAAGCAGAAGAAATTACCAATTTTCATCGAAGGACTTTTATTGGTGGTCAACATTGAAAAAGAACTTTTGTTTTAAGGCTTTTATTGGTGTGTATAGATTACTGCTTTGGTGTGTGCTGCTTTTATCTGTGAGTGCACACTTTTTTTATAACCCTGCTGTAATTTTCATGCCATTAGCTTACTACATCAGGAGTAAAAGTTTTTTGAGTGCTTTAGCTTAGTGAATTCAGCACCATTTCCTGTAGCGAGACCTCAGTCTCTAGGTAGACATCTCCTTCTGTGACTACAAGGACCCAGATGTGAAGGACAGTCTCTCTTTTAATGACAGCAGTGGATAAAAAATATATAGCTATCTAAGTTTTGTTTCTTATTCCTACCAACCCTGTTGTCTTTTTTTTTTTTTGTCCTTATGAATCTGTTCTATTATTTTTAAGACTTTGTTGAATTTATGGTTTTGGTCTCTTCATTCTTGAGCAGGTGTTTCCTAAGTAAATGTCAACATAAAGAGATTTAAGGGTTTGCTCGCAATTTCACTGCAACTGATTGGTCTTTTGACGGAGGCTTACTTCCCATGTAGGACGCTTTAGAAATTCTGCTCTTGTCCATAAGATGTCTAAGCCGTTGGAAGCATCTTTTTGAGCAGAGTAAAGGCAGCAATAATTAGAGGCCACTTCAGGAATTTAGAAATGTTTTTTTTTTTCCTTCCTGGAAATGTTAAGGCAGTAGATATAAAACCTTTTCAGTTTTTTCTCTTGAGATTATTATAATACCCAAGTCTCACTGTCATTACAGATAGAAAAGTACTGATATCACTTTAACAACATAAAAACATAAGAATAGCCTTACTGGGTCAGACCAATGGTCCATCAAGCCCAGTAGCCCGTTCTCACGGTGGCCAATTTAGGTCACTAGTACCTGGCCAAAACCCAAGGAGTAGCAATATTCCATGCTACTGATCCAGGGCAAGCAGTGGCTTCCCCCATGTCTTTCTCAATAACAAACTATGGACTTTTCCTCCAGGAACTTGTCCAAACATTTCTTAAAACCAGCTACGCTATCTGCTCTTACCACAACCTTTAGCAATGCGTTCCAGGATGCTGGGCTGTATAAAGAGAGGCGTAGTCAGTAGAAGGAATAAGGTGTTGATGCCCCTATACAGGTCATTGGTGAGGCCCCACTTGGAGTATTGTGTTCAGTTTTGGAGACCGTATCTGGCGAAAGGCGTAAGAAGACTTGAGGCGGTCCAGAGGAGGGCGACAAAAATGATAGGAGGCTTGCGCCAGAAGACGTATGAGGAGAGACTGGAAGCCCTGAATATATATACCCTAGAGGAAAGGAGAGACAGGGGAGATATGATTCAGACGTTCAAATACTTGAAGGGTATTAACGTAGAACAAAATCTTTTCCAGAGAAAGGAAAATGGTAAAACCAGAGGACATAATTTGAGGTTGAGGGGTGGTTGATTCAGGATCAATGTTAAGAAATTCTACTTTACGGAGAGGATGCCTGGAATGTGCTCTCGAGAGAGGTGGTGGACAGTAAAACTGTGACTGAGTTCAAAGAAGCGTGGGATGAACACAGAAGATTTAGAATCAGAAAATAATATTAAATATTGAACTAGGCCAGTTACTGGGCAGACTTGCACGGTCTGTGTCTGTGTATGGCCGTTTGGTGGAGGATGGGCAGGGGAGGGCTTCAATGGCTGGGAGGGTGTAGATGGGCTGGAGTAAGTCTTAACAGAGATTTTGGCAGTTGGAACCCAAGCACAGTACCGGGTAAAGCTTTGGATTCTTGCCCAGAAATAGCTAAGAAAAATTAAACAAAATAAAATTAAAAAAAAAAAATTTAAATTGAATCAGGTTGGGCAGACTGGATGGACCATTCGGGTCTTTATCTGCCGTCATCTACTATGTTACTATGTTACTATGTTAACTATTCTCTGAGTGAAAAAAAATTTCATCTTATTGGTTTCAAAAGTATTTCCCTGGAACTTCATCGAGTATCCCCTAGTCTTTGTAATTTTTGATGGAGTGAAAAATCGGTCCACTTGTACCCATTCTACTCCACTCAGGATTTTGTAGACTTCAATCATATCTCCCCTCAGTCATCTCTTTTCCAAGCTGAAGAGCCCTAACCATTTTAGTTTTTCCTCATATGAGAGGAGTTCCATCCCCTTTATCATCTTGGTCGCTCTTCTTTGAACCTTTATCTTTCTTGAGATAAGGAGACCAGAACTGAACGCAATACTCCAGATGAGGTTGCACCATGGAGCGATACAGGAGCATTATAACATTCTTAGTCTTGTTAACTATCCCTTTTTTAATAATTCCTAGCATCCTGTTTGCTTTTATGGCCGCCGCTGCACATTAGGTGGAAGGTTTCATCATATTGTTTAGTGTAAATCATGTTTTATTGATGCACAATCAGTAAATACACCAAACAAAACAAAAATCCAACAAGATTGAGAACACCAAAAGTACAACAAAACAGGTTTTTCAAATATACCCCAGTTTCCACCCCTACCCACTCCCGAGTGCAAACACTTCTCCCACCCTGGAATCCCCCCCAGACCCCTATCCAGGACCCCGAAGATATCCAGAAGAGCAGAGAGACTGCTGAGTAAGCTTTGTTCTTATGCCTCTCAGCAAGCATCAAAGAGGGCAACCCCAACCCCCACAGATTCGATCCCCATTCCATCCAACATACATACAACACTCACCCGTCCATTCATACCAACCATCCACATTCAGCCAAAGAGCCTACCAACCATCCTGGGGAAGCCGCCAAAGGCATACGGTATCATCATCTAAAGCGAGTTTAAGACCAGACTTCTGGCCCTAAGGGAAAGCGATTGAAGATAGGAGTCCCAGATCTGCAAAAAAACTTTTTTCTGTTTGAACGACAAGCGGGCATGGCGTTGCTCCAAGCGCATCAAATTATGAAAGTGATTCCTCCAGGTCCAGTAAGTAGGTGCGGTTGCTTTTATCTAGGCACTAAGTATGATCTTCTTACCTATAACAGCAGCCTTCCGGATCAACATCCGATGTCCCCGAGCAGACACCCTCAAAGATTCATACTGATCCAGAAGCAAGTCCACCGCGGAAGAGAGTGGCCAAAAAGCCTTTCCAGAAAGTGGAGTACTGCCCTCCAAAAAACTTTCACATGAGGGCACTCCCAAAATGCATGAAAAAATGAATTACAGCCCTGTTGACATTTAGGGCAGGTCGGCTTCATCATATTGTTTATGATGACACCCATATCCTTTTCTTGGGCGCTAATCCCCAAGGTGGATCCTAGCATCCGGTAACTGTGATTCAGGGTATTCTTCCCAATGTGCATCACTTAGTATTTGTCCACATTAAATTTCATCTGCCATTTGGACGCGCAGTCTTCCAAATTTCTAAGATCCACCTGCAATTTTTCACAATCCGCATGCATTTTAACAACTTCGAAAATTTAGTGTCATCTGGAAATTTAATAACCTCACTCGTCGTTCCAATTTCCAGATCATTTATAAATAAGTTAAATACCATCGGTCCTAGTACAGACCCCTACGGCACTCCACTATTTACTCTCCTTTCTGTTTTCTATCCGATAACCAATTCCTAATCCACAACTGAACTTTGCCACCTATCCCATGACACTTTAATTTTCTCAGGAGCCTTTCGTGAGGAACTTTATCAAAAGCTTTCTGAAAATCTAGATACACTATAATCAACTGTTTCATCTTCATCCACATGTTTATTCACACCTTCAAAGAAGTCAAGCATATTTGTGATATAACTTCAGCAGGGACTAGATTGCTAAGAGTCAGAAAAGGCACTAAACTATAAGAAAAAACAGACTGACTCAATAATATACACAGCCTAAGAGGAGGGCTCGCTATACAAAAACTTAGCTCAGAGAAATAAAACTCTGAAGAGGTTAGCGAGACCAGCTCAAAGGTGTAAAAGTGTGTCAACTAAGTTTGTAACACTTGATTACTTAATTGAAACTACTGTATGCAAATAGGTCAAAAGAAACTTTCTTGCAATTCAGGTTGCCACTAATACTTTCAACTTAGCTTAAGAGCTTGACTTGATTCAAATAGCAAAAGCTATGTGGGGTCCCGACGCGGCCCCGTTTCGGTGTCTGCTTCAGGAGACCCCGCCAGAAAAAGGAACTTGATTCTGAAGACAGGTAATAACCATAGCACTGCTCAAAAAATCGTGCAAAATGTAGAAAAGTATTTCATGCTTTTGCTATTTGAATCAAGTCAAGCTCTTAAGCTAAGTTGAAAGTATTAGTGGCAACCTGAATTGCAAGAAAGTTTATTTTGACCTATTTGCATACAGTAGTTTCAATTAAGTAATCAAGTGTTACAAACTTAGTTGACACACTTTTACACCTTTGAGCTGGTCTCGCTTTTAACATTGATTAAGCAATGATTGGAAGACAATACTCTTTTCCCAAGAGGGGGTAACCTCTCCCTCTTCAGAGTTTTATTTCTCTGAGCTAAGTTTTTGTATAGCGAGCCCTCCTCTTAGGCTGTGTATATTATTGAGTCAGTCTGTTTTTTCTTATAAGCATATTTGTGAGGCAAGATCTCCCTCGGCTGAACCCATGCTGACTCCGTCTCATTAAACCATGTTTGTCTATGTGTTCCACAATCTTATTTTTTATAATTGTTTCTACCATTTTTCCTGGCATTGACATGAGGCTTACTGGTCTGTAATTTCTCAGATCTCCCCTGGAGCCTTTTTTATAAATTGGCGTAACATTGGCCACCCTCCAATCTTCAGGTACTACAGACGATTTTAGCGACAGGTTACAGATCACTAACAGCAGGTCAGCAATTTCATGTTTGAGTTCTTTCAGTACCCTGGGATGTATACCATCCGATCCTGGCGATTTATCACTTTTTAACTTGTCGAATTGACTTAGTACATCTTCCAGATTCACCGAGATTTCTTTCAGTTTCTCCAAATCATCACCCTTGAAACCATTTCCAGTTCAGGTAGATCTCTTACATATTCTTTTGTAAAGACCGAAGCAAAGGATTCATTCAGTTTTTCTGCTATAGCCTTATCCTCCCTGAGCGCCCCTTTTGCTCCTTGATCATCTAGCAGTCTCACAGATTCCCTCACAGGTTTTCTGCTTCTGATGTACCTAAAAAACTGTTATGAGTTTTTGCCTCTTTTGCAAGTTTCTCTTCATATTCTTTCTTAGCTGTCTTTATCAACGCTTTGCATCTAATTTGCTAGTGCTTGTATTTTCTTCATTCGGATCCTTTTTCCATTCTTTAAAGGATTTTTTTTGGCTCTAATAGCCTCTTTCACTTCACCTTTTAACCATGCCGGCTCTCATTTCCTCTTCTTTCCACGACGGTATTTTTAAATAACATCCACGCCTTGGTAAAATCTTTCATTTTTCCAAACTGTAAGCTGGGGCAGAGTGGTGACAGTTTTTCAGATCTACAGATTAAACTTTGTACAAAGCTACCAAGTTACTCAGTTTTAGGAAGAAGATTTTAGGCAAGTCCTGGGTTTCTCAAACCCCCATAAGCATTATAGGACCTGTTGCATAGATTTCAATAGGTAGGATCATTAGATGACAAGTGCAAAAGCAGGACTGGCCAGAAATTTTCCCTCCTGGAACTGAGTAACTTGCCGAAGCAAGTGTAAGAATGTATTAGCAGCATATGTGGGAACAGTGAACATAATTTTTATGACATCCACATAGAATTATAGGCGATAGTCTAAAAACTGAATTAATAGTCTATTAAAGTCCATGAAAGAATTAGGAGAAGTTAAAATCACCTAGGACAATAAAGGGGGAGTGGGATATGCAGAGATCAGCCAGTCAACACAGAGAGGGTCAAAGTACACCAAGCAAATACCAAACAACAAAGCCTTAGCCTATTGGGAATATGTTTTTATTGACCCAACATGGGCCATGTTTCAGCAGTCATTGTTTGCAACAGGGATCGTACAATGTGTGAAATATCATCTAATAAATGAATTGACTCAGTGAGTGGACCAATAAAGAAAAGTCAAACGTGATTCAGCATCTCTTCTCTTCCTCACTGGAATAAGGTGTCACATGGAACACAGAGCTAGATACTGCTTGCTGTTGAGAAGCCATTGTTTGTCATGGTATCAGTAGCATGGAATGTTGCTACTATTTGAGATTCTGCCAGATACTTGTGACTTGGATTGACCACTGTTGGAAGTAGGATACTGGGCTAAATGGACCACTGGCCTGGCCCAGTATAACTATTTTTTATGCTCTTATAGCTATAATTATTATCTGATAATGAGCTAGCTAGTCAACAACCCCACCAAACTGAGGTCAAAGTGGGTGATCAGAAGGTAAGGCATAAGCTGCAAAAGAGCTCAGAAGAGACAGAGTGATGGGAGTAAACAGGCAAGAGTAACCAAGGTGCCCCAAAGAGAAAGACCTACTCATTAGGCATGCTCCTTCGGTGCTTGCCCCTGGCACAAATGCCTCGCTTGCCTCTCAAATATGCCCAATTCCAAAAATGATATCACCTTACACTTGTAGCACTGGTGGGGAGTGATAGAGCACAGAAATCAAGCTTATTCATTACCTTCAGCCCCACTACTCATTACCTGCTCAAACCTCCACCCATCTGACATGGTGGACACCATCTGCGTGAGCTCCTCTTCCTGGCACTGCATGACTCGGTACACATGTTTTGGGGGGACCTACAGAGGCAATAGGACAGGCATAAAGGTCCCATAATACTATGTATACACCTTTTAGTGCATTCAATTGTTTTACACAGGCTTTGTTTTGGTTTTATATTTTGAACTTCTTTCAAAACGGCACAGGCAGCACAATCTACAGCAGGTTTTGAACTTTTATTCATTTTTATTACATATTTGTCAAAAATGTTGGGTTTTGGCACACCAACATCCACAGAGTTATATTAGCTAACAAGTCACATGAGCTTCCGTGTTTTCCTATGAGTCTATCAAATTACTGACTGACACAAATCACTAGGCATTAACATTTCTTGTGTTTTTCTTATTTTCTACCATGTTTTGAAATTTCACACAAAATCTAGCATGGTTCATGTTGCCACACTTTTCCCAGATTCTCTATATGGGCGCCAGTCCAACGTATGTGCCAATAATTAGTTGCTAATTGGCAGCAATTTGGAATTGAATGCGCCTTTTGCTACGTGCTATTCTGTCACAATGTGCCTCCAAATCCCATAGCCCACATCCCAAAAGAAGATGTGGACATGGGCAGGGCAGGATTAATTCGTCGAGGGTCCCTAGGCACCCAAGTACACTGGGCCCCCTGCCCCGCCGCACCATGCGCCCAGGCGGAAACAGGAAGCTGAGTCAGAGGGAAGCTGTGGGCCAGCAGCACCGCTTGCACAATTACAGTTCCCGTTGCCTTTCTTACCCGCGTTGCTTACTTGTCTTACGTTCCGTCGATGGGTGGGGGAGGGCCCGCATTGCCGATCGATGCTGGAGGGGCCCATCGCCATTTGGAAAAACCAATGTTGATGCCCTCCTTCATCGGGCCCCCCTGACCATTTCGGGCCCTAGGCACGTGCCTACTTGGCCTATTGGTTAATCCTGCCCTGGACATGGGAGGTGCATGAGCAGGTCAGGGGCATTGCTAAATTTTGTGCACAGTGTTACAGAATATTGGGGATGTGTGCCCAGATTGGGCACCAGGAATTACACCTGGTTTCAGCAGACACAATTTCTGGTGCCTAAATCAACTCTCAATGCTATTGTGTAATGGGCGTTCACCTTTGAGTGACCTTTAAAGAACCTGCATTGGGTGCCATTTTGTTTGGTGCTGATTTCTGAGCACCTCTTAAATTAATTTTTTTCCCATTGATGTTAATTTGATAGCTGGGTGCCTAGTTAAGGCAGCAAAAATGTTCCTATTTCACCTGTGTTACACAGAAAATAAAGCACCTACATTTCTTCAGAAAACACTAGCATAAATGGCACCTTCTTTTCAGGCATGATCAGCCCTATAGCTGGTTCAAATGTTTGCTCTTATATTTAGCAATAATGCACATAAATTAAGAGTACTCTGTAATCCACACATCTGCTTGCTCACGCTACCCATGCTCCACCAAGCTCTACCCATGTGAATGCCCACTTTAAAATTACACACTATGCACATGATAGGTGTACTATTACGGATGTCAGTATATGGGTTTATGTGTTTTTATGCGATTCCTTTGTGTCATATAATCCTTTGCAGGTTGTGATACATCTGTGCATCATCACTGATGTATTACTGTGACAGTCTTGTTCTGTCTGTAAGCTCAGTATTCCCTAAGTACTAACAGGTCAGAATTTTCTCTTCCTTTTTGAATCATCTAGAACAGTGGTTCTTAAACCTGTCCTGGGGGACACGGAGCCAGTCAGGTTTTCAAGAGACCCTCAGTGAATATGCAGTTCTGCATGCCTGTCATCTCTATTATATGCAAATCTGCCTCATGTATATTCATTGGGGGTCTCTTGAAAACCCAACTGGCTCGGGGTCCCCTAGGACAGGTTTAAGAACTACTGATCTATAATTTTCTTTTTTTATTATTATTTATTATGCTTTAGTTGTGATGTCACATATATTATATATACTTTAAAAATGTCTATGTTTTGTGATAATTTCTATGAAATTTTTGTTATTAATGTTATCGGTAATAATTTTTTTCTACATTAGTGTGTTTTCTAAATGAGCATGATTTCTGAATAGTTCTTTATGTGTATGTGTGTGTTTATATATGTGAAGGGATGCTGATATGTCCTTGGTTTTGTAAAGAAAACAACAAGCTCCAGGATAGAAAAAAAATTATTTACCATATTTCCCCATGTATAGACAGCAGAAAATGTAGATTTAGGTTTTAAATCGCTTAGATAAGCCGCCACATGTTACTAGCCACAGCTTATCTAAGCATTTTAAAACCTAAAACAGCCTATACAATGGGGCGGCTGAGGCAGCCTATACATCCCTCCCTCCCACGCCCCCACCCCCACCCCGGGTAAATACTTTCGCCGGCTGTCTCGTCGACAGAAGCATTCTTTTCTGCATCCAGCAGGTGCCGCGCTACTTCCTCAATGTCTACTTCAGTTCTTGCGGGACTCATGAGACTCATAGCTGATCTTCCAATAGTGCGGCTTATCTACGATGTCTTTAGATAGGCCACCCCTTATAAGGAAGCCGCACCCAGTGCAGGGGATTTTAAAACCCATATATAGGCCGCGGCCTATACATAGGGAAATATGGTACTCTACAAATTCACCATTGAGCTCCAAACACTTATGACTTTGTTGTTCTAGCTTCTTTAATCCATCCAAGATAAATTTTTTTGGTTGTGCTGCAAACCACTTGACAACAGCTAATGTGGACAATGCTTGAAAACTTTCTTCCCTTGAGGTGTTTCTTGAGGTTAGAAAAGAGATAGTAGTCCATAGAGGCCAAATCAGGTGAGTAGGCTGGGTATTTCAGAACTTCAATGAAGATCTAAGAATTTTTGCTGCATAATGGCAACCTTGTTGGGGGTGTTGTGAGGTGTTTGGGGGTGAAGTGTGGGGATGTCGGGGGTGTTGGGGGATCGAAGGGGCCCAGTGGTAGGAGGAAGCGGGCATCCCTCCTGACTACCTCAAGGTGTGGGGTGTCGGCGGGTGTTAGGTAGGAGGGAGTTGGCATCCCTCCTGATGATTAAATGTGTTAGATGTAGAGGTATCGGGAGATCAAGGGATGTTAGGTAGGAGGGAGAGAGCATCCCTCCTGTTGATCATGAATATTGGGGGGATGGGTGTTTGGGGGGTCATTTGCCACAGCCAGCTCAGCTGATTGTGGCAGGGGTCTTTTCCTCCCGATCAGCTGAGCCGGCAGGACTCCCCGAAGCTGTGGTTGTGAGGGATTCTCATGTCACGGTCAGCTGATGGCAGGGGATCCCTCGACAAAGGTAGGTGGCTCAGCCACCTATCTTTGCAATCAGGCAGGTGCAATTCTCTAACCAGAACCAGTTGACATGGGCACCGGTTAGAGAATTGGGAGAGGGGGAGGGCAATGTTTCTTTCTTTTCAGGTAGATGCGATTCTGTATAGGACACTGGTACGCGATTCTCAGCTGCTTCTTAGGCGGCTGACAAGACTAGCATCTTATACAGAATCAGGCCCTTGAGATAGTCAGGATAAAGCCTGTGACGCTGTTCAACTCCTTGCAACAAGGCCTCACGCTGCACTGGATCTGTGGTGATGGCAGTGGCAAGGTCAGTTATCAGTTTAACACCTCGCTTGGCTGTGTCATTAACCACCTTCACTGTGTCATCAACCGCTTATACTGTATATATAATCAAGTCTTGAACAGCTTGCAAAATTTCTTTTAAACTCTTTCCCCCCAAACCTCTAATTTCCACTCTAACAATAATGTTGCAGAGCAAGAACCATCAGACCAAATTGAGGTGGGGGGAGGGGGAGTTTGAATTAAGGAACCAGGACAGAATTCACATTTTAGGAAGATGCAGCCTTTCATTCCCAAGAACTCTCTGTCTTTCCTCATAAGCAGTATCATTTTAAGGTGCTTAAAAAGGCTTGTGTTTCATCACATCAGTTACAGAGGTTGCCAGGATGTTTTGCCTAAGCCCCAGGCCTGTGAGCTATCCATGAATTTTCCACTTTACTAGTGACTTACCTGTACAAATTTGGTGAAACTTTATATGATAAATTTGTTTCCCTCATTACCATTAGTCATGTGATTAATATTACTTTGTACCTGTGTCACCTCAGCATCTTTCTCCTCTATCCTTTCCCGGATAATTCTGATTAAAGACGTTATGTTATAAAACTCAGCTTCTTCCAAAACCCCTGGAGAGAGAAATAAATGAGGTACACAGCAGAGAGGAAAGAAAAGAAACAAAGTGAGACAAATAAGTGGTAACTAAGCTGAAGAAAAAAAGCAAAACCCAACAGACTGGGGCAGGAGACAGAGGAAGGTAATTTGTGCTTAGGGTTATGTTGAATGTACAGGTGGGTCAATATTTTTAAAAGCAATTGCCCTATCCATGCATATCAAGAAAGCATACAAATAGTATTGAGCTTTTTGAATCACGGTAAGGATCAATATTGTTTGTTTGGCAGTCTCTGAAAAGGCCTACAGTAAACAGACAGTGCTGGAATGGTCACAGTACAAGTTGTATATGCTTAAAACACTATTTATATAATAAAAGTACAGAATATACATACTCAATTAAGCATCAGTGTCCTCATTTATCTTAGTAAGGTCACTTCACTGATTGAAAATCTGGTCCAGTGGTATTAGGACTCCGAAACAATCATAGTCCAGCAGATATGGAGGACCTTGAGGTGAAACTGCAAAAGCTGACTAAAGATCTCTAGGAATAGGAAGCCCTTTTCTTCTCTGCATACTGTCAAAATCCCTACAGAATCAGTGGCAACACAGTTCCTTCCTTTCCATGCAGAAATTCCATCCTTTGCATGCACAGCAGAAGGCAAGGCCATACATAACAAGAGGTAATTCCACAACTTGGTACCTAGAATTAAGCCAAAAAACTATAAGAATGAGAGACTAAAGTAATAAACGTAGAATTCTCTTGATTTGTATTACCTAGAATTAAGCACTACAACGGGTGCACAATGAATACCAATTCTTTGTATATGTTTGTTGTAATCCACCTTGGTATCAAGAGAGTACAGTGCAGTGGTTAAAGCTACAGCCTCAGCATCCTGTGGTTGTGGGTTCAAACCCATGCTGCTCTTTGTGAACCTCGTTAAGTCACTTAATCCCCCCCTTGCCCCAGGTACATTAGATGGATTGTGAGCCCACTGGGAAAAATGCTTGAGAACCTAAATAAATTCATGTAAACCATTCTGGGCTCCCCTGGAAAAGTGGTATAGAAAATTGAATAAATAAATGTACTATATATATATATATAAAATAAGTGCCTATGACATTAGCATAAACTCATTGTGGTGTGTCAAAAGTTAGGTACAATCACTTATGCCAGGTCAATGGCTGGTGTAAGTGGGTGCAGTTTGTGCACTATGCAATTGATAATATTCTATAAGTTGCTTGGCACCACACCTATGACCCATCTATGCTCCACTCACATGTTCACCCGCTTGCTGTGGCATGTATGTACTACCTCATAGAACAGCACATGGTGCATATTTGCACATATGTGGCATAAGCTATGCATAAGATGCATATGTCCATTTATTGAATTGCCTCCAAAGTTCACATTGGTTCTGTTGAATGTGGTTCCAACACAGATCTGATTTAGTTAGAGATCAGATCAACATATTTACAAGTGTACTCCTTTTTATGCTGATGACATCCAGATGGTTAAAGCTCATGATACTTGGGATCTTGCATTCCGGATGATTTTGGCTCAAAAACTGAATCAGATTTATAAAATGGCTTGATGACCATAAAATATTTCTAAATTCCTCAAAATGTGAGGATTTATGATTTTATACAGAAACATGACCCCTAGTGGTAGTCACATGAGACTACTGTTAGGGGTGCTATTATGATGATAACACCAGTCTAGGCAGGAGTAACTAGGCATCACTCCTGTCTTAAGATCCGCAGACCACCAATGATTTAAATGATGAACCCTTTCAAGGGGAGGGTCTAGAGGAGGGTTGCCCAATTTCGGTCCTCGAGGGCTGCAATCCAGTTCGGTTTTCAGGATTTCCCCAATGAATTTGCATGAGATCTATTTGCATGCACTGCTTCCATTGTATGCAAATGGATCTCATGCACATTAATTTGGAAAATCCTGAAAACCTGACCTGGCAAGGGCCAAGGTTGGATACCTCTGGTCTAGAGTAGTGGTTCTTAAACCTGTCCTGGGGGACCCCAGCTAGTAGGGTTTTCAAGCTATCCCTAATGAATATACATGAGGCATATTTGCATGCCTGTCATCTCTATTATATGAAGGCAAACAAAAGAAGGCCCAAGAGTTTCACAGTAGAAAGCGGGATACCAAATTAGAACAGAGACTGTGGCATACAGTGTTCTTGAATTGTTCTTTATTATAAGATAAAATCAAATACATCCAGAATGATGAACAGCTGACTCATTCGAGCCAAAACTTTGGCATCTCTTTTATATGCAAATCTTTCAGTTGCGTTAAGTTTTCATATCCATGGCAGAATTTGTTTAAGATGTGTACCATTTGTGGAAAATATGAGTGATCAGACAAGCATATTTCTTTTATTTTTAATGTGTTTCAAATTAAACCATTCTGCATCAAAGAATAGCACAATCATTAACCCCACTTTTGACAAAACCATAGTGCAGTTTTTAGCGCTGGCTGTGGTGGTAACAACTCTGACGGTCATACAATTCCTATGAGTGTCGGAGCTGTTTCCGCGCTACAGTTTTGTAAAAGTAGGGTAAACAAACCGTGGCAATAAAGGAAATAATAAAATGATCTTGTTTAAAAGTTTCCATGCCCTTAGTTCTTAATGTCGTGGTTTTCCCCTTTTTGCACAATGACAGCTTGCAGTCTTTTCTGATAGTTGTGAATGAAGCCCTTTATTTTCTCATGTTATAAAGCTGCACATTTTTCTTGGCAAAAAAAATAAAACAAAAACAATAATACAGGTTCCACATGCAATTGACTTATGCTTTATACGAGGGAAAGACCTCAGAAGCCTGCACCATACACAGAAAGTCAATTCTAGCAATGGTTTGTTCAGCAGGACAGGTTTTCTATCATAGGTCATAAAACCCTCACAGCCACCCGATTGACAAAACTTTTTTTGCTGCTAGTGTATTTAACACCCAACCATTTCAATCGGTGAAGAATTAACACAAAAATATGCACTTATCTGTTCAGAAATAAGAGCAAAATAAAACAACAACCTCCAGATCCTGTAAATTCTTTGGTTGTTTAGCATGAACTGCATATCTGGGGTCTCCCCACAGTGGCTCAATGATGTGATGTCCTTCAGTCTCCTGACCTCAACATTTTCTGCTGTAGCCACTGAAGGGTCAACTTAGCCTTATGTTTCACATCACTGTCATGTTGGAAAGTCCAAGTGTGCCCCATGTACTGCTTCCTGGCTGATGAATGCAAATTCTCCTCCAATATTTTCTTATGATGCTGTATTCATCCTGCCATCAATTTTGACCAAATTCCCTGTACTGCTGTAGCTCATACCACCCCCTCCCCCCACAATAAAAAAAACAGCAGAGATTCACTGACATGCTTCAAAGTGGGGATGGTGTTCTTCTCTTCATAGGCTTTGTTGACTCCTGTCCAAACATACATAGCATTTATGGTTGTGACCATAAAGTTTCAAGTTTATTAAATTTTTGTTATGCACGCAATATCAAAAGCTTCAAAGCGTATAACATTTAAAAAATGGGGGGCAGAACAAAACTTTTACATAGTTACAGTCAAATTCTATCCATTCTAATACATAACTGGTACGGAAGGTAAAGGGGATGAATTACAAATTTTTAAAGAGAGAAAGAAAACATTTAGCGTGGAGCACATTTGGTAGGTAACACAAAAAAGGGAAACTTCAATTATGATCTCATCGCTCCAAATTATTTTGTTCCAGAAGTTTTGAGGCTTCTCTAGGGCCTGTTTGACATATTGTAAGCAGGCTGTTTTGTGGTGTTGGTGCAACAATGGCTTTTTCCGGCAATTCTATCATGCAGTCCATTTTTGTTCACGTATCTCCTTATTGTGCATGCTGAAACAACCACACTACTTTGTTTCAGAGAAGCCTGTATTTCAGCACAAGGGGCAGCTGAAAAGTTCTCAGCCTAACCAACAAAGTTGGGGCAGTCTCCACCGAGGGCTCTACACATACCAGTGATTTTCCACTTTTTTTGTTCTGTTGGAATAATATGGAACAAAAAACGTGGAAAATTGCTCGACTAAGTGTATAGCCCTCGATGGAGATTGCCCCCCAACTTTGTTGGCTGGGATGAGAACTTTCAGTGGCCCCTCATAGAAGCTGCTTGTGGAGTTTTCTTTGCATCCCTATAAAGTTTCCTGGCAGTTGTGTCTGCAACTGTTCTGACTGTGGCTTGGTATTAACAGAACCCATAATTTTCCATTTCTTGGCCAGAGCTTGAACAATATTGATTGACATTTTTGAACATTTGGATATCTTTTTATATCCTTCAGTAACCAGGAAAGTCATTTCATCCAGGGTTGCATTGCACAACGGTTTCTCAAGAGCTAAGAAAGTCCTTGACTAACCACAATCAAACAGGGCACAGGTGTGGATACTTGCCCTTCACTGCCATCTCAACCTGTTTATGTCAACTTGAGTGGATATTATCAGCCCAAACATTCAAGTGTATGTAAACTTTTGATTAGGGCAATCTATGTGAGTTCAGTTATTATGATTACTAAAGGACACATGTGATGATAAATAGCTTCACCTGACCAATATTCTGAAATTAAAAAATGTTGTTTTGCAGGATCACTCATTGGACTCTTTTTACAAAGGTGCGTTAGGGCCTTAACGCGCAGAATAGCGTGCACTAAATTGCCACGCGCGCTAGCCACTACCGCCTCCTTTTAAGCAGGAAGTAATTTTTCGGCTAGCGCACGTTAAAAACGCTAGCGCACCTTTGTAAAAGGAGCCCATAGTTTCCTCAAATGATATACATCTTAAAAACTCTGCCACGGTTATGTGGACTTATGAGCCCAACTGTATAAATGTGCTGTTTTTATGCCCTGAATTCAGTTTTCTAAATCTGATATTTAAATCTCCCTCATTGTTCAAAGAGAATCTTTGTAGTTTATGACATTTCTTATTAAAATTGCATAAAGATCTGATGATGATGATGATAGGTGCCATCGACTCGTATTCGAGTCCTAGCGACTTGATGAGCATCATCAAGTTTTTGTGGCACAATACAGAAGTAGATCGCCAAGCCTTTCCTATACAAATTGTAGTTCACCCTTTTTTCCTAATGTACCAGTTTGTAGATTTCAGTCTTTGTCCCTTTTTATAATTTAGACAATTACTTGTTTTTCCCTCATTTTTAAAAAAATCTATTATTTATCATTTTACACAAAATTATCTAGCATAGTATCTTGTATAGTAAGACTGTAGTTAGGAACAAGAAAAAAAAGAAAATATTTTTATAAAAAGGAGAAATATAACATATTCCCCTTACAATATTAAGCGATCAATAGTCCACAATTATCTATCTGTGATCCAAGACTTTCAGAGAGTGTTATTAATAATTAAGAAATAAATCATTTAAAAAGTAAACAAAAGTGACTGAAGTTACAGGGAGTATTCTAATCATGAGTCAGTTATTATTCCAGTTGTTCCACCTTTCTCAAGACGTTTCAAAGCTACATAATTTGTTAGGTGTGTCGGATCAAAGTAAACATATTTATCTGGACCATAAAGAACAATACATTTATAGGGAAACCTAAGAAAAAACTTTCCCCCCACTGAAATTATACCTGATTTCAATAACAAAAACTGCCTTCTTTGTTTTTGAGTCTTTTTGGTGACATCTGGAAAGATCTGTACTTTCTGTCCCAGAAACTCTTTAGTTCTATTTTTAAAGAACATCTTCATAATCAAATTCTTATCTGGTGCCAGTGCAACAGTTGCCAATAATGTTGTTGGTGTGGCCAAGTCTTTTGTAGAAGTCTCCAATAAAGTGGAAATATCTAGTTGTGGTTTCTGCTGTCTTTGCTCCGTATTTCTAATAGGCAAATAGTATGCTTGTGTGAAGAGTTTCCCTCATTTTAATTGTACATCGCTTAGAATTTTATGTAAAGCGATTAATAAAAAAAAAAAATGTTTCCGTGGGGGGCTTAATATGCAATAACGTTCCGCATATAACTACCTCATACGTCAATGGAATTGATGCCTCCAGTATGGTATTAATCTGTCCCCCATATTGACTTCCAAAAGTTAAGTATCAAAGGACAATAGAACAGCAGATGATCCAGTGTCCCTACATCAAGATGACAGTGTCAGCATCTATTATATTTAGAACTATCTAATTTTTGTAAACGAACAGGGGTCCAGAAACTTTTATGTAAAAAAACAAAACAAAACATGTCTGTCTCATAGATGCTGATGCTGTACATCTCATCCTCCAAGTCCAAATTCGTGGCCATTGAGATGCAGAAATATGCTGCTTTATCTCAATGCTCCAAATGTCCCTAAGACTAGTTTTTGGGTTTTTATTCAGGAATTCAGATATTATTTTATTCCAACAGGCGGCCTGATGTCTTAGCAAATCTGTCTGGAAGCACAGGACCTGCATGCTATAATGATTTTTAAAATTTTGCCAATCAGGAAACCCTTTCTTGAATGGCTTGCTTCAGCTACAACCACTTATACATTTGAGACTTGCACGGTATAAATTTGATGTTGTCGCCGTGGTCCCATCGTGATCCTCTGCCTCCAATACTGCCCATCTGCTGCTGCTCAAATGGGTAGTACATAATTAGTTTGACATCTCCACTGAAACCTGTCTGCCTTGGCAAGCCCTGCCGGTAGTGAAACTACGGATGGCATAGCTTCCAGCTTCTCAGATGCGCAGAAGCCCGTGTGGCGCAACAAGCCCATCTACCATGACTGGAGGCAAAAAGATCTAGCCTGCTCATAAAGATTTTTGCATTAATGGATGAAAAAATTCCCTTTAACTCCATATTCCATGTACGAAATGTCAGCATAAAATTAGAAAGCTTGAATCAAGCACATTAAGGTACATATCAAAATATTCTTTCTCACATTCGATGCTTATTAATTCTGGTACACCTGCTAATTTATCTTGTAGTGTATGAAGGGCCAGCAAAGTTGGGGCAGTCTTCTTCGAGGGCTATACATGTAGAGGGGCATAATCAAAACAAGTCTAAGTATGATTTGGACGTATGGTGCTAGCTAGCTGCCCAAAAAAAAACCCCAAAAGGAATTGACCACAAAATATCCACAAAGAAGAAAATTCAGAAAAAACCAAAAAAACCTCTGTGGAGTGATGATGTTCCTAAATGGAGTTTATTTGAAAGTGTTAAAGTTCTAAAGGTACACTGAAATCATCCACATAAAATAATTTCTTCCACATAAAAATAAATCATCCACATAAGACTTTTTGTCGAAACGCGGACCGTGTTGGGTCCTGTATCCTTAGCAGACTAGGTCATTTAAGGCTCTTATGTGGATGATTTATTTTTATGTGGATGAAATTATTTTATGTGGATGATTTCAGTGTACCTTTGGAACTTTGACACTTTCAAATAAAGTCCATTTAGGAACATTGTCACTCCACAGAGGTGTATTTTTTTGGTTTCGCTAGCTGCCCAAAAGTCAGCAGCAGGAAAATGTCCATTCTTAAAAAGTATGACTAATATAGATAGATAGATAGATAGATAGATAGATAGATAGATAGATAGATAGATAGATAGATAGATAGATAGATAGATAGATAGATAGATATATGTTTTTATGAAAATTGTCCATTTGGATGTCCAGGCCAGACCGCCACTATGTATACCTTTATACCACATTCTCAACCAAAAATTTGTCCAAGTCCCAAATGCCCAGACCAAGACCTTTTGGATGTGACAGGGGCCAGCATTGTGATGGACAGACATGGCAACAGAGTAGTGGAGCACCTTACAGGAGCTGTGAACTTCACAAAAAGGGTGCCAGATAAACATATCACCACAGCTCCCTTATAAGTTATGGTGAGCCCCTCCAGAACTCCCCCAAAACCTGTCTACAACCCCAATAGCCCTTATGGCTGCAGGTGGAACCTATATGGCAGTGGAGCAGGGTTTAGGGGTTTTTGGTGGGTGCACATGTTCCACCATATATATAGTGGTTAGAGTGGCTTATAGGCCTGGGTCCTCCTCTCTATGGTTCACTAGCCCACCTCCAAGCTATTTAAGACACCTGTGTCTTAAATAGCTTGACTACTAGGCTTTCCTATACTAGGTGCTGATGCTCTGGAGACAGGTATGCACATTTTTATTCCGATCTTTGTAGGGGGTGTGTGAGGGTGTCAGTGAACACTGGGGGAGTGTGTGTGGGTCTTTAATTTGTTTCTGCAGTGGTTATCTGGTCACTTTAGATAATCTTTGGGCACTTATACCTGTTTTTAACATCATCTAACTCACAATGTATAAGTTCCGTCCAGGAAGTCTCGTAAAACCTTTGATTATCCCTGCAGGATGACTAAGTCTAGGTCAGCCCACAACACGCCCTAACCACTCCTCCACATACGCCCCTTTTAGTTCTGGAGGCATAGCGGCATTCAGAGGCCTAAAAAGTCCCTGGATACATCAAAAAAACAGGTTTGATTATATCAGCACTTGGACAACCTGTCTTTCAGGTCGTCCAAGTACCAACTTGAACAGGTTTTTAGACATGTTTATGTTTTGATTATGAGCCCCATCATCCAGCAATTTTCCTTTTTTTTTTTTTGTTCTATATTTCCGACGGAATATATAAAGTGGAAAATCTCTGGACTAAGTGTATAGCCCTCAATGAAGACCACCCCCAATTTTGTTGGGTAGGCTGAGAACTATTCAGCAGCCCCTCATAAGAGGAGAGTGTGGCACATAAGAACATAAGAACATAAGCAGTGCCTCCGCCGGGTCAGACCACAGGTCCATCCTGCCCGGCAGTCTGCTCCCGCAGCGGCCCAAACAGGTCACGACCTGTCTGAATCACCAGAAGGGGCTCCCTTGCCACCTTGGTTTCTCATTGAAGTCCTATCTTCCCATCGAAGTCCTAACCCTCTGGTCTTGCGCATGCATGACCTGGTTGGGTTTCTATACTTATTACCTGGTTAGCTTTCTATACTTGTGTTACATCCCAGCTCCTCCCTCAGTATCCCACGATCCCTTTATCCCTCGGGAATTCGTCCAATCCCTGTTTGAATCCCTGTACCGTACTCTGCCTGATCACTTCCTCCGGTAGCGCATTCCAAGTGTCCGCGACCCTTTGCGTGAAAAAAAACTTCCTTGCATTTGTTTTGAACCTATCTCCCTTCAGTGGTTAAAGCTACAGCCTCAGCACCCTGAGGTTGTGGATTCAAACCCACACTGCTCCTTGTGACCCTGGGCAAGTCACTTAATCCCCCCCATTGCCCCAGGTACATTAGACAGATAGTGAGCCCACAAGGACAGACAGGGAAAAATTCATGTAAACTATTTTGAGCTCCCCTGGGAGAACAGTATAGAAAATTGAATAAATAATAACACAAATTTCAGTAAACTATTTTCAAGTCTTTATATTTCTTGTCCTTTGTTCATTTCTCTTCAAGATGCCTTCTTAATTCCTTTCATCTGTTTTCTTCACTTTTCTTCTTATGTTTATTTTCCATTTCCTTCTTCTCTTACCTATTCTATTCTTTCAGACATTCTTCTAGAAGAAATGGGATGGGATTTGATGTATCACCTTTCTGTGGTTACAATCAAAGCAGTTTACATATTATATACAGATACTAGGGAAAGGGGGGGTTAAATGACTTGCCCAGAGTCACAAGGAGCTGCAGTATGAACTGAACCTAGTTCCCCTGGATCTCAGGTCACTGCTTTATTCATTAGGCTGTTTCTTCCTGCTGCTCTTTTCTTCCTTTGTGGATATCATTACAAGGACCTTTTGGTTAGTGGGGTAGTAAGGGGGCATGGGCTGGACACTGCCCTGGGCACCATCTTAGTGGGAGCGCCAAAACATCTCCAACCCCCCACACCATGTTTGTGCCCTCCCTCCACTCCCCAACCCATGGTACCTCTCTAAATCTTCACCAGCACAAGCAAATTCTCTGGCTTGCTGCTCGTGCCGGCCAGGTTCCCCTCTGAAACCACTTCCGGGTCATGGAGCCAGGAAGTGATGTCAGAGGGAAAAACAACACTGGCACAAGCAGTAGGCCGGAGAAACTGCTCATGTTGGGAAAGATTTAAAGAGGTACGGGGGAGGAGGGAGGGAGGGCATGAGTGTGGCATGGGGGATGGGGAAGGAGCAGGAAGGGCATGGAAGGAGGGGGGAGGGGAGCCCACCGCCCTAGACACCTCCTACCCTCACAACGCCACTGCCTTTAAAGTAATTGAATTTTTTTCTTTTGTTTGTTCTTATCCCATCTCATCGTATTTACCTTGCTTTTCTGTTCTCTCCCTCCATCACCAAGCATCCTCTTACCTTCTTCTTACCAACCCCTCCAAATATTCTCTTTTCTATCTCCTACCTGTAACTCCTTGTGATTCTGGACAAGTCACTTAACACTTCATTGCCCCATGTAAACCACTTTGATTGTTTAAACCACACAGAAAAAGTGGTATACAAGTCCCATTCCCTAGAGATAGTGGAACACCTTTTTGTTTGGAAGTGCCCAAGCTCCCCCCGCCAAGCCCTGTCCCATAATAATAGTATTAATTGTAATGCCATTTCTTCCATTCATTCTTCATATGCACACAATATAATCTTATTAACAATATATTGTATAATGGTAACCACAACATTAAATTACACAAAGAACACTGAAACATCTGCATTCCTGAGAGCAGGGCAATCAGCAGGAGAGAGTCGGAAGGCAGGAGAGAAGAGGAGTACAGAGGAGGAGACAGACAGGGCAGGATTAACCAATAGGCCAAGTAGGCATGTGCCTAGGGCCCGAAATGGTCAGGGAGGCCCGATGAAGGAGGGCATCAACATTGTTTTTTTCCAAATGGCGATGGGCCCCTCCAGCATCGATTGGCAACGCGGGCTCCACCTGGATCGGCAACGCAGCCCCCCTCCATCGACAGAAAGTAAGACAAGCATGCAACGTGGGTAAGAAAGGCAATGGGAACTGTAATTGTGCAAGCGGTGCTGCTTGCCCAAAGCTTCCCTCTGACACAGCTTCCTGTTTCTGCCTGGGCGCATGGTGGGGTGGGGCAGGGCAGGGGGCCCAGTGTACTTGTGTGCCTAGGGTCCCTCGATGAATTAATACTGCCCTGGAGACAGAGGCAGAGGAGAGTGAGAGGCAGCAGCGAGAGGTATCTCCACCCACCCCTTCGACATCAGAAGAACTTGGATCCGGAGCTCTGCCTTATAAGGGGAGGGGCCAATGGCAATTTTATCTAGTGTGCCCTGAGAGCAGGGCAAGCAGCAGCAGAGAGTCGGGAGGCAGGAGAGAAGAGGAGTATAGAGGAGGCAGAGGAGAGTGAGGGGCAGTGGTGAGAGGTAGTTCCGCCCACCCCTCCGACATGAAAAGAACTTGGATCCTGAGTTCCGCCTTAAAAGGGGAGGGGCCAACAGTGCTCAGCCATTCTGCGTGCATCGAAGGCAGCATTAAAGGCACTCACCTTAGCAAGCGCGCCTTTGCAAAGGGACGAGCCACAACAAGAAGAGAAGAGGGCAACCACAGCAGTCACAGAGGACACACAAGCAACAAACAAACAAGGGTAGCAGGTTTAAAATCAGGCGAGGGAGCTCACAGTAACACCAAGGATGCTACAGAAGGAAGCAGGGAGAAGCCACTTCAGACAGCTGATCGGCAAGCGGACAGCAATGGAAGCAGCAGACAGAAGCAGGATGTTGAGCTACCCAGTTTTCTACACCGTTTTCCATATATATGACAACCTCCCCTCTGGGAGGCGGTCTTATATATGCACTCAATGTGAGGAACTGGAGGGCCTGAAGAAAAAAGACTCCTGGAAGGCAGAATACTGGAACTAGAAGCATTTCGAGCAGTGAAGAAGGAGAACAGAGAGGCACAAAACATCAAGATAGAGGAAGCCATTGAGGAAGGAGTCCGGGAGTTAAAGAAGTTCATCGAGGAGGCATAGAGGGAGGCCATGGAAAATCACCAGCAACAGTGGAATTGCCAAGATACACCTAGAGTGAATGAGGACCACCTGGAGAACAACCATAAGGAAGAAATGGGTGACACAGCTGCGACACCTGGAAACAGCGGAGGGAACTCACAGGAAGACGAGTCTGGTGCAAGCCAACGCCAGGTTGAGGAAAATAGAAGTGCACAGAGTACACAGACTTAGGCTAGAGAGATGGACATACACCAGGGACACGGACCTGCAGCTGAAGAGACAAGAGAAGACAGTGGTGGTAGAAAACTGGAACACTCTTCTGGAGGCTGTTATAGGGGAAAACACCCTCCAGGGATTCAAGACAAAGTTAGACAAGTTCCTGCTGAACCAGAACGTATGCAGATAAGGCTAGTCTCAGTTAGGGAACTGGTCCAAGGCCTAAGGGCCACCGCGTGAGCAGACTGCTGGGCACGATGGATCACTGGGGTCTGACCCAGCAGTGGCAATTCTTATGTTCCTTAATGCCATGTTCTGAAAGGAGTTTTTCTTCTCTCTCTCTCTTTCTTCTCCCTTCCATCAAGTGCCTGCCCCCTCTCGCTCTCATTCTTTTCTATCTAGAACCTGATCTCTTTTTTCCCACATCCATCCAGCACCTGACCCCCTATCTATCCAGCGTATCTCTTCCCCTCTCTCAGGTGGCAGCAAAACAAAGATAAAGGCGTTGCAGGGCTGCTCTATTCATCCTCACGGTTGCTGACCCTGCCCCATTCTGACTCACTTTCAATTCTGGGGCACTACCGGCAGCCGCGAGGATGAATAGAGCGGCCCCGCAATGACTTTATCTTTGTTTTGCCACTGCTGAAACAGCAGCAGCAGTAGGGAGGTGTGGGGAGATTTTTGGGGGTGGCATGGTACCCGTAGCTCCCCCATTCTGCCGCCCATTCCATCCCCTTTACCCTTTACCTCTTTGCCACCATCTGCCCTGCCTCCTTCTACCCAATAACCTCTTCTGTCCCTTATCCATTCTAATTTCCAACATCCTCTCACCTGCCTTTGGATTCCCCTCATCACCAGCATCCTCACCCTGTCTCTTAAACTACCCATCCACAATATCCTCCCTCATCTCTTGCCATCCATCATTAGCATCCTCTCCTCTGCCCTCTAACCCCAGTATCTGCCTTCTATCTTTACATCTGATCTTGCCCCCACCGCAGCTGCTGCTACTGCCCCTGCTCCATCTCCCCTGCCTCAGCTGCTCAGAAGCAGAGCCCATACTCCTACTGTTCTTCCCCTTCTGTGCTAGCCCTATCAGCATGTTCAAAGCTTGTTCATTTCTGGGAGGGATGGAGGCCTGTTCTAGGTGATGTATATTCTTTGGATATTGTTGGATATCTGCCTAAACTGAGGTGAAGAAGTCTCTAACTTTTCTGCGTTTCTTTCTATTTTTTACTCTGTTGTTTTTAGTGCATTTTTATCTGGGTCGCAAACCACTTTGAATGATTTTGTGTCACTATGGCAGCAGATAAATTTTTATAATTACATAAATAAAGACAGAGAATCTAAAGAAAACACAAAAAGAGAATTATTACAGATGTGTATTTGTTTGAAAATAAATGGGGAAATGAACCAAATGAGATCATTTTTGGCTTATTTCCTCTAAATCGGAGGTTCTCAACCCAGTCCTTGGGACATATCCAACCAGTCAGGCTTCACAATCAATATGATTAAGATAGATTTGCCTGTGATACACGCAAATCTATCTCAAGCATATTTATTGTGAGTATCCTGAAAACCTGACTGGCTAGGTGTGTCCCAAAGCCTGGATTGAGAATCACTACAGGTATAGATGGGGATGGGTCCTGAATGGCCCAACAATCTGTTTGCTATTGGTGCCATTATAGTCCCTGGCACTAGGAAATCAACACTTGCTTTTGTTTGGCCAGTCTGAGGCTCACCAGGGATAAAATCCATGACCCTTGAGGCAGAGGTGAACCAAGGGGGGGCAGGGGGGAGTTCCGCCCCAGGTGCACGCCCCAAGGGGGTGCATAGCTGGCCACCCACTGTGGAATAGGATGCCACTGCCGCCATCGGGAACAAGCCGGCACCAAGTTCTCCCTGCTTTTCTTCCCCACGGGGCCAACTAAATCTCGCCACCCGATGTCAATTCTGACATCGGAGAAGACGTTCTGGGCCAGCCAATCGCTGCCTGGCTGGCCTAAAACGTCCTCTCCAATGTTAGAATTGACGTCGGGTGGCGAGAGTTGGTCAGCCCCGTGGGGAAGAAAAGCAGGGAGGGAGAACTCGGCGCCGGCCTGTTCCCGATGGCGGCAGTGGCAGCCTTTCCCCGGCGGCGGTAGCAGCAGCATGTTTCCCAATGGTGGTGGCATGGGGGAGGGCAGGGAGTTAGAAAGAAAGAAAGGGGCAGGGTGAAACAAAGAAAGAAAGAAAAAAATGGGGCACGGAGAGAGAGAAAGACAGACATAGAGAAAGAAAGGGGGCATGGAGAGAGAAAGAAAGAAGGGGCAGGGTGAAAGAAAGAAATGGGGCACGGAGAGAGAGAAAGACAGACATAGAGAAAGAAAGGGGACATGGAGAGAGAAAGAAAGAAGGGGCAGGGTGAAAGAAAGAAATGGGGCAAGGAGAGAAAGACAGACATAGAGAAAGAAAGGGGCAGGGTGAAACAAAGAAAGAAAAAAAAATGGGGCACAGAGAAAGAGAAAGACAGTCATAGAGAAAGAAAGGGGGCATGGAGAGAGAAAGAAAGAAGGGGCAGGATGAAAGAAAGAAATGGGGCACAGAGAGAGAGAAAGACAGACATAGAGAAAGGGGGCATGGAGAAAGAAAGAAAGAAAGAAGGGGGCAGGATGAAACAAAGAAAGAAAGGAAAAAATGGGGCACGGAAAGAAAGCCAGACATAGAGAAAGAAAGGGGGTATAGAGAGAGAAAAAAAGAAGGGGGCAGGGTGAAAGAAAGAAAAAAGAATGAAATGGGGCTCAGAGAGAGAGAAAGCCAGACATAGAGAAAGAAAGGGGGCATGGAGAGAGAAAGAAAGAAGGGGGCAGGATGAAACAAAGAAAGAAATGGGGCACAGAGAGAGAGAGAAAGACAGACATATAGAAAGAAAGGGGGCATGGAGAGAGAGAGAAAGAAAGAAGGGGGCAGAATGAAACAAAGAAAAAGTTGGGGAGGGAATGAGGTCTGGAGGGGAGGAAGCATACAGGAGGCTGAAAAAAGGGAAGAAATATTGGATGCACAGTCAGATGAATAAAGTGCAACCAGAGACTGATGAAATTACCAAACAAAGGTAGGAAAAACGATTTTATTTTCAATATAGTGATCAAAATGTGTCCATTTTGAGAATTTATATATGCTGTCTAAATTTTGCACTATGGCCCCCTTTTACTAAACCGCAATAGCGGTTTTTAGCTCAGGGAGCCTATGAGCGTTGAGAGCAGCGTGGGGCATTTAGCGCAGCTCCCTGCGCTAAAAACCACTATCGCGGTTTAGTAAAAACGGAGGGGGTATATTTGTCTATTTTTTTATAGTTGTTACTGAGGTGACATTGCATAAAGTCATCTGCCTTGACCTCTTTGAAAACCCACGGAATATAAATGATAATTAACATTTTCTCTGCGTACAGTGTGCTTTGTGTTTTTAAAATTTTATTGTTGGTAGATCATTTTGACTTGGCTACAAAGTTAAGGGGTGAGGGAGGGAGGGGAGCTGCTGAAAGACATCTAGTAATCCTTGCAGGCTTGACTGTGCAGGGAATTATTTTTGTAAAATCATGTTTTGTTATGTGACTGCATTATTTAGACTTTAATTTCTATGAATGAATAGAATGAAAATGATATAAAATTACTTGCTTGTTTTTATGTGCATGCGCTGAAGAAAGTGGAGAGAGAGTGGGCTGAAGGGAAATGGGTAAGAGAGAGTGGGGAGAAGACACTGATTTATAAATTGACAATTGTACAGAATATTGTTTCTTTTTATACTTTAATATAATAAGTTCAATATAAAACAATTCAAGGCTTGTGTGGATGGAATCAGGTGGTTTGCGGGGATGGTATTTTCTTATTTCTCATTATTTGTTTTATTTTTATTTGTTAATTTGTAAAGTGGTGATTGTTATGTATCAGTTTTTCAAATTTACATCTACTGTCTATATTTCGCACAGTATTAGAGGACATGCGTTACTGTTTTTGTGGTGTTGTGGTATTGCATTGTATGCAGAGTCTGGTTCTTGGTGGTTCAGTTTAATTTTTGTCTACATATTTCTATTTTTAGTTTGTGATTATTACATATTGGGCGAGGGTGTAGCTCTGTTCTGTGTGTATGAAAAGAACATAGTTTTCAGTTGGCATTGACTGCAGGATCAATTGACTGTGCGGGATCTGGCTTGTTTAGTTTTACAATGTATGTGTTGGTGTTGTAGTGCTCACTGCAGTGTTTAAAATGCTGCCTTTTCCTAGGTACACTCTTGTGCGATATGTGGATTGTTACTAAAAATCATATTTTTCATATAGATGGGGGGTGTCAAAAAAATGATGGGCCCCGGGTGTCACATATGCTAGGTACGCCACTGCCTTGTGGCTGGCGAACAGAGAAGCTGAAGGCACAACAGCTACACAATCAAGGCAGAAGCTAGGGGACTCTTATCGTCTGGGTAGCAGAAGGCTTGGCACACCTTTGGAGGAGTCCATTAAGGGGTTGCTGCAGTGCAGATTTCTACTACAGGTGGGTGCATGCAGTTACCACAAGGTCTACATATACACATTTCTGGCAGCAAAATGCAGACAGGCCCCAGCAATTTATTTGCACAGCAGAGATCAGCGCAGAGCATGTTAAAATGAATGGCAATGAGGCTACTAGCTAGTCTGCCCCGATGCAGAAATGTATTCAGAAGATTTTGAGGCAGTGCCTCTCAAATTGTGTGCCACGGCACAGTGGTGTGCACCAAAGAGATTCTGGGTGTGCCATGAGAGATTCCAGAATTTTACTTATTTTAAAAAATTCCTTTCGTAAGTATACACTAGAATAGATGACAAGTACGGTACATCGCCTACGCAAGAGTCTGTCAATATTATGAGCATCTGTGTGTGTAAGGACACAACCGCCCAGACAAGCATCATTCGTTGACATGATTGTTCCTTGAAAACTAACAGCAAGTACGTCATTTTAGTTTTATTTTTATATATATTTTTAAGCCAGTGTATCGCAAACTGATTCCAGGTGTGCTGCAATACACTGGCGAGGAGGAGAGGTGCCATCTGACTGCTTATACATGATGTGCCTCTTGCAGCGAGAGGCACGTCCTGTATATTGTCAGCTGACACCAGTACCTCTCCTCCTTTCCCCGCACTTCTCCTCCATCAGTATCCCCTACTGACATAGAAATAAGTTCAGGGCCGCAGGTGGAGGGCACATCCACGCATTTCCGGATGACCTTCCAGCCATGGCACCAAGTTTAATGTGCCATGGCATCAAAATGTTTGCAGGACTCTGGTATAGTACAACCCCTCCATCCAATATGATCTACTCTATCTTTGCAATATAATTTGTACCCAGTAACACAGAGGTCCATTGATTTTCCTCCCACCAGGTCTCTTAGATGCCTACTACCGTATATCTACCTCATCATTCAATGCTATATACTTTAATTCTCCAGCTTATCACCTTTTTCTTCCCCTCCTTCTATACTGCCCATTTCAAGGACAGCATCTATTTCTCCTTTTCTTTCTTCTCCTTCACAGGCTGTCATCACTCTCTCCCTCTACTGGCTCAGCGTCTCTCCCTCTCAAGGTCCAGTTATTCTCTTTTCCCTCCACTTACCCCTAGGTCTAATATCTCTGTCTCCTTCTTTCCAATCTCTCTCTATTACCTCCACTCCCATCATCTTTTCTCCTTTCTCTCCTCCCCTTGCAGATCTGGTATCTCTCTCTTTCTTTGCTCCCACCCCCAGGTCTAGCCCCATCTCTCTAACCTCATCTTTGATGCTGCCTTATCCAAGGTGCTGGCATTTCTTTCCCTCCCCTGCATGTCTTGGCATTCCTCTAACTCCACTTCTCCTTTCCCATATCTCTAATCCCCCTTCTCCCTTGCAAGTCAAAGCATGGCTCTAAATCCCTTCACCCCTGCAAGACCTGGCATTAATAACCCCACCCTGTGAACTAGGACTACAAGACTGCCACTATAAGTCATAGCGGCTATTTTCAATTAGGAACTGCAAGGGGTTAAACTACAGTGCCTAGTAAATAAGCAAGATGGGATTTCTGAGGCTGGGGTAGGGGATCGAAGGGGAGATCAGAAGTTTTTGGGGGGTTCAGATAAGCTCCAAGGGGGAAGAAGGGATGATTAGAAGTGTTTAGGGGGTGGGGTAGATTGGGTATACCCTGGGGGTGGAGGGGTAGGAGGGATGATCAGAAGTACTTGGAAGGGAAAGAAAAAGGATCAGATGTGCTCCAGGGGACAGGAAAGAGGATTGAAACATGGTGCTCCAGGAAAGAGGAGGCAGGGCGATGAGATATGTTGACTCTACTTATATTAATCCCAGCTGATACAGTGGGTCCCGGCTGTTTACCAGTCAGGACCCACATTAGTTCCAGCGGCCAGCAGCAGTCTGGACAGGCCTGGATATTTAATGCAGGCTCCTGCAGATGGCCCAGCATTGAATATCCAGGGCCAATTTGCTGACTGCCATCGGCTGAATACTGACTGAATGGTATATGTGTCTTTATGAAATATCCTCACAAAACCTGCAGAAACTGTAGAACTTGGAGTTGGAGAATGAGATGTACAGCGTCAGCATCTATGAGACAAACTTGGTTCTTTTTGTTATATAGAATATTTTGGACCCCTGTTCATTTACAAAAGTTGGATAATTTAAAGTCTAATAGATGCTGACACTGTCATCTTGAAGCAGGGACACTGGATCATCTTTTATTCTATTGTCCGTTGATACTCAATTTTTGGAAATCAATTTGGGACAAAAGCAATATGGTATTAGGTGTCTTATGACATGGTTTTATTTGGGACATTGTTGAAACTTAAGAGTCCAATTGATACCCACAAAAATAGCCTTCTTATTATTATGACGGAGGTGGCCATGCAATTAATAACTAGAAACTGGAGGAATTGGGATAGGTTGAACTTTTATTTTTGGTGGGAAACACTTTGTACTATAGATATGAAAGGATGAATGCAGAACAATCTGGAAATAGTAAGAGGTTTAAAGATATTTGGAGTGCATTGGAGGCATTTGTTAGGCAACAGAATGATTGAATCCTTAATTTCTGGATTTTCTTAGATTTCTACACACATCCAGGTAGGGAGGGAAAGGGGGATGGGTTGGGTTAATGTGTTTCAGTTGTTTGCAGGAAAATAAGTGCTGTTACTTGATATTATTGATTGTATATTTGTTGCACTTCGTAGAAGTTTTGAATATCAATAAAGATTTATTTAAAAAAAACAAAAACTAGATAAAATGCACCTGCATACATTTATACCTACTTAGGAGCTGGTGTAAATTTACATGCATGAAGTAACACATGTAAGTGTGTATGTTATAAATGACATTGTACAATACTTGGCAGCTTCATCCATGATCCACCCAAATTCCTACCCTATATTTATTTATTGGGATTTAGTAACCACCTTTATGAAGAGATTCACCCAATGTGAATCATTTAAAGTAGGCATAAACCAAAGATACTGCAGTGTTTACTTTATATGAACATTCACACCTGGAGAATTTTTTAAACCCTTCATAAGTTCACACACACACACACACACACAAAGTTTATATAATTACTCCCTGACTCTGCAGCATTTTTGGTTTCAGTTGTAAATGACCAGCCTCTGCTCCAAAGGATCACTGGCTCACCCCAAGTTTTAAGCAAGTTTCAATGAAAATGGATTTTTACCCTGATGTTAGAGTGCTAAATTGCTTGCCCCACTGACTTTAATGGAACCTAATGAAACAGAAGTCAGTATTCAAAAGTGAACAGAATGGATCATTGATACAAAAAATGAACTGAAGTGAACTACCATCTTGTGCACTTTCTTACCATTATTACGGTCCAGAAGACCTGCAGCAGAGTCATGGTCTCTTAGTTAATGCACAAACATGTTATCTATTGTGGGTTAAGCCAGGGCCCTTGGACTCCTGCAGAAAGCTGAGCGGGCAGTAAATATGCCATGAAAGGAATGTAATCCAATTACCAAAGCTTGCACAGAGGTGCTGTATATATACTGAATGCAGCTGTTCAGCCACTGTGAAAGATCTCCACTGTCGGGAACAAAGAACTGAATTTGTGCCGTGCATTAGCAAAACTATTCTGTTTATTTACTGACCTGCCAAAAGGAGATAAAAATCAGGATTCAGCCACTAGTCCCCGACTACAACTCTGTTAAGTGAATTTTCACATCACCAGTGAAATGAGTAATCCCAGAGTTGCAATCTAAAGCTTGACAAAATCAATGAAGGACATCACTATTGAGGACTATGCCTGAATTTTCAAGCAGCTATGCACTTTCAAGAACTCTTTCAGAGCATCTTTCTGTTGCTTCTTCATAGCTCATAAAGTAGAGAATCATCAATGAATGTTTTTTGTTTGTTTGTTTTTAAACCAGGAGATTCCTCCTGCTATTTTTGAGTTTTGGGCTCAGTTGGTACCTGCCTCTATTGCAGCCATTCTCAACCCATGATATAGATTTGCATGGAAATCTAACTCATGAATATTTATTGTGGATATCCTGAAAACCCAATGGCACTAGGTGTGCCCCGAGGACTGGTTTGGGAACGGCTGCTCTATTGGGTTACAAACACGTGTAGGGGCATAATAGAAAGGGATGTCTAAGTCCGTTTACGTCCATCTCGCAAGTCGTCCAAAGTAAAAAACAGCTTAAGACACATTTTTGAAAGATACATCCAACTTTTTTTTCATTTCGAAAATCGTCTAAGTATACGTCCTGCTGATCTGATCGTCCAAGCCACTAAATTGTCTATCTTTATACCACATTTTCGTCCAACTTTCCGTCCAAGTCCAAAACGCCTAGAACAAGCCCTGTTGGACGTGGGAGGGGTCTGCAAAGTGATGGACTGCACACCCAGACATGTCACCTAAATAGTGGGGTACCTTATAGGGCACTGCTGTGAACTTCACAAAAAGGGTGCCATGTCTTCTCCTCCCTAAAGCTCCCTTATAGGTTACGGTGAGCCCCCCAAACCACCTCCAGAATCCTCTAGACCCACTTATCTACCACCCCAATAGCCCTTATGGCTGCAGGAGCCACTTATATGCCAGTACAAAAGGGTCTTGGGGGTGTAAAGGGGAGTGCACATGTTTAAGTATCAATGCAGTGATTACAGGGGCTTATGGGCATGGGTCCTCCTCTCTATGGGTTCGTAATCCACCCTCAAGACAATTTAAGCTGCCTTTGGGCTGGACTAGGCTTTCCTATGCCAGGTGGCCAGGTGATGATGGTCTGGAGGCTGAATTTTAAAGTTATGATTAAAATTTTTATGGGGGGGTGATCACTGGGATAGTGTGTGGGGGTCTGTTTTATGTGTTTGCAGTGCTTATCTGGTGACTTTAGGTGGGGTTTTTTTTTTACTTAGACCATGTTTTACATGGTCTAAGTCACAACGTCCAAGCTCCGTCTAGGCTCTGTTGTAAAACTTTCGGTTATACATGATGTACATCCCGCCCAACTCCCGCCCTCGACACGCCTCCCGAAATGCCCCGTTTAGCTTTGGTCGTTCAACGGCACTATGAAGGCCTAGGTCGTTTAGAAATACGTCCAAAACCCGTTTTTATTATTGGCACTTGGACATTTTTGAGAAATGTTCGTCCAAGTGCTGACTTAGGCCGGTTTTTGAACGTTTTTCTCTTTCGATTATGAGCCCCATAACCTTTCATCTGTAGCTAGATATGGATTTTGGTTTTATGTTAGTGAACTAAGTAGTCACCTAGGGCAGCGGTCCACAATCCTTTTTTGCACCAGGGGCCAGTTTCATGCAAGACAATTCTTCCACGGACTGGGGTGGGAGTGGATGGATTCAAGCACATAATCAATAAAGTGCATAATATGTAATTAATTATTACATATATAATGTAAATGTAATTATTGCATTTTATATTATGCACTTTATTTCTATTATTATTACACTGTAATATATACAAAATATTAATACAACTCACCATAATGCAGAATCAGTGGGAGCCCTGAGCATGTTTCTCTGCAACTATACCGTCCTATCCCTTTGCCTAAAATTCTCCTCTTTCTTCATGTCCCCATGTGCACCTTATTGATTGATTGATTGATTTTATTTATTTGGTTTTATATCCCATCCTCCCAGGGGAGCTCAGAACTGGTTACGAACCTTCTCTCTTTTCCTCTCATTCAGACACCCATGCCTAACAATTCTCCCTTTCTATTCTGTCCCCCACCTCAGAATCTCTTTCCCTCATTCCCTCCATTCTACCATCCTATGTCTCAAATTCATGCTCCCTTCCCTCCCTCCCCTCCATTCTGTGTCTCAGGTTCATGCCTCCACCCTCCCTCCTTCCTTCTTTCTTTCCATCCTTTGTCTGAAGATTGTGCTCCCTACCATCATTCTGTGTCCCAACATGCCTCCTCTCTCTCATGTCCCAACACGCCCCTCTTCTTCCCGCTCTCTATTCTGTGTCCCAAGTTTGTGCCTCTCTCCAGTGGGTGTTTACCTGTTCTGGTCAGCTCCCTCCTCCAAGCTGCATTTCTCTTCACAAAGCCTCAGTCACAGTTACTACAAGCAGCCCGAAGCTGACCCGGATCCTAGAAGGAAGGCTTCTGAGTCAGCCATGGGCAGTGTGTAGGAGCCACTGCTTGTGGCTTTGTGAAGAGAAGTGCATCTGGGAGGAGGGAGCTGGCCAGAACCCGAGAACTGTCCGTAATGTAAATAAAATAAAAATTTTTGTGCGGCTCAGTTCAGCACAGCTCATGGCCAGGTAATGGTCCTCGGCCCGGTGGTTGAAGTCCCCTGATCTAGGGCAGCGGCATTCAAGAATCCTGACAGTAATAAAAATACAAAGACACATCAGCATGTTCTTGTACCCAACGGGAAGAGTGGGTGATTTTCAAATCCTGCATTCAAGCAGGCAGGATTGAAGAGCCATTGGTTGTCTATTGTTGACATTACTATCATGAGTTCAATGAACTGAAGTGTATCATTTTGGAGAAATGTCATCAATCCATTAGAAAGGGAGACTGGCACCACTTTTTGCGGCAGAGAGAATAACATTGGGTCTTTACATTAAACATGGTCAGTCCTAATGGGCTTAATGTTCAAAACTGAATGGTCTGCATTCTACTAAGCAGACTGGGAATACCAACTGACCCCGAATTGGTGGATGTCTGCAGAGATGGGCAGGATTACAAGTAAGGAGAAAGTTTATCTTTGACATCTGGAGGCCCTGCCGCCATTATGTGAATGTACTAAAATGATTTGCTTTTAGTGCGAATGAAATGCAGAAGTAATACTCCTGACACAGCTTTATAGCAAAATAGGGACTTTCCCTGTCGGTTAATTTGTCTTGGTGCCCAATTAGCCACGAGTGGAATGAGGTTCGACACAGTGGTAGTTGTTTGGAATGAAGAATTCAGTAGCATGACTTCAGGGAAAGATCAGGACAGAAATTCTGCTAAGTCTGATATTTTCTTGTATACATGATTTGCAATAATTATAACAATAGAGGGCCATAATCAAAAGAAACATCTAAATCCGATTTGGACGTAGGATGCTGGCACTGGTAAAATGTCCATTCTCAAAAAATATGTCTAAACTATTCCATTTATCGACAATCGTCTATCCATACGTCCAGGTGTTTGATCATCCAGAATGCTACTACCTCTATCTTTATACCACATTCTAGACCAAAAATTAATCCAAGAGAAGCTGTTTCTGTGCAGCACTGGTAATGGAGAGTGTTGGCTTGAGAGTTTTGTGATTGCCTGCCTGCCTGGATTGACTTCCTGGACTTTGAAACGTGCCGATTTGAACATCAGACACTTTCAACAGCCACCTATCAGCCAGCGGGGGCTTCACTCTTTGGAGTAAAAAAGTGGACACTTTAGTGGACCGCGGCCACTGGCATGTGACCACCACGAGGAGCCAACCTGAGAAAGGACAGTGTTTATTGACTTATTACTGTTTATTATGGGTAAACGTAAAGCTAAAATTTGTGTGTCTAGACCAGTTCAGTCAGGCCCAATTGATCAACACTTGATTAATTTAGAGCAACAAATAATGCAGGCTAATAGGGTGGAATCAATATCGGAAGCCTCCCTTAGCTCTCCAGTTAGGACTCCACCTCCTCCGCCAGAAACACCTGTGGCCAATGGACCAAGGTCTGGTCCAGAGGAGGGGTTTTCACAAATTTCTCTTGCTCCTCATCCCTCCATGAATATAACATATTTGGAAGTTCCACAACCTATTATTCTTTCTGAAGGGGCTGAGGAACAACAGGAAACACCACAAGAAGTTACTTTGAGAGATTTGTGGAAACAAAATATTCGGATGGAGAATATGTTAAAATCAGTTATTAATCAAGTTCAAGTATTTTCTAAAGAAGTGGTGAACAAGCTCAAAAATATTGATTCTAATATAAAAATTTTGGACCAGAGAACAGGTTTAGCTGAAAAACAACTACTAAATTTACATTCTTTTTCTGCATCATCAGTAAAAAATTCACATGCTATCCATTTGAAATTAGAAATGATGGAGAATTTGGCAAGGGCTAAAAATCTGCGCTTGATAAATTTTCCTAAGACCCATTTGATCTCCCCAGAGATACTCCTTAGGAAGTATCTTAAGGAGATATTAGGTATGGCAAACACAGATTCCATATTTTTTCCTAACATTTATTATATACCTCAAAGAAAAAAAGTATTGGGGGAACATGGAATGGATTTTAACTTGACAGAATTTCTTGAGGACTCTTAAGACTTGATACAGGAAAGGTCCACTTTATTGGTCTCCTGTTCAAATGAAGGGGATAAAATATTGATTTTAAAACTTTACTTTAAAAATAAAGAGGCTAAATTCTCTGGAGACAAGATTATGATTTTTCCCGACATGGCCAGACCCACGCAATTCCGGAGGGAGGCCTTTTTGGCATTAAAATCCAGAGTTCTGGGTTTGGGAGCTGTTTTTTTTTTAAGTTCCCCTGTAAGTGTCTGATACAGTTACAAAAGAAGGATTATATATTTTTGGAACCAACACAATTAGAGTCATTCTTACAGGGTGATGAGAAATAATTAGAAGTGATTATTCTGATTTGACTAAGGGTCTTTTAAAAAAAAAAAAATTTCAGTGCTAAGAATTTAAAGGAAATTTTCTATGGAACTAGTGTGTCCCATTGCAAAACTTTCTTTTTATTTGCCTTTTTTTTTGCCTTTGAAGTTGAAACAGTCTTCTCTCAATAATGTGGGCTTGATGGTTATGCAATTCTTTGTAATTATATGTTATGATTGTTCCATATTCTTAGCTTTGTGTATTACATTCAATGAAAATTCCTAATTAAAAAAATCCCAAAAGAACCAAAAATTCATCCAAGTCCCAAAACACCCAGAAAAAGACTTTTTTGGACATAGGAGGGACCAGTATTGTGATGGACCGGCCCCCCAGACATGACAACAGAGCAGTGGGACATCTTACAGGGCACTGCTCTGAACTTCACAAAAAAGATGTCACATAAACATCTCACCAGAACTCCTTTATAGGTTATGATGAGCCTCCCAAAACCCACTATACCCACCTGCCTACAACCCTAATAGCCCTTATAGCTGCAGGTGGCACCTATTTGGCAGTAAAGTAGGGGATTGGGGGGGGGCTCACATTTTCCACCATGAATGTAGTGGTTAGAGCGGCTTATGAGCCTGGGTCTTCCTCTCTATGGTTCACTAGCCCACCCCTCAGACTACTTAGCCTCCTCTGTGCAGCTCTACTAGGCTTTCCTATGCTGATTTTCCAGAGGCAGGCATGTACATTTTTATTCTGAACTTTGTAAATACAACAGAGTCAGTGAACAAGGGGGGAGTGTGTAGGTGTCTTTACTTTGTCTCTGCAGTAGTTGTCTGGTCACTTTCTATATCTTTTGGGCACTTATACCTGTCTTTACATCATCTAACTCACAACATATAAGTTTGGTCTAGGCAGTCTCATCAAACATTCAATTATTCCTGCAGGATGACTAAGTCTAGGTTGGCCCACATCTTGCCCTAACCACTCCTCCAAAAACGCCCCTTTCAGTTCTGGGTGCACAGTGAGCTTCAGAGGTCTAACATGTCCCTGAATAGATCCATAAAGCCATTTTGATTATCAGCACTTGGATGACCTGTCTTTTAGATTGTGCAAGTGCTGACTTGGGTGGGTTTTTAGATGTATTTAAATTTCGATTATGAGCCCCCATAGCATTTATTGAACTGTTTTTGCTCGAGTATGGATAGATTGACACCCTGTGAATGTACTGCAAAATAATATTCTTTGCTACATACAGAAAGACTATTTATAAACAGGAACTGGATTTTTGTGGGAAGATTATTTATAAATAAGACTTGAATTTTTGTTCAGTATTTTTGGTGGAAAAGTGGAGTTTTTTTAGACCTATGAAGCCGAACTAGATCTTTTTTTCTACTTTTATTTTTGCAGCAATTCATTTTTTAGTGTCTTTGGCATGGTTGGTTCGAATAAAGTTTATCCAAGTTTATCAAGTTTCAAGTTTATTAAAATATTTTGATTTGATCACAAAATCCAAATCCAATGCGATTTATACTTAGCTAAAAATTAGGTTTAAACAAACAAACAAAACAAGACATAATAAGTGGTTTGATAATGAACTCCTAAAAATGAAATAATTAGTAAGACAATTGGAAAGAATCTGGCAAAAAAACTGGAAAATTATTAGAGCGGAATAATTGGAGATCCAACATAAAAAAATTTACAAACAATTGATAAAAGAAAACCGTAAAGCATTTTATTCCTCTAAAATTGATTCATCTAATATAGGTTCAATGGGTATCAATGCAAAAGAACTGTTCAATCTGGTTACAAATTTATTTGTTACCACATGTCACACTCAATCTATACATAATAATATTGTTACCTTTAGTAAATGATTTAGCTCAGCATTTTGATTTAAAAATTAAAAATCTAAAAAATAATTGCTTGTTAAGTCATACTCATGAATATCAAATGCCTAATATGCAAGGAAGTGTAATACAAGCGGATATGATTTGGAGCTCCTTTCATGATTTAGAATGGAATAATTATATTAAATTATATAACAAATATGCTAAATAATAGTGTTTTGGACTCTTGTCCACTGGAAATTATGAAATCAGCTCCATTAGATTTTAAACTGAATTTGTTGAATTATCTGACTGATAATTTAAAGAATGGAAAATTCCTCACTAATAATGCTTCCACAGCTTTTCAGTGATTTTGGTTACTCTGGCATGTTAGTTGGACCGAGCTTTGTTTTATCCCAGACCTGCCATCTGTGAACTTATATGCTACAGTGACCCCTGATGCAGGCGTTCCTCAGATGCCGAAACACAGTGCTGTGTCGGGTCCACAGCTTCTGCTTGTGCCCTTTTATGAAATAAACAAGTTGGTTTTACATCAGTGATCTTCAGTGGAGTGTTTATTGTCCATTCCCACTTCCTTTTGTACCATATTATAATAACTCCAATCCCCAAAACCCCCAAAGAATCATTAGCATTAATCACTAATTATAGACCAGTAACATCCATTCCATTTTTTGCAAAAATTATGGAAGGATTGGTCCATTCTCAACTAATGGAATATCTTGATCAATTTTCTCTCTTGCATGAATCTCAATCTGGTTTTAGACCTTTATTTAGTACCAAGACAGTAATTGCGGCTAGTTTGGACAACTTACGTTCTTTGTTTAGTAAAGGTCTTAATGCCTTGATCATGCAATTTGATATGAGTTCTGCATTTGATTTAGTGGACCATGGGAAATTGCTGCAATGTTTAGATGCTATTGATATTAGAGGAGGGCTTTCTCATGTCTCGCACCTATCAAGTTTGTTTCAATAATGATCATTCAGGTATTTAGAATAATTCATCTGGCATTCCGCAAGGTTCACCATTGTCCCCATTGCTCTTTAACGTTTATATGTCATCAGTAGGTGCACAATTGTCTCAGCCGGGGATAAAGCTGTTTAGTTATGCAGATGATTTTACGATCATTATTCCATTTGCTATTTCTCTTTCTGAAGTTATTTCTAAAGCAACAGAAGTATTAGGTCTAATAGAGCAATGGATGTCTGAATTTAGACTGAAGCTTAACTCAGAAAAAATGAAGGTTTTTGTAGCTTCACTGTGCCCGTTTGATACTAAAACATCATTGCGTATAAATAAATTCAGCTATCCTATTTAATCTACCATTAAGGTTTTAGAAATAATACTGGACCAGGGCTTGACTATGAAGAACCAGGTGGACTCTTTGGTCAGAAAGGTTTTTTTTTACTCTTTGGAAGCTTCGGTCCATTAGGACAGTGGTTCCCAACCCTGTCCTGGAGGACCACCAGGCCAATCGTGTTTTCAGGATAGCCCTAATGAATATGCATGGAGCAGATTTCCTTGCCTGTCACTTCCATTATATGCAAATCTTTCTCATGCATATTCATTAGGACTAGCCTGAAAACCCGATTGGCCTGGTGGTCCTCCAGGACAGGGTTGGGAACCACTGCGTTAGGGCGTATTTTGATGTTTCATCATTTAGAGTTTTGGTACAGTCTCTTATACTAAGCCAGCTTGAATACTGCAATATTGCCTGTTTGGCAATTTCCCAGAATATGCAACGATTGCGAATAGTACAAAATGCAGCAGTCAGGCTGATTTTTAGGTTGAAGAAATACGATCACGTAACACCCTCCTATCGAGTACTGCATTGGCTGCCAATGGAGGCATGGGTAAAGTTTAAGTTTGGTTGCTTCTGTTTTAAGGCTTTGTTTGGTTTAGCTCCCAAATATATAATTGAACTTTTCTCTTTTGCAACCAACAGACATAGGGGGGGTGGAGAGGTGCTGGTTCCCCACCAAGACAGCGCTCGGTGTGGTCCGTACCCCCCACCCCCCCCCCCCCACTTACTACACCACTGCCTCCACATACACTTTGCTCAAACTCTGTGACAGAATATGCCTACACAAAGTGCATGCACAAATATGATTGATCTTGCTATCATGCATATTTTTACATGGGTTATTTAATAAGAGGCATATGCACATGTGTTGACATATATGCGTGAAAATTAAATTACAAAGTTAACTCCATGTATTTGCATATTGAAATATTAGGTAGTTTCAAGCTCTCATGATGTGGGCTTGATGGAATGATGGTTTAAAAAATATTTTCTCTAATCTATGAGATTTTTTTCTCATTTTCCCAAATGTTTTCCATATCCTGTATCATTCTTGTGAATGTATTTTGAAAAATTTTTAAATACTGGCTTTTACAAAGCTGCGGTAGAGGTTTCCAACATGGGCCAGTGAGGTAAATGCTCAAACGTTCATAGAATTCCTATGAGCATCGGAGCATTTACCTCACCGGCCCGCGGTAGAAACCTCTACTGCAGCTTTTTAAAAGGAGCTAAAAGTTACCCTCATAGTTAGCAAATATTCCCCATTGAAAATAATAGGCCACATTAATTCACATTAATAGGTAGCCCGAGAGCCCGTCTCAACGGGCAAACCTAACGCGGAGCTGGGGGTGACCTCTGCTGGAAGTTTAATAAGACAACATGCCCATTTCCAGACTGCAGATTCAGGCACTAAACTAAACTAAACTAAACCTTAAGTTTATATACCGCATCATCTCCACGGATGTTGTGGAGCTCGGCACAGTTTACAAGAACTTAAAATATAGGAAGAGAAGGGAAAAAAAGGTTTACATGAATTTATATATAGAAGAGAAGAGTAAGGGAGGATAGAATTACATTTTAGTGAAAAGCCAGGTTTTCAGTTGCTTGTGGAATAATTGGAGGAAGCCCAGGTTCTGCAGCGGGGTAGTAAGGTCATTCCAAAGACCTGTGATTCTGAAGAGAAGGGATTTTCCCAGTTTGCCTACATAGCGAATACCGTGTAGAGAGGGGAAGGATAATTTATACCTTTGGGCGAGTCTGTTCTCTGTGTGGACAGAGCCACTTGGTGCTCAAATGTCTCAAACAAGGAGCTGGTGTGCCTGCGGAGATAGCTAAGTGAGGGGGGAGCAACGGGGTTCCTACCCCAATTAGGGTGGAGGCCCTCCAGCCATGGTTGCGTGGGTATAGGGACCGTAGGGCGGCGGCTGTTATGGAGAAGGGTTTTGTTATCAGATTTAGAATTGCAATCAGACGTGGCAGGGGGTGCAGGTTTTGGATTTTATTGTCAAGGGGACTAGTGTGCTGCGCGATGGCTGGCTGAATGGCAGCGTTGCAGAGTTACATGGAATGTGACTTTGTTAGAGCTCTTCCTGCTGTTGGTGGCATGCGAGCTGTGGCCTGAGTGGTTATGCAATAAGTGAGTGGTGTTCTGGTATGACAATATAATAATAATAATAATAATTTTATACTTATATTCCGCCAAAGCCATGAAAGTTCAAGGCAGTTTACAACAAGAAGCGCTGGACAATCAGCGAAGAGGTCACAATTCAAAGTCGTCAATCTACATAATGAAAGAAAAGGTTCTCAAAGTCATCAATGCAATCTTACATACTGGAAGAAGTGGAAAGCTATATAGATCTTAAGGTTACTGGTTGAATTAGCAGAGGTATAAAAATTCATAGTTTACAAACCGTTTGAACAAACTCATTTTTACCAGTTTTCTAAAATTGAGGTATGTTGAGGAGTGCGTGATGATGTTAGTCAGCCAATCGTTCCATTTGCCTGCCTAGAAGGCAAGGGTTCTTTCGAGGAATCTTTTGTAGTGGCAGGCCTTTATTGTCGTCTAGGTGAACAGATGTGTTCTTCGTGTGGGCCTAATAGAACTTGCCAGGTTAAATTGGGAAACTAGATAAGTGGGAGCCAGACCAAATATTGACAGACAGGAGAACTTGAACAGAATTCACGACTCCAGGGGCAGCCATTGGAGTTTTTGATAATAGGAGCTTATGTGTTCCCATTTCTTCAGCCCAAAGATCAGTCGAACTGCCGAATTTTGAATGTCTCTGAGTCTTAGAATGGTTTTTTGAAGGATCCCAGGTAGATGATGTTGCAGTAATCGAGCATGCTCAAGATGGAAGACTGAACCAGTAAGCGGAAAGATGCTGCATCAAAGTATTTTCTGATGGTTATGAGTTTCCATAGTAATGAGAAGCATTTTTTAACCAATAAATCTATGTGAGCATTTAGAGTAAGTTGGAGGTCCAGAGTCACTCCCAGAATTTTTGTGGAGTGATCAATAGGGAAGACCTGACCATTCAAGGAGATCGATGAGTCTTTGATTGTGTCGTATGGGGGTGGTGGAGGAGGTGGTCAATCGGTAGGCAGCGTGGTGCTTGCAGGTCAACACGTTGATGCAAGAGATAGTATTGTGTTGTCTGCAGCTCAATTTGTACATCAGCACCTGGTGTGAGGAACTGTATTGCTGATGCTCTCTCTCGCTTTAACTTTCCACAGTTTTGTCAACTGGCACCTGGAGCATGGGCAGAGGGGTTGCAGATGCCAGAACATTTGTGGAGCCTGGTCATGAAGGGGTCTGGGACATGTTGAGACTGTCAGTTGCTCCGTCTAATTGGAACCTGGTACAACGCTGGATTCGGGAGATTATTCATTTTCCTTTCTGCTCGGGGATGGGTCCCAGGGCTGGTGTCGGAGGACTTGCTGAATTTGTGCTGGATTCCCTTCACATGGGATTATCCTGGGGAATGGTGGCTGGCCATTTGGCAGGCTTTGCCTTCTTCTGTAAGGCATTGGGTTGGCGGTGCACATCTACAGGGGTTTTGGTGCGCAGAATGCAGGCCTCCTTGGGGCAAATGACTCTGCGTCAACCAGACCCTCGGCTGCCAATCACACATGAGTTGTTGGTGCAGCTGCTCGTGGCACTGCTGGAGGTGGCTCGGTCGAGGTATGAGGAGCTGCTGTTCAGAGCTGCGTTTTCTCTAGCATTCTTTGGGGCATTCCATATCGGGGACCTGCTTGTGCACACAGCTGGCACTGGAGGCATGCAGGGCCTCTTGCGGCAGCATGTTCAGTGTAGGGAGAGCTGCGTTCGCTTATATATTGCCAGATCTAAGACAGACCAGCTTGGCAGAGGACGCACGGTAGTGTTGAACTGGATTGGGGACAGTGCTTCATGCCCCATTGCGGTGCTGTCTGCCTACATGGCACTTCGTCCTCAGTTGGGGCTGGCCTTGTTGATACATGTGGATGGTGCGCCTCTCACATGTTTTCAATTCTTAGCTGTACTGTGGTTGGTTTTGCGCAGGTGTGGTGAGCCGGCACGCTATGGCACTCATTCATTTAGGATAGGAGCTTCCACGAGTGCTTTTAAGGCAGGGGTGCCAGTGGAGGGGATCCAGAAATTGAGGCCTTGGTCCACGTGGGCATACTGGAGTTATATTCACCCCAGAGAGGCTGCACAGAGCATGGATCGGGATAGGCCTGGGCATAGTTGACATGTCGGGGATGCCCTATAGGGGTTCCAAGGGTGGGGTTGTTTGTGGTAGGCAGAGAGATTAGAGGGGGGAGGTTGGTGGGGGATGCTGCATGCTACGCTGCGACACCTACTAACACGGCATTCCCATAGGGGGTCAGTATTGATTTCCTGGTTTGCCTTGCAGATGCGGTACATCGACTACATGCAGAATGCATTGTGGGGCACTCCTTCATCCACTGGGCAGGGGAGCGCACCGTGATCCAGCCTGGAGGCCAGCGCAGGCATCAGTTGTTACGGCTGCTGGCAGACTTGTGGCTTCACCCTCTGGGTAGCAACGACGTGGATACCCAGATGGGTAAGCATTTGATAGACACTATTCAGGGCATTCTTCGGGTGATTATGGAATGGTTCCCCGGCATGATGCTAGCTTGGTTGGATATTATTCCTCAACTGCGCCAGCTGAAGTCACAGAGGTGGACCAGGGGGTTACGCAAAGTTAACTGTCAAGTTGGGTGGTGGTTGGAGTCTAGGGGTGTGTTTCAAATCAGACATGGGTGGGTGGATGTTTCTCATTCAGGATTATTTGCAAGGATGCACTTGTTTGATGTGGGATGGGATCTGCTGCTGGATGATTTTGCGATTGGGTATGAACTTTGGGTGATCTCCTAGCCGCAGCTCTGTTCATTTTTTTTTTGGAGGGGGGTGCTCTAATGGCATTACAAACCTGTGTCGTATCCCGAGATACTGGCTGCTGGGCTCATCAGGGGATGAGCAGTGGGCCGGCTGGGAGCCTTGCCTGGTGGGTCAGGTGATCCTGGAGAATGGGGCATGTGGGGGGCATGGCACCCCTCGGATCTTTGCTAGCTTGGTGGGGTGAGGGGCCATAACTTTTGTTTAAGATAGCTCGGGAATATTGTGTTATGATGTTAATATGCTGTTTATATATTTAATGTATAATTTTTCAATAAACAAGGCTGCGGCTAATTTTCACCATTAGTAGAGTTTTGTGTGTTAATGGGATGAGAAATGGGGTGTTGGGGGCATAGGTGAAGGGGTGTGTTTGGGGAGCAAGCTTATCCAGATTCCGCTGTTACGTGCATTAACTGATTGACACATATTTAGTAAATAGAGTCCTGTATCCACAACATTTCATTCAAACTGCCTGCAATTAATTCAAATATCATTAAAATTCAAATTGGTGTTCACTGTTTAACCCTGCCTGTCTTTAATGCAGGAGCCATGAGAGATAGGATATGAAACCTCCTTTGCCACAGTTGCAGCCCTGTGCTGTGATTACTAAGCTGTCCTGTCAATTACAATAAATACATGTTGCTGCTATAAACAAGGGTACCCAGCACAGCACTACATCCAACCACTACATGCAAAAGTGTCTGTTAAACCTGTGCTTGAGTACAGTCCTCCGTTTTCCATCCTATTCTAATGGTGCTTATTTTGCTTAACTCTTTAATTGGCAGATAGTGAAATGACTGCTTTACGTAACATGATGCCAAGTAACAGGCATTTGGAGATGCAGATCTCCCATAAGAGCCATAGAAAACACATGTTGCTTCTGAGAAATAATGCTAAACGAAGGATTAAATTATTTTACCTTTTTTTTCTTAAGTTTCCATTTTCTTGATCTGGAGAACACTTCTGAGATGCTGCATTTTGTTTCAATCCCCAGGAGGGGCTGAAGATAAGTAAACAGCAATATTATAAATCACTGCACACTCATCTGTATCCTTTCACCACATGCAGTCTGAAGAGCCGGTTTTAGACAAGCTGGGGCCCCCGATCTCCCTTCCTGCCATTATTACCACACATAAAAACAACTTTAAATGAGATGACTTCTTCACACACAAAACACAGACAGACCATCACCAAATACAGAACAAGGGACTGCAAATAGAAATAGAAATATGAAGGCCAAAATTGAACTGGTAACTCCAAGATTCCAGAACTTGGAGACATAGGAAATGGCTGTGTAGCTGTTGAGCTCCCATCCCTGGGCACCCTTTTGTTGGTTTTCAGCTTTACAACTTTTCTCCTTAAAGGCAGAAAGTCTGGAAATTTTTCAACTAATGGCTTCTAATAAGCAGTCTAAGCCTGAATCAGCTTCAAAATCAGGTGGGAAGGCAAAAAGACTAAAAGAAGATCCACCCACCCCTACCAAGACTCCTCTGCCTGTGGACGCTTTAGACATGATTGAGCTATTAGAGGAGTGGAGAAATATTAGATCGGCTTTGAAGGAAGTCACAGAGCAGATGATAGTGGTAAAGGAAGAAGTGGCAAATCTGGGACACAAAATGGAAATGGTCCACATCAGAATGGATCAGATAGAGACCAGAATGGAGAAAGTGGAGACTGAGCAGCAGCACTGTAAAAAGGATCATAAGGTCATTCAAGAAATGGAAAAATAGATGACTGATTATGAAAACCGGGCGAGAAGAAATAATGTGAGGATCCTGGGTTTAAAGGAAGGAGTGGAAGGAAAAAATATATTATCTTTTCTGGAAGAAGTCATTCCAAAAATACTCCCCTTAACTTAAAAGTGCCACTAGAAATAGAGAGGGCACATAGGATCCTGGGAAGGAGACCTCATGACCAGGCGAGACCTAGACCAATAATTTTTCACCTGCTATGTTTTCAGCACTTTTTAGAAATTTTAAGGGTGGCATAGGAGACTAAAATGTCTTATAAGGATTCAAATATTATGTTTATCCCGGATTTTGCAAGTGCAACAGTGCATCTTTGCAACAATTTCTACAAATGAGGCAACAATTAAAGGATATTGGGGCACAATATGGGCTTTACTATCCTGCTCTAATGAGGGTTACTTATAAAGATAAATTTTACCAGTGTGAAGACCCTGAAAAAAAGAAGGAGTTTTTATCCCAACAACAAACACCGATGAACTGAGTGGATAATCCTGTCAGCTGTAATTGAATCTTTATTAATTTTCTCTGGATTTTGGAGATTTAAAGAGGAATTTTAATGTTTAATGTTTTTAAACTATTTATTTTGCTATATGGAATTGGACGTTTCAACTGTCTCCGGTTTTTTTTTAACTGTTATAGAACCACAAGGACAGTTGGGGTTTTTTTTTCATTCAAATAAGCCTTCTGATAGGAGAGAATTCGATATCTGAGAAGGAAGTTCCAGCCCACTAAGTCACATCAGAGGAAGGTTAGTGACGGTGGGGAGGTGGGTGGAGCTGGCAGCATGGTCTATGGTAAGCAGTGAATGCTCTTTGAGTGCTTACGGAATGGAACTGTGTTTAAAGAGCATTAAGGTTAGGCGAATCATCGCTCAGTCTGCGCATGTGGCCGCCGCCCCTTTTACCCACCTTCGTTCCATGTGGTACCTTTGAGATGCCTGTGAGTGCCGCAAGTTCACTTGCTTGGCCCTCCGCCGCCGCTACTTTCTCTTCCTTGTGCCCTTTGACGCCTCCTGCAGGGATCCCTGGCGAGCCGCGGGGCAAACTGTGCATGGCTTGGACCAGGGATTTGGAGACGATGGAGCTTGAGGCTGTGCGAGGCACCTGCACCAGTTGGTCACTAGCGGATCCAGATAGGCTCTGGTGAGAGTAGCGCGGTGGCGGCAATCATGTCGTCATTCCAAGTCGCTCATCTTCCTTCTCAGATGGGCTCAACAATACCCTTTGATTGATCAGAATCCTCAGGGGGGCGTGGAGAAGGAGAAATATCCCATCCTTGCCATTGATTGGTCAGAATCCTCCTCGAGGACGTGGAAGGATGGTGGTGGAGATGGTGGAATATCTCACCCCTCTGAAACTTGATTGGTCAGAATCCTCCTAGGGGCGTGGAGAAGTAGAGGAACAGGAGAAATATCCCACCTCTATGAAACTAATTGGTCAGTATCCCCCTGAGGGTGTGGAAAAGAAGGAGAGGAGAAGGGGAAATATCCCACCTCTCTGAAATGGATTGGTCAGAATCCTCCTGGGGGTGTGGAGGAGACAAGAAGGAGAAATATCCCGCCCCTTTGAAATGGATTGGAGGTGCAGCATCGACAGCAGAAATCGGGGGCAATAGGAAACAGTGAGGAATCTGACCCAAAAGCAGGAGGCACATACTGATCTACAGAAGAAGGTACACCGTCTGCTCCATCACGACAGGGAGAATTAGAGAGCACTTGTCACAGGGAGGCCAGTTTGCAAACAGTTACATTTAAATTATACTATTTTAGGGTATTAGCACAGGGGTTGCCATACAGCAAATTATGAAAAACTGGAAAAATTGGGATCGGCTGAATTATAATTTTTGGTGGAATTCATTATGCCAAATCTTTACAATGGAGCAATTAATAGCCATACAGCAGGGGCTTTTTAAGAAATTTAGGGATGTTTGGGAGCCATTGACAAAATATTGTATAGAATGAATATTATTTTTTCCTTTTGTTCATACACATCCAGGGTGGGGATAATTTATGTTTTCTTATGCTTAAGAACAATAGTTGGATATAAGGGGGAAGGATATTTGTTGTGAATTAGACTTTGATGGAATATTAAGTGATGTTAAAGTGTAAAGTGATTGTATCTTATGTTGCACTTATTGAAAGTTTTAAAAATGAATAAAAAAAAAAAAGAACTGGTAACTCTAAGAAATTGATGAGTGATATAAGCTATTAGTTTCAGCGTTGGGATTTTTTATTATTGTACGCTAGTGATCCCTAAGAGCTACCAGATTTTCCTTCGGGAAAATCTGGACCCATGGCCACGCCCCCAGGACCGCCCAGTTCTGCCTCTTTCCTGCCCTGTTCTGCCCTCTGCGGAAGTGATGCTGATTTCACCGACAACCTACCACCGGCTCTGCAGCTTCCCCTCCAGCGTCTCTAAGTCCAACTCAACCTGCACGTGACCACCTCCAGACCAATCAGCAGCAGCATAAGCCTTGTTCTCACTGCACAGGATGGATGTTTCCACCAGACTGGTCTCAACGAGATTTGTGAATTTTCATTGGTTCAGCTAGGACACAATGGACCAATCACAAACAACCTCAGTCTCTAACACCATTTGTGATTGGTTCTGCTGCAGCACAATGGGCCAATAAGAAAAAAATCAGGAAGTTTGCCAGCAAACCCGTTAATAGCCCAAAATAGCCCAGTTAAAGGAAAAAAAATAGTCCAAAAGCCCACCACCCAACCAAGCCCTTTATTTTCTGTCTTCATGCTTAAAAACTAGCTCAATTGGGTGTGAAAACCGCCCAACTGGCAACACTGCTCCAAACGTGCAGGCCACTATAAGAGCTGTCTTTGGCCTACCCTGGAAACCTTCTCTATTTAGCGTCCCACCTACATGGGAACAGGAAATGGCTGTACAGAGAAGGGTTCCGGGGCAAGCTGAAGGCAGCTCTTACATAACTGATGCTGTCAGCGGACTGAAGGTTTGGAGGACTTCAGTGTGAAGAGGAGGGTGTAGAGAGAGGAGGGAGAGTGATACTGGATGAGAGAAATGCCACACTACTTAAGTTAGGGGTGGAAGTACCAAGTACCATCTGCTGTCTGCTGCTCAGTGGGAGATTGGCAGATCGGGGGCAGGGGGGGGAAGGCACTGGTATTAAAAAAAAAAAGCTCTGAATATACCACTAACAAACACATCCATATATACATCAAGCCCGATGTGCAAACATTCAGGAAATCAGACAACAGTGTCAGGCAGCCTCACAGACACAGACCTCACAGAAATATTCAGGGTCAAACTATCCTCATTTACCATGAAAAAGAAACTGTTTTAAAATGCATGAAAAACAAGAAGCAATTTCTCCAAACAGCAAAACCACAATCTGGATTTCAAAGCTATTTGCATTTTCAATTTCCACCTCTCTGACCTTTCCTTGATTTAATAGCCATCCAAGAGCACACATGGGAAACGCCAATAATTCTCTGGCTATATCTGTGATAGAGCTGTCGGCTGAGTGTGGAATGTAGACTGTCAGAAATATAAGCAAGAAGAGTTTGGCAAGCAAGAGGGAGGGGTCGTAGAGGGGGTTCTACATGCCCTGCATGGTGCAAGTATCAGCACTGCATGCTGACGTGTATATATAAATCTACCGGTGAGTCTGACATCGGTACCGGGAAAGATGGTAGAGTCACTGATAAAGGACAGCATCATTGATCACCTTGACGGACACGGGCTGATGAGGACCAATCAGCACAGTTTTAGCAAAGGCAGATCGTGTTTGACGAACTTGCTGCACTTCTTTGAGGGAGTAAACTGACAGATAGACATGGGCGATCCGGTCGAAATTGTATATCTGGATTTTCAGAAGGCGTTCGACAAGGTTCCGCATGAATGACTACTTCAGAAAATTGCAAGCCATGGAACTGAGGGTGAAATACTCACATGGATTAAAAACTGGCTGGAGCATAGGAAACAGAGAGTGGGGGTAAATGGTCAATACTCGGACTGGAAGAGCGTCACCAGTGGGGTGCCGCAGGGCTCGGTGCTTGGACCCGTGCTCTTTAACATCTTTATAAATGATCTGGACATAGGTACGACGAGCGAGGTGATTAAATTTGCGGATGATACGAAGTTATTCAGAGCAGTAAAGCCGCAGGGGGATTGCGAAGATCTGCAACGTGACATAATCAAGCTTGAGGAATGGGCATCAACATGGCAGATGAGGTTCAACGTGGATAAGTGTAAAGTGATGCATGTCGGTAACAAAAATCTCATGCACAAATACATGATGTCCGGGGCAGCACTTGGAGAGACCTCCTAGGAAAGGGACTTGGGTGTTCTGATCGACAAGTCGATGAAGCCGACCACACAATGTGCAGCGGCAGGAAAAAGGGCAAACAGAATGCTAGGAATGATAAAGAAGGGGATCATGAACAGATCAAAGAAGGTTATCATGCCGCTGTAACAGGCCATGGTACGCCCTCACCTGGAGTACTGCGTCCAGCAGTGGTCGCAGTACATGAAGAAGGACACGGTACTACACGAAAGGGTCCAGAGAAGAGTGACTAAGATGGTTAAGGGGCTGGAGGAGCTGCCGTACAGCGAAAGATTAGAGAAACTGAGCCTCTTCTCCCTCGAACAGAGGAGATTGAGAGGGGACATGATCGAAACATTCAAGGTACTGAAGGGGATAGACTTAATAGATAAGGACAGGTTGTTCACCCTCTCCAAGGTAGGGAGAACAAGAGGGCACTCTCTAAAGTTGAAAGGGGATAGATTCTGTACAAATGTAAGGAAGTTCTTCTTCACCCAGAGAGTGGTAGAAAGCTGGAGCGCTCTTCCAGAGGCTGTTATAGGGGAAAACACCCTCCAAGGATTCAAGGCAAAGTTAGACAAGTTTCTGCTGAACAAGAACGTGCGCTGGTAGGGCTAGTCTCAGTTAGGGTGCTGGTCTTAGACCAGAGGGCCGCTGCGTGAGTGGACTGCTGGGCATGATGGACCACTGGTCTGACTCAGCAGTGGCAATTCTTATGTTCTTATGTACTGTATATCTCTATAAATCTATATCAATAAGCAAAACGTATAAGCCAGTGAGTCACCCTTTTCCAAAGCAAGATTACAATTCTGAGCACCTCTGTCACAGAAATGATGACTAGCAAGGAAGAAATGTATGTATGTACATGTTTGGAGTCTTATATTCAACATGAAAAATGTATATTCTGCAGGGGCAAGGAGGTCAGAAATTGTGCCAAACCTTTAATACTGCAAAGAGTAAACATTTATTTTAGTATTTATGCACTGCTTATAACCTAATCACAAAAGCAGAGTGGAATTGTCCTGATCAGAATGGTGTGCACCAAAAAAGTATCCTTCAACTCATCTGATAAATTCAAATGCCTTTATTCTTCCAAACTCTCATAAATTCATCCAATGACTCTATGCCCGACATGTATTGTTTCCCCTGTTTTATTCTCTGCTTATAACCTAAGTCATAAGTAGCGGAACACTTTTTTGTTTGGGGGGTCCAAAAGCTCCGCCCAGACTCTACCCAAGCTCCGTCTCTGACCCCATCCCATAATAATGATAGTATTAATTGTAATACCATCTTTTTCCATTCATTTTTCAAATATACACATAATATAATCTTATTAACAACACATAATGGTTAACCACAAAATTAAACTACACAAAGCACACTGTATGCGTCTCAACATTCATTCCTACTAGAACACCTGGCCTTGGTCACACATGCAGAACACAGATAATAACCCCTATGAAACACAGGACCACAAACTAAATGTACTAATATACACAAACGAAACCCTAAGTTTCCAGACTCTACATGCATTATAACACCTGAGAAATAGAAAGAAATTAATTTCTTCCTGAACAGTGCAAAATATAGATAGCAGATATAAATTCTCAAAACTGACACATTTAAATCAGTAAATTGAAAATAAAATCATATTTCCTACCTTTCTTGTCTGGTAATCTAATCATCATTTCCTAGTCACTGGTTGTACTACTTTCTGTCTGTGCTCTTGTGTTTCCATGGCCTTCTTATTCATTTGTCGTCTTTTTCTCCTTCACTTTCTGCCCTACATTCATCTTTGTAGTAACAATTAGAGAATGACACGGTGACAAAATTCATCACCGTTCCCGTCCCCGCGGATAACCGCGGGAAATAATCCCATGTCATTTTCTAGTGTCTATTTCAACCTCAGTCCTTCTACACCAGCATTCTTCAAAGTAAAGCTTGAGGTCAGTGGTTGTGGCCATTCATACTCTGATTCTTCCCTCTCTCTTTAAAGAATGACACGAAGATGGTTTTCCACGGTTATCCGCGGGGACGGGAACGGTGATGAATTTTGTCACCGTGTCATTCTCTAGTAACAATCAAAAATCCCCAGATAAAAATCAAGAGAAGTGGGTTGCATTGCAATATACTAGAAATTTAATAATAATATTATTTTATATATGTAGCCTCAGTGCATTAGTTAAAGCTAATGGTGCTCTGGTGAATCAGTGCTCCAGGTTTAACCTGTTGTAGCCGGACTGTATTTCAAGCCCCGCTGTGCACCCTCACAGACCTACATAAGCGCACAAATCATAATTATAATGTCATACAAAATCAGTGAAGTTTTCACAAAGTGCAAGTAAAACTGCAATGCTATCGACTTTTCTAGATTAAGGCTCAAAAAACAGTGAATAACTCGGAACTTATCTTCAGTTAATGCCTGGAGAATTTTATCCAGCTGTGTTCAAAATGTCCCCTTAACTTCCAAACGAGGCATAATATACAGCACTGGGGCTACATACATAAAATAATATTATTATTAAATTTTCATGGTTTGATAATTTCTGGTATATTGTAGTGCTACCCACTTCTTTTGATTTTTATCTGGGGATTTTTGATCGTGACTATCTGAGATATTCCCCTTTGGGTTTTTGTAATTGTGTGAAATTTCTACATTCATCTTTGGCATTAACTTTTAACATTCAACTTTCTCACATTTTTTCTGCTTTCTTCTCAAAATCTACTTTTCTATGTCTTACCTTCCCTTCCCATCTATCCATGTGTACCATCTTCTCTCTCTTTCTTCTCCCCTATTCACATCTATGCCATAAGAAGCATTTCTTCTATCTCTCTTCCCTGCCACACCCATTGCCATACACCATCTCCTCCCTCTCTCTCCAGTGGTCTGAAGTCTCTGTCTTCCCCTTTATCCCCTCATATGGTCTAGCATCTTTCTCTTCTCCCATGGTCTGGCATCTCTCTCCTTTCCTTCCTGCAGTCTGGTATCTCTTTCTTCTCTCCTTCCTTTCTCTGGCATAGCATCTCTCTTTCCCCTTCCAGTGGTTTGACAACTCTCTCTCTCCCCTTCCATCATCCTTCTCCAGAATCTGGCATCTCTCCCTTCTTTGAGTCATCTGTATTCCCTCCCAGTGTAATATTTCTCTTTCCCTCCTCTCCACCACTATCAAGTCCAACAATTCTCCCTCTTTCTTCCTTTCCCCATGTATATCATCTCTCTTCCCCTCCCACTCCATGCACTTATGAACAATTTTCTTTTTCTCTTCCCTCCCCCACTGGCATCATCTCTCTTTCTCTCCTTTCCCAAAACCCCATCCATGCAGCATCTGTTCTTCCCAGTCCCCGTACATCTGTAATTCCCAACCCCCTCGCAGTCTGTACATCTGTCCTTCCCTGCATCTCCCCAGTCCGTACAGCATCTGTCCTTCCCAATCCCCTCCCAGCCCAAGCAGCATCTGCTTTTCCCTGCCTTCCCATTTCCCTCAGCCCTTGCAACACCTGTTCTTCCCTGCCTTCCCACCCAACCCAGCCCGTGTAGCATCTGTCCTTCCCATCTTCCCAACCCCCTACTCCCAGCCCATGGTGTGCAGCATATGTTCTTCTTTCCTTCCTTCCTTCCTCCCTCCCTCCCAGTGGGACCCTGCAGCACAATCTCTTCAGCTATGGACTTTCCCACACCTGCCCCCCTGGGTCGCTGTTATATTAAATGTTATGGCAGCTGCGGAGCAGCATCCACGAGATAAGCATTCTGCCATTGGCCTGCCCCGGAAGTCTTAATTCAGCAGCAGCTTCCTGTTCCCCCATAGGCAGGAAGCTGCTGGATTAAGACTACTGCAGAAAGGGACCTGGGAGTCCTCATCAGGGAAGATATGAAGGCTGCCAATCAGGTGGAGAAAGCTTCGGCAAAGGTCAGACAACTGCTGGGATACATCAGAAGGAGCTTTATCAGCCGAAAGCCTAAAGTCATACTGCCGCTGTATAGAGCCATGGTGAGACCTCATCTGGAGTACTGTGTCCAGTTTTGGAGGCCACATTATCATAAGGATGTGAAGAGGATGGAGTCAATCCAGAGAATGGCCACTAGGATGGTATCGGGACTTAAAGACATCCCATATAAAGAATGACTGACCAGGCTGTGTCTATATTCTCTCGAGAAGACCAGAGAAAGGGGGGACATGATAGAAACATTCAAATACATCACGGGACGAATTGAAGTGGAGGAAGAAATCTTTTTTCTAAAGGATCCCACGGCGACAAGGGGGCATCCGCTGAAACTCATGGGGGGAAGACTTCATGGTGACACCAGGAAGTACTTCTTCACCGAGCGGGTGATTGATCAATGAAATGGTCTTCCACGCCAGGTGGTTAAGGCCAGCAGTGTGATCGACTTCAAGAATCGATGGGACAAACAGGTAGGGGTACCACAGAGTTATGCTTAAAAATGGATACCCCAGGGAGGGAGGGTAGTCTTGAGTGGGCAGACTTGTTGGGCCGCCGGCCCTTATCTGCCATCATAATCTATGTTTCTATGTTTTTAGATGATCTATAAAAATTAAATTGGTAAGTTAGATAATCCTGAGCTAAACCAAAAAAAGCTTTAAAGTAAAGACAGCCAAACTTTAAAAAAATATGTGCCTCAAAAGGCAACCAATACAATTATTGATAATAAGGACTGATATGATCACATTTCTTTAAACCAAAAATTAGGCGCACTGCTGTATTTTGTATTAATCGGATACATCATAGATTTTTCTTAAAAGGTGCAAGATATTACAATAGTTGAGAACAGATAATAATAAAAAATGTATTTTTATATACCGCGATACCCAAGAGTTCTAAATGGTTCACAACAATTGGATAAGATACAAGCAGTACAAGTTATTTTAAAAAAACAGCAATTGAAGGCATCTAGTGGAAGAAATACATAAATTATAAAATGCATGCAGTATAAAAGAATGTGGCAAATTTTACAAAGAAAGATAAAAATATAAAAAAGTATTAAGACCCTGGCCTATTAAATAATTGAGTTTTTATCTGTTTACTAAAATCCAGGTAAAAAGAGGCTTCTAACACACACTGGGCAAGTCAAATATTTAATTTAGCTGCCTGAAAGGCAAAGATTCTTTCACAAAACTTTTTATACTGGCAAAATTTTACTGAGGGATAAGCAAACAGATGTAATCTTCAAGAACTCTTGTTTGTATAACTCAGATTAAAATGAGAGTTTAGGTAACTCGGAAGCATACCGAATGTTATTTTATAACAGAAACAAGAAAACTTGAACATAACTCTGGATTCAAATGGCAGCATATGGAGCTTTTGATAGGAGGGGCTGCTATGTTCCCATTTCTTTAGGCCATAAATAAGGCGGACAACCGTGTTCTGGACCACCCTTAATTTTCTAATAATTTTCTTGGGAGCGCCTACACAAATAATATTGCAATAATCGAGAATACTCAGGATAGAAGATTGAACTAGTAGACGAAAGGAAACTTCGTCAAAATATTTTTTAATAGTACGGAGTTTCCAGAGCACTGAAATACTTTTCTTAAACACTAAATCAGAATGCTTTTCTAATGTAAGATGTTTATCCAAGGTTACTCCTAGTATTTTTAGAGATTGTTCAATATTATAATTCATCCCATTCACATGTATCATGGTTTCCTTGATTTTATCATTAGGGGCTGCTAAAAAGAATTTGGTCTTTTCTGTATTTAATTTTTTGTCTAAAAGCAGACATCCAGAGTTCAACTTGACTTAGAATGATTGATAGGGAATTTATAAGCTCACATATAAGAGAGCTTAGCGGGATAATAATAGTGATGTCATCTGCATAGATGAAGAATTTAAGCTTTAAAATCTGCAAATGGTTACCCAATGAAACAAGATAGATGTTAAACAGGGTAGGAGACAAAGGGGAGCCCTGAGGTACTCCGCAAGAGTTGTCCCAACCATAAGAAAGATTATCATCCTTTAGCACCTTGTAAGATCTTTTTCCCAGTAACCCTCGGAACCGGTTCAGGACATTGACTGAGATTCCGATGGATTCTAAACAGTCCAAAAGAACAGAATGATCCACCAAATCAAATGCACTGCTTAGGTCAAGTTGCAGAATCATAGCACTTGAACCTAAGCTAAAAAGTAAGTGCAAGTGATCAAAGACTGTACCAAGAGTCTAAAAGAAACAAAATCAAAATATCTTTTAATGGTTCTAAGTTTCCAGAGGATCGTAAAACTTTTTTTATCATAAGATCTGTATGATCCTCAAATGCTAGCCGTCAGTCTAATGTAACCCCTAAAATCCTAATTAAAGAAACAATTTAAAAAAGTTTGATCATTGATTAAAATGTATTTGTCTGATATAGAAGCATTAGGACTAGCAAGAAAAAATTTTGTTTTGTCTGAATTCAGTTTAAGTTTAAATCTAGACATCCAACATTGTATCTTTACTAAAATTATGGCAATCTGATTTTTTATGTCTTCAGAAAACGAAGACATAGGCAATAATACAGTAATGTCACCCGCATAGATATAAAACTTAACTTTTAGATTTTGCAATAAGTTAGCCAGAGACATCAAATAGATATCAAAAAGAGTCGGTGACAATGGGGATCTTTGAGAGACACCGATGGATTACTCCAAGAAGCTGAATATGTCCCAGCAGAATATACTTGATAAGACCTGCTTTGCAGGAATCCTTTAAACCATTTGTATACGTTCCCATTAATTCCCATGGCCTCCAAATAGATCATGATCGACCAGCTCAAACTCAAATCTAATTGTAGTATCAAAACATTTGAACCTAAACTAAGTTGCCTATAAAGGTATTCTACACTTGAACCTTTTAAACTAAGTTGCCTATAAAGGTATTCTAATAAGGATGCAAGAACTGTTTCAGTACTGAAACCAGCACGAAAACCAGACTGATGGTCATGGAGAATGTTAAATTTAACCAAATAGTTTACCAGTTTAAAACTTCTAGCCAAAGGAATAATTTACCTGCTTGTCTGAGAAGGAGAGGGGACATAGGACAGGGACATTAAATTTAGTTTAGTGCTTCTCCCTGGGACACACCTAGTCAGTCAGGGTAACCATAATGAATAGACATGAGATAGATTTGCATTCAATGGAGGCAGTGCATGCAAATTTACTTCATGCATATTTATTGTGGATATCCTAAAATCCTGACTGCCTGGATGTGTCCTGAAGACTGGTTAGAGAACCCCTAGATTACTGTGGGGGGAGGTGTGAACTTTCTCCTGAACCCAGACAGGCTTGATTTCTCTGCCTCTGTCAACACTTAGGGCTAGATTCACAAAGCATACCGATCGTGTACTGATCGGATTGCAACCACTTAGCGACCAAATTCCCCTCCGGCCCAATTCACTAACCTCTCTGCTGACCATCCTCCGATCCGTGCATGCAAATGAGGGGAGGGACATTCAAAAGTAGGGAAGGCAGCGATTCAGAACATAATCAATCCGATCCGACTGGGCTAGCCGATCAACTGAAGAAGCAACTGCTGGGGACCAGTTGAAAACTTCTTTCCGACTGGAAGGCCTGCTCTCTGCCCTGCAATCTGTCCTGCCTGCTTCCCCCTGAATGCTGCCCTGCTCGATATTCCCCCCTGAATACCGCCCTGCTCTGCCCCGATCTTCCCCGAATCTTTCCTGCTCTTCCCCGGCCTGCAAGCCCATGGTTTTAACCCATAGATTTAAAGTGGGTTAAAACCATGGGCTCACAGGGCTAAAAAACAAAAAAAAAAGTTAAAGTAAAAAAAAAAAACCCAGCCCCAGCCCGGACGGGTATGCGCAGGCCATCTACAGATGGTCTGCGCATGCGCGCGGTTCGCACAACAGCGATCCGTGCAGGCCGATAGAGGCATTCCTTCGATCACCCCCATCTGCACATAGGGGCTTTGAGAATTCATCGGACCTGCCCGGATCAGGCCCGATCAGGCAGGTTAGTGAATTTGGCACAAATTCCCCTCCGGCCCGATTCACTTACCTGTCTGCCAACCATCCTCCGATCCGCACATGAAAATGAGGGGAGGGACATTCAAAAGTAGGGAAGGCAGCGATTCACAACACAATCAATCTGATTCGACTGGGCTGGACGATCAACTGAAGAAGCAACTGCTGGGGACCAGTCGAAAATGTCTTTCTGACTGAAAGCCCTGCAATCTGTCCTGCCTGCTTCCTCCTGAATGCCGCCCTGCTCGATCTTCCCCCTGAAAGCCGCCCTGCTCTGTCCCGATCTTCCCTGAATCTCTCCTGCCCTTCCCCGGCCTGCAAGCCCGTGGTTTTAACCCATGGGTTTAAAGCAGGTTAAACCCATGGGCTTGCAGGGCTTAAAACAAAAAAAAAAGTTAAAGTTAAAAAAAAAAACGGCCCCGCCTTGGATGGGCATGCGCAGACCATCTACAGATGGTCTGCGCATGTACACAGATCGCACAACAGTGATCCGTGCAGGCAGATGGAGGCATTCCTCCAATCGCCCCCATCTGCATATTGGGGCTTTGAGAATTCGTCAGACCTGCCCCGATTGGGCCCGATCGGGCAGGTTAGTGAATCTTGCCCTTACTTCCCTGTGTGCCAACTTTGAGTGCGCTTCCGAGATCACATGCAAATAAATTGGATAATGAGTTCTGAACCATCATCAGTTGGGTACTAACAACCAATTGATGTTGATTGGCACTCTCATCTGGATGTGCGCTATTCTATAAGGTATGGAACCTCAAAAGGGGCATGGCTATGGGTATATCAGGGGCATTCTGAAAAGTTGCGTGCTTAATTATAGCATACTGCCTAACTTAGGCACTAGCATTTACACCAGGTTTCAGGAGGTGTAAATCCAGCACCCAAAATTTCTGCACTGGATCCACGCTACCAGCAATTCTATGAGGGGGTGCTGAAAAGTGAGCGTCATTTTGCCACTGCAGCTGAAAAGAGTGTTATCTTATTTGCATAAATGAAATTTTAACATTGTTTCAGATCGTTGATTGAACCATATCCACATCATTCTCTTCTTGGTTGGGCTGAGAACTTTTCAGCACCCCCTCCTTTATCATGTGTGTGCAATTTATAGAATAGCGTTTAATGATGAATTGTTTTGGTGCCGTTTATTAAATTCCTTCCTCTCTCTCTTTGAAATATACATGCTCACACTCTTATCACTTTCTCTTGCCCCCATCACATGCATGACCCCAACCAGCCTCAACCCTCTGGGGACTCTCCTGAAGGGCAGAAGATGCTTTTTTCCATAATTTATATAGTAAGGCAGATGACAACTCGTATACATTGGCCAAGATTAAGAACAATTGTCCATGCCTGATTCACTGAGAAATTAACAGGAGCTCAAGAGGATACACATTAAAGATGCCATTTGCAAACAACATGTGCTGAGGGACTGTGGCACTTGTCTACAAACAGGAGTGCTTTGATGCTGTCACTACCAGCATTCTTTGTTCCATCATTGTCAAGAACTTTCAGCCTTTGAATGCACTAATGGAGTCCATTGACTATATTTGCAACATCATAAGAATTGTAATGTATTTATTTATTTATTTATTTTTAGGTTGGTAGAATTCCTTACGCATCCAGGGGAGGGAAGGGGGAGGGAAAGATATTTTGTTTATTAAAATATTAATTATAATATTATAATTACATAATTTGTCTTATTGTAGTAATTTGGTAAGGGGGGAAGAAAATGATTGTTCTAAGTATACATTGTATGTTTAATAATGCATTTTATGAAATATTTATGTTCATATAATTGTATTGCATTGTCAAAGTTTAAAAATCAATAAAGATTTATAAAAAAAGACTACAATTGAAAATTCTGAAAACCCTGAAAATTTTTTTTAAGTAAATTGCAGCAGAATTCTAGTGGCTTTTCTTAGATGAACAATCGAGACATTAAAAGTATATGAGCTGACTGAAACAAGGATCTGCGCAGTCTCAAAAGCTTATGTTATTTTAAGTACTGCATTGAAAAAAGATTACCAGATCCTACAAATCCTGCTGTAAAAAAATGTATATATATATATATATATATATATATATATATTTGGAAAGAGAAGGACCTTAGCTGTAGTCAGGCATGCTCTTCCCAGAGAATGAGGGGTTCCAGAATAGACTAGTGTATAAATCCTGATGTGGGGGTAAAGGGAGTTTGAAGTTCAGTGGTACTCACCCTCTTCAGCCAGATCTTTGTCTAGAACAAGCTTCCCATGACGGAGGAAGTTCAAGATGGGTCCAAAATAAGTTGGATCTCTATCTATGAGGTAAGCTCCAGTCTCATCCTGTGGAAACAAAGACATTTGTGGGGGGTCTGCAACAATACTTGAAATAAAATAACAAATGGCTTAGGTTACCAAGAAACACTATACAACCAATACCAAGGTTCTCACCATTTCGGACTGGAGATCCGCCTCCTGACACAGTCGGCAGAGGAAAGACTTCTGCTCTCGGCATAAGGTCTGCCGGGTGGTAACGAACACTGTCCCCCCTACATTCAGACGCACCCATTTGTTCTCCCTGCAACCGATACTTTGCTGGGGGCACAGCTGTCTCTGTGCTTCTTTGGGGTAGCAGCCCTTTCCGGTAGCCCGTAGTTTCTCTGATATCTCCATTCTCATTCCTCTGTCTCTCCCACAGGGGAAAGTTATTGTTGCTAGTGTGCAAGGCAACAGGGTGTTTTGGAAGTTGTAGTTCATAATGTGTCTGTGCCAGCCGCAGGTGCATTGGTCTCATGTGGCTTCAAGCTATGCTGCTTGAAAATAAACAAGGTTTCCATTACACTCTTTCAATATTGTACTGGGCAGAGGCACTTTTAACCCACTGCAAACAAACCACTGGAAGAAGAATTGACATTTCTCTGGTGACAGATCTTACATCGTTTTTGTAATGTTAAGAAAACAAAGCTACTTGTGATACTTTCTGGAAAAAAAAAAATCCTCTACAAATAGCCCCATGGGTGTCATCCACACACATCATGTAAGGCAGTGCTTATCGATCTTTTGGGGGCTGTGACTTCTTGATCAAAGCCATATAAGATTGTGTGAAGGTGCAGAATAATGAAGCACCGATGAAAAGCCCACTCAGTCACATTATGGATTTTATATATGGTGCCTAAAAAAATCAGTTCCCAAAAAAGCTGAGCACTATTCTATGAACAGCACTCAAATTTATAGAAACATGATGGCAGATGAAGACCAAATGGCCCATCCAGACTGCCCATTTGCAGAATCCACTATCTTCTCTTCTCCCTGAGATCCCACGTGCCTGTCCCACACTTTCTTGATTTCAGACACAATCTTTGTCTCCACCACCTCTACCGAGAAACTATTCCATGCATCTACCACCCTTTCTGTAAAAAAGTATTTCCTTAGATTACTCCTGAGTCTATCACCTCTTAACTTCATCCTAAGCCCTCCCATTCTGGAGCTTCCTTTCAAATGAAAGAGATTCACCTTATGCGCATTTATGCCAGGTAGGTATTCAAACGCCTCAATCATATCTCCCCTCTCCCACATTTCCTCCAAAGTATACATATTGAGATCTTTATGTCTGATGAAGACCACAGACCATTTTAGGAGCCTTCCTCTGGACCAACTCCATACTACTATTACTGCTACTATTAATTATTTCTATAGCACTACCAGACATACGCAGCGCTGTACAGAGTCACAAAGGAGATTGTAAGCTACTTCGAGCAGGGACTATCAAAACAGACAAGACAGACAAACAGGATGCCAAGAATATAGTTAGGGGGAATGGTTAATCTGCTGGCTAGAGCAGTAGGGAATAGGGTTATGGATTGAAGGCTACATAAAAAGGTGGATTTTCAGTTTGCATTTAAACAAGATAAAGGAAGTGGAGTGGCGGAATAGTTTATTCCAAGCATACGGGGCAGCTAGATGAAAGGAACGAAGTCTGGAATTGGCAGTGGATGAGAAGGGTACAGCAAAGAGCAGCTGATCTGAGGAATGGAGTTCTCTAGAAGGTGTATAAGGAGAGAGGAGAGATATTAATAGGCAGCAGAATGAACACACTTGTAGATTAGTAATAGGGGATGTGATTTAAGGAGAGGGGTAACATGAGTGTAGCGAGGTTAGTAGACGATGAGTCATGCAACAGGGTTTTGCACAGATTAAAGAGATAAAAGGAGGCACACCCTGTTATATCTTTTTGAAGATGTGGTCTCCAGAATTGTACACAATATTCTAAATAAGGTTTCACAAGTTTTATATAGGGGCATCATTTCCTCCTTTTTCTTACTGGCCATACCTCTCCCTAGGCACCCTAGCGTTCTTCTAGCTTTCACCATTACCTTTTCAACCTGTTTGGCCACCTTTAGATCATCACATACAATCATACCCAAGTCCCGCTCCTCTTTTGTGCACAAAGGTTCTTCACCCCCTAAACTGTACCGTTTCCTCTGTTTTTTTCATGACCTTACATTTCTTAGCAAAAAAAAAACGCTTAGCTGCCAAATTTCAGACCATTCTTCACGCTTCACAGGCCCTTCCCTTCATGTTATTCACACCATCAAAGGTATCTACTCTATTGCAGATTTTGGTATCATACGCAAAGAGGTAAATCTTACCCGACAGCCCTTCAGCAATATTGCTTGCATAAATGTTAAAAAGAACAGGCCAAAGAACCAAACCCTGAGGTACACCACTGGTAACATCCTTTCCCTCAGAGAGATTTCCATTGACCACTACTATCTTCACGAGAGTGGACACATCCAATATCCCAGAACCCGAGGAGCACATAAACGGAGACCCTGATGAGAAGCTAGTCCAACTAGAGGTAAGCAAAGAGGATGTTCTCAGACAGACAGACAGACAGACTGAAGAGCGACAAATCACCAGGTCCGGACGGCATCCACCCAAGGGTATTAAAAGAACTGAGAAACGAAATAGTGGATACACTACACCAAATATGTAACATATCCTTAAAAACTGGGGAGATCCCAGAGGACTGGAAAATAGCCAATGTCACGCCCATCTTTAAGAAGGGATCAAGGGGTGACCCGGGAAACTACAGGCCGGTGAGCTTGACCTCGGTTCCGGGAAAGATGATGGAAGCACTAGTCAAGGACGCAATCTGCGAATACATAGAAGGCAATGGACAACTGAAGGCGAGCCAGCACGGCTTCTGCAAGGGAAAGTCGTGCCTCACAAACTTACTGTATTTCTTTGAGGGAATAAACAGCCAGGTGGATAAAGGGGAATCCATAGACATCATTTATCTCAACTTCTAAAAAGCCTTCGATAAGGTACCTCACGAAAGACTACTTAAAAAGCTGTGGAACCACGGGGTGCAGGGGGATATCCACCGATGGATCAAACACTGGCTGGCAGGCAGGAAGCAGAGGGTTGGAGTAAAGGGCCATTACTCAAACTGGCAATGGCTCACGAGTGGAGTTCCACAGGGGTCGGTGCTGGGACCGCTCCTGTTCAATATATTTATCAACGACCTGGAGACGGGGAAAACATGTGAGGTCATCAAATTTGCTGATGACACCAAGCTTTGCAGCAGGGTTAGAAACACAGAAGACTGTGAGGTCCTGCAAGGAGACCTAACAAGACTGGAAGAGTGGGCAAAAAAGTGGTAAATGAGTTTTAATATAGAAAAATGTAAGGTCATGCATGTAGGGAAAAGGAACCCGATGTTCAGCTACAAAATGGGGGGATCACTGCTAGGGGTGAGCAACCTTGAAAGAGACCTGGGGGTGATGGTGGACACAACATTGAAAGCATCAACATAGTGCGCGACGGCCTCAAAGAAAGCAAACAGAATGTTGGGTATCATTAAAAAGGGTATCACGACCAGGACGAAGGAAGTCATCATGCCGCTGTATCGTGCAATGGTGCGCCCACATCTGGAGTACTGTGTCCAATACTGGTCACCGTACCTCAAGAAGGACATGGCAGTACTTGAGGGGGTCCAGAGGAGAGCAACTAAAATGATAAAAGGTATGGAAAACTTTTCGTATGATGACAGGTTGAAGATGCTGGGGCTCTTCTCCCTGGAAAAGCGGAGACTTAGAGGAGACATGATAGAAACCTTCAAAATCCTGAGGGGCATAGAGAAAGTGGACAGGGACAGATTTTTCAGACTGTGGGGAACCACTAACACAAGGGGTCATTCGGAGAAATTGAGAGGGGACAGGTTTAGAACAAATGCTAGGAGGTTCTTTTTTACCCAGAGGGTGGTGGACATATGGAATGCGCTTCCGGAGGTTGTGATAGCCCAGAGCACATTGCAGGGTTTCAAGGAAAGTTTAGATAAGTTCCTAAAAGATAAGGGGATTGAAGATAAAAGAAGAGGTAGGTTACAGAAATGGACAGGAACCACATTACAGGTCATGGACCTGATGGGCTGCCGCGGGAGCGGACCGCTGGGTGCGATGGACCAATGGTCTGACCCAGTGGTGGCAACTTCTTATGTTCTTATCTGTCACCTTCTGCTCAACCAGTTCCTAACACAGTCTATCACTTTGGGGCCCATACCAAGGGCACTCAGTTTATTTATTAGACGCCTTGTAGAACACTGTCAAATGCTTTGCTAAAATCTAAATACCACCTCCTCTAGAACACTCCCTCTATTCAGTTCTCTGGTCACCCAGTCAAAGAAATTGATCAGGTTTGTCTGACAGAACCTGCCTCTAGTGAATCCATGTTGCCTTGGGTACTGTAATCCACTGGATTCCAGAAATGCCACTATTCTCTGTTTTTAAACTGTTTCCATTAATTTACACATCTGCCATTCTCTAGTCCTCTGGTACCACTTCCAACTCTAGAGAAGCATCAAAAATGTCAGCTAGCAGAACCGCCAGAACTTCTATAACTTTCTTCAATACCCTTGGATGTACCGTATGTAATTGAATATAAACTGATCCAAATATAAATCAAGATAACCCTTTTTCCCCCAAAAAAGGAGGGAAAAGGTTGTTGCGAGTATAAACCCGGGGGGCGGGGGTTATATTCAAGTGCACTGCAATGCTCTGCCAGGTTCTGCACCCTGTTCCCCCTCCCTCCATGCTCTGTCAGGCTCTGCACCCAGCCCCCTCATTCCCTGTCCTGAAAGTTTCTGTACCCTGTCCACCTCCCTCTCAATGCCTTACAAGCTTCCACCTGACCTGCCATAACTCCTGGTGGGCCAGCAGTGAGCCAGGACAGGAGGGTTCCCTCCCACCTCCTGTCTCGGCCAACTCTCAGAAGTTTTACCTCCTTCCACTGTCCCCCGCATAACTTTTGAATCCCTGGTGGTACAGCAATGAACTGCAGCAGGAATTATAAAAATTATTATTAATCGCCACCAATAAAATATATCACTCTTAGAGAGAGGAATATATTTTATAAAGAAATATTAATTTGGGGGGAAGTTAGCTCACTTGATTAATAATTAAATATATCTATATCTATATATATATATATATCTATATATATCTATTCAAGGACCACGACATAGAACATTTATAAGCAAACTGAAAGTTTATTTAAAAGTAGGTAGGCAGTTACAGATGGGACCTTTTGAGCAAAGACAATAAGATTGCACAAGACAAATGTTGCTAAAGCAGAAGGAATAATTTATCTGGATTCAAAAAGTTACTCACAATGTGAATAGTCCTTGAAATGAAGCAGAGGCCACATGGCCTAGTGAAGTAGCATAGTGATCCAGGGAAGATAAGAATTGCAGCTTGATCCAGGCTGGTTCCAGAGGGAAAGTGAGAATCTTCCCCTCCTGAGAAAGGATTTTGCTTCATTTTTATAGGGTTGAGACCTGTTCTAAAAATGGAATCCATTCTCTGTTCCTAGGTGGTTGATGATTGAAGTAGAGAATGACACGGGGAAAAAATCTGTCCCCGTCACCGCCCCGTCCCCGTCCCACCATCCTCTGCACTGCCCCGTCACCGCCGTTCCCTTCACCGCCCCGTCACCGTCACCGCCATCCCTTTCACCGCCCCATCACCGCCACTGCCATCCCATTCACTGCCCCGTCACCGTCACCGCAGCATGCATAAAAGCCCCAAACAGGTATGATTTTATATACTTATCTTTATTAACATATTTCCATGGGTTACATGCTGAACATGTGCTGGATTCCTCCATTCTTGCAGCACATGTTCAGGAATAGGATTCAGTAACCCATGGGAATGGACACAGCACACTACTACACTAGTACTTAGATTTAAAAAAAAAAAAAAAAAGAACCAGCTCCCAGCTCAGCCAGACTCCCGTCTCCAACTGGTCAAAGAATCCCACTCAGATAAAAAAAAAAAAAAGAACCAGCTCCCAGCTCAGCCAGACTCCCGTCTCCAACCGGTCAAAGAATCCCACTCAGATTAAAAAAAAAAAAGAACCAGCTCCCAGCTCAGCCACACTCCCGTCTCCAATCGGTCAAAGAATCCCCCCCACCCCTGCTGCCGCCACCGCCAACCCTGGGCAGGCAAATAGTAGGAAAGTGTGCACCTTACCTCTACTTGTAGCGCCAAAGTTTTCAATGAAATTTCAGCTCCTCCAAGTCTGCAGCAGTGACTCCTCTCCAATCCAGGCAGCGACTCAAAAAAAAAATCCTGGGCTTGCCTCTCAGCTCCGAAATCCCCCAATTTCCAATCGCTACTGCAACCCATTAAATATCATGTGTGGCAGTAGCGATTGGTCCCCTTCTTGAGCAGGAAAGAACTGACTAATGAGGAGCCAGAATATTGAAGGGGGCGGAGTCAGGCAACGTGCAAGTCGGGTGGAGAGAGACGAGTTTGAGGAGACCACATGGCCGACAAGCATGGCCGCCGGAAAAAAATCAGACACCCATCCCGAAGTGAACCGAACACACGTTGAAGACCCGGTAAATTGCGGTATGTAGAAGGGGATACATTTGCCTGCGGGGACAAATCTTTTCACCGTTTTTGCGGGCGGTGAAAACTTTTGTCCCCGTGTTTGCAGCAATTTGGCTATGGAGTCTCCATAGCCTGCAGCCAAACCGCAGCCACGCCGCGGTTCCCCGCGGGGATCGCTCCCCATGTCATTCTCTAGATTGAAGTACAATGGCTTAATATGGTGTCCCAATACAGAGTATTGTTACTGTCCTTGCTGGATGAGGTATGAATCTATGTTTGAGTGGTTTAAAATGGAGGATAGGCAGATGAGGTCATCTAATCAAATGAGTTTCTATTGTTAGTTCAGAGATGAATTTGGTGTGAAGGGCTCTTGTTTGATCTTGCAGACCAGAGATGAATTTGGTGTAAAGGGCTTCTGTTTGAACTACATCCTATTAAAGTTCTGTTTAGCTCTGGTATCCACCCTGGCCATGTCTTTTGTCTTATCTGAATAGGTGTACTTAACACTTTCTGAAGGTGATGACTCAGTCCTTTCTTTCGTAATAGGTGCATTTAACACAAAAATGAGCTTCTGTTGTTCAGATTGGGGTAGTTCAGAGATGAATTTGGTCTTCTGGCCTATATCCTGTTATCCAGCCTGGCCAGGTACTTAATACTTTCTGAAGGCAGATGGCTCAGTCCTTCCTTTAGTGTTCTATTGAATGGGACTTTTAACATCTTTCTGAACAGATGGCTGTGCTGGCTCAAAGAGCACATCAGAAACTCACTTTTAAATCCATCAAATTAAAAATTATAAAACCATCTTAACTCCAAGCAGAATTATAAAAACATTAACTCCAAACAGAATTATAAAACCATATCATTTTTATTTTAAGTCCCTCAGAATAAATCATCTCTTGGGTCAGGCAATACTTCAAATTCAAAATTCATAACCCCAGCAACATTAACTATATTATGCTATATATTTTAAGATCATATCAAAATTATAAAATCATTTCATGCTACAGAGTGACTTTCCTTCACTCCTGCCCATGCAGAAGCACTAGCTGATTGGTTGCCACGAGTTTTCACGGTCCTATGAGAACTCATGGCAGCCAATCAGCTAGCACATCTGCATAGGCAGGAATGACCTTCCTTTGCTCCTGCCCATGCAGAGCTGCTAGCTGATTGACTGCTGCAAGTTCTTGCAGGACCATGAGAACTCATGGCAACCAATCAGCTAGTGGCTCTGCATGGACAAGAGCGAAGGAAGGTTACTTCTGCCATGGTTCACCACTGGACCACCAGGGATTCGAAAAGTATGCAGGGGAGGGGGAAGGACGTAAAACTTCTGAAAGTTGGCCAGGACAAGAGGTGGGAGGGATCCCTCCTGTCTCAGCCCACCACTGGACCACCAAGGATTTAACAGGAACGCCATGGGGGAAGGACAGGAGGTAAATAAAAGTTGTTCAAAGTCAGCTGGGGCAGGAGACAGAAGGGATCCCTCCTGTCCCGGCCCACTGCTGGACCACCAGGGATTTAACAGGAACATGTGGGGTGGGGGTAGGAGGGAAATAAAAAGTTGTTCAAAATTGGCCAGGTCAGTAGACAGAAGGGATCCCTCCTGTCCCAGCCTACTTCTGGACTACCAGGTCTTACGACAGGCACTGCAGAGTCCTGCAATAGGTTCGGGAGGGGGTGGTTCAGCGCTGACCTGAATATAAACTGGGATACTATTTTTGGGTCATTTTTTTGACCTAAAAATATCAGTTTATATTCGAGTATATACGGTACACCATTTGGCCCCATCATTTTGCCCACCTCACGAACACAATCTTCTGAAAATCAATCAGGGTCTATACACATACATCCCTATTTAAGTTTGTCTTTTGTGGTCCTGCTCCTGGTTCTTCAGCTCTGAACAGAACAGAAATACATATTTGTTAAGCAATTCAGCATTATCTTTATCGGCTTCTACATTTTTCTCTCCTTCACTTTTGAGTCTCACAGTGCCACTTTTGCACTTCTTCTGATCATTATTAATATACCTAAAAAAATGTCTTTCTCCTCCATTTTATTGTGTCAGCTCTTTTTTCTTTCATTTACATCTTTGCTTTTCTGACTACTTAATAATAAAAAAAGTTTAATAATAATGAAGTTTATATACCGCAGGACCATAAAGTTCTATGCGGTTTACTTGACCAGCCTCTCTTAATTTTTCCAGATATTTTAGCCTGTCTTCCTTTTTCTGTGATCTTTTGTAGTTTATGAATGCTAACCTCTTTTTCCTTTTGAGAACCAAAGAGGCCTTCTTTACCTCTTCCTTTTACTTACTCTCCTGACAAAATGGTTTGTTGCCCTTACAATAGCTCCTTTCAGTTTTGCCCACTTCTTTCCTACTTCTTCCAGATGTTCCCATCCAGACCACAATTCCTTGACAAAATTCTCCATCTGAACAGCTTTTTTTTTTTTTTTTTTTTTTAAGTCTTGAACTTTCACTTTTGAACAAGCATTTTCTACACCTGTCTTAATATTAAACCATACCATGCTTGATTACTGGATGCCAGGTGAACATCCACTGTAACATCAGAAATACTTTTTTCTTTTGTAAGTACTAAGTCCTGTATGACCCATCTGGCATGGGTTCCATTAACTGCTGGAACAGCTCTTCTTAAAGAGAATCCAGGATTTCCTTACTTCTAGAAGATCCAACAATAAGCTGCTTTGGTTTTAAAATCACCTATTAGTAATACTTCCCCTTTTACAGCTGGTGACGGGATTAAATCACGCGAGACAACGGCACGCCGACAACTGAGCATAAGGTTGACGGCGCGCCGAAGAAAAGCACTATTTTAAAGGGCTCCAACGGGGGACGTGGGGGGGAACCCCCCACTTTACTTAACAGACATTGCGCTGGTGTTGTGGGGGGTTTGGGTTTGGGGGTTGTAAATCCCCACATTATACTTAAAACTGAACTTTTTCCCTAAAAACAGGCAAAAAGTTTGGTTTCAAGTATAATGAGGGGGGTTACAACCCCCTCAAACCTCCCACAACCCCAGCGCGATGTCTGTTAAGTAAATTAGGGGGGTTCCCCACCAACACCCCCCGTCGGAACCCTTTAAAATAGTGCTTTTCTTCAGCGCGCCATCAACCTTGCGCTCAGTTGTCTGCGTGCCGTTGTCTCGCGCGATTTTGTCTATGAACCTTTACAGCTATATTCTGAATGTCTACTATTAAATCTACTGTCTGTGAAAGAGGCCTGTATATCAGTGGTTCCCAACCCTGTCCTGGAGGATCACCAGGCCAATTGGGTTTTCAGGCTAGCCCTAATGAATATGCATGAGAGAGATTTGCATATAATGGAAGTGAGAGGCATGCAAATCTGCTCCATGCATATTCATTAGGGCTATCCTGAAAACCCGATTGGCCTGGTGGTCCTCCAGGACAGGGTTGGGAACTACTGCTGTATATCACACCAATGTAAATACATTTTCCATTTCCTCGTTCCAGATTGACCCACAGTGCCTCTTCCTTACTCTGCAGATTCTGCAATTGTGTAGCTTTAATATGATCTTTCACAAATAACACCATTCCCCTCCTTTCTTCCTACTCTGTCTTTACTAAACAGATTACAGTGTATAACCCGGTATAACTATATCCCAGTCATGGTTCTCCGTGAACCACATTTCTGTGCTTGCCACTAAATCCAACCCAGCCTCCTTTATTACAGCCTCTAGATCCAGAACTTTGCTTCCCACACTTCAAGCATCAATATATCCTGCTTTCAGATATTGCCCCTTTTCCTTTTGTGTGGAGATATTTTATGATTCATATATTTAAGGGCTTATACTCACCTGGGGGCTTTGTTCACCCTGCCCCAACGATTCTAGTTCTCTTCTGCAGATTAGCCAGTCTGCTGCTGAAAAACTTCTTACCTTTTTTAATAGATGCATTCCATCCCTGCGCAGCAGCCTTTGGAAAATCATCTCATGGTCCAGGAAGCCGAAATGCACTCAACACCACCATCCACACGGTCACGCATTTATCTCCAGGTTGTGAGCTTCTCTTTCCGGGTTTTTATCCTCAACAGGGAGGATCAATGGGAATACCATCTGTGCACCTGACTGCTTCACTTTCTCTTCCATAAACACAGTCACTTTTGATACGTTTGGAGGGGTATCTAGCAGTGTCATTAGTACCAACATGAATGATCAGCACTGTATAATAGTCACTAGGCTTGATAAGCCTTGGCAAGCTCTCCGTAACATCCTGGCAGACGGCATACCTCACAGAACATCATGTTTGGTCTGAACATGGACACCTCTGTACCCCTCAGAAGGGAATCACCAACTACTACTACCTTATGCCTCCAATTGGTCATGGATCTCGAAACTTTGGGGAGTTCAAGCTTTGGTCTTTCCTGTCCCTGGAATGCTCTCATCTCCTCCACTTATACACTGTTTATAGAATGGTGATTAGCACCAGGAAACACACCTAACTTTAAATGCAGTCATTTGCACCAATGGAAATGTGGTGCGAATTCTTGTGCCTAAATTAAGTGCAGATCCCCATTAATCTATAACTATGTGCATAACTTGAAGGGATGCCCCCAATCTGCCCATGACCCTTCCATTTCCGTGCCCCCTTTTTGGACTCACACCTAAATCTACATGCATAACTCTTAATTAAAACCAGTTAGGGCCAATAACTGCTCATTAAGATCCCAACTATCAGTGCTAATTGGTTCATTATTCAGCTAAATTGTGCACAGAAATTGGTCATGTGCCCAAATATGTGTGTGCAATTTTTAGCACTTTTTATAGAATTTGGAGGTGGGAGTGGAGATGTGTAAAAAGGGTGTACCTTTCTTAGGAGTCCTTTTATTCAAGTGTGCTAAAAGATTTAGGGGGGAATTCATTGAGAGGCGCTAACCAATTTAGCACACGCTGATTTAGCACACATTAAATGCTAAGACGTCCATTACGGATGTCTTATCATTTAGCGTGTTTCAAATCAGTTAATGCCCCTTGATGCATTCCCCCCTCCCCTTATCATGCTTTAACTAATAAGTGCTAATAAATTAAAACAGTATCCATTACATTTCTTAGTACCAATCACTAACAGTCCTCAGCAATAGCACCAGGGACTCAATACTTTCATAGTCCGTGGCTTTAAGTGTCCTCTCTTCATCGGACCCTTTTTAACTTTATTTTTTACTTTTTAAATTTATTTTAACTTAATTGTTCAACTATATATAGAATATAGAAGTACTTAGCTTAGTGGTCGAAATGCAGGAATATTAAACCAACATGTTTCACCTATTACAATTTTCTCAAGGCAGTAATCCCTAAAACATAAAATATAGCTTTAGTATCCTTTACCCTTGAAAAGTACTACAATTAATCTAAAACATTTAGAAAATTCAAGAATTTTACTTAAAAATACCCTCACCTTTCTGCTTATAGCAACTATTTAAGACCACAGTCATCATCCAAAGATGGCAGCGTGCTTATTGCTGCTTAAGTATCCCGCTTCAGAGCCAGCTGGTGATTATGTAAAAAATGACATCATCAGCCTTGCTGGAGCCGACCTGGAGACTCGACCTTTTTAAAGGACTATATCCAGATATAGCACGACTGATAAACAAGAGGACTCCCTTCCAGAAAATCACAGCAAGGTGGACCATTCTAATTCTAAGTTCAGACCCATGTCAAAGCAGCTCCTGATTGGATAAGGCCTGACTTAGTGCAGGAAGAGGCGGTCGGAGTGTACCGTGAGTGATTTCCTGCACTTTTGGCGCTCCAGCTGCTCTATTGCTGCCCTTGTCCGCTGCCCTCTTAAGGCTCCCCCATGAAAAACCGTATTTGCGGTTTTTCGAGATTTGCAGGGGTTCCTGGAATGGAACCCCCACGAATCTCGGGGGAGTACTGTATATCAATCTCTGTTCTGTAGGGGTGTTTCCGTATGTGCACCTGAAGGTTAAGCCTCTCTGACATCATCAAGCCTGAACCATTGTCTGCAAGAAATCTTTCCAGCATGAACTTTGCAGAAGAGAGAGAGAACACATCTTTGCTGTTTCTGCCTGATGCATTTTGGGTATGTACCAGAATGGTATTCTACTCAAGGACATCCATCTGTGTCTTCATAATTAGACTGTGTGATTCTTGGGGGAGTTATACTCCTATCCTGTTCTTATCTGTCTAACGGCGCCTGGGTCTACCAGCCTGTATGAGACCTTACACAGAAAGGCTATTCATCTAAGTTCTGTTTCTGGATTGGTCCGAGGAAGTCATCTGACGAGATCCAAGTGAAAAGGTGCTAATTAGTTTTAGACTGTGTTGGGATGCGAGGAAGCTCACATCTTACCACAGGTGTTCTGCACGCAACCTTTTCTTCAACAATAAAACCTGAACAGTTACCTAGTGTGACTCTTTGCCTAAGAGAGAGTGAATCGGACTCTAAACAGCTCTGAATCCCAGCACTAAAAGGAAACTTGACTGCCAATGAATTATAGCCTTACCCGGGGCTGACGAACACGTGTACCTGTAACAAGGGATTTCTTACGTCTCCTGAAGCTAACAAGAAAGTTTTCCATTTCCCCTAATTTTCGCCAGAGGCCTCATCAGAGGGTGAGTATACGGAACTTACTATCTTATCAGCTGGGGTTAGATAAGTATATCCGATTGTGATACAGGACAAGGTTTGTAAAGCTACCTTGGTGATGACTGTAATCATTTGCTTATAATCAGGGATTATTATTATTATAAGGAATTGTTTAGTGTGTGAACAATTAGTTTTACTTAGTTATCTAACAAGTGTATTGTGATAATTATGTACTGAGTTTCATTTATGTAATCAGATATTTTGTGAACAATATTTAGATATTGCAGCTGGCTTGTGAATTATATTTTTCTATTTTCATAATAAAAGTATTTCTCATTAGCCTGGGTCTTGTGTCATTTAAATAGACCAAGAAATTTGGACCTGACAGCGTTTATGGTTTTCCCTAGACAAAACTAACAGGCACGTAATTTGTTTATGTAACTGATTAGTATACCATAACTCTTGCTACAGTTCCAAATAGTTATGCCTATCTTCCCAATTACCTCCCTCCCTCCCAACTTGTATTCTATCACCCTCCACCATATCTGGGCAATCGAATGGTGTTTTTCTGTCCAATGTTGGACCAAAGGAGCCTGCAAAGCACCAGTCTGTATACGAGACTGATGTTCGTTCAATCGAATATGGATAGGACATTTAGTACATCCTACATAGACAAGATTACAGGGACACATTATAATATAAACTATTTTAGCTGATTTACAGTTTGTATTAGTTTTAGCCCTAATATCTAAAGTATCTAGACAACTGACCCACTCATCTTCTTTCTCCTCCATAGTGATTCCTCTATCCTATTAATCTCTTTCTCCTCAACAACGCATTTCCGGTCCTATTAACTCTCCTCTTCCCCCCTCTTAAATTCAATCAATTTGTACCTCGCTTAATCTATTGTAAACCGCATAGAACTTAATGGTATTGCGGTATATAAACTGTTATTATTATTATTATTATTAATCCGTCCTGTTTGGGATCCTTCCAATCATTCCCCTCAGTTGTGGAAACATACCATTGACAATGTTGACATGCCTCATGTGTACCTCTTTCTTGTGTGTCTCTCCCTCTTTGTTGTAACATTTGACTAATAGTTCTACCCCGTTTAAGGCAAACATAGGGAGTTCAGCAAACCCTCTATGTAGATGTAAAATATACCACAAATTTCTTAACAGAGGAGATTATTACTTTAGAAGCCTCTGAATATGACATCACAAATACCAAGTTTTCCTCATTTGGCTTCTCTGTTTTTTCTTGCAATAACAAGGCTCTTTACTCAATATAATTTGCCTGCTATTGTGCTGAGCATCGCAGGTAAAAGAAAAATTGCTTCCTCCATGGTACTTTTTACTGTGGTGTCAGAACTTTGTGCATCTGGCCCTAAGTAGGTACGAGGGAAAGGAAGGCACACATGGGCAGGTGGTCAGAGAGAAGGAGATGTGCCGGCACCCCCATCAAGACGGTGCCCGAGGCAGACCTTTCCTCCCTTACTATACAGCTGCTTTTGGCTCCCTCCTCCAGGACCCTGCGAGACTCACCATTAACACTAGAACACATGCATGTACACTTGGCCATAGATGCAGGGACCCAAACACCGACATACTCAATCATACCGACATAAGGATTACAAGGTAGTAAGGCACACGTAGAAAGATACAATGGGGCAGAGAAACACACAGATGGAAGTTTAGAGGGGCATAGGTGGAGGGGAGAGCTTTGGGGAATGATGTGCGTAGGAGAGTGGTAGATAAGTATTGAGAGGAATAAAACACAGGAAAATGTAAAAGTTTAACAAAAGACACACCTATGTGGACAGAGAGGCAATTAGTCCCATGATTCACAATCCCAGAAAACAGGCAAGGTCTGTATTTGTTTATGCTTTTTGCAGCTGTAAATGTCAGGTTTAAATGTTCCACTCTGTACCTCAGTGTCCTAGGAGGACATAGTGGTTACTGCTAAAGCCTCAGCACCTTGAGGTTGTGGGTTCAAACCCTGTGCTGCTCCTTGTGACCCTGGGCAAGTCACTTAATCCTCCACTGCTCCAGGTACATTAGATAGATCCATTGGACAGATAAGGAAAATGCTTGAAGTACCTGTATGTAAACCACGTTGAGTGTGGTTGTATAACTACAAAAAAGGTAGTTTATAAGTCCAAATCACATTGCAAAATTGGGTATCCATATCTAGAGCTCAGCACTGCCCATACTAATCCCTGACACGCCTCATCTCCATGGCAGTATCTGGGCAAAGCTGGAGCATCAATATGCATATCCCACCCTTTTTTAACGTGTTTTCTTCATGTGGATGCCTCTTCAAAATGGCAATAGAAACATTTCCAAATCTATCTACATGATTGAGCCCCACTACATTAAGTATCAAGATGTCAGTGAGCTTTTTTCTTTTAGCCATCAATAGCTTTATGCCCCAAAATTCAATGCCAGGCCATGTCCGGGCACTGACACAACATAAAAAAATAATGTGGCTGGCTCTCTCTTAGGCGGTTAAGTGTGTGATTCAGCAATTAGCCACCAAAGTGACATACAGATAGGACTGTGCTTTTTGCGGTCCGATTTGGCTGTTTAACTTAGGCAGTTAAGGGCTGAATACTGGCACTTAACCAAACAGTGTTAACTCTGTTCCCACCGCCCATAAAATAGCCAGATTTCAGTGTAGTGGTCAGTGCTGATATTCAGTGGCACTAACCGGTTAAGTGCTGTTGAATATCAAGAGGCAGCATCGCCCAAGCAATTTAACTAGCCATGAGCCCCTCCTTGCCGTTTAAATTGCTTTGAATAGGGACTCTATTGTTTATTGTATAATTCAGTACTTTCAGATATTAGGTGCTTTTATAGACAATATAATATGGTCCAAATTCCTTTTTCCCCTGTAACAGTTTTCAGAAAAAGGAACTTGTGGTTCTTAACTCTGTCTTGGGGGACCCGCAGTCAATCGGATTTTCAGGATATCCCTAATAAATATGCATGACAGATATTTGCACACCTGTTTCCTCCATTATATACAAATCTATCTCACGCATATTCATTATCTAAATCTTGAAGAAGCTATTATGAGTTCTCATTATTTACACTTTTATTAATAAAAAAATTCACAGAAATAAATCATATATCAAAAAAAGTGATATATGATGATTTATATGAATTTTTTATTAATAAAGAAGTGCAAATAATGAGAACTCATATGTAATAGCTTCTTTAAGATTTGGATATAGACATTGTTTGGAGCTATTAAGTGAATCATATTTTATCCAAATTATCTGAGTAGTTAGGTTGGCTACTAAGAAATCTCATGCATATTCATTAGAGATATCCTGGCTGGGGATCCCCCAACTGGAATAGAAGATTATTTGTTATAGGCTTATGTGTTTTATGTCACCGGTGACAACTTTCTGCATAATCCTATTGGGAAAACAGCCATTCACCAATATTCTGTCACTAGCAAATAGGCAGCAAACAAGCATCATGTCCTGGAAAGTAAAAGCTGTTCCTCTGCCATGTTCATATCACAGTAAGAAAGGAATAGGACTTTAGCCAATGGGCACATGGAAAAAACTACAGTTACACAGAACAGTGAAATTAGAATGTTTAGTAAAAACTTTCTATACCTCATAACAGCCTAAAAAAAGGATCCAAGCGGTGTATAATATATTATCCAAATTCATTAAGAAGGGAACTCCATTTAATAATAGGATAGAAAAGAATAAAAGCAAACGTTAAAATTTTTTTTTCCTAAAATACTAAACAGTTAACATCTCCATAATAATTCTAATAACAATTCTAATAAAAAAACAATCAAATCTCAAAAAACCATAATTAATACATACAATTAAAAATTTTCCATATCAAAAACTAATCATTATATAAATACACATTACAGTCCCAGACTTAGGGCTCCTTTTACTAAGGTGCGCTAGCATTTTTAGCGCACAAAGCAGATTAGTGCATGCTAACTCCGTGCTTCACGACTATAACTAACGCCAACCCAATGCTGCCGTTAGCGTGTAGCACGCGCTATTCCGCGTGTTAATGCCCTAAGGCAGCTTAGTAAAAGGAGCCCTTAATTATTCAATTTGAGAAAGCCAATTGAGAAAAATGTGCTTTTAGGTGTCTTTTAAAATTTATATATGATTCTTCTTTTCTCAAATCTATGGGCAAATTATACCATAACCGCAGAACTAAATAAAAGAATGCACAATCTCTAGTTGAAGCAAGATGTGCCTTTGATCTATGAGGAACGACTACGCTGTCATTCAAAGATCGTAATAAACTTCTTGGGGCATAAAATAATAATAATAATAACACCAAGTTAGAAAGATATGAAGGCTGTAGCTGAAATAGCGCTCTATGTGCCAACATCAAGGTCTTAAATTTGATCCTAAATTCCATTGGTAACCAATGAAATTTTAAATACAGAAGTGTCACATGATCACAAATATATGCACGGCCTAATAATCTAATCGCAGCATTTTGCACTGTTTGTAAATGCTTCAACTGTCCTGACCCAATACCCGCATATACTAAATTACCATAATCTAACTTCAACAATACAAAGGCATGAATTAATGTATGCAATGATTTCTCATCCAGAAAATCTCTAATAGTTCTAAGCTGTCTTAATACCCTAAATTCTTTAGCAACAACGGTTGAAACCTGCTCCTCAAAAGTTAGATGACAATCGATTATAATCCCTAAGTACCTGAAGCTATTTACTAGCTTTATATTATGATTATTCAAAGAAATATCTATTTGAAGTGTTGTCTTATCTCCTGAGATACAACATGCTAAAGCCTTGGACATATTTAAAATCAATTTATGATCACTCAACCATTCTTCTATTCTATTTAAGCCAACTATAAGAGGACCTAAATCTAAAGTTGCAGGTGATAGTCTATAGACTAATAAGATGTTGTCTGCATAAATATATGTACTACTTCCTAGTTCCTGAATTTATCGTGCCAAGGGACTCAGAAATATATTAAATAGAACTGGTGATAAAGCTGACCCTTGAGGTACCTCACAATCTAATGATTTATCCTGAATTCAGACATCCAGGTTGATTCATGCTTAAATTCAGTGGTATTTACAAAAGGTTCAGCAGAATATGAAGCCTTTTATAAAATACATACAAATAAGTGAATGAGTGTATGTGCCAGCATATGCAGAGGGAGCAAGTCATTTTACAAATTTACATGTGCAAAAAACAGCAACATCAGCTCACCATGTATATACAGTAACTGTTGATATATGTGCAGCCTGTCCTGGTTTGAACTGTTTTTGGTATAGCGGTATACAAAAATAAAGTTATTATTATTATTTTACAAACTTTTGTATGTATACACTGGCAATTAAGTAGTGAGGCCATTAATTTTTTGGATTTTTTTTTAAAGTAGACCTAAATAGCAGATTAAGAATTACTCCTTCAATCCCTAATATACCCCCTCCTTTACTAATGCATAGCACGGGTTTTAGCACCGGCAGTAACTGCTCTGATGCTCATAGGAATTCTATGAGCATCGGAGCAGTTACCGCCACTGCCAGCGTTAAACCCGCGCTGCACGTTAATAAAGCAGGGGTTAATATTCTGGTAAAAAGCAAGCACTTAAAAAAAATTGTTGGTGTACGGATAGGGATTGTTACCAAAAAAAAAATTTCCCCATATAAAATGGGGGAATACACATGCAGATTTTTGTCCTGCACCCAAGTATGCCTAATCTAGGCCCTTTTGAAATCTCTGCATCCCAGTAGTCTCTCCAAACACACAGCTGCTTTCTAAAATCACCACTGACCTGCCTATGCAATCTATACATGTTAATAGTGACAACACTGGCCTGGAAAATCAAGTCTATCAAATTACTGCTCAAAATTCAAACTGATGTTAACACCATGAAATGTTCTGGTGTCCTTCTGCTAAACTGCAGTAAGCACTAGCATGCACTTACCACAGCTTAAAATGTCTTACTGTGGGACGCACTCAGACAGCCTACAGTAATTTCCTAATCTGTGCACATTATCCATGTGCAAAAAATTTATTTTTGCATGGAGGGGATAAGGCCAGGGCCGGATTAACAGATAGGCCCAGTAGGCACGTGCCTAGGGCCTGAACTTGTCAGCGGCCCGCTGAAGAAACAAGTAATAGACAACTCTGAATTTTTGGGGTTTCAAATGGCGATGCCCCCCCTCCCCGGGAAAATTGGCAAAGTGGGCCTCCCCCCCCCCCGGAAAACTAGAGTAACCAGCGGCATCCTGCACAAGACGCGATCACACCATCCCACGCTAAGCCCTAGAAAAAGTTTGCATGCATGCCCACTGCAAGCTGTGTGTGGGGAGGCCAATACCAAGGGGGCTTGTTGGGTACGTCATCACTCTCGGATGATTCCATTGGTTCCCGCCCACCTGTGGCCACTGCTCCACGTCTGCCCGCCCGCTGCTACCTGCTGCCGCTGCAACTCCAAAAAGGTAAGGGCCAGCGTGCAGCGATTGCATGCCACCGACCCACAAGCCTTCCCCCGATGTCAGAACTGATATTATGGGGAGGCTTGTGGGCCGGTGGCGTGCAATCGCAGCACGTTGGCCCTTACCTTACTTTCTTGAAGATGCAGCGAGCGGCGGAGGACCGAGGGCAGAGGAGGAGGAATCGGGCAGGCTTCGGCTCGGTAGGGAGGGAGGGAGGAAGGCAGGCAGTCATGGTGGGAGGATGAAGGACAAAGGCTAGAAGACAGTGAGGGGGAGATGGCACGGACTGGGGACATAGGGAGGAAGGAAGGAGGGAGGGAGGGAGGGAGGAAGGGGGCACTAACTTAGGACATAGGAAGGAGGGAGGAAATTAGAACAGAAAGGGACAATTGTTGGGCCTGAGTATGTGAATGAGAGGGAAAGAGATGGTGCACATGGGGAAAAAGGAAGAGGAAAGTTGGGCATAGAGAGGAGTGAGGTAGAGATGCATGGGGAATAGAAGGATGAGAGTGAGAAATGTTGGATATGATGGTGCTGAGGGAAAAGAGGCATAGATTGAAGGGGATGTAAGGGGGAGGAATGTTAGGCATAGTGATGGAGGGAGAGATGTGGCATGGTGTTGGAGAGGGGTGATAGGAGAAATGGCATGGGGTTGGTGGGCAGTAGTGAAAAATGATCTGGGGGATGAGAGAGGAAGAAAAATTGGACTCATGGGAGGACAGAGAGAGATATTGTTGGGGAATGGAATGAGGCCTGGAGGAGTGGAAGCATGCAGGAGGCAGAAAGAAAGACGAATTGGATGCATAGTCAGAAGGAAGTGGAACCAGAGACTCATGAAATCACCAGACAACAAAGGTAGGAATAATTATTTTATTTTTAATTTAGTGATCAAAATGTGTCAGTTTTGAGAATTTATATCTGCTGTCTATATTTTGTACTATATTTGTCTATTGTTTTGAATTTTAAAATAAAAGAAATACAAATGGAAATAAAGAAATAATTTAAAGTTTATTAAAATTTGGATTGCCTATCGCGATTTCTAGATTATGTACAATATAAAAGCATAAAAACAAATAAAACAGGTAAATAAATGGGGCTGGTGGTAGGCGGGGCATGGGGTGTGGGTGGGGCATGGCCAGGGGGCCCATTGTACTTGTGTGCTTTGGGGCCCTCGAATAATTAATCCTGCCCTGGATAAGGCTAGACTCGGAGTTGGTGTTTCTGTGTTAATCAGTGCATCTACATTACCGCACACTAGTGCCCTTACCACTTACAAAATAGACATTGGTAAGCTAACAACCCCCCCCCTCCTTTTATGAAGTCACCATAGTGTTTTTTTAATGCCGGCTGTGGCGGTAAAAGCTCCGACATGCATAAAATTCCTGAGTGTCAAAACTTTTACCGCCACAGCCGACGATAAAAAATGCTAACACTGCTTCATAAAGGGGGGGGGAGTGATATATTTTAATAGCTGCATGCTAATGGTGACATTAACACATGATCATTAATGCAAAAAAAAAAAAAAAATATTGTCCATTTTACTGCAGTTAAAATGGCCTTAGCATTTGGGAAAAAGCAACCAAGGCCTTGATTCTATAGGAAGCGCCTGTCATTAGGTGCCTAGCTGATCTAAGCACCTAACTTCATTTTTCAATTAGTTCATTTGGCGCTATTAATTGAACAGCTCCATTAAAAACCAATTTAACAAAAATTAAGTTTTGGGTAGGACCCATGTAGACATCTACACCAAGGCACCTACCCGAAAAGTAGGTGTGGATAAGGGCAGAGTTTGGGCATGGAATGTGTTAGGTGCCAGTAGGCACAATTCTATAAACAGTTCATAACTTTGAATGCCAATTTAGGTGCCATTTATAGAATCAGGCCCCAAGAGTAGACAAGGGACACTTTGTACCGCAGCTTCGTAAAAAGACCTCTATGATGAAATGCTACAAAAGGATGTTTTGTTTCATGCTTTATGTGTATGTGTGTATAGAATATATATCTGTCGGTCTTTCTCCCTGCCCCTATCTCTTTCTTCCTTTCTTTCTGTCTCTTTCCTTCCCTCTGTCTATCTTTCTTTCTGTCTGTCTCTCTCCATCTGGCCCCCTGTCTGTCTCTCTCCCTGCCCGCTGTCTTTTGTTATCGTGCGCTTTCTGGCTTTATCTCTCTGTGGCCCCCTGCCTGCCTGCCTTTCTTTGTCTTTCTCTATGGCCCCCTTCTGTATCCTCCCCAAAGCAAATAAAGATTGCTCCATGCCCCCAGCACACCCCTCCCCTCAAAGCAAAGCAAGTTCACTCCCTGGCCCCCTTTCGCTACTGAAAAGGAAACTTAAAATAATCCAATTAAAATGATCAGATACTTGGAAACTGCAAAGAAAGGACTTAACTAAAGTTCAGGATTTTAAAAGTCATAAAATTCTGCAGCTTCCCTGCTTTCTATCTTGAAGGTTGTTTAATAATAGAGAAATTGATAGAGAGAGAGATTTCTGCAGCTTCTCTGCTTTTTATCTTTCCCTTCCTCTTTCCAACTTTTCTCCTTCACACTTTCACTGAAATAACCTGGGTTAGAGCTTCGGGAGCGGCATGCAGGCTACTTGCGCAGTAGGGGATCTGCCATTTTTGCTGCATCAGATCCGTTGCTTTGGCCGGCCAACTTAGGCCTGTGAGCGTCGTTCGCCTGGAGGAGTTGGTCGGGGCGGGGCTTCCGTGCTGGTCAGCTGCGTGTGAGTTTAGGGGTATGGGTGATTAGTGAGCATACCCGCCCAACCCTGAACCTACCCGGAGACTCCCCGCGCGGGGGGAATCGCTGCCGGTGTCGCCGCTATCACCGCCCCCCTGAGCCGCCACTACTGCTGCATCTGTCGCCGGGCCCCCTCCCCACGCTGCACACCCAGACCAGGGAGGAGGCGGTGGCGGCAACGGCAACAACAGTGGATTCCGGGAGCAGCGGCTGCCTTCCCTGTCTCCCGACTGCAGAGCTGAGATTGAGGAGCTGCCACCGACAGCCAGACCGTGAGTGCGGGCCGTTGTAAGCTTGCATGCGCACTCTTGCCGGCCACGGACATACGGATCATGGAACATGCCGGCAAGAGTGCGCATGCGCGCTTAGGGTTTTATTATATATGATATATACATATGTATGGGGTTACCAGACGTCTGGGAAAACCCGGACATATTCTCTTTTTAGAGGACTGTCCGGGTGCCTGAAGGTATTTCCAAAACCCGGCAGTTTGTCCAGGTTTTAGAAGTCTTGAGCTCGGAGGCCACATCTGGAAACCTTTGCGCATATGCGGCCATCACCATAATGATTGTCATATGCGCACACGTGTAATGCCATTGCATTGACATCCATGTATGCTTCCAAATGTGGCCTTCAAGCTCGAGGAGGTTCATGTGTGGGTGGAGGAGGAACAGGGTGGAACTGGGGACGAAACAGGGCGGGGCCAGGCATCTTTTTTTTTTTTTTTTATAGAGGATATATATGAAACAAAAAATATTTATACTATGGGCTTAAATTAATTTTGAAGCATACAAAGTGATCTAATCTTCAGACTAATCAATCGATCAGACCTATCTGCTATTGTGTTTTTCAGTATTATTGGTAAAATAACTTAAAATATAACCTGGGACAATCTCATTTTATTTTCCAACCTCCCTTACTGTATTATGGGATGTGCACTTCCATTAACTGAGTAGTAAGAGGGAGGGAGCACAAAGAGAAGCCTAGCAATATTTTAGCTGCGACTAGGTAGAAATTCAATTAGCAGCATGGTTGTCCCAAATATTAATGGAAGACACCATGGCTGAAAAATTAAAATAATCATAAAATTTAAAATCAGACAAAATATCTTGGGGGAGGGGGGGGGGGGTAATGAGAAGAGACTGAGATGTGCTGTTAAAAACATTCAATCTTCCAGAATTCTGTTGTCTCTCTGAAGATCCTAGAGTCTGCATTATTGTCATGCTGTAATTTTCCATCACTATCACACAGCACAGCTCAGTTTCAGATTTATCACTGACAAACAGGTCTTTCCTAGAGCTTGGAGTTAGTATAAGAAATAAATTATTTTTATTGACTTGTCAGTAAATTCATAAGAAGCGTAGCTAGATGCCTTTCAGGTAGTTTACTCAAATCTTGCAAATCTCGTGTGAGAAAACAGTTTTATAAAACAGATATTCCCAACAGCAGATATATAAATTTTCTATATATGCCTGCCATTCATTATTAGCATTTTAAAATGTTTCTCTGGCCCTGGCTGCATTGCAACTCAGATTACCAAAGGCCTGTGGGGGACAGCAAAAGGGAGAATAGCACTCAGTCCTGAACTACAGTACTCAAGAGAAGGCCCTTTTAGGATCCCAGTATACATTAATAAATATGACTAAATTACTTTTAACTAATGCACAATACCAGCCTAGATTAATGCACTTCTAACAAGATGGCGGCCGATTAAGTCATCAATTGCACTGTCTCCCTCTACTTTTTATTTTTGGTTTTTTGTCTGTTGCTTTGTTTATTTTAATTTCATTTCATTTAGTAGCTCACTTTATTTAATTTATCCTTATTAATCTTATTTTGATTATTATTATTGAATTGAGCCTCTATTCGTGAAAATGGACTGACAGCTACTGATTTGACCGTTAGTTTCTGGTCTAACAGTTGAAAAGCCTTCTTCCTACCGGACATTTTCCTTGCACTTCTGAAGAGTGTCGGGCTGTGCCTGACGATTGAGCCATGGCAAGTGACACTGGTAGTCGAGAGTCGAGAGAGTATCAGTGCCGAAGTCGATGAGAGGTACTGAAACATCGTGGAGCGGTTGCTGTTGGGACCTGAAAGCGCCATGTTTGAGGTGCTCAGCGTAAGCTCTGAAGCCGACAGGGATGCAGCTCCTTATATTCTGCCTGCAGTGAGACATCAGCGGGATAGGAGGTCTGCAGAGTTGTTTCATCCTGATGAAGTTTCACCACACCTGATTCCTCACCAATCATGGGAGTGGTGTGATGAGAGGCGGTGTCTACGGGAGCGAGGGCTGGCAGAGTGAGGCGCAGTCCTTAGTACTTTAGTTAGATTGTGAGCCTTCGGGACAGTAAGGAAATTTCAAAGTACCAATTCTTTATTCATTTATCTTATTTTATTATACTCTTCAATGTATATTTCTCTGTAAACCGCTTAGAACTTAATGGATTTAGCGGTATATAAGAAATAAATTACATTACATTACACTTCAAAGTACCACCACCTGTACATGATTTATTGTATATTCTCAACTTTTTGCCTGAGTCTCCTTTTACTCCAATCTACTCCCACTGGTCCCTGGAGGTATACAGTATAGTTATTGATACGTAGTATGTAAAGGTCTTTGCAAAAGGAAAGTAGCTTAAAGTGGAAACAACTTTAGCAACTGGAACTAGACAGCTTTTCTTTTCTCTTTTTAGTTATGTACATCAGTTCTGCAACTTGATTCAAAATAAATCAGAGCTTCCTATGATTCTGCTAGACCTGACCAGACCAGTACTTCTCTGCCTCAAGCAGATCGAGCAGGATGAGACTAGGCCTGACTCCCTACAAGGCCAGTGGTCCTGAGGTAGAGTCTGTAGCTGGTGATGCTGGGGATTAATTAGTTCACAAACCTTGCTCCTGCTGAGCTCAGAGCAGTGTTGTCCTTCATGATCCTGAGCTTATCCAGCAGATTTCTCTCAGATGCCTATGGAGTCAGGCCTATCTTGGTCCACCTGTACAACCTGAACATTTTTTGGAAAGAAGAGAGATACTGGTATGGACGGATCTATCAAGAAATGAAATTAAACAGGTAAGAGTAATTCACCATTTCTTCTACAAAACGTATGATCCATTACAACAAACTCGAGGCCTGCAAAATGACCAAATGGTTTGAACACTTCTGTTCCAAAGAAGCAGGTTCATGAGCAAAAGCAGGCCATATCTACTTTTTACATTATTTCAGCCATGTACTGAGAAGAAAAATCAGGCCAGGTCCATACTCAACCAATTCTGCCATCTGGTGACTTTTTATGCACTCACTACTTTTTTCATAATCTTTGGAACATGAATGGGCCATGTCTATGTTACTTAAGCTAACACACAATATGTAGATCTTCCTCTCCCCCCAGAGAAATACTACTGCCTTAAAGATGGTTTCCTTGGAAATGTTGCACAAAGAACAAAATAAAAACTGCAGACAAACGTACAAGATGCAGGCTAAGTTTATTATTTTAACTATTTGATGCGGTTAATGTTACCACCTTTTAACAAACCAATGGACCCGACATGGTCCGTATTTTGGTTAACAAGCCTTCATCAGGGGTCCAAGGTTGACAAGGTATCAAATTAAACCGCAAAAAGAATAAACATGAGCCTGTGTGAATCTGAGAAAAATGTTGACCAGGTATCAAATTAAACCGCAAAAAGAATAAACATGAGCCTGTGTGAATCTTGAGAAAAATGTTGACCAAAAGTCTCTGTATAAATTCACTACGTAACAAAAAAAAAAGACCCCTGATGAAGGCGTGTTAACCGAAACACGGACCGTGTCGAGTCCCTTGGTTTGTTAAAAGGTGGTAACATTAACCACATTAAATAGTTAAAATAATAAATTTAGCCTGCATCTTGTACTATTGTCTACTCTGGCATGGGAGAGCACTTCGCCCCTCACCGCCGCTGGGACAGTTGGAGGGCTCAGCAGGAAACCTTCCCCGTTTGAAAAGTTTCCCCCTTTCCTTTGGCTCTGCCATTTTTCTTCCCGCTGACCGGAGAGACTGAGGATCCCATCGGGCATGGGAGAGCACTCTGCCCCTCACCAACACTCCAGCCGCTGAGCCAGTTGGAGGGCTCAGCGGGAAATCTCCCTTGTTTGAAAAGTTTCCCCCTTTACTTTGGCTCTGCCATTTTTCTTCCCGCTAACCAGAGCAACTGAGGATCCCCTTGGGCATGAGAGAACGCTCCGCCCCTCACTGACACTCCAGCCGCTGAGCCAGTTGGAGGGCTCAGTGGGAAACCTCTGTTTGAAAAGTTTCCCCCTTTGGCTCTGCCATTTTTCTTTGCGTTGACTGGAGCAACTGAGGATCCCCTCGGGAGTGGGAGAGCACTCCGCCCCTCACTGACACTCCAGCCGCTGAGCCTTCTTCCTATGTCCCTCTTGTAGGATTATACTGTATATTCTTTGCAAGCTTATTTTGCTACATATACTGTTGTACTGAAAGAAGTCACAAAACCTTTTTTTCTCTTTGTCATCTGTAGCTATGTCTGCTTGTGCTGGCTTTGGAATTCCCCCCTCCCCTGCTTGCCTTTAAGATGATGTCATGTATAAGAAATAAAACTTAGTTTTTCTAGGAAACAAAACTTAATTTTCTTCAGAAACGACCCCCATAACTAGCTTGTGAATGTGCATGCACAAAAGGGGGATTATAAATATATGTGCTTGCCTACTAAATAAACAGACACCTCTTTAGATACACAACTGATTGCATGGGAGTGTGTGTTTTCTTTCTAAAGAGTGTCTCCGGATGCATCCATCCTGAGACGGCAGAGTTTGGGCGAGGCTGTATTGGGACCAGAACCTTTTCAGCTGGGGGCTACATCCGGGATTAGATTGGTACCGGGACTCCACTGCCTTCCAGACTTTGTCCCACCCCCACCCCCGAAGCCAGCCTGCCTCCCTCCCTGCTGCACCAAAGCCAGGCAGCTTGCCTGCCTACCTCCTTACCTCCGTGCTGCGCACATAAAAGCCTCCCTCCAAGCCTCATTTAAAACCCCCATGGTCCGCTGCCGCTCTGCTTACCTCCCTGCTGCTAATCGCACCCAGAAGCCTTCTTCCCGACATTAATTCTGACGTCGGAGAGGACTGGTTGGCCCGGAACGTCCTCTCTGAAGTCAGAAAGAAGGCTTCTGGGCGCGATTAGCAGCAGGGAGGTAAGCAGAGCAGCAGCGGACCGAGGGGGGGGGGGAGGCTAAATCGGGTCTGGAGGGAGGCTTTTTTTTTTTTGTGCAGCAGGGAGGGACAGAAAGCGATCGCCTGTCCCATTGTCCCCACGCACAGCTTTGGGACGTTGTCCCTGAAAACGGGCCATTTTGGTGTCTCGAAGCTGTGTGTGGGGACAAAGGGACAGGGGATCCAAAAACAGAATGGTCCCATTCAAAACGGACGTATGGTCACCTTAAGTCATATCCTGTGCTCTGTCCTAGAAGCTGTACCTCAGAACATTTCTCTCAATAGCTAGATTAAAAGTCTGGTTCCTCTTGAAAAGCTTCACTTTTATTCTTTTTTTTTTTTTTTTAGATCTTAATTGCTAGCGTTTGGTCATTTCTGATTGTTGCAAGAGCTGTTTTCCTCATAAAAGCCAAGCTTCTTAACTCCTCTACAGACTGTTTATAATAATAGATTTCTATCACCTGATTGCATGCTCTCATTTTTTTTTCTGAGAGGACAACTCTCTTGGACATGGAAAACATATTTGGAGAAGAGGCTTATTAAATGACTGCAGTTCATAAGGGTCATGCTGGGTCATCTGGGGTTTGACCCCACTGCAGAAACTAAGTTTAAAAGCAGCCTACCTGCATTGGGCTGCTGTGCAGATTTCAGTCACTTGCATACGGGGTGGCTCTGTTCTAGAGCACTTTTGGCTGTGCCGGTTCCTCTGTCCCTTCTGACGTCAATTCCTAGTCCAGGGCAGAGGACTGGCACAGTCGAAAGAGTGCCACAGCAGAGCAGCCCCACATGTAAGCAAATGTTTGAAATCTGTGAGTGACATTTGCAAAAACTATGAGCAATTGCTCACGCTAGAGGGAACATAAGTCCCGAATTGCTGACAGCCTCAACCTGGTGTACTAAGAACCACTGCATTGATTTTGATGGTTAGAATTAAGGGCTCCAAATACCACATTGCTTTAAGATGTCAGTTTAAAATTAACACTGGCCAAAAAATCTCCCCTCTTGAAGATGAGTAACTTGGCAGCTCAACAAGAATGTAATATTTAATTCTAAAGTTAAGGACTCAGAAACTATCAGGTCAACACAGTTGAGACTCGTCAACTACACTGGACATTATCTTGTCTTTTTTTTGTCTCTTTTTTTTCTGTAGCTCTTATTTCAAGCTGGTGTGGGAAGGATAAAAACTACCTCAATGAGAAGCAACTGCCACTTTCAGAGTATTGGTGTTAGACATGAAGTGTGGGTCACACTGATACTTTTGTCTTGGTTTAGATAGGGATAATTTATTAGTGTAAGTCTGGTTGCTGCATATTGAATAAAGGAATAGTTAAACCCAAAAAGTACGAAGTGTAACGAAATTGATTAAGGGGATAGAACACCACTCATATTAGCTTGAGATTAAGACTCTTCAGTATGGAGAAGAGACAGCTGAGAAAAGATAAGATAGAGGTTGACAAAATGAGATATGATCATTTCTTCTTTTTTAAAGTACAAAGACAGGGGATACTCCATGAAATTACATACATTCCATTTCAAACAAATAAGGAGAAAATATTTTTCACTCATTGTATGGGAAGATTAATTTCTTACCTTGATAATCTTTCTGGTAACAGGACATACGAGTCCTGATGAGTGGTTAAATTCCCTTAACTGTGAGCTGTGCAGAAGGAATTATACTTTTTTTTCAGCTCCGCCTCCTTCCTCAGTAGACTGTACCACCTCTCTTCAATTTGTACCAAAGCAGTTGATATCTACTACAATGTAAAATATTAGGAGAGATATGGGGAACTTCCCCAATAATACACTTCTGTTACAAGTAAAGTGTTCCCCCGGTCATTCGCGGACGGCGGTTCGCGGATCCTGGTCATTCGCGGTATTTTCCGACCGTGAACTGCAGACAAGGAGAGGGCAGCGGGAGAGGCAGGAAAGAGCAGCCGGAGCGCTGCGAGTGCAGGAAATCACTCGTGGTACACTTCGACCACCTCTTCCTGCACTAAGTCGGGCCTTACCCAATTAGGAGCTGCGTGTCAAAGCAGATCCAGATTGAATAAGGCCCGACTTAGTGCAGGAAGAGGCGGTCAGAGCATACCACGAGTGATTTTCTGCACTCGCGGCACTCCGGCTGCTCTCCTGCTGCCCTCTTCAGGCTCCTCTATGAAAAACCGTATTCGCGGGTTTTCAAGATTTGCGGGGGTTCCTGGAACAGAACCCCCACGAATATCGGGGGAGTACTGTACAATGAATAATGTTAATAAAAGCATATCAAACAAAACAGAGTGGAACGACCAGGTCGCCTATCAGAGTGCAACTAGCACTAACATTTATGGAGTTTGTACTGTATACTCAATTGCATTTGTAATGATAATATGGTTTTGCTCTTCTAATGCCTAACTGGCAAGAGAAGATTTAGATATCTCGACTGACATACTTGTCTGAGATAGTGACCAGGTGAATAATTAACTGATAGGGTGGGGTGTAAGGACTCGTATGCCCATTACCAAAAAGAGCATACAAGTCCTGACAAGAGGGACGTTATCACAGTAGTCCTTTGAATCTAGGGCGGGACAGATGAGCCTACCCTTAACATCGAGGACCCAAAATTGGTATCCTTTTCAGCTATGTCCACTCTAAAACTTTGTGAAGGTATGAAGTGTGGACCATGTAGCCGTTTTACAAATCTCCTCGGGTGGGATCACCTGGACCTCTGCCAATGAAACTGCATTTTTCGTGGAATGTACTCTCAAAGATAATGGCAGCTGTTTACTATAGTCAATGTAAGCTGACAAAATCAATATGCAAATTCATCTGAAAATAGATACCTTAGATACTGGCCAGCCGAGCCATCCTAGTTAGTACAAAAGATGATTGGAGAGCCGAGTCATTAGTCACTTCAAGATAACAAAGGAGATCTCTTTGCACATCCAGTAACTTAACACGTTGTTTTAGTTCTTCAAACCGTGAATTGGAACACGGGCAGCCGAACCTCGATTGATGTAAAATGCCAAAACTACCTTCTGTAACCTTGAGGAACTGCTCTCTGCACAAAAGTGCCTGTAACTCCGAGACTCATCTCACTGAGGGGATAGCCACTAGAAAGACTATCTTAACCATAAGATCCAGTAGAGACGCATCTTGAAAAGGCTCAAATGGAGCCTAAGACCCTGCAAAATAATGTTAAGGTTCCATGATGGAAAAAGTTGGCTCACCAAAGGATGCAACCTGAGTGCCCCCTTCAAGAACCTGGCTATATTTGGACAATAAACCAGTGAAATTGTCACAAAGGCTTTAAAGCACGCAATGAGCCATCCATACGTAAAGGCTGGCATCTATGGTAAGTATTGTCTACAAGGCTATCCGGAGAGATTTTGGCTGGAGCCACCAACACAAGCTGTACCATGCTTCCTCTGTCCAGGTCAATGGCATCTGAAAGGGATGAGTCTGCAGGAATCAGCAAGACAATAGTGTGTCCTGGAGCGGGCGTATATGAGTATTTGCCCAAGGAACCACCTCTATGGTTGTTGCCATGGACCCCAACACCTGGAGAAACATAGAAAGAAACATAGAAAATGACAGTAGAAAAGGGATATAGCCCATCAAGTCTGCCCACTCTATTAACCCTCCCTAACTACCCTCCTAGATCACACTCAGGTGGCGATACCCTTACACTGCCCTCGTAGTGATCCGACGTGGGCATCCCACTTATTCTTGAAATCAGGCACACTGTTGGCAATGAAAGTGCCACACTGTAGGTGTTCACCAAAGTCTAATGTTTCTTGGGCCATAATATAACTTCACTCAAAGCTCTATATTCTTATGGCACTATCAGCAATAACTCTCTCAAGTCCCTTCAGATATATATCACAATCACTACTATAGGACTTGTATATATCACAAGTTTTTCTTAACTATAAAGGACGCCTCAGCCCCACCACTCCACCGCTGTATTAATTCTTGTTTGCGGGAAGAATTATGTGGCACTTCATCATTGGCTGTACCTTTATATTTTTATCATTTTTCATGCTATGTATTTGTTCATTATTATTATTTTTTCAGGTGTTGGCTGAAGGAAGAGCTAAGTACACAAAAGAAAAAATTTTGTAGAGCACTTATTTATTAAGAAAAAATAATAATAATGAACAAATACATAGCATGAAAAATGATAAAAATATAAAGGTACAGCCAATGATGAAGTGCCACATAATTCTTCCCGCAAACAAGAATTAATATAGCGGTGGAGTGGTGGGGCTGAGGCGTCCTTTATAGTTAAGAAAAACTTGTGATATATACAAGTCCTATAGTAGTGATTGTGATATATATCTGAAGGGACTTGAGAGAGTTATTGCTGATAGTGCCATAAGAATATAGAACACTGTAGGTGTTGGCATCTTCAAGATGTCTTAAACTTGTCTCCATATCTTTTGTTTGCATGGCTTGGGAAGAAAAACTCAGCCTTCAGCCACACTGAAACAAATTCCCAAATACTCCAGGGATTGGGATGACACCAAGTTGATAATCCTACCCAGATTCTGCAAGTCAGATCAATTTCGCTACTGCTTTTTCTCGCCTATGACTTGGACAGAGTTCTGACCAACTGATTGTCCAACGATGCACCTGTATACCCACCTTGCGGAGATGCACTGTTATCACAACCATCACCTTGATAAAGGTGTGTGGTGCTGTTGCCAGACCGGAGAGTGCAAACTGGAAATGTCTCTCCAGCATATGGGATCTTTAAGTACTTCCTGTGCTCCGGGAATATGAACATAGGCCTCCATCAAATCTATGGAGGCTAAGAATTCTCCTGGTGCTACTGCCGCAATGACTGACCAAATTGTCTCCATTCGAAACCACGGCACTTTCAATGCTGCATTGACAGACTTTAGATCCAGGATTGGTCTCCGGTCATCTAAGTCTTTTTTGGGTACTATGAAGTATATAGAGTACCTGCCCAAGTCCAATTCTTCGGGAGGTATGGGCTCTATGCCTTGAATATCTAACTGCCTCATCACCATCACTTGAACTTTAACCACTTTCTCTGGTCGCCTGTCCATAGAGTCCACAAAAAGATCCAGGAGTTCGTGACAGAATTTGAGGTTGTATGTCTCTCAAATGATATCCATTACCCAGCGGTCTGAGCAGTTCTGCACAGAGGCTGCCCCATAAGCCAACAACCTCCCACCTATCTGTGGAGGCACAGCTATGGACCTAGTGGCACTGGGATTTCTTGGAGGCTGCTGTGGTGCAAGAACCAGAGGACTGAGGCTGCCAGCTCTTCCATAGTTCTGTCAAGATCCCCGATACGATCTCTGGGCAGAGGATCTTCCAGAGTACTGACGAAATTGCCGAGAGCCTCAAAAATGAGCTTGACCCAACCCTCTAGGGCAGGGGTGTCAAAGTCCCTCCTCGAGGGCCACAATCCAGTTGGGTTTTCAGGATTTCCCCAATGAATATGCATGAGATCTATTTGCATGCACTGCTTTCATTGTATGCTAATAGATCTCATGCATATTCATTGGGGAAATCCTGAAACCCCGATTGGATTGCGGCCCTCGAGGAGGGACTTAGACACCTCTGCTCTAGGGGCTCGTGGTCTGTCTGGCAAAGCTTTAGGGCAACGATCCACCACAGTGGCCATAAGATCATCCAGTCTCTTACCAAATAGCATTTCTCCCTTATAAGGGAAGCCTACTCAATGTTGCTTTAGAAGCTAAATTTCCAGGCCATTGTTTGATCCAGAGCATTCTGCGAGTGCAAACAGCATAAGCAGAAACTTTGTTCATGACTCTAATTATGTCATAAAAAGCATCTGCTACATAATCAACCTGTCATCAACTGGGAGTCTGACATAATCTGGTATGGCAACTGCATGCCATTAAGCTGAACAAACAGCAGCTGAAATGCAGAAGCCATGGGATAGACCTTTGACTTTGTCTTAGTAACCCATAAAGAGCCCTCCAGGGTCTCCCAATGCTCCATGACTAACATAGTAATGTCAGGATCCAAAGGAAAAATGTGTATTCTGAGAGCTGCTCATAGCACTGTGTAGCCGAGGTCTGCAGGGCTTCAAAATTTTATTCCCACAGTGAATCCATAATAATCTCCAGCAACGATGTTGACTTGAAAAAGACAGCCTACAATTGGGTCCAACCCCTTGGTCAAGGGCCACCACTGAGGCATTACATCCCACTGAGGAAGGAAGAACTGAAGGAAAAGTATACGATGCCTTCTGCTCAGCTTGAACTCATTGCTGGATCAAGTGGTAAAAACAGTTAATATAGATGGTTAACAAAAAAGTTTGACTAAATTCCTGGAGGAAAGTCCATAATCCATTCTTAAAGTAGACCTGGGGAAGCCTCTGCTTATCCCTGGGGTTAAACAGTATGGAATTTTGCCACTTTTTAGGACACTACCAGGTGCTTGATAGAAGCAGGATTACTGGGCTAGATTGACCCTTGCTCCAACCCAATAAGGCAACTCTTATGTAAAATCTTTTAATGAAACTATTACTGAGAACATATAACTAACTTTATTGCTGTTACCTGCAACTTTTGTTACATCAATAAATCTGTTTGCACGGAATTATCTCTGTGAACAGAGTGAACTCATGACCAGAGTGAGATGTAATTATAGCCCTAGGCTTCAGTCCTGCTATCTGAACTCTGGTAATCAGGCAGCACAAGAAAGGCACAGGAGTTATGTACAATTTATGAGTTAAGTTCTCCCCTTTAACAACCAAATCAGTGAGTTATGCACGGAAGGCACCCTGGTTTTCATCTTATCATCGAGAGTTAAAACAGGAATATAGAAGATTGGAACGGAAGTGGAAAAAAATAATTCAGAATTTGACAAGAAGATTTGGAGAGTTAACATCAAGAAATATAATTTAGAAATTAGAATTGCAAGAAAAAATTACTATGGGGTTAGGATAGTTAGTTCAGATAATCAAAGTAATACCCTTTTTAAGCTCTGGCGTTCATTAACCTTAGTGAGCACAAATTCAAAACAAAACTGTATTCTAACTGCAGAGGAGTTAGCAAAAATTTTAATAGTAAAATTACACTCATTAGAGATACATTTCCGGTTCTAAACCCCGATGACTTCCTTTTAAGCTTCAATAGGCCGACGGTAATTCCAGTGGATCATTTTTGTAACACCTTTGATCCTGTCTCAGAAACTTATGTTTCAAAATTATGTGAAAAGTTGAAAAAATGCAGTTGTAAATTGGACCCATTTCCTTATCATCTTTTCGGGGATACTCCTTTACAAACTATTAAATGGCTGACTTCATTATAAAATCATTTTCTTGAAAATGGTTACTTTTAGACATTGATTCCGGAACTTGAAGCCAGAGAGAATGGCTGGCTAACTGCTGAGCTCCTCCTGAAGGCAGTTTGTAATTAAACTTAAATACTAATTTTCTTCTGAATTTAAAATTAAATTCCTGGGAATGGCTTCAAATAAACAAAAGCTGCAAGAAGCTTCTTCAAAATCTACAGGAAAAACCAAAAGGCTGAAAGAAGACTCACAATCTTCCAGTGAGGTTCCCTTACCTATGGACGCATTGGATTTTATTGAAGTTATGGAGGAATTGAGGAAAATTAACACAAATATAATGGAAGTGAAACAAGAGATGAATCTCATGAACAGCAAATTTGATCTTTTGAACAACAGAATGGATAAGATTGAAAATAAAGTGGAAAACATTCAACAGAAATACAAAGAAGATCATAAAATGTTAATGGATATGAATAAAAAAATGATTGACATGGAGAACAGATCTAGGAATCAGAATTTAAGAATTGTTGGACTAAAAGAGGGAATTGAAGGGAAAAACATGATCTCTTTCCTAGAAGAGTTAATACCAAAAATTCTTCCATTAAAAATAGAAGGATCACTGGAAATTGAAAAAGCACATAGGGTTGGAATGAGGAAAGATCAAAACGGAGAAAAACCAAGAACTATAATATTCAGACTACTAAAATTCCAACAGGTACTGGATATTATACAAGCTGCAAAGGAAGTTAAAAATCTTGCATATAAAGATTCTAAGTTGTTTTTCCTTCAGGATTTTGCTAAAGAAACTGTTCAAATTAGAAAGCAATTTTTACAACTGAGACAACCACTGAGAGAAATAGGTGCTAAATATGGACTATATTACCCTGCATCAATGAGAGTAACGTACAAGGGGAAATTTCATCAGTTTGATGATCCTGGAAAACTTAAAGAATTTTTGTCATCTCTAGAAGTTCCTATGAATTAAGATCAACTGATTTTGGAGGATTGGAATTGGGGTTTTAAAATTTTATTTACATAAGTTTAATTTGAGAAGATAAGTTTGTTTTTGAGGGAATATAAAGAGGAATTTTAATTATTTTCATATACTTTATTAAATTCAAAGATGGCAGCTGGCATTAATATGTTAACTGTTTTGGAATGACTGGAATAGTTTCAAATAAAAATGATTAAAATTCTACAAAAGAATGGAGAAGGTAAACATGCAGTTAATATTCAAACTTACCTGACGTCAAAGGAGGGATGGTAAGAGGAATGTTGAGTCGGGCCTGCATGATTGTGGTGATTTTATCCTGTGGTCTGAGCTGGAGGATGGCGGTGAAGAGGATTGGAGAAGGATCATTTTTGTGATGAAAATAGCAGTTGTGGAACTTTAGCAACCTGAAACAAAGTGAATACTGGCCAGATCCGAATACAAAGGCAGGCGGGTGATGAGTGGTCATGGCAGGATGCTGTTGGGTATGATCGAGGAGCTCTCTGGCATGGAGGATGTTGGATCGTCGCCATCGTCATTCTAAAATGCAATTCCCTATCTGCAGGTCAAGCACAAAGTTGTTAGGAGGTCTTCCGGAAATCACATGATGAGCTGTGGAGGCGGGGACTTGAGAAACGCTAGATGATTCAGCGGTTTGAAGAATTAAGAAATGACTGGTTTCCTGGTCTTGGATGACTCCGCCTCACCCCCTCCAATATCCGGCTTCAGTTCTCGTGTGGGAACAGCCGTTCTCGCTGCTTCTGCTTGTCTTTAGCACATCTAAATCCGGTCTGCAGTGTTAAGTGGTTTACGCTTATCTGGGCTGTAGACATACTCCTGCTAGTTCCTCCTGCTCAGACCGCGTTAGATAGGTAATCACCAGGTTTTCTTTCATTTATTGTTTTACAACTTCAGTAAGGCCAATATATCTATTCACAGCAAAACATTATGCTAGTTCCCTGGCCTTGGATGATTTCGCCTCTCCTCACATTACCCGGCTTCAGTTTTGAGTTGGTGCAGCCCTTCTCGCCGCTTCTGCTTGTCTCCAGCACATCTAATTCCAGGGATAGTGGACAGATCAATGTAGTGCCTGGCTTAGAGTATAAGTATTTAGTATATTATTTAATTTTGTCTAAGTTTAACACATTTTGGATTCTAGAATTAAAAATCTTTGATGACCATCTTCAAATGTTTTCTTTGGGGAATTTTTTTTCCTCATGGGAAAAAAGGAAAAAAAAACAAAAAAAACCCAAAACCATTCTATGTATCTAAGATTGGGAACTGGGATGTTTGAGTTATTTTTAATCTCATTCAGTGTTTTATTTACTTGTTTTATTTTGGTTTTATTTCTATAATTTTAAATTTCTTCAGAATTCTTTTATTTAATGGTTCCTCCCTTTTGCAGCTATTCTATATTATAGTGGATTTTACTTTGCTTGGCATTTCAGTTCTGTGCAAAGGCATGTGGGATTTGGTTTACATTTACATAAATAGTTTGTATTATTTTTTCTGTTACAGTGTTTCTTTTAATTTTTATGTATTGAATGATGAAGGCCATTTGTAATAGTGAATGGCCTTTCACATGGGGATTAAAAGGTGGAACTGGGATCCAGATAAATGGAGTGTTTCATTTAGAAAATCTTTAAATTGAATATTTTGTAAGTGAACTAATTGAATTTTTAATTTAATTAATTTTGACGTATATGAAATTTATATTGCATTTACATGTTAAAGCTGAATTAAATGTTGGTAAGGGAATTGTTACAGAAAATTATAAGAGTCTAAACATTTAGTTTGAAACAATTAGTATAAAATATTAAATTATACAGTTCTTTTTGGTATGATTTATGAGTAGAGATCTATGTAATAGATTGGGGATATATATAGAGTGGAAATTAGGGGATTTAATTATTTGGAATGTTCAATTTTTTATAATATGGGGGAAATAATGAAGTAAAATGCTTGGGAGGGGATGGGTGCTGGTCTGATCTTTTGCCTTCAAGTTACTGTATAATAAGAAAGGGAGGGTTGTGGGAGGGACTAGGGAAGGGGTTTTGGGTCTTTAGAAATATAAGTTTTAAGGAATTAAGGGAAGGGAGGGTTGCACCTTATAATAAATTAAGGGAATTAAGATTTGAGCAGAAAAATTATATGTTGAAGTATTTGGTGAATATCATATGTGAAAGAATTAATTTGATTAATGGAGCTTAAAATTCTTTCACTAAACGTTAATGGTTTAAATCATCCAATAAAAAGGAAAAAAACACTTTTGTTTTTAAAACAACAAAATATAGATATTTGTTACATTCAAGAGACTCACTTGTCAGCTTTAGAGTCTCAAAAACTGAAAGAAAATTGGATAAAACATTGCTTTTATGCCCCAGCTGTAAAGAAGAAAGCAGGTGTTGCAATATTGGTAAATAAAAGATGTAATGTTACCTTCAAATTTATATCCGGTGATCCTTTAGGAAGGTGGATACATGTGGACATGACACTGGGAAATACTACAATGGCGCTTTTCAATGTCTATGCACCTAATATCAATCAAATTGAATTCTTTAAAAACCTACAACAATTGTTATTACCACTGGCTACTTCTAATTTAGTTGTGGCTGGGGATTTTAATGCTGTTATAGATACTATAATGGACAAAAAACCTAGTAGAATTATGAAATCATTAGGATTAGATAATTTGGTACAAAATTGTGATTTGAAGGATATATGGCGAATATTTCATTTTAATGATCGGGAATTTTCATTTTGTTCCCATGTTCATAAATCTTTTTCAAGAATTGATTATATATTTGTGTCAAATACATTAGTTCAACAAGTAACACAAGCCTCCATAGATCCAATTATTTTGTCTGATCATGATGGGGTGTGGATTAAACTTAAAGTAATTGATCAAGAGGATAGTAGACCTATATGGAGATTTGATAATGCATTGCTGGTGGAACCAAATTTTATTGAGGAAATACAATTAAAAATAAATGATTATTTTCAAATTAATAATACGAAGGATATTTCTATAGAAACATTATGGGATGCTTTTAAGGCAACCATGAGAGGTCAAATTATTTCTTTTTCGGCATATCTTAAAAAACAAATTAAAAAACAATTTCAGAGTTTAGAACAAGATATAAAGATATTAGAATCAAAATTAGTTGAGAAATGGGATTAGTCTATATTACAAGACCTCATGAAAGTGAAAGGGAAATATAATGAGATTTCTTCAAAATTGATTAGAAAAGATATATTTTCTCAACAGGCATTGTATTATGGAAATTCAAATAAGGCGGGAAGATTATTGGCAAATTATCTAAAAGTAAAAAAACGAAAAACAAAAATAGTGATGATTAAAGATGAAAAGGGGAATAGTTATTCTCAAATTGGACCAATCTTAAGACAATTTTTAAACTTTTACAAAAACCTATATTCTTCTGAGCCTTATTTAGATAAAGAAAAGGATGGTTTGGAATTTTTAAAGTTAATTACGGGACCGAAAATTCCTGAGCATATAAAAGAAAGTTTAGAAAAGCCAATATTAGTTAATGAATTGCAAGCAGCATTGAAATCCCTTAGAGTTGGATCCGCTCCAGGTGGAGATGGTTATACTGTAGAGTTTTATAAATCATTTCAAATTACCCTGTTACCATATTTATTAAATTTATATCGGACTCAACTTACTAAAGGTTGTATTATGGGTACCATGGCTGAATCATTAACTATAGTTTTGCCAAAGCCAAATAAAGATCCCACACTGGTTTCAAATTACAGGCCTATTTCTTTAATTAATGTTGATGGGAAAATTTTAGCTAAGATTTTGGCTATACGTTTGGCTAAAGCTCTCCCTTTTATGATTGGTATGCATCAAACAGGTTTTGTTGCTCAAAGACATTCTTCTAACAACACTAGGCTTGCATTACATATGTTGAATTTATCCAAAGCCTTAAAAGATCCAGTTTTTTCTGTATCACTTGATGCAGAAAAGGCTTTTGATCGTGTTGAATGGACCTTTATGTATCAAGCGATGGAATGGTTTGGTATTGGCTCGGGATTTATACAAATGGTTCAAGCATTGTATAGCTCCCCTATTGCTAAATTATATATTAATAATAATTTCTCAGAAGATTTTAGGCTGCAAAGGGGGGTTAGACAAGGTTGTCCCTTATCTCCTTTGCTTTTTGATATTGTATTGGAACCCTTGTTATTAGCCATTCAGCAAACAGAGGAGATACAGGGTATTCCTCATAAAGATAGGGAATATAAGATCTCGGCTTATGCGGATGATATATTGCTCTATTTGAGAAATCCTGAGAAAACCGTTCCTTGCTTACTTGAAATTATTGAGAATTTTGGAAAATTTTCAGAATATAAGATAAATTGGAATAAATCAGAAATTCTTCCACTCAATGTTCATTATTCAAAAGGTTTGTTTGATTCTTTTCCCTTTCTTTGGAAATAGGAGGGATTTAGGCATTTGGATTAAAAATAAATTGGATGAAACAATGAAAATAAATGAAAAATCGTTATTACAGAAGGTTACGGAGATGTGTGAGCAATGGAATCCGTTACACCTTTCATGGTGGGGGAGAGTCCAAACTATTAAAATGATGATTTTACCTGTGGTTTGTTATCAGATGGGAATGTTGCCGGTATATTTTCAAGGGTCCTTTTATAAAAAATTAAATAGCATTCTTTTAAAATTTATTTGGCTGGGTAAAACTCCTAGAGTGGCTTTGGTATCCTTACAAAGATCATTTCAGAGGGAGGGGTAAATTTTCCAAATTTTTATAGGTATCATCAAGCCTATATTTTGCGCCAAGGTATGTATTGGGTCCTCTCAGAACTCATGGAAAAACTCCCTGACTGGTTGTGGTTAGAATGGCAACTCATGTCTCCTTTGCGTCTGTGCCATGTACTCAGTATCAAAATGCCCAGCTATAGTAAAGATAATAGTATACTAGTAGATACATGGAAAACATTGCGATATGTAAGCAACCTAACAACTATTCCAATTTATAAATCTACAAAACAGTCTATATGGGTAAACACCAAGATCCAAATTGGCGGGGAGAGACTAGTCTGGAAGCAATGGATGATAGCAGGAATACGAATATTGGATGATGTTATTGCTAATGGTACTATACTTGAGTTTTCACAGTTGCAACATAAATTTGGTCTTAAAAACTCAGAAAACTTTAGATGGATGCAGCTGAAGCATGCCATTCAGGCGGGGTTCCCTGATTGGAAAAACCTTAATAATCATAATAGTATGGAGTATAGTAACCCTTTTCCCCCCCTTCCTCCCTGTTATGTCTTATGTTTTTGTTAATTGTTAGGTTAAAGAGAAATTTTCTCTATTTTATTTAATTAATTAATAATTATTTGTGATTATGTATCGGATGTTTTGTAATACTAATGTGATATTATGTTTTGTTTTCTTTTAACTTGTATTTTATTGTACATCGCCTAGAAAGCTTTATATAGGCGATTAATCAAAATAAACCTGAACTTGAACTTGAGTTTATGTGTTTTCAGACAGACTTCTTGGGTCACCAGGCCGCCCAGTGGTACAAAATATTAAGTAGATTTAATAAAAAGAATTTAAAAACTGGTCTAAGAGATATTTGGAGTATTGAGATTAAGCATGAAATTACTGCATCTCAATGGCCATGAATTTGGTCTTGGAGGATGAAATGTACGGTGTCAGCATCTATGAGACAAACTTGTTTTTTTCTGTTGCACAGAGCGTTATGGACCCCTGTTAGATTACAAAAAATAGATAGTTCTTTGTCTAATAGATGTTGGCATTGGCATTTAGAAGCAGGAACTTTAGATCATTTATTGTTTCATTGCCCATTTATTATGAATTTTTGGAAATCAATTTGGGACCAAATTAATAATTTATTAGATAATCCGGTGGCATTATCCTATGATACTGTGATATTTGGTATGGAAATGAGAGCAAAAAGTCAGATTTCTGCAAATAACAATAAATTATTACTTATAATGACTGGAGTTGCCATTCAGCAGATCACATTTAATTGGAAGGATTGGAGGAGATTAAATTATAGCTTCTGGTGGAACTCTCTATGCCATATATATAAAATGGAAAGGTTTATTGCAGTACAGCGGGGTTATTTTAAAAAGTTTCAGGATGTGTGGAAACCATTAACGAAGTATTGTAAAGATTAATTCAAAATTGGTTCCCTTATATTTATTTGTTAATTTAAGGTGCAGGGAGGGGGGGATTTTATTATTACATGTTTTATATGATAATGGAATATATGGGAGGGTGGGTTGGGATAGGGATGGGGATAAGAATTTGTGAGATGTGTTAATGATTATTTCTAAGTGATGTATTTATTGTTTATGTGATTGAATATATTTTAACACTTAATGTAATCTTGAAAATGAATAAAGAATATATTAAAAAAAAAAAAGAAAATGATTACTTTTCGTTGAGTATGGGAAACATAATTTTGACACCGTTATTAAAAAGCACAGATCTGGACCCTACAGTTCCCTCTCATTATCGTCCGATCGCAAATATACCCCTTTTGACAAAAATGGAGTCAATTATTTCAAGCCAACTTTCCAACTACTTGGAGAAATTTTCTATTTTGTTACCATTTCAACATGGGTTTAGACCAGGGATCTCAAAGTCCCTCCTTGAGGGCCGCAATCCAGTCGAGTTTTCAGGATTTTCCCAATGAATATGCATTGAGAGCAGTGCATGCACATAGATCTCATGCATATTCATTGAGGAAATCATGAAAACCCGACTGGATTGCGGCCCTCAAGGAGGGACTTTGAGACCCCTGGTTTAGACTAAACTTTAGTACGGAGACTCTCCTATTATCGTTAATCTCAAAGATTCAAAATTTACAGATACAAAATAAATGTGAGGTATTGTTGCAATTTGATCTGTCGGCTGCATTTGATGTTGTTCATCATGACATCCTGAGTCATATGTTATCAGATATTGGTTTAAACCAAGTTGTACTGAATTGGTTTAGTAAAATTCCTCTCATTGTGATCTTATGAGGGTGAGACTTCCTCCATTTGGAAATCCAGCTGTGGGGTGCCACAGGGCTCTCCGCTGTCGCCAATCTTGTTTAATGTATATGACTTCTCTGAAAATTTTTTTCCTTTCATCAGCAGAGACAGCACAGTTACTAACCGTAACAGGTGTCATCCAAGGACAGCAGGCAGATATTCTCTACATGTGGGTGACGGAGCCCCAATCGGACACTCTCGCAAGCAAACTTGCTTGAAGATCTTCAAGCTTGCGAGTGTACTGCGCATGCACGTGTGCCTTCCCGCCCAAGTCAGGGTGCGCATCTCCTCAGCGGGGCCTCAGTTCAGATAGCTAGCAAAGAAGCCAACCCGGGGAGGTGGGTGGGTTGCGAGAATATCTGCCTGCTGTCCCTGGATAACATCTGCTACGGTAAGTAACTGTGCTTTATCCCAGGACAAGCAGGCAGCATATTCTCTACATGTGGGTGACCTCCAAACTAAACCTTCAAAAAGGGATGGAGGAAGAGTTGGCAATTTAGGAGAACAGATTACACAAAATAGACTGGCCAAACTGGCCATCTTGTCTGGAAAAGGTATCCAGACAATAGTGCAAGGTGAAGGTATGAACCGAGGACCAAGTGGCGGCCTTGCAGATCTCCTCGATAGGAGTGGACCCGAGGAAAGCAACAGACACCGCCATCGCTCTGACCTTGTGTCCCGTGACCCGACCCTGCAGGGGAGACCAGCCTGAGCATAGCAAAAATACACGCAGCTAACCAGTAGGATAAGTTGTGCTTAGATATGAAACGCCCCAACCGATTCAGATCGAAAGAAATGAAGAGTTGGGGAACTGTATGATGAGCTTGAGTGCATTGCAAGTAGAAAGCCAACACCCTCTTACAATCAAGAGAATGCAGCGCCACTTCGCCAGGAAGAATAACAAAAAATGAAGCAAGCTGAGGTGCAAGAGGCACTCCGATCGCGCAGAGCAGAGGAACAGTGCTTCTAGCTCCGTGGACAACAAAGAACTGAGGCCACGCTGAGGAGATGTGCGCCCTGACTCGGGCGGGAAGGCACAAGCGCATGTGCGGTACACTCGCAAGCTTGAAGATCTTCAAGCAAGTTTGCTTGCGAGAGTGTCCGATCAGGGCTCCGTTGATGACATTACCCACATAGAGAATATTCTGCCTGCTTGTCCTGGGATAATATATATACCTATGCAGACGATATTTTTGTTTATTAGAAGGTGATCCTGATCTTAACAACTTGGTCCCTAGTATAGACTGCTGCATTTCTAAACTTCAACTGTGGGCTTTGTCTATTCAAATGAAACTGAGCGCTGCCAAAGCCAAATTCCTTTGGATTGGGTCAAAACTAGAAAACCTCCCTTCCTCTGCTACATTAAAAACAAATATTGCATTACATATAGATTTTTCATCTAGTGTCCTGGGTGTCATCTCGGACTCATCACTTACATTTCATGAACAGATAAATTCCTTGACAAAAAAAGTGTTTTTTTTAATCTGCGCATGTTGAGGATGGTCATATCACTATTCCATCATGAACATTTCTCAGTATTGGTACAATCGACTGAGCTCTCAGCTAGATTATTGTAACTCAGTTTATCTGAGCATTAAGCAGAGCAGTCTAAAACGACTTCAGTTAATACAGAATACTGCAGCTAAGCTCATTTTTGGGGAAACGAAAGTATGATCATGTTTCCCCTTTGTTGATAAAGCTTCACTGGCTCCCAGTTCATTTTAGGATTCAGTTTAAATGCACATGCATAATCTTCAGCTTTTCTATGGAATATTTGATCCTTTTGTCCCCTTAGGTTGGAATACCCTTAGACTTTGCCATTTGAGAAACACACAAAGATATAAGTTAGCCTTCCCTTCCTTTAAGTGAATAAAATCTGCTGGGAAGCTCAGTCGATCTTTTGTTTTAAAGTTTGTAGAGATTTGGAATGAACTTCCTGACTCCATTAGGCTTTTAGGCCAGCTGCAATTATTTCGTAAATTCCTGAAAACTTTGTTGTTCTTGCAATTTTTAAATGGTTTAACTACAGCCTCAATGAAATGATAATATTATAGTTATTTTTCTTATGCTTTTCTTATGTACTTTAGTTTCTAATTAGTTCTTCCTTCTCCTATGTTTTCTGCTATGTGCTCTAGTCTTAATTGTATGTGAACTGAGTCGAACTCCACTGGGAGATGACCCAGTATATAAACCAAATTTTTCCTCCACCTCCTCCTCTCATTGCTTCCACCCACAGGGCGGAAACTGATTTAATACTGCCCCCCCAAAACAGCAGCTACTCACACTGTCACTTAACCCAAGTTGCAGTAACTGATTAAAGCAACAACTCTCAAAACAACTGCTTGACACGCGTCACTTGCACAAATTTTACCTTTATAAAGCATTAATCACGGATACCATCACAGAATAGCAAGAAATTAACAGAAATCAATAGTATCCATAACTCCTTGCACCCCATCACACTCAGAAGGAGTGAATCAGCATTTCACTATACAACGTACAGCTCTGCCCTAGTGTGTTTCTGTAGCATTTCCCCATCACTGGTGGTCAGATTGCATTTAGATTAGAGAGCTGTACGGGAACGAGGCCAATGGGAATCCCGCAGGGGTCCCCCCTGGGTCTGTGGGGATCCCACAGGGATGGAAGCACCTCTTGCGGGGCTCCCATGGTGTACCAGTCTCCTGCATCAGGCGTCCAATTAGGCCTCCTCCTTCCTTCCAGCCACACTTACTTCTTCACAAAGCTGCAAGCAGCGTGTAAGAACTGCTGCCTGTGCCTTGTGAAGAAACAAGTGAAGCTGGAAAGAAGTAGGCCTAATTAGACATCTTAGAGCTGGCCAGAACACAGATACACACCCGCGGACGGGGGCAAGAACTTGGGATACAAAAGGGAGGGAGGGGAAGAGGAGTGTTGTAAAGAGTACAAACTTTAGACAAAGGATGGAAGGAGGGAGGGGGCATGAACTTAGTACAAATAATGGAGGGGAAGGAAGGGGCATGAAAGGTAGAGGCATGAACTTCGGACAAAGGAGGGAGGGGGCATTGGGACAAAAGGTATGGGACACAAATTTGGGACAAAGGCTGAAGAAGGAAGGAGGGATAGAGCATTGGACCCAGAAGGGAGGGTGGCCTACTTGGATGTCTTAAGAGCCGGCCAGAACACAGGTACACATGGGAGGGGGCACAAACTTGAGACACAGAAGGAAGGAAAGAGAAGGGTGCGCTGGACACAGGAGTGTGAACTTGGGATAAAGGCTGGAAAGAAGGAGGGGGAACTTGGGATATAGAAGGGAGGGAGGGAGCATTAAGAAATAGAAGAGGGGGCACAAACTTGGCACAAGATAGGAGGGAGGTAAAAATGCTGAGATGGGGAGGGAATAGAAAAGGAGAATTTTGTGTCATGGGTGTGAGAGGAAGACAGCGGTGCACTTGGGGAAAGGAAGAGAACTGTTGGGTGGGGGGCAGATAATTGTTGAAAATAGTGGTGGGAGAGGGGTGAGGTAGAGATGCATAGAAAACAGAGAAATGAGAGAGAGAAAAATGGTGATGTGGTGGTGGAGAGGAAACAGCGGGACAGATAGCACAGTTACTTACCGTAACAGGTGTTATCCAGGGACAGCAGGCAGATATTCTTGACTGATGGGTGACGGCACCGACGGAGCCCCGGTACGGACAATTTTAGAGTGATTGCACTCTAAGAACTTTAGAAAGTTCTAGCTAGGCCGCACCGCGCGTGCGCGAGTGCCTTCCCGCCCGACAGAGGCACGCGGTCCCCAGTTAGGATAAGCCAGCTAAGAAGCCAACCCGGGGAGGTGGGTGGGACGCAAGAATATCTGCCTGCTGTCCCTGGATAACACCTGTTACGGTAAGTAACTGTGCTTTATCCCAGGACAAGCAGGCAGCATATTCTTGACTGATGGGTGACCTCCAAGCTAACAAAAAGAGGGATGGAGGGAAGGTTGGCCATTAGGAAAACAAATTTTGTAAAACAGATTGGCCGAAGTGTCCATCCCGCCTGGAGAATGCATCCAGACAATAGTGAGATGTAAAAGTATGAACTGAGGACCAAGTAGCAGCCTTGCAGATTTCCTCAATAGGAGTGGAACGGAGGAAAGCTACAGACGCTGCCATAGCTCTAATCTTGTGGCCTGTGACAGAACCTTCCAGTGTCAGGCCCGACTGAGCATAACAGAAGGAAACGCAAGCGGCAAGCCAATTAGACAGGGTGCGTTTAGATACAGGATGACCCAACTTGTTAGGATCAAAGGACAAAAACAGTTGAGGAGATGATCTGTGAGGTTTGGTGCGATCAAGATAGTAAGCCAGAGCACGTTTACAATCCAAGGTATGCAAAGCCTGTTCACCTGGATTAGAATGAGGCTTTGGGAAAAAAACAGGTAGAACGATGGATTGGTTAAGATGAAATGCAGACACAACCTTAGGAAGGAACTTGGGATGTGTACGGAGAACGATCTTATCATGGTGAAAAACAGTGAAAGGTGGATCAGCCACCAGTGCATGGAGCTCACTGACCCTCCTGGCAGAAGTGAGAGCTATAAGAAAGACCACTTTCTAAGTTAGAAATTTAAAATGCGTTGTGGCCAAAGGCTCGAAAGGAGGCTTCATTAACGCAGAAAGAACCACATTAAGATCCCATACAACAGGAGGAGCCTTAAGAGGTGGCTTCACATTGAAAAGGCCCTTCATGAACCTTGAAACTAAGGGATGAGCTGAGAGGGGTTTTCCATGAATCGGCTCATGAAAAGCTGCAATAGCACTAAGGTGGACCCTTATCGAAGAGGATTTAAGACCAGAGTCAGATAAGGACAACAGATAGTCCAAAACCAGTCCCACTGCTGTAGACATGGGATTATGGTGATGTAACAGGCACCAGGAAGAAAACCGAGACCACTTTTGTTGGTAACATTGAAGAGTAGACGGTTTCCTGGAGGCATCAATAATAGAACGGACAGGCTGAGAAAGGAGAGCGTGAGCCGAAGTCAGCCCGAGAGATACCAAGCTGTCAGGTGCAGAGACTGTAAGTTGGGATGAAGCAGTGTTTGCTGATGCTGTGTAAGCAGTGAAGGAAACAGAGGAAGAGGTATGGGTTCCCTGGAACTGAGTTGAAGTAGAAGGGAAAACCAATGCTGTCTGGGCCACCGTGGAGCGATGAGAATCATGGTGGCTTGTTCCCTCTTGAGCTTGAATAAGGTGCGCAGCATGAGCGGAAGAGGAGGGAATGCATAAAGGAAGAGATTGGTCCAATCCAGGAGAAATGCATCGGGTTCCAGACGGTGAGGAGAGTAAAGTCTGGAGCAAAACAGGGGCAGTTGATGGTTGTGGGGAGCTGCAAAAAGATCCACTTGAGGTGTGCCCCATTGGGAGAATATGGACTGGAGAGTCGAGGGGTCGAGAGTCCATTCGTGAGGTTGAAGAATTCTGCTGAGATTGTCTGCTAAGCAATTCTGTTCCCCTTGGATGTAGACTGCCTTCAGGAATAAGTGACGAGCAGTCGCCCAGGTCCAAATCCTTAGAGCTTCCTGACATAAGGGATGGGATCCCGTCCCTCCCTGTTTGTTGATGTAGTACATTGCAACTTGGTTGTCTGTGCAAATGAGAAGAACCTGAGGAAACAGGAGATGTTGGAAAGCTTTGAGGGCGTAAAACATCGCTCTGAGTTCCAGGAAATTGATGTGGTGTTTCTTTTCCTGTGTGGTCCAAAATCCCTGAGTTTGGAACTCGTTCAAGTGAGCTCCCCATGCATAGGGGGAGGAATCCGTGGTGATGACCAGTTGATGAGGAGGTAGATGGAACAGTAGACCTCTGGATAGATTTGATGATTTCAACCACCAAAGAAGCGACTGTCGAAGAGACGAGGTCACAGATATGTGTTGTGAACAAGGATCCGTCGCTTGTGACCACTGAGTCGCTAGGGTCCATTGAGGAGTACGCAGGTGGAGACGTGCGAAGGGAGTGACATGTACTGTGGAGGCCATGTGTCCCAAGAGCGCCATCATGTGATTCGCAGAGATGGAAGGTTGCTGGAACACCTGCTGACAGAGATGAAGGATGGTGTGAAGGAGGAAGAAAAGCCCTCATCTGAACAGTATCCAGAATGGCTCCAATGAATTGAAGTCGCTGAGTTGGAATGAGGTGCGACTTGGGTAGATTGATTTCGAACCCCAACAGTCGAAGGAAGTAAATGGTCTGATCCGTGGCTTTGTGAACGGACTGAGGAGAAGGAGCCTTGATGAGCCAGTCGTCCAGGTAAGGGAAGACTTGAAAGTTGTGGGAGCGGAGATAAGCTGCGACCACAATTAGACATTTGGTGAATACCCTGGGCGAGGAGGCTAGGCCGAAGGGTAGCACCTTGTATTGGTAATGATGTTGGTTGACAAGAAAGCGAAGATATTGTCTGGACATCAGATGAATTGGAACATGAGTATACGCCTCCTTGAGATCGAGGGAACATAGCCAGTCTTCCTGAGAGAGAAGAGGGTATAGGGTGGCAAGAGATAACATCTTGAACTTCTCCTTGACCAGACATTTGTTGAGATCCCTGAGATCTAATATTGGTCTGAGATCTCCGGTCTTTTTGGGTACAAGAAAGTACCGGGAGTAAAATCCCAGGCCTTGCTGGTCCAGAGGAACTGGTTCGATGGCATTGAGAAGAAGGAGGGATTGAACCTCCTGAGCGAGGAGGAGGGACTGAGCCTTGTTGGAAGCAGACTCTTTTGGCAGACTTAATGGTGGAGGAGTCTGAAAGTTTAGAGCGTAGCCGTGGGCGATGATAGCAAGTACCCACTGGTCGGAGGTGATTGCTTCCCAGCGAGATAGAAAAACTTGTAGTCGACCTCCTATGGGCTGAGGTAGAGGACATGAGGGAGGAAGACTGGCAATGTTCTGGAGAAAGGAGTCAAAAGGGCTGTGTCGACTTAGGTTGAGTAGCCGGTTTGACAGTAGGCTGCTGTTGTTGACGAGCCTGTTGCTGCTGCTGACGCTGTCTGCGAGGTTGAGGAGGATGAGGCTGGGCCGGCCGAGCAGAAAACCTCCTTTGATATGAAGATTGTTGCCTGAATGGACGAGGAGGAGGAGGTTTCTTCTTGTTTTTCAACAAGGTGTCCCACCTAGTTTCATGGGCGGAGAGCTTTTGTGTGGTGGTATCCATGGACTCCCCAAACAGCTCATCCCCTAGGCAAGGTGCATTGGCCAGCCGGTCCTGATGGTTTACGTCCAATTCTGAGGCCCGCAGCCATGCCAACCTTCTCATTGCTACAGAGATAGCAGTAGCACGAGATGTCAGTTCAAAAGTATCATAAATAGAACGGACCATAAACTTCCTGAGTTGCAGAAGACTAGAGGTACATTGCTGAAAAGCAGGAAGTTTACGGTCCGGAATATACTTTTGAAAAGAGGTCACCTGTTGAATGAGGTGCTTCAGGTAAAACGAGAAGTGGAAAGCGTAATTACTTGAACGGTTGGCCAGCATGGCATTTTGGTAAAGACGCTTTCCAAATTTGTCCATGGCCTTTCCTTCCCTACCAGGAGGGACAGAGGCATACATACTGGCTCCTGCAGTCTTCTTTAGGGTTGACTCTACCAACAGGGATTCATGGGGAAGTTGGGGTTTGTCAAATCCAGGGATTGGAATCACTTTATATAGAGATTCTAGTTTTCTTGGGGCTCCTGGGATTGTCAAAGGAGTTTCAAGATTCTTATAAAAAGTTTCCCTCAAGATGTCATGGAGGGGTAACTTTAAAAACTCTTTAGGAGGTTGGTCAAAATCCAAGGCATCCAAAAATGCCTTGGATTTTTTAGAGTCAGACTCTAAAGGAATAGACAGGGTGTCTGACATCTCCTTTAAAAATTTTGTGAAGGAGGAGTGCTCTGGCTTAGCAGTAGTATCCTGCACCGATGGTTCCTCCTCATCAGATGTGTAATCCTCCTTGGTACCGAGGGGATCCTCCGAATCGTCCCACAAGTCAGGGTCCCGTACCGATTGTAAACGGCCCTGGGAAAGTGGAGTCGATGTATCAGTATGTTTAGTCTTGCGTACCGATTTACCAGACCGAGTGGAGACGGTACCAGGGGAATGTAGTACGGTACGGGGTTCAGAGAACAGTACCGGTTCCGACCCCGTAGGAGTAGCACGCCGTTTTGGTTCTGCTGACAGAACAGGAATGGACAAAGATTTTTGTGGTGCCGAAACAGTCGATGCCAATAACAGAGGCTGTTCGACAGACGGCACCGAAGGCTCAGTCGGTACCGACACTGGAAGGTTCGGAGACAAGAGAGCCGGGAGCAACTGTTGGAGTTGCTGCTTAAGCTGGACCTGGAGGATAGAGGCAATGCGCTCATCCAACGTTGGTCCCGATGGCACCGGTACCGGTTTTTTCTTGCTCGGTACCTTCGGTGCCGCTCGACGCTCGGGTGAAGTCGATGCCGATGAAGAGGCCGAGACTTCAATGGGAGCGGAGCGTTTACGGGGCCGGCGCTCAGTCTGCAGGACTTGGCTCACTGCATGCTCGACTGGCTGGCCTAGAACAGTAGGGGAAGGCTTCTTAGCCGGCTTACCTACAGGAGTCGACACCGACGATGGATCTGGCGGTGCCGAGGTAGTCGGAGTCGATTTGGAGGAAGTCGTCGACGTCGATACCGGTGCAACTTCCATAGCAGTACCGAAAAGGATCCGCTGCTGAATTTGTCTATTTTTTAAAGTTCTTTTTTGTAAAGAACTACAGCGGGTGCAGGTTTCAGCCCTATGGTCCGGACCCAGACACTGGAGGCACCACTTGTGTGGGTCGGAAAGGGAGATAGGGCGTGCACACCGCTGACACTTTTTGAAATCCGGTGACGGGGGCATGAAGGGAAATACTGCTGTAGCAAAATCGAAGCCCGAGGCTTCGATGGTGCCAACAGGCCCCGCCGGGTCAGATTCGACAAAAAAAGGAAAAATAAGAATTTTTTTTTTTTTTTTTTACACAAAAGGTAAAAAAGAAGGAAAGAAATAAAATATGAAGAGAAAATTACGCGCGAGCGGGAAGGCAAGTGAAATAGAAAAAAACTTCCAACAGCCGTTGGAAACACGCGTCTTCTTAGCTCCGCGGAATTAAGAAAACTGGGGACCGCGCGCCTCTGTCGGGCGGGAAGGCACTCGCGCACGCGCGGTGCGGCCTAGCTAGAACTTTCTAAAGTTCTTAGAGTGCAATCACTCTAAAATTGTCCGTACCGGGGCTCCGTCGGTGCCGTCACCCATCAGTCAAGAATATGCTGCCTGCTTGTCCTGGGATAAAGAGATGCATGGAAAACAGAGAAATGAGAGAGAGAAAAATGTTGATGTGGTGATGGAGAGGGTACAGCGGGACAGATAGAAAAGTATGCATGAGGAAGGTATGCTGGACATGGTGATGGAGAGATACGTCATGGTGCCGAAGAGGGATGATAGATATGTTGGGCATGGGGTTGGTGGGCAGGGGCAAAAGATACTGCACACAGTCCGACAGATGAGAGAGGGAGAAATGTTGATGGGGCAGTAGAGGGGATGGATCCTTTTCTCTCTCTTTCCCTTATTTCTTTGCAGCAAGGGAGGGAATGAGAGAGAGAGATGGTGGACAGTGAGAAAGAGGGAGACATTTTGCACTTGGTGATGGAGGAGAGAGAAGAAATGCTGTGTAGGGATGGAAAGGGAAAAAAAGAGGACAGAAGGGAGTAAGGATGCTGTACAAGTGAGAAAGGAGCAACCAATGAACAGCAACTGCTTGAAGAATTTGCAGAAGACAGGAATGCAGAAAAAAGAGAAACTGGAACCAACCTAATGGAAAAATAAATCTCCAGACAACAAAGAAAAAAAAGGAATTTATTGACCGAAATATGTTAGCTTTGGGAAATGTATGTAGCAGATGTATTTGCATTGTGTTCAACAGAAAAGGAAATGCATTTCTGGTTTTATTTCTCCAATATTGAAGTACTTGCCGACCCTTGCTGTAGCTGGTGAGGATCCCCAAACACCGCCAACTTAGGACCTCCTCCAAAATGTAGAAGTCGTTGGCAGCATCCTTGAGCCACAGAGGGGCCAGCATCTATGGCTTAGGGACATAGCTGCTGCCTGCCAAGCTTGGTAAAAGGAATTTTTGGCCACCTTCAGAGAAATCTTCAGATGGAGTATTTATATTTACAAGAGGCCTGGCAGAGAGCCATTTACAAAGTATGCATTCTTCCCAATATTTCCAAATTAATAAAGTGTCTTTGCTTATTTGTAAATAGGTCTCTACAAGAGCCTCTAATTCAGTAGCATAATTAAATGAAATGACTACTTCTGAAGTTTATGGGGATGGAAGAGATTACTTACAGGGATGGAAGGGGATGGATTTGATTTCAGCGAGGACAGGTTTGATTTCTTTTCCCGCACAACTCTCTAATTTAGATTACCCCTTGCATTATTGCTATTGCATAGTAAAATATACTGCACTTTGGAAGCAGTATGATATCTTGACAATTTATGTCATGTGTATCAATGTCTGCAGTAGAAGCAGCTTTCTTTGGTACACTATAGCAGTGTTTGCCAAACTTGTGCTGAATTACATTCTAGCTCAAAGTGGGAAACATTGCCTGGGATTGAATTTTCTGCAGCCTAGGAGACCAAGTACATAGAGAAAACATCATTAACCATTGTTTTGGCACTTTTAAATACTGCATTTTACAAATATTTTCAGAACAGTCACTCTAGCAGTTTAAGTCCATCATTTTAGTTATATTTTTACTTATTTGATACAGCTGGTCTACAGTTTCCCAAGTCAGTCCTGGAGTATCCCTTTGCCAAAGGCCAGAATCTTCACTTGTCATTCCACTCATCCATTCATCATTTTGGGTCTTGGTCATCATACTTTCATATTCAAATATTTTTAGCTACACTCGTTTTTAATAATTTTAACATAATTATGTTTTTCTTTTCAAAGACTCCTAAAGAAGGCTATTTGGCTCCTTGCTATTTCAGATACTTTTTACATTTTGAATTTTTATTTGAACTATATTATATTAATAAATTATCTTGAGTCATTCCAGATTCTGGCTTTTTTTTACTCACCAAATTGTATTTAGATTTCTCCTTTTTAAGTAGGATTTGTTTTGTTCCCCTTTTTTGTGGTACCCCTTTGCCAGTCAGGTTTTCATGATATCCAGAATGAATATGCGTGAAATTGATTTCTATACACTGCCTCCATTACATACAAATCTCTTTCATGCATGTTAATTATGGCAAACCTGACCGGCAAGGGAGTACTCTAGGACCGACTTGGGAAACACTGGTCCATGGAATGCTGTGCATTTCCAGTTCCAATATTATACTGCACTCTGCTAAGGTTACTACTGACATTCATGCAGTGTAATCAGGGTTTCAAAATAACTGCAATGATGAATATGTATGAGATTAATTTATTCCCATACAATGGAAAAAAAATGCATGCAAATCTCTCTCCAGCATATTCATTGTGCTATCTTAAGAATCCAACTGGCTAGGGAAGTGGTCGGCAAACCGCGGCTCACGAACCGCATGCGGCTCTTTAGCCACTTGAGTGCGGCTCTGTCAGTAGCCAAAATGTTCCTGCACAGAAGGGCCCCGACACAGCAGCTGTTCTCACAAGCTACCGACGGCTGCCCCAAAGTTTTCCCTTTGCCGCAACTTCCCGTTTCTGACAGGGCAGACCGCCGCAGAGGGAAAGCTTCGGGGCAGCCGCTGGCAATTTGTGAGAATGGCTCCATCTGAGCCGGATAAAAGGATAGGGCCCAAAATGATCAGGGGGGCCCACCGGTGCAGTGCTTTAGAGCCTTTTGGGCATCTCCCTCACCTTCGCTGGATTTGCAGCAGTCATTGCCCGCCCCCCCCCCCCCCCCAGCATCATCATCCTGGGTCGTCCCCCCAGCGTCATCATTCCAGGCACTCCCCATCGACCCCACCACAAGAAGACCGACAAACCTCCCTTCAGCACTTGTTGGCAGCCGCAGCATTCTAAACAGGCTGCTTCGCAGCCTTCTGCTGGTGATTCCCTGTGCAGCGTCACTGATGACATCATCAGTGTTGCAGCAGAGGGAATCACTTGCAGAAGGCCATGAACTGCAAAGCAGCCTGTTTAGAGTGCTGCGGCTGAAGTGCTGGCAGGAGGTTTGTCGGTCGTCTCACAGTGGGTTGGCAGGGTTCGCATGGGAGGGAGAGCTAAATGTTCCTTTTCAGAAGGGCCCCAACTACAGGGAGAGAAGCGGTCTGCCCTGGGTGCTCCAAGGCCTGGCATCTTTAACTTCTTCAGATAGGAACAGTGTTTACAATTAGCTGCTGTTGCCGGCTTCGGGCCTTCCTCTCTGCTGAGTCCTGCTTACTTCCTGTTTCCATGAAGGCAGGACCCAACAGAGAAGAAGGCCCGAAGCCGGCAACAGCAGCAAATTGTGAATGCTGCTGCCTGAAGAAGTTCATGATGCCACGCCTTGGAGCACCCGCTTAGGGGCTGCACTGCCGACCGGGGACGGGGTGACAGGAGGAAAGGGAGCAGAGGGGGAGAGAATTGCTGCACCCAACTGGAGGGAAAGGAAGGAATGAAAGGAGATGCCAGGGCATGGAGGGAAGAGAGGGAGGGAGGGAGGGAGGAAGAGATGCCAGGTCATGGAGGGAAGAGAGGAAGGGAGGGAGGAAGAAATGCCAGGGCATGGAGGGAAGAGAGGGAGGAAGAGATGCCAGGTCATGGAGTGAAGAGAGGGAGGGAGGAAGAGATGCCAGGGCATGGGGGAAGAGAGGGAGGGAGATATGCCAAGACATGGAGGGAAGGAGAAAGGTATGCCAGACCAAGGGAAAAGGAAGGAGGAGATGTCAGCGCATGGATGGGAAGGGAAAGATGAAAGGAAAGGAGAGAGATGCCAGGTAATCAGGGAAGGGAAGGAGGCAGATGCCAGACCAAGGCGTGGGAAGGAAAGGAGAAGAGAGAGATGCCAGAGCATAGGGGAGGGGGTGGTGACAGAGAAAAATGGAGAGGTGGCAGAGCTGAAATGAATCATGTACAAAGGAGAGAAGGGGCACAAGATAGACATTTATGGAAGGAGCATAGAAAGGAAGATGCCATATGGAATGGGGAGAGGGCAGACAGTACAGTAGCAGAGAGGTCATGGAGTGAAGGGCAGACATGGAAGGGGCCGATGCTGCATGGAAGACAGAGAGAAGACAGATGCTGGCTAGAAAGAAGTGAGTCAAGACAAGATGATTAAAGCAGAAACGATAAAAGGTAGAAAAATATTTTTTTGTCAATAAATAAAATTACTATTATATCTAGTTTTATTTAATGCTAATAGCTAGTTTAAACCGACTCCTAAAAACATGGTTCTTAAAAAGAAATTTGGCTCTCCAAAGAAATCTTAATCGTTGTACTGCTGATCTTTGGCTCTTTTGACTAATGAGTTTGCCTACCACTGGGCTAGGGGGTACTTTAGGAACAGCTTGAGAAACACCACTATAGTTCACAGTATTGGTTCACACCCAAATAGAGCCTACTGTACTGAAGAGTTTTTCTTATTTTACATCTGTAGGAAAACTATTTTAACATATAGGCAAAAAGATACAAAAATGAGTTAACTGGTCAGAATTCCACTGCTTTCTATGAAAGGTGATATACAGATATTGCATTTCATTTTTGCCAAGCAATATCTTTTATTCTCTGGGGAGGGGATGGAAGAAGGGATGTTATTTAAAGGCACAGCTCAGGGACAGCACACTCAAGATGCCACTTGATTTGGTTACATATATTTATTGTCCCTTTTTCAAAGCACAATAGATTGATATCCTAGACCAAATACAGTGCTAGGCTAGGGACAATACACTAGTGAATTCAGAGCTAGAGCAGCCCTAGTAAGGAGATTCATAAATGGAGGCAGCAGAAAATTGGGAGTGAGGAGGTTGATGGCAGGATATATAGAGAGAAAATATATTCCTCCTTTCACCTTTAATTTGACACTATGAAATGTAATTCTGTGTAAAAAAAATTAAAATTTTCCCAAATAAAATATCCTTTTCTGGAAGAGTATCATTGGAAAACAGGTCAATTAAGGGAAACCACAAATCATTCTGGCCTGTTTCACAGAGTTTTTCCCCGTCCCTCAGAGACTACATCCTCAGGCTTGGCACGCATGTACCACTCCACCCAGGACCCATCATAGACAGCAGTGTCCTGCTTGCCACACAGGAAGGTTGCCAGTGCCACATGGCAGGCAGTGACACCTGAGCCACAAGACGCCACTATCGGTTTGGAGATATCAATGCCCTTCTGCTGGAACATCTGAGAAATCTCATCAGGATTCTTCTTATAGCCAGATTCAGTTAAAAAGGTGAAATATGGCATGTTCACCGCACCAGGGATATGACCAGGCTCAATCCCTGCAAAATAGAAGATGGCAAATTTTAGGATCTCACCAAGAGTTTCTCAAAAGTTTTAACGTAGATTACAAGTTCTCTGGGACTCAAAAACTGGGGAATAGCAAAACAGTGATTACAGCACAGATCTACAGCCCTGAAAACCCTGGATCAATTTACCTATCCATCATTCATTACTGATTAAGAGCAGGTCACTCAAAGTTGCATGCTTGTTGACTAAGTTCTATAAAAACCATGTTGTGCTGGTAAGATTGTACAATTATGCATACTTCCAGTGTGTCACAATATTACAGAAACAGCAAGAATTCTTGCATCGTGGTACATAATAAAATGGACATAAAGAATCACAATAACTTATGTTACTGTACCAGATAGAGATACACATTGCGAGGAGAGAAGAATAAAAGGGCCAAGGTCTATATAAAACTTGACTCTCTTTGCCTCTGTACTCTTGCTATTAGCTCATCATTTTCCTGGCACTGCAAGACCAATCTGTTTTTACCCTCATTTACCTTCCCTCGGTTCTTGCTCAATTCCTCTAAATCTCCCTTCAGACCGGGCATCCACAACTTGAAACTCATGTGTCTCCATGTTCTCCACAATATCTTCATGTGTCTTAACCTGTGATTGGTCAAACTTGGCCTTAAACTCCGTGGGAGTTGGCCGAGTAATCCCAGAGCTGACCGGATAATCCTCCTTTAACCAGTTCTTAAGTCCCCCATCTAGCAGAGAAACTGTTTTATGCCCAAAGACCCGGAACATCCACCAGACACGAGGAGCAGAGTAAGATCCTTGATCACTGGAATCATATACCACAACATGTGTCCCGTTACCGATGCCGAGCTTCCCCACGTATCCACTGAAGTCATCCTCACTGGGAAGCATGTGGTCATATGGTGAGGTGCGATCAGAACAAGCTTCAATGTCAAAGAATACTGCACCAGGGATGTGGCGCTCTCGAAATTCTCTGCGGGGATCACGCTTCATCTTGGGGAGGTACCATGATGTATCAAGCACCCGCAGTCCTGCTCCTAATAGAGAGGAGTGGATAGCTTCTGACAACCACTTAGCTGACACCAGGGTCCTGAGAACAACCTGCTGGGACATGACTGTGAAAGCAGAGTGAAGTGTTTTTGTGTATATGCCAGGTTACATCTGAAAAGTAGTGGGAGCTCAGCCTTTGCACAAGGTTCAGGAAGCTGAAAAAGAAACCAGTAGAAGAATCAGCAAACTATGCCATAGAGATCTTGGTTCACTAAGCTTACCCCCACCCACCCCCATCGTGGAATAGGAAAAAAAAGCCTGTGAATCAGGTCCTAAATCATATGTTAAACCAAATACCCCAATTGTAAGATTAATTCCAACTACAGTATATTTGCAAAGCATGGTACATACAAGCTTATTAATAGCCAAGCCAGAAGGGCATGTTTCTATCATTCTCTCATGAGATCCATGAATTTTACTAAAATGATAGTAAAATGGGTTGAATTTGCCTCCCCCCATGTACCTTTTGAATTCCCTGGCGGTCTCATGATGGGCTGGGACAGGAGGGATCCCTCCTGCCTCCAGCCCCGGCCGATTGTGATGATTTTTACCTCCCTCCTATCTTCCCCATGTATCTTTCAATTCCCTGGTGGTCCAGTGGTGAACCGACCAGGAGCGTAATTTTCCCATGATCCTGCTCACAGAGTTGCTAGCTGAATGACTGCCACAAGTTCTTGCAAGGTTGCTGCACGAACTCACAGCAGCCATTTTGAACAATGAACAGCGAGTCTGCATGGGTCAGGAGCATCACTACTGCCCTGGTTCACCTCTGGACTATAGGGGTATAAAAGGTAGGCTGTGGATGAGTCTGGGGACAGGAAGGAGGCAGGGTGGAGCAGAGCAGGCCATGAGAGGATATAGGAGGGACCACTCCTGCCCAGTTCACTGCTAGACCACTATGGCTTAAGGCAGGCCCACAAGAAGCCTGCAATAGACCTGGAGGGGGTAGGTGGTGCAGAGCCAGGGAGGACTCAAATATAAACCAAGACCTCCATTTTTGGGCCTTTTTTTTGGAGGGGGGCAACAACTACTGGGGATTAAGGTGTCATGCCTCCAGTGGACAGCTGCTCAGAGAAACTTTCTGTAACTTGGACATTCTTGAAACAAGTCTAAATAAGGATGCATTTCTTTCTAGACAAGGATGCTTCTTTCCCTTCAGTAATCACTTTTTGATGTCCAGCTTTCAGACCTTTCTTAGCCCTGCCCAAAACGTACCCCTTTGCTATTTGGACATACTGAAGTGTTAAGATCTGCCTTTGCAAAATTGGGATTTTGATGTTTCAAGCACATGGACATCTTTTTCAGCCTTCTGAGACATCCATATGCTTTGAAAATGAGTGCTTATGTTAACAAGTTTCTTTGGACAGCACCATAGTAATAATTAGACTTGCTGCTGACCAGTTGTAAAGGCATCATAGAGGTTTACTTGAAAATTACTGCTTTATGGGGAGATCATGAATTTCCAATTCACTTGAACAAAGATCTAGTTCAGCAATCCTCACTAATTTTTTAGTTGGGGCTACTTTGGATTCAAATGAGCTAAAGAAAGCCAGCAGATATCTCCCCGTGTAAGATTAATAATGAAAAGAATAGCATTCATAATCTCAAACTTTCATATTCAAAGTTGTGTGTCACCTTAAAGAAATTATTTGTTTCAAAAAGCATTTGGAATGGTGGCAGAAAATGTCAGTCATGCAAAATAAATTCACTGACTTAATGTGAATTTAGTTTGTCCTTTTCCTCTTGTCTCTAGTTCTATGTAGTATAATTGATTTTGCTTCTTTTTTAATTAGTGATGTTCCTTTCTTTGATATTATTTTTATTGTAAACTGTTGTGTGTTCAGGAAGGTCAGTATTTGAATAAACCATGACACTGCTGACCAGTGTTGTCTCGATGACACTAGCTTGCCTTCAAACATTTTATTGGACATTTCTTCAAGGAATTGGGAATTTCCAAATACATTTTTATTTATTGAGACATGCACTGGCCTTCAACTATGTGGCTCATATTCCATTCACTTCCCCTTTGGGGTCCCAAGCTTAGTAGAGAGGCAGGGAGTAGCAGAAAAAAAAAAAAAAAGGTCAGAATGACAAGGGCCGCCCCAGAGATCTCCAAGGATCAAAATTGGCTCCTGAGCCTTGCACTAAAGAACAATGATCTAGTGCAGGGGTGCCCAATAGGTCGATCACGATTGACCAGTAGATCGCCAAGGCAAAGTGAGTCGATCGCGGAGCCCATCCCGGGCTCTGTGATAGACTCACTTTGTCTTGGCAATCTACCGGGCCGATCAGCCTTCCTCTCCCCGAAGTCAATTCTGCCGTTGAAGAGGAAGTTCTGGCCAGCCAATCACTGCCTGGCTGGGACGGAACTTCCTCTCCGATGGCAGAATTGACGTCGGGGAGAGGAATGCTGGTCGGCCCGACGCAGGGAAGCAGGGAGAGCTTGGGGCGGCGGCTTGGGGGCCTGTTCCCCGATGGCAGTGGCTTGGGGGAGGGCAGGGAGAAAGAAAGAAAGAAAGAGGGCAGGCAGGGAGACAGAAGGAAAGAAGAGAAACAGAAAAAAAGAAAGGGTGCATGAAGAGAGAAATAAAGAAAGGGAGGCAGGGAGAGAGGAAGAAAAAGTTAGGGGAGGGAATGAGGTCTGGAGGAGAGGAAGCATACAGGCTGAAAGAAGGGAAGAAAGATTGGATGCACAGTCAGAAGAAGAAAGTGCAACCAGAGACTCATAAAATCACCAGACAACAAAGGTAGGAAAAATGATTTTATTTTCAATTTAGTGATCAAAATGTGTCTGAATTTATATCTGCGGTCTATATTTTACACTATGGCCCCCTTTTACTAAACCACAATAGTGGTTTTTAGTGCAGGGAACCTATGAGCTTTGAGAACAGCGCTGGGCATTCAGTGCAGTTCCCTGCGTTAAAAACTGCTATCGTGGTTTAGTAAAAAAGGGAGGGGGGTATTTGTTTATTTTTGTATGGTTGTTACTGAGGTGACAGTGCATAGAGTCATCTGCTTTGACCTCTTTGAAAAAATCCCGGAGTAGGAATGATAATTAACATTTTCTATGCGTATAATGTGCTTTGTGGTTTTTTAAAATTTTATTGTTGGTAGATCATTTTGACTTGGTCATTTTAAATGTAGATCGCAAGCCCAAAAAGTGTGGGTACCCCTGATCTAGTGTAAGCTTTATTTCACCTAAAACTATGTGGACAGGAGGCAAACATGTTTTTATACAGACCGCACCAGCTTTTGGAACTATGCTATTATCAAGGACAGGCATCCATGCGGTTCAGGATTCTGGTAACATCTGACAGAACAAGCACATATTGAACATTACTCATAGTGCATTCTACAAGGCAAGGCTGATCATTAACTTTGTAATGACACAACATGAGTCACAATCATTCAAACCGCAGCAATAAAATGTTTTAGCTCATTGGCTGAGATTCAAATACATTTGGGCTGTAAAATGTGGGGAGATAATGTTTAGACACTGTACCCTACTGAGGACAGAATAATGTGAATCTTCTCCTAAAATACAACTAATCCTCCCCTGCAACAACATACTATATAATATTCTATCTAGGGCAATGGTCTTCATTAATTTTTAAGCTGGAGTCACTTTGGATTCCAATGAGCTGAAGGAGAGCAGACAAATATCATCCCATGGGGGGCTATGACACTACTGACCAGTGGGTATCAATGACATTCATCTCTACTAGCCCACATACATCAGTGGTATCCTCAAGGTTGTGGGCATTTTCAAAGGCATTCTATACTGTGAACCGAAACAATACAAATCAAAAATATTTTTTTGTCATATCTTTCAAAAAACTCAGCCGATTCTTATGAAATTTAGTGTGTTGAATCCTGAAGTTGATGTAATATGTTGTAAATATTTCCCTCTGCACCACAACACTATCTTGTGAAAATGAATTATAAAACACAAATAAAACATTTAAAAATATTTTATGATATATCTTTCAGAAAAATGTAAAGTCAAAAAATGTTTCAATTAAGCAAATGTTTGAAGTGCTCTCCCTTTGCCCGAAGGCACACCCTCAGCCTTGGCTTGTCAATGAAGTTTTGCTTCAGCTCAGCCAAAGCACTGTTTAAGGTTTTTGACATCAGATATCGCTGTCTAGTAAACGCATTCCTGCATCAACCCCCAGATCCAGTAGTCAACTGGGTTTAGGTCTGGTGAATTTGCAGTCCATAGGTCTGGATCAATGAAGTCTGGGGTCTCCAAATGTAACAGTTCTATGGTGTCTTTTCCCCGATGTGCTGGGTCATTGTCCTGTTGGAAAATAAAAGTAGTCTCCCAACATGCAACAGATCGCTGGCAATAGCTTCTGCGTCGAGGAAGTCCCTTTAGTATGCGCCGTTGATCTTAACCCCAGGATTGATGAAGAATAGATCTATGAATCGAGTTTTGAGATTGCGAACGAGACCATAACTGACTGGCTTTAGGTCTGGTGGATCAATAGCAGGCGTTGGGTATTAACCTCACACTGCAGTTTGTTAAAGGCACGTGCAGGGGATCATTCTGTGTTTTAATTGGTGAAGCTACTATAAATATCTTTACATCTGTAAACCAGATAAGCTGACGCTGTGCTCCGAGTACTTGTTCAAAAGGTGCTTGCACCGTTTCAGGCATGTGTCTTTGTTGTGTAAAGTTAACTCTTGGGTACGATGTTTTTTAAGACACTTTAATTTCAGATCGTCATGAATTATCCTAACCACAGTTGTCTGGCTTATTCTTGCTTCTCTCGCTTATTTGGCGAGTAGTTTGGTATGTTCGTGGCGCATCCTCTTGGCTCAGTACAAGATTGCATACAACATCAATGTGCTCTTGTGTGTGAAATTGAGCACAGCAGTCCACTGCCTGGCTTACAATCCACAGTGCTCACTGCTCGGATCTTATGTAGCAGCACATCAAGACCGTTTTTGTCCCAACCTTTCTGTGGGAACTCTTTAAACAATCGTCAATTACTGTAACCTTTTAGCAGTGCCAAGTTCTTTATCAGAATTCGGTATTCTGCAGTGAAAATCATTTGATACAGAAACTATTAACTATCATCTGCTTCTGCACATATCCTATAGCAACAATTCATTTTCAGAAGGTAACGTTGTGGTGCGGTGGGAAATATTTACAACATTTTACATCAACTTCATTCAGGACACAATGAGCTAAATTTCACAAAAATCGACCGAGTTCTGTGGAAGATATGACAAGAAAAACCCCATTTTGGTGTTTTTTTTCTGTTCAGTGTATTTTGTCTACTGAGAAATGCTTTGTTCTTCAAGCATGTGGCTCATCCTTAATCCACTTTCCCCATTCTGTCCTGAGCCTGGGAAGAGTGGCAGAATAAGCAGGGGAAATAATCCCCCCCAAAAAACAATGAAAGCCACCCCAAAGGTCTCTGAGGGCAGCCATTGTCCCCTGGGCCTTGCATTGAAGAACACATACTCCTGGAATAAACTGAGAAAATACAATGTGCTGCACATTGTATTTTCAATGTTCAGACATAGGAATATTATGGTTCTTTAACTGAATGTTGTTCCATGAGAATTGCAGTAAATCCCACTATACCAGTATCGTGACACTACAATAATATTGCTACACACACCCTTTAACCATGAGATTATTATCTCATGATCATATACATGTGCTTCATCTGACATACTAGAGAGGTGAGGCTGGTTGTGTCCCACTGGTCTTGTCAGCTGTACAAAAAAAAAAAAAAAAAGCTGCAGAATGGGATACCACTACACTAGGGGTCAATGTGGCCCAGAACACACAACACTGCAAGACCTGCACTACAGCAAGTAGGCCTTTTTTGTAACAAGTTAGGTTCAAGTACACTAAATATATTCCTATCCCTGGAAGGCTTACAATTCAGACAGAACAATTTGGCCAAAATCACTAAGCTCATCAGTGGGATTTGAGCTCACATTCTTCATTCTGAGCCAACTATCCTAACCATAAGGCAGTGGTCTAAAACTCAAACCCTTTTCAGGGCCACATTTTGGATTTGTAGGTACTTGGCGGGCCTCAGAAAAAAATAGTTAATGTTTTATTAAAGAAATGACAATTTTGTATGAGGTAAAACTTTATAGTTTATAAATCTTTCCTTTTAGCTAAGTCTTAATAATAATATTGTCATTTATAGCTAAAGAGACATATATGATCAAGAAACTGTTTTATTTTTGTGATTATGATAAACATACCGAGGGCCTCAAAATAGTACCTGGCGGCCGCGAGTTTGACACCACTGCCATAAGGCAATCTCCTTCCTGACAAAGAGGAGAGAGAAAACTGATAGAGGTAGGTTAGGGGGAATGAGAAACTACAGTGGCATTAATGGTGGGCGAGGGGGAGGAGGGAGAGAAATTGCTGGAAAGGGAAAGAAGAATATGCAGGAGGACAGATACCGAAGTCCTCAAAATTTGGATAGGATAAAAATGGATCTGCATGGTTTAAAAGGTTGTTAAAGACAGAATATACCTTTCCAACTGCATTTTCGTTTGGCATTCAAGCTATACAGTATTCATACCTATACCCAATGTACACCACCAGAAAAATCTCATTAACTAAGGATGCAAGTCTCCCATTAACCCGTAGTTTATCTGTCCTTAATTTTTTTTTTTTTTTTATCTTCTTTCTTCCCTGGCTAATGACCGCTCCCTCGGGAACTCGAAAGCTTCGTAGCCAGAAAGTAGGACCACAAGCAGCCAGTTGTGCTTCACGTCACACTCCGTTATAGCTACACCATAATCCATTCCTGGATCATGTCACAACATGTTTAATATATGACAGACACCTAGCCTAGAGGTGAAGGAAAGACACTCAAATGGAACCTTAACCTCTTACTTTCCCACCTTCAAAACTCGGACACCAGCTAATCAGAAAGCACAATAGCTGCGAGACCCACGAGAGGAAACATCTCAGAGCCCTTGCGAATGCCACTGACCCAGCAAAACCCTCAGGTCACCTTCCACCGCGCGGAAGTGACAGCGACCCGGACCCGGGGTCAGCGTCTCCCTATCTCGCTGCTGAATTCCCCCCCGCCTCGCGCCACTTCTTACCCGCGACGCAGAAACCCAACTTGAAAAGTCTGGGGGGAGGGGAAGAACGGAGGTTCTCGTAGGCGAGTGCGTGACCTCTGCGTCACTCTTCAGCAGGATGCATTCGCGCGGCAAAGACAACGTGAATGAGCGGAGGCTGGGGCCACGTGACGGATTCGGAAGGGGGCAGAGGGAAGCACGGCCGCCATCTTGAAATACGTGTGCACTGTATAGAGTATATATATTGTATATAAAAAGAAAGAAAGAAAGAAACTCTGTCTCGTCCCGTCAGTGTGTTCCTTGCTCTGCCTTTCCAAAGCGAAACGATAATTGAAGTATCTTGGATTGGTACGGAAAGGTGCCTATTAGCTGTCCGCGTTAGGACTACAACTCCCATCGACCACTGTGACTCTTACGCATTTATGAAGCGCTGTTCCGGCGTCTCTTTCCTACGTCAGGCCTGTTCAGCTTGCCTTTGCCTAGGGTTATAGCTTTGTTTAGGGAACTCAAAACAGCGGTACCTTGGTTTATGAGCATAATTCGTTCCAGAAGCATGCTCGTAAATCAAAATACTCGTATATCAAAGCGAGTTTCCCTAACTAAGGGAAACTCACTTGATTCGTTCCCACCCACCCCCAATCCCCTGAGGCCAGTGGCGCTGCTCTAACCCCCCCCCCCCCAAGAACCGGCATTGCTCCACCCACTCATGAAGGTTCCCCCCCCCCACGCGTGATCCGACATCCCCCCTGCTCGTCCCCCCCCCTGCTCGTGGCCTCCCCCGGCACCCTCCGCTCATGTTGCACCCCCTCCCCACCGCGATACGGCATCAAAAAGGCACCCACCCACCCGATCACATTTCTTACCCCCCATTTGGCACCGGCACCAACGCACAGGACATTACAGTGCCGGTGTCTGAAGATCTGCCTCCGCGCTGGGCCTCGCATGCTCAAGGCCCAGCGCGAAGGAGGCAGATCTTCGGGCACCGGCATGTCCTGTGCATTGGTGCCGGTGCCAAATGGGGGGTAAGAAATGTGATCGGGTGGGTGGGTGGGTGCCTTTTTGATGCCGGATCACGGCGGGGAGGGGGTGCGATGCGAGTGGAGGGTGCCGGATCGCGGGGGGGGGGGGGTGCTCTTAAATCAAGGCACGCTCGGTTTCCGAGGCGCCAATTTTGCTCGTCTTGCAAAACACTCGCAGACCGGTGCACTCGCAAACCGAGGTACCACTGTATTCTTTTATGACCCTTGACAGAAAAGGACATTACCGTATTTTCACGCATATAACGCGCGCGTTATACACATTTTTACCTACCGCGCATACCCCTCGCGCGTTATACGCGTGAGCGCGGTATACAAAATTTTTTTTACATAGTTCCCACCCCGCCCGACGACCGATTCACCCCCCCCAGCAGGACCGCTCGCACCCCCACCCCGAACGACCGCTCGCACGTGCTCCCACCCGCACCCGCATCCACGATCGGAGCAAGAGGGAGCCCAAGCCCTCTTGCCCGGCCGACTCCCCAAATCCCCGACAATATCGGGCCAGGAGGGAGCCCAAACCCTCCTGCCCTCGACGCAAACCGCCCTCCCTCCAACGACCGCCCCCCCCAAGAACCTCCGACCGACCCCCCTGGCCGACCCCCACGACACCCCCACCCCCCTTCCCCGTACCTTTGGTAGTTGGCCGGACAGACGGGAGCCAAACCCGCCTGTCCGGCAGGCAGCCAACGACGGAATGAGGCCGGATTGGCCCATCCGTCCCAAAGCTCCGCCTACTGGTGGGGCCTAAGGCGCGTGGGCCAATCAGAATAGGCCCTGGAGCCTTAGGTCCCACCTGGGGGCGCGGCCTGAGGCACATGGTCGGGTTGGGCCCATGTGCCTCAGGCCGCGCCCCCAGGTGGGACCTAAGGCTCCAGGGCCTATTCTGATTGGCCCACGCGCCTTAGGCCCCACCAGTAGGCGGAGCTTTGGGACGGATGGGCCAATCCGGCCTCATTCCGTCGTTGGCTGCCTGCCGGACAGGCGGGTTTGGCTCCCGTCTGTCCGGCCAACTACCAAAGGTACGGGGAAGGGGGGTGGGGGTGTCGTGGGGGTCGGCCAGGGGGGTCGCGGGTCGGCTGGGGGGGGGCGGTCGGAGGTTCTTGGGGGGGGCGGTCGTTGGAGGGAGGGGGGTTTGCGTCGAGGGCAGGAGGGCCTGGGAAACCTCCTGCCCGTAATGTAGTGGGGGTAGGGGGTCGCCGTGGCTAGGAGGGTTTGGGCTCCCTCCTGGCCCGATATTGTCGGGGATTTGGGGAGTCGGCCGGGCAAGAGGGCTTGGGCTCCCTCTTGCTCCGATCGTGGATGCGGGTGCGGGTGGGAGCGCGTGCGAGTGGTCGTTCGGGGTGGGGGTGCGAGTGGTCCTGCCGGGGGGGGGGGATGTATCGGACGTCGGGGGGGGGCACGGAAAGTCAGGGCGGGCGAAAGGAGAGTCGGGACAGCGCACGGAGAGGCGGGGCAGTGCACGAAAAGTCTGGGCGGGTGAACGGAGAGTCGGGACAGCGCACGGAGAGTCGGGGCAGTGCACGGAAAGTCAGGGAGGGTGAACGGAGAGTCGGGACAGCGCACGGAGAGGCGGGGCAGTGCACGGAAAGTCAGGGCGGGTGAACGGAGAGTCGGGACAGCGCACGGAGAGTCGGGGCAGTGCACGGAGAGGCGGGGCAGTGCACGGAAAGTCAGGGAGGGTGAACGGAGAGTCGGGACAGCGCACGGAGAGTCGGGGCAGTGCACGGAAAGTCAGGGAGTGTGAATGGAGAGTCGGGACAGCGCACGGAGAGTCGGGGAGGGCGAAAGGAGAGTTGGGGTGGCCAGAGGAGAGTCGGGGCGGGCGAAAGGACAGTCGGGCTGCATGCGCGGTATACCCGTGAGCGTGGTATACAAAAGTTTTTGTACATAAAATCGTGGTTTCTGCGCGCTATACCCGTGTGCGCGTTTTACACGGGTGCGCGTTATCTGCGTGAAAATACGTTAGTCTTGTTAACAGTTATGCTGTTTTCGGAGTTTTCCGTGATTAGGGTTACCTTTTTTGTGAAGACCCAGCCCACATTACACCCATTTCCTTGGTCCCCCTTCAGTGTCTCAAACTTTTTTAGCTCTGGCACGCACACTATATAGAGCAAATGTCCTTAGTGCCCTCAGTGCCTCCTTCGTATGTCCTTAGTGTCCCATCCTATGCCCTTAGTGCCTCATATGTCCTTAATGATGGTGTCATCAGTGATGCAGCAGAGGAAATCAGGGTGGTAGAAGGCCGCGAAGCAGCATATTTAGAGTGCTGCGGACGCTGCTGGAGTTGGGAGGATTGTGGTCATCTCGCAGTGGGAGGGTCAGATGGGAGGATCAACGGGGGTTCGGGTGCGCCGAGGAGGGGTGCACCGGGGGGAGGGGGACGATGACGGACACAATGCTGCTGCCTAAAGCACCACACCAGCAGGCCAAGGGAGGCTTTTTTTTTTTTTTTTTTTTTGCATGGCAGGGAGGGACAGGAAGTGATCACCTGTCCAATTTTCCCCGCGCACAGCTTCGGGACGCTGTCCCTGAAAACGAGACATTTCAGCGTCCCGAAGCTGTGTGTGGGAACAACGGGACAGGGGGGGGTCTAAAAACGTGATGGTCCCATTCAAAATGGTCACCTTATGTATGGGTAATTATAACAACAGTGGAATGGAAAGAAAGTAGATAGAATAGATTTGCTAATGCGATGGATAAGCTTTTTTTTTTTAGCACAGATTAACTTGGGAACGCAAACACACATTTCATCATCCACCATCTGCAGTCTTTTTTTTCAATTTAATTTCTGTCAGCTGAAAATCCAAGTTTGCAAAGATAAGAAGATATAAACAGTAACAAAGCCTTGATTGCTTTGTTGCTCAAGTTAGGATAACTACTGCATAGAAAATAAAACTAAAATTAATTGCTGTTAGTTTTCAAAGACCAATCACGTCAAAGAATGATGCTTGTCTGGGTGATTGTATCCTTATGCACACAGATGCTCATAGCATTGACAGACTCATGAATATGTGACATACATGTCATCTATTCGGGTGTATACTTATGAAGGTATTTTTTTTTTTAATGTAAAATTCTGGAATCTCTCATGGCACACCCAGAATCTCTTTGGGGCGCACCGAGACACTGCTTTAAGACAAGTGCTTCTCTCCCTTCTTCCAATCCTCCTCCCCTTATTATAGACATAGAAACATAGAATATGACAACAGGAAAGGGCCACTGGCCCAACAAGTTTGCCCACTCTAAGTTTGCCCCTAAGCACTTCCACGAAGTGAACCCACATGCTTATCCCATTTTTTCTTAAAATCAAGCACATTGCTTGTCTCAGTTACCTGAAATGGAAGATCATTCCAACGATCAACCACCCTTTCAGTGAAGAAATACTTCCTAGTGTTGCTATGAAATCTCCCACCCCTGAGTTTCAACGGATGCCCTCTTGTTGCTGTAGATCTTGTAAGGAAAAAGATAGTGCGGCTTGATAAAAGGAGCCCTTAATGTGAGAAAGCACAAAGATACTTGTCTTGAAATCTTAGCATGTAGAATGCAGAAACCCACTCTGATAATCTTGGCTTCCTATTGCTCTATAGGCTTCCGTGTTCTTGGGCTAATTCACAACAGAAACTATATGAGAAAATATTAAATTGTTCTGTTACTTTCAAGGACCTAATAATTCTAGGAGATCTAAATTTGTACCTGGAGGAAACTAACAATGCAAATACTTAACAATTCCTAATTTTTTGTTCTTCATTAAATATCTTTATTAACCCAGCACAAGTTACTCATATTAAAGGTCACTCACTAGATTTTGTTGCTAGTTTAATCAAAAACAATGGTCACTTACTGATTGATCATATAATCTGGAAATCAATTATCTGGTCTGACCATTTTCTATTAAGCTTTTTTCATAATATATCCCGTGCTCAAAAACTACTGAGCCATTCTCACAGTGTGTTGGCTTGGTCAGGCAAGATTGATTCTGAGAAATTTTGGAATGAAATGGATAACCGCTTAAATTATTCAGATAAAACTTCATGCATAATGTTGTCTAACTGGAACATGTTTGTGACACAGATCATAAATAAAGTTGCCCCTAAAAGAGTTAAAACAAATAAACATTCTTGGTACTATGAATCTGTAGCGTTCTCAAAGATCCTGTTGGAAAATTGGACTACTATGGAGACACGTTAAAACTCAAAATTCATATAATGAGTGGAATGCACAATGTAAAATCTACATAAAAGCTATTGAAGAGTCAAAGAAGTATTATTTATTTATTTAGATTTTTATCCCATTCTCCCAGTAGCTCAGAATAGCTTACAGCAAACATTCACAGTGGAGTACATTTGGGACAATACAAAGACTATACAGTAGTTTAAATACAAGGACTATACGGCAATTTTAGTATAGGTTAAGAATGGACTATACAGCAATTTAAGTAGAAGTTTAGAAAGGAGAAGAGAGGGTAGAGGGGGGGGTTAAGGGGGAGAGGCGTAGACTGGATGAATTTTAGTTGAAGAGGGTCTTTACCGCTTTCTGGAAGGTCATCAATGCATTCTGTAATCTGATTTGGGGGGGGGGGGAGTTGGTTCCAGAGTTGGGGGATGAAGTGGGCTGTAGGAGCGTTTGCGGGCGATTTCTGACAGGAGGGACCTTCCTTGGGGGATGCATAGGTATTTCTCCATTTCCGATCGGAGGGGGCAGGTGGGGGTGTACAGGGTTAGCTTGGATTTTATTTAGGCAGGGCTGGTGGCGTATATTCTTTTGTGCGCTATTACCAGGGCCTTGAATGCGCAGCATTGGTTAATTGGAAGCCAGTGTTCAGAGCATTATGCATGTCTGATTAATGAGGCAGTCATACACACTGAAGCAAGTAAAGCAAAACCAGGAATGCTGATATCGCTATGTGAGTGAAACTGTGAACTTCAAACAACCAACACCCCCAATCTGCAGGTGCCTAATGGGGTATGAATATCATCATAAGTTCACAGGAGGCTCGTAGGAGGCTAATCAGACTGAAAAATGCCGTTTCGCTATTGAAACAAACAAGACTTTTTTACATCAGTGACCCTCAGTGAAGTGTTCATTGTCCATTCCCACTGTTTTTTGTGTGATTTTGAACCCGTGGATTTTTTTGTCCTGTTGGACTTTTGTTGTTTGTCTTTTACAATTTGACATTTTTGCTGCTTTTGACACTATAGATCACCATGTCATGATTTTCAGGCTGAATGAGTTAGGTATTACAGGAACTGTCCTGGCATGGTTTACTGAATTTCTATGCAAACAATCATAAAGAGTACAGAAGGTAAATTTTCTGACCTTAACAAAGTTGGACAGACAGACGGGTCCCAAGTCCGTCCGGCAAGCCCGCCATCCTCAGAATGGGTCTGATTGACCCAGGTGCTTCAAGCCCCGCCCACAAGTGGGGCCTTAGGCGCCTGAGCCAACCGGAATTAGCCCAGTTGCCTTAGGCCCCTCCTGTGGGCGGGGCCTTAGGCCAGTGGCGTACCAAGAGGGGGGCGTGGGGGAAGGTCCGCCCCGGGTGCCAAGCCCTGAGGGGGTGCTCCCGGTCTGGTCCGGTTCCCCCCCCCTGCACCGGGTGTCGCGTTTGGAAACAGCCTGCAGCAAGATCGCGATGCTAGGATCTTTGCCTGCTTCGGCTGTTTCCTCCGCCACGGTCCCGCCCTCGGAGGGGCGGGACCGCGGCGGAGGAAACAGCCGAAGCAAGCAAAGATCGCTGGCATCGCGCGTTCTTGCTGCAGGCTGTTTCCCCAGGGAAATGAAGCGTGGAGACCGGGGGAATGAGCAGTGCTTTGTGGTGGTGGTGGTGGGGCCGAGCCGAGTGATCCTTCGAGGTAGTGGGGGGGCAGCAGGCCTTCAGGGTGGGGCGGGCAGGCAGACCTTGTTGAGGGGGGGTAAACAGGCCTTCGTGGAGAAAAGGCAGGCAAGCCTTCAAAGGGGGGACAAGCCTTTGGGGGGGGGGTGTAGGCCTTCGTGGGGGGTGACAGGCCGTCGGGGGGGGTGCAGTCCTTCGGGGGGACAGGCCTTCAAGGGAGGGCACAGACCTTCAAGAGGGGGACAGGCCTTCGAGGGAGATGTAGGCCTTCGGGGGGGGGGGGGGTGCAGGCCTTCGGGGGGGTGTAGGCCTTCAAGGGGGGGGACAGGCCTTCGAGGGAGATGTAGGCCTTCGGGGGGAGCAGGCCTTCGGGGGGGTGCAGGCCTTCAAGGGGGGGACAGGCCTTCAGGGGGGCAGGCAGGCAGGCCTTCAAGGGGGGGACAGGCCTTCGAGGGGGGTGTAGGCCTTCGGGGGGTGCAGCCTTCAAGGGGGGGGGGTGCAGGCCTTCGGGGGATGCAGACCTTCAAAGGGGGGGACAGGCCTTCAAGGGGAGCAGGCAGGCAGGCCTTCAAGGGGGGGACAGGCCTTCAGGGGTGGGATGCAGACCTTTAAGGGGAGGACAGGCCTTCAGGGGAGGGGGAGCCCTGGTGTAGAAGTACACGGAGGGAAGGGGGAGGGGTTCAAAGAGACGTGCATATGCCGGACTTTAGGTGGGAAGAAATAATGGGTCTGAAAATAGAGGAGAGAGAGAGAGATCATAGACATGGTTTTTAGGGAGGGAAGGAACAGAAAGGGAGAGAAGTTGGACACAAGGGATGGTGTGGAGGGGGGATAGAGATACTGGTTAGGAGGGTAGTTGGGAAAAGAAAGGGAGAGATGGTGGACCCTGGGGTGGTGGGGAAGGAGGGAGAGCTGCTGGATGAAAGGGTAGTTAAGAAAAGGTGGATCTGTGGAGGGAGACAAAAAAAGGAAAGATGCCAGACATCCGGGGGAGAGAAGGGAAACGGAAGGGGAGGACAGAGATGGCAGATGGATGGTTAGCACGGAGAAAGAAGAAAGAAGGAGACCCTGGCAAGCAAGTTATCAGAAGACAACCAGAGCCTTGGACCAACAAGATTTGAAAAATAACCAGACAAAAAAAAGGTAGAAAAACTAATTTTATTTTCTGTTTTGTGATTATAATATGTCAGATTTGAAATGTGTATCCTGGTGTTAGACCGCAAACGTGAGCTAGGATTTAACAGAGAGAGGAAAAGTCCTTTTTGTTTCTTTATTTTATTTACACCACAGCGCCAGTGTGGTTAGGAGAAGCCAAAGGGGGGTGAAAAAGCTATAAAATAAACCCACAAGGATGTTTGGAAAAAAAAAAAAAAAAACCCAATTGGGCAGGAAAATCGAATCGATAAACCAATTCAATAGGCTGAATTGAATCGAAATTTTTTTTCCTGAATCTGGCAGCACTAGTTTGCGCTACTGTCTTAGACTTTAGGAACTGGGATTGGGGAGAGATGGCATCCTCAGTACTTTATAATGCAAGTGAAATGAGGATTTGGTCAGATTTTTGAAGGGTCTGCACTCTGCAGAAGAAAAATATTGTTTAGGCTGGGGACATGAGACAGCAGGAAATGGGAACTTTTCTTCCTTCTATTTTTGTGAAAGGAAAGGCTGAAAATGTCAGAGAGTTCAGTTAAAATATGTGCTTTATGAGGGGTCACGTGATGTGCTCAAGCTAAGCAGACATGCTTGCTCACCTCTCCCGCTTTATCAGGCTTTAATCGCAGCTTTTTCGCCGAATTCCCTGGGCTCGGGCGCTGCTGGTGGCCTCTCCAGTTCGGGCTGATCGGGGGACGCCGGCTGTTGCTTTTTTTGGTCGGTTTTTAAGGTATGCCGACTCGGGCGTCCCGTCCAACAAAATTCCCACAAGGCCCTAACACGCCTGTCAAGATGGCGACGCATACATCTCCTGCTACAGCACTCCCGGGCCCGACGGTCACGCTGCACTCGGAGGCGGTGGAAGAATTAAAACGGCACCTGACCGCCATCCTTGATGACAAGCTGACTCGTTTGCAGTCCTCGATGGATGGCATTAAGGACACTTTGGAGCGGCAGGCTACTCGGCTTCAACAGGCAGAGGAGCGGGTGTCAGTGCAGGAGGACCGGACCGGGGCCCTGGAGGCGAGGGCTTCCGCACTGGAGGAGAAATGCGGGCGCTTGGAGGACAAGGCCGAGGATCTGGAGAACCGCAGCCGCCGTAACAATCTCCGTCTGATCGGGATCCCTGAATCGGTCCTTGATGCGGGCCTGCGGGAGTTGGTGTCGACCTGGCTGCCGAAGGAATTAAATATGGATACTGGAGGAGTGCCTCTACTGGTGGAAAGGGCCCACCGGCTGGGAGCTCGCCGCGAAGGTGATCGCAGGCCCAGGCCAGTTATAGCTCGTCTTTTGAATTATGCAGATAAACACCGGCTGCTGACCTGCTGTAAGGCCAGGGGTGATCTCTCCTATGAAGGCCAGAAGATCTTGATATTCCAGGACTATTCTGCTCGAGTATCGGAGAAACGGCGCGCCATGGCGCCTTATTGCACTCAGCTGCATCAGCGACAGATTCGCTTTGCCCTGCAGTATCCTGCACGGGTCCGGGTGTTCCATGATAACAGGGCTGCTTATTTCAACACTCCGGAGGAAGTCCGCGCTTTCTTATCCACCCTGCCTGGGTGATGTTGGGGGGACTTCCGCCCTTTCGGTTTTCGCCGACTGAGATTGGGCTTGCTGGTGACTTTTCTTTACTTTCCAGTGCTGCAGGGGTGCTCCTGTGGATTTATTGGGATATTGATGAGGCCACTATTCCTTTTGGCTCCTGGTTGTCAGCTGGAGGAGCTTTGCTCAGCCCGCACACTTTCAGGGCAAGACTGAGTAGTGGACTTGGACTTTGTGCGGGGGTCTAGTTTTGTATCTTTGTTCTCTTTTTTTTTCTCTCTTACTTTCTTCTGTGCTGTTCTTTTCTTGCTCCAGCTGTGTGTCTCTGGCTTTGTTAGCCCTTTCTCATCTGCGAGGGACCTTGAGGGAGAGTTACCTGGCAAATAGCACAGTCCACCCTTATACTGGTTCTTGATTTCATCTTCTTCTTCTTTCTAGGACTGTGTTTTTCTCTGTCCCCTCTATATTCTGCTGCGGCGGACGGGACTGATGCTGCTGGACCTCTCTTCCCTGGTGGATGAGGGGCTTGGTGGCCTTTCTCTGTTCGTCTTTTTCCGGTTGTTTTGTGTGCTGCTGGTTTCTGATGTACCTTTTTGAGAGTCATCTACCTTAGCTCTTGCGGGGGGAGTGGTTCTGCTTTAGTCTCTGGGTATGGTCTCTCTTCCTCTATTTCTGGGGCTCTGGGGACGTAATTCCCTCCTTGGCAGCTGTGTGTCTAGTTTACATTTTCTTATTATATTTTCTTTTTTGCATCTAGGGGAGGGGTGAGTAAGGGCTTGGGTGTATGGGGGTCTGTATGACATGGGGGTGGTGGCTGATTGGGGGAAGGCTTTCTGGGAGGGGGGGTTTGGGAGGGTGGGTTGGTGTTTGTGTGTGGTGTGGCTGTGGTTGATTGTGGTGGGGTGTATGGGGGGTGTGGGGGTGGGAGGGGTGGGGCGCTTGTCCTTCCCATGGGCGACTGGAGGAGTTGGTGGATATGTTCCTACTATTGTGGTGTTGTTTTCAGGAGCTGAGTCTAGCTGGGAGGCTCAGGTTCCGGTATGTATGGATGGGATTATTCTATGGGAGTGTTGGTGGCTTTTTTCTCTCAGCAGCTATGGTTAATCTTCAGGTAGCCACTTTCAATGTGGATGGTATCCATTCCCCTATAAAACGTAAGAAAATATTTACATGGCTTAAGCAGCATCGTGTTGATATTGCATATCTCCAAGAAACCCACCTTACTGCCTCCGAACATGAGAAGCTGTGCAGAGACTGGGTTGGGGAAGTGGGCTATTCTGCATATAACAATAGGCAACGGGGGGGGGGGGGTCGCCATATTGGTTCACAAATAGCTACCCTTTCATGTCCATAAGACTATCCAGGATAAGGAAGGCCGCTATGTCTTTCTTCTGGGGGAGTTATGGGGGTATAATTTTCTTTTTTGCAATCTGTATGCCCCCAATGTTTATAGTCATAAATTTTTCTCAGGGCTTCTGGGTCTCCTCACACAATATCCCATTTACCAGTTGATAGTTGGAGGGGATTTCAATGTGGTGGCTGACCCCTCTTTGGACTGTTCTCCTGTAAAGCCACAGCTTCTTAATCCGGACAAACGGGGAGTGAATTTTCTTTGTAGTCAATTAGACCTCGTTGATGCGTGGCGAACGCTTCATCAGTTCGACCGTGAATTTACCTTCTTCTCGCACCCTCATAACAAGTATTCGCGCTTGGATTATTTCTTAGTATCTTCTTCCTTATTGTCCCGCGTCGACACTGTCACTATCGAGGATACGCCGTTATCTGATCATTCAGTGGTAGTGCTGGCTTTGGGGGTTACGGACCAGCGGGAGGAGCGCTCTTGACGTTTTCCGGTCGCCCTGTATAGTGATAAGGATTTTCATACCTTCCTTAGAGCTTGTTAGCTCGAGTATGCTTCCCATAATGACACCTCGGATGTGACCCCGGAAACCTTTTGGGAGGCTTCTAAGGCGGTCGTGCGGGGGCACATTATACAATATGTTGCGACCCGACGTAAAAAGCAGGGGGCAGAGCTTTTGGCTCTCTTGCGGAATCTGGCTGCGCTGCGGCGGAGTCATTGCTCCAGTCGGGATGGGGAAACTTGATTGAATGAGCATCGGTCCAATATAAAAAGAACAAAAACTGAAGCCCCTATGGTAGCTCACTGCAATGAATTTCAACATAAATTTCAACAACTTAAATGTTGGGTCATTGATCAAGTTTCTAAATCCAACAGAGGGGGCGATCGTAACAAGCTTCTTCTAAGAAGGGAACAACTTTGGATTTCGAGACTCCATTCATTAGAACCTCATGGACTCAATAGTCAGATAGACTGGCATGTTTTCTTTTAAATCATTTAAAATAATTATTTTCACTCTAATACAGGATTATGAAGATTGGACATTCACAAATACACAATTAGTTAGACAGATTATAAGGATCTTACAATATGAACATATCTTCTTTATATATTTAAAATTGTAGAGATTGAGTACTCGTTATTCCAAAGGTTCATTTCTGATTGGCAGTTAGATTTTTAGTGTCTCTTTGAATGTTAACGTTATTTTTGGACCATACTCTAAGTTTTTCTTGAATCGAGTAAATCACATAAATGATGGTATACACCACTGCAAGTGTTTTTGGAATACTTGAAAGGCAAATAAATCTAGTGGGTTAAGATTTTGATGAATGCTGCACGTTTACAGCTGTAGTGCTCGTCATTCTATATATCCATCTCTGATTGGTTGTCAAGATTCTTAGCGTCTCTTTAAATATGAGCGCCATTTTTAAACCAAACTTTAAGTTCCTTTGACTGAGCAAAGAAATGAATGGCGGCACACATTACTGCAGGTATTTTTCTTGAATCTAGTAAAGCACATAAATGACGGTACATACCACTGCAAGTGTTTTTGGATTACTTGAAAGACAAACAAACTTAGTGGGTTAAGATTTTGATGAATGCTGCACGTTTATAGCTTGAGTGCTCGTCATTCTATATATCCATCTCTGATTGGTTGTTAGATTCTTAGCGTCTCTTTAAATGTGAGCGCCATTTTTAAACCAAACTTCAAATTCCTTTGACTGAGCAAAGAAATGAATGGCAGCATATATCACTGCAGGTATTTTTTAATTTGCCTGCAAGGCAAACAACCTAAGGGGGTTAAAGTTATAATTAATGTTGTATGTTCAATATAACAGTTGGGCTGATACATGCAGAGTTATATATATTGTTTTGCTATTTGTTTGGTTTTTCTGTTTTTACCGACAAGTTTAAATTTGGCTTTAGGGCAATCAGCCTTGTTGCATTATGGGTCGATTCAGGTGCTTGAATGCTGATGTCTTCGCTCATAAATTGAGTCTTGACATATGTATAAACGCTTTAAAATTAACATATTCAGTGAAATTTCACAAGTAATCATGATTTAAAAATACATCAGTAATGTTGATGTCATCAGAGTCACGATTGGCTACAATGCTTCAGCGTTCTGTTTAAATACGGGCGCTAGTTTGCTTTTAACATTTCGATATGTGGAGTGGGTAAAAGTCTCTCTAACGGCAAGCAAGTATTGTTGATCGATTTGCCAAGTTATCAGATTTAAGATCATTATTTTTTATATAAATACGACCATGCCCTAAGTTATCTCTCACATTCACTGTGGGTAAGAGACTTTTATATACCGCGATGTTTTGAAGGAAATAATGAGTCTGTAGCCATTGTGAAAAAACACTTTCTAAAATTTATTTAAAATATATTGAATTGATGAATGGTTTTATTTAAATCAAAGGAGATAATATTTTAACACTAATACATGATTAAAATCAAGTGAAATATAAGCAGAATAATATACATTTATTGATGTTCTCAACAATAGCACATTGGGTGTTTGATGTAATTTATTAATGATTTATTCAGTAAAATATGTTATATAATGTACTTCTTTTTCTTTTCCTTCTGTTTAAAGATCTTAGAGCAAAATGAAAGTACAACTGGCAAATTAATAAGCCTTTTCATTACTCCTGAAGAAGCCCATGAGTGCGAAACGGATCGGGCCTCCGTTGGGTTATTTAAGATAAGTGCTAATTATTTTCTAAATACAAGTAAAATGATTATCATGGTATTGAACCAACATTTGCTGGTCACTTGAATGCTCATTTGTCAAGAAGGAAAACTTAATAGAGGAAAATTCAATAGGAAATTGATACACACTATATTTATAAGCAAAGTAAAAATATTTTAAAGATTAAAATCAATTAAAATTAGAAAAATAACAAAAATTCAAGGGTTTTTGACCTGTGATGATACCTAACCCCGAAACAGTTGTGACTTTATTGACCACACAATAGGGGTATTTTGAGGTCTTTTTTCCCTTGATTTAAATCACATTATATACACTATTAGTGTTCCATCAATTTTGTTGCATTTTATTATTATTTGGACACTATTTCGTTTTCCATTCTTTAATTCAGTATTATGCATTTTTGTGCCATTTTCCAGGGTGCAGTTTTGGACTTTTGGATTTCTGCCTTGTTCTTTGTACTTGCCTTTTGCCTTGGTACTTTTGGTGTTTGCGCCTCAGGCGCACTTATTGTATTTGATACCTTGTTGTTCCCTTCTCAATAAAAATGATTTAACAAAAAAAAAATGTGCTTTATAAGAAAATATAATAATGTGTTTTATAAAGTTTATAGCATGTGTTGAGAGAAGAGGTGATCTGGGAAATTCTGCTGAGTAAACTCCAGGCCCATTTCCACCCCCCAGTTAGTCCACTCCACTCAACTGGTTCACACACTGAGTGGGTCTTTGGGTGTTGTTCCTGGGTAGTTGTTTTGGGATCTCTTCCAGTGGTTTGTCAGTATCTCCTTCTGGTCCAAGGAAGGAAACTTTGTTAACCTTAGCACTGACCTACAGAATATGTTTGTAACAGCGCTGCTTGTGTGGCATTAGTCTATGTAGTGATCAAAAGAAAAAACCAGACCTTTGCACATTTTTGCACTATATGGTGGGTGTATGAGGAGATTCACATTTCCTGCACAGCTAAGTCCGTGTGAAGTTACCTTGTGCTGTATTTGACAACTAGCAAAGTCTCTGTTTGGAAGGAAAGATCTCAGCTTAAAAATGAAGTGGCCAGAAGTTATGGTAAAAGCAGATAGCGTAGCTGGTTTTAAGAAAGGTTTGGACAAATTCCTGGAGGAAAAGTCCATAGTCTGTTATTAAGACATGGGGGAAACATCTACTTGCCCCGGATCGGTAGCATGGAATGTTGCTACTCTTTGGGTTTTGACCAGGTACTAGTTACCTGGATTGGCTTCCATGAGAATGGGCTACTGGGCATGATGGACCATTGGTCTGACCCAGTTAGGCTATTCTTATGTTATGTTCTCATCTGTAGGGGCCTTTATTTTCACTTCTTATTTTAATGTATTTTTTTTTCTGAGAACTTATCAGTGTTTTTTATAATGGGAACAAAAATGGAAGAGAATTAATGTGTGTGGAATGGGGGGTAACTAATTTCTTCAGCTAAATAATTCAATCCACCTCAACCAGACATAGGAGAACTCACGCACCATTCACACACCCTCCAACCAAAAACGTCAAAAGAAAAAAACAGTTCGACAACCTCCTAGCCATTCGAGCTGCAACACTCGACCCCCAACTCTACAACCTATTGACCTCAACTAGAGAATGACACGGGGAAAAAATCTGTCCCCGTCACCGCCCCGTCCCCGGCCCACCATCCTCTGCACCGCCCCGTCACCGCCGTTCCCTTCACCGCCCCGTCACCGTCACCGCCACCGCCATCCCTTTTACCGCCCCGTCACCGCCACTGCCATCCCATTCACCACCCCGTCACCGTCCCCGCTGCATCCATATAAGCCTTAGTACTGTAATATTTAGCTTATTCCTTTCTTATAAATCAAAGTTCCTGCTGCTGAATTAGAGAAAGAGATGTTCAGCTGGCAGGGCTTTGTTTATAAATTTTTATCAACACAACTAATATACTACTTTATCCTAAAGCAAAAAATAAATAAATAGAATTTTTTTTCTACCTTTGTTGTCTGGTTTCTGCTTTCCACATCTTCTCATTCAATTCCTTCCATCCACTGTGTGTCTTCTCTCTGCGTCTTCCAATTGCTGTTACTGTGCCTCTCCCTTCACCTCCCTCCCAATTGGTCTAGCACCCATCTTCTTCCCTCCGCTCCCCCATAGTCTGGCATCTGTCTTCTTCCCATTCTGTCTTCCACATTTCCCTTCAGGGTCTGTTCCTCTCCACCCTCCTTCAATGTCTGTCCTATTCCTTTCCACCACCACCCTTCCCTCCCTCCTTTACCATCTGTTCCTTTCTACCATCCTTCAGCTCCTCTCGCGTGGCCTATCTATCTACCTTCCTCCCTCTTATTTTCATGGCACGTTACAATGTAATTTGTGCAAGCCACTGGAGCCTGCGAGCTCGGTCCCTGTCCCATCCCCACAAACCATCTCGCTTCTGTGCTCCTATTTTCCCCATTTCTAATATCTCCCCTATGTATCTGCCATTGCCCACCCCCCTGTGTCTATATACCATCCCCATGGCATGTCCCCTTTATGTCTCTGTCCCTATGCCCCATGCACATAATTTCCCCTCTTTCTGTTACCTTCCTGTGTCCAGATTTCCCCTATCTTCCTCTTCCATACCAGTGTGTCTCTTCTTTTCAACCCCATCTAGCTTTTTTCCCTCTTTCTTCCTCCCCCCCTGCTTCTAGCATCTGGCTTACCTGCTTGTCCTTCCCTTTCTTTCCTGCTGTGGGTTTTTCTTTCCATCTTCATCCCCTTAGCCCAGAATCCTTTTCCCTTTCACTCCCTCCTTCCAGTTTGAGCGGGGAACACGGCCGATCGCACGGTCCTCGCAGCCCCCACCCACCTGCCCAATCGATCCTAGTGTTTAGCCAGCTCTCTCCCTTCTCCTCACCTTAGTTTGCAGACTTTCTTTTTCGGCGGCCTGCACGCTTTCCCAAAGAGCCCCCACCCACCTGCCCAATCGATCGTAGTGATTAGCCAGCTCTCTCCCTTCTCCTCACCTTAGTTGCAGGCTTTCTTTTTCAGCGAACTGCACGCTTTCTCAAAGAGCCGCGCACGCGCGGCTGCTCAGTGTTCAATCTTCTGCTCTGCTGCAACTTCCTGTTTTCGGTTGCGTCAGAGCAGAAGATCGAAACTGAGCAGCAGCGGGTGCGCGGCTCTTTGATAGCGTGCGGGTCGCCGAAAAAGAAAACCTACAAACTAAGGTGAGGAGAAGGGAGAGAGCTGGCTAATCACTACGATCGATTGGGCAGGCGGGTGTGGGCTGCGGGGACCGCACGATCCTTCATGCCTCACTGCGGGAACAAGACCATTCATCGCTCCACGGGGCGGTGAATGGCCTTGTCCCCATCGCCGCAGCGACTGCTAGTTTTCGTTCCCCGTTTTGGCGGGTTACCCGCGGCTAAACCCGGTGGCCGCGGGTAAACCGCCACCGTGTCATTCTCTAACCTCGACCACAAACTACAAAACCTTCAAAAAAGAAATAAAAACCCTTCTATTCAAAAAACACATAAAACCGAACTAACACAATCAGAACTGTCCCAAGCATTACCTGCAACTACTCCATATGTACTTCTGATGTCATGACAATTCAGACATAATTTATGTTATGTTATGGTATGTTTGGAATAATGGTTACATATATGAGGTTCAATAAAATAAAATTTTCACTACCTGTTTCTATTATGACCATTTATTCGTTTCATGGTTATTACAAAAATATTTTTTACATGGGGGGGTGTCAAAAAATTATGGGCCCCGGGTGCCACATACTTTAGGTACGCCATGCCTTAGGCACATTGGCTGGGTTGGCTAATGCTATATTTTCTGGTATTAATTTTATCATCTACACCAGGGGTGTCCAATGTCGGTCCTCGAGGGCCGCAGTCCAGTCGGGTTTTCAGGATTTCCCCAGTGAATATGCATGAGATCTATTAGCATACAATGAAAGCAGTGCTTGCAAATAGACCTCATGTATATTCATTGGGGAAATCCTGAAAACCCGACGACTGCGGTCCTCGAGGACCGACATTGGACACCCCTGATCTACACCTTTTGTTTACAGATGAATAATAGAATCTGCCTCAAGAGCCTTGCCGTCTCCATTTCTGCACTTCTCATACCTTGGCCTTACAAGAATAGGCCATGTCTGTCTTCTCTCACCTTTCTAAGTTTTTATTATATGTAGCATTCAAATCCAAGCTAAAAGCCCACTTTTTTGAATCTGTTTTCAACTCTTAACTCACTCATTGCTGTTGGATACCTATACCCACTGTATCATTTCCTCTACCATAATCTCCCCAACCCCAAAATGTCCTGTCTAAATTAGATTGTAAGCTCTTCTGAACAGGGACCATCTATTGTATGTTAAAATGTACAGCGCTGCGTACGCCTTTCAGCGCTTTAGAAATAATAAATGAATAGTAGTAGTAGTAATATGTCATCAGTATTGCTTTGTGAAATGACACACTTAAGCTTCCAGAGCTGTGTTGTACCCTTACAGGGGTGAATCACCAAGGACTACCGTACTTTTGTTGCCTGCCTCCATCTGCTGGTCAATGAACATAACTGACAAGTTTCTGGTCTGATCTGTTGGGACTAAAGGAAAGAAAATTACCAGGAAATAAACATCATTTTTCCTTCACTGTTATGACTGGGCTGAGCGGTATTACATATCTCATATCCACACTCCCAGGCACCTTAGTTCTCTGTAAAAACAACACCCAACAGGGTCAAACACACATGTAACATGCATTATGTTAAAATTCATGACCAGGGGCTTCCCCAACTCTCCTGGCCATTTTCCGGGTCCTGCCTGGACTCCATCTTCTCCAGGTCTTCTCAAGAGTCCTCCCTGACCCTCCATTAACCCGCCAGGTCTTGGTAGCATCTGGTGCCATATACTTGACCCTCTGCCAGTTGCCACCATCCTATCTGGTCCCTCCGCTGGACTGCTCCTCCCAAATCCCCTGCCCAGTTTCCGGGTCCTCCCTGGACTCCATCTTCTCCAGGTCAAGAGTCCTTCCTGACCCTCCATTAACCCTTCAGGTCTTCGGCAGCATCTGGTACCATATACCTGTCCCTCTGCCAGTTGCCACCATCCCATATGGTCCCTCCGCTGGACTGCTCCTCAGTCCTTTGGCCAATGCTTCCAGGATCCTTGGACTCTCCCAGCTTCTCCATCGCTCAGTTGTCTTATCCTGCATGCATGCACTGAGAACTCTTCTAGCCCCTCAGCCATCTTGAGGACTTGCTTGGATTCTTTTTCACTGGTCCCACCTCCAGCTGTCAAGCCTAAGTCCCTTGACTCCAAGCTCTATTGGGTCCCTGGCTACTTCTTAGCTCCTTCCCTGCCAATGAATAGGTCTCTTCCATCATCAGGCTTCAATACAGGGCCCGATTTCTCTGTCGGTGGATTGGTGTCCATAGACTCTCCCACCACAAAGTTTCTGTTTCTCTGCTGCACTAGTCCCTCCTCTCAGGACTGGTCAGCCAGGCTACTCTACTCTGCTACACCAGGCCCCCTATCAGTACTGGACAGTAATGACCTTCAGGGGTTATCAAGAGTGGATCTAAAGCCAGTAAGTATTCCCCTTCCCAAGGCATGCACAACCCCCAAAGAAGCTCTTTGCCTTCTGAGTTCGCTGTGCTGGGAGCTGTTATTTTCAGCACTACAATCCATTCAGGGTGAGTGGACAGCTCCCAGCAGCACTTGCAGTTCTATGAAACTTAGCTCTTCTCTCAGGCTCAATGAGCTCCACTGCTCAGGCTCCCTCTGCTGGCCAGTGACAAGTTCTTCATCCTGTCACATCCATCTTCAAATAACTATTAGGGGAAGGGAAAGAGATTTGATATAATCAAAGTGGTTTATATTTATTATGTGCAGGTACTATCTCTGCCCCTAGTGGGTTCACAATTTTTTTTTGTACCTGGGGCAATAAATGACTGCTTAAATGCTTTTTAAGTGAGCAGGAGTCTCTTCCGCCTGCTTAAATCACTTTGATTATCAGGTCTATGGGTTTCAGAGATCTGAAAATGAATTACAAAATTTAAATGCAAATAATCTGAATATAAACAAGTCCACTCTGTCTGGCACTGGGTATAAAATGTCACATCTCTGATCCCTGGCTGGGAGGAGTTTTTGTGAGAACTCTTTGTTGTCATTTTAGCCATCAGGAGGGACATCAGGAGGCATTTAGGTGGATGGGAGGAGCATTGGGGAGCTCTTTTTCCTATTTTTAGACATAGAGGGGGGTCAGGTTGGTATGAGGAGCATTGGGGGACTCTTTGTTGTCATTTCGGCCTTTGGAGGAGGTCAAGTGCTGATTTATGTGAGAGATGGATCAGATGGGGGGGGGGGAAGAAGAAATCAACAACCCCATGGATCCCTTTATGCAGGTCCTGACCAATATTCAGCCAGAACTTACATAGGTTTCTTATAGGTTCTGGCTGAATATTAGCTGAGACCCGCATAAGTGCCAGCAGTCAGGAGAATTCTGGTCACATACCCAAATATTCAATACTGGTGCCCGGATATGATCCAGTGTTTAATATCTGGGACTAATTTAACCAGCACCATATAAATAACGTCGATCACCACCAGCTGATTATTGACTAGCATATGTTTGTTTGTATAAAATTGTACTTGTCTGAGTTTTTATTAGGTCTGGGTGAATGATTGCTTGTTGTTTGTGTTTCATGATTTCTATGCAATTATGCAAACTGCTTTAATTGCACGAGTAAGTGGCAAGTATAGATAAATTAACACAATTGCTTTTTTCCTAGCTCCGCCAAACCCTCTGTGACACTTTTTCACTAATCTAGCTGGGCTTATATCCAGTGGAAAGCTGGATGGATTCAAAGATTTAATGATGCCCAGAACTTTCCTATTATTTAGTTCAAAGAAAGATGTTAATCATTTCCTCGGAGGGGGGGGGGGGGGGACTTTACTTATAGGTATTAATACTGCTTGAATTTTCTGTAGTTTTTTTAATGTAAGAAAAATTGCTCATTTCTTATTATCTTGTACTCTTACAAGAATTTCATCAAATTGTACCATTGGTGGTTTTGTTATTTACTCTCTGGAACAAATGTTTTGGTTTAATTTTGGAGAACTATAATGCATGTACTTTTATATTATCTCAGTAATAGTATTTTTTGTATGTATGTCCATGACCCAGGCACTGTGGCTTAAACGTACATCCTGTGCTTGGACTTGCACCATTGGTTTTTCAGGATTCTGAACCTTTGATTTCATTTATGTGAGCCAGGAGGCTGAATTATATCTGGGGAGAAACTGCTGATATATTATCCATAGCTCGGAGCATCTCAGAGTTCCATAGACTGACTAAGGAATCAATATTTCGTTCCTTGAACTTAATGAAGAAGTAATCTAAAGTATTAGAAAGATTTTCTGCATCATCTGCTTTTTCAAATAAAATTTAATCCGAGGCATGTCTAATAACTAAACAAAATGAAGCAGTCAAAAGTGATCTGACCATGCAACTTGCTCAACCCTGAGGGAGACCCACCTGATTTACACTACCTTGTTTCCACTCAGGAGTGTGCCTTACCCAATAATGGGGAATTTACCACCCCCACCCCCTCTTTTACAAAACCGTAGCAGTTTTTAGCACCAGCAGCAGCAGTAACAGCTCTGACGCTCATAGAATTCCTATGAATGTCAGAGCTGTTACCGCTGGTAGTGTAGTGTCAAACTCCTGAACATTTTAAAAGAGTGGAATCAACCTGTATATTAAAATATCGTGGAGTAGGCATGTAACTTGTTTCTTAAAAGATCTTCACTATTAGGTTTGCCAGATCACCTGATGAATCCACATAGTTCCATGGTGTTCCATAAACTACAGTGGAACCTCGGTTTGCGAGTAACGCGGTTTGCGAATGTTTTGCAAGACGAGCAAAACACTCAGCAAACTCTCGCGAACCGAGCACTGCCCCGATAAACGAGCACTTACAGCTGCAGTAAGCGTCGCTTCAGGGGGATTCCTCTTCCGTCCGCCGGCCAGCCTTCCACGCCAGGTGCCTTCTGCATGTTGGAGAGACTCTATCTGAGCCCATGCAGCCAAGTGCTGTCCCACCTGCACGTTGCGTATGATCACGCACAACGTCAGTCATTGACGTTGTGCGTGATCATATGGAACGTGCAGGTGGGATGGCACTTGGCTGCGTGGGCTCTCATAGGCTCTCCAACATGCAGAAGGCACCTGGTGTGGAAGGCTGGCCGGCGGACGGAAGAGGAATCCCCCTGAAGTGGCGCTGTGTGGGCTCAGGGATTCTTTAGTAGCTGGCGGACAGACGAGGCATCCCCCCAAAAGCAACACTGCGGGGTTCTTCAGCGGCTGGCGGACGGAGGAGGCGTTACTAGAGACCCGGCACTTGACAGATACAGACCCCTGGGCCACCCCTCGCCACTTCCTCGGCATCTTTTGGGTTGTGGAACAAATTCTCAGTGTTGCCATTATGGCCTATGGGGAAAGTTGCTTTGATATACGAGTACTTTGGATTACGAGCATGCTTCTGGAACAAATTATGCTCGTAAACCAAGATACCACTGTACTAGGATTCTTACGTCTTACTGTTCTGCTTTCAATGAAACATATTTCTTACTTACTAGTTGTGTGAATTTATGCTTAATTATGAATCCTTGCAGTGAATTTCTAATACACCCCTTCCCCTATCTTTTTTTAATGTTGTGTCACAGAATAACATGTTGGGCAAAGCTGAGATGTATTTTATATTAGTGGTACCCAACCTTTTTGACACCAAGGGCCACTTTTATAGAAACACATTTTTCCAGGTACCAGTAGGTGCGGGGAGGGGGGGGAAGAGGATTCGGGGTGGGTTCGTAGGGCAGTTTTATACACAATATACATTACATTTCTATTAGTATTAAGTTATAATATCGTAATAGAAATTATACAACATATCATATTGCAGAATCAGTGGGAGCCCTGGGATTGTTTTTCTGAAACCAGATGATCCCATCTGGGGACGATGGAAGACAGTGACACATGAAGTGTGTTGCTTATGTTCAGTCTACTCCATAATCTCATTTTGGTTACTGTGACTGCAGAAAACGCCAAACAAAGAAAAATCCAACAAGACTGCAGTGAAAGGCGAGTACCAAAAACAAAAAGAGCAGAGAGGAATGTACAAGGTACAGGAACTTTTATTAAAAGTCAATAAAATATTGTAATCCAGAAAATGGTGCCATCAGAGGGAATGCTTCCGGCTCAACTGCAGGGCGTGTGAAGAGGGAGCCGGCCAGCAGGTAAACACTCGGAGATGTTTGTTAGTTTGTTATTAGTTCAGTATTAGACATATGTTAGTTTAGAATAGATAGGTATAGATTAGTTTAGGTTAAGTTAGGGCCCTGCTGAAAGAGTCTACCTTGACGTGGTTGCAGGCTTACAAATCTTTTGGTCAAAGAGTGCGGCGACAGAGAAAAGTATGTGTGTATTCGGCCCATGGAAGAAGGGGGGGTCGGGGGGGAAGGGGTGTGTGGGGGGCCCAATAGGATTGCTCAGTAAGGGGCCCAGAAATTTCTGATGGCGGCCCTGTGCGCCAGGCCTTAGGTCAAAGACCAGTGTCCTAACTGAATCTAGCCTTTAGGTTCTCTTGCCAACACCTGTAAGAAATCACAATGATACCAGGGTTTCAGCTGCACCTCCTCACATTGGAGGGTGGTTGATGGTGTTCCTGCAGGAGTGGAACAGATCACCGTGAACCAATGGGTGCTGGACATCATACAGGAGGGACACAAGATACACTTCCTTCACCTTCCTCCAGATCTATACATAAATTTAAACTAATTTACCCTTCTGTTAGAGGGATTCAAACTTTAGGTAGACTTTCACATTCTTTGGCATTCACTATGGTGAAAGTTTAGAATGATCTCCTTTCAGATATTAGAACTTGCTCCTCATTGATTTGCTTTAGAAAAACCTTGAAAACACATTTGTTTAAGAAATTTCTAACTGATAACTGAAAGATGACTGAATGTTTGATATTTATTGACTTTTTTGTCTATTATCATTCATCAATGTATTCTTAATCTAAAGTTTTGTTAACCTGTCCCTCAGGAGAATGACCCAGTATATAAGGTTAAAGATTTGATTAGATTGTACTCTCTGGCAGGAAGACACTGAAAGTCGGGGTGATTCTGCAGTGTCTCTTGGTTATTCAGGCTGTAGAACCAGTTCCCAAAAGCAAAATCAGGCTCCAGCAGATACTCTTTATACTTCATTGTGACAAAGAAAGACTCAGAAGACTAGAGACCCATCTTGGATCTCAAGTCAGTCAATGCATTTCTATGAATTCCACACTTTTACATGGAAACAGTGTGTTCAGTCATAGCAGAAGTGGCTCTGGGAGAGTTTCTGGCTTTCCTGGATCTAACTGAAGTCTATCTGCATATTCCTATCTTCCTCAGACACCAGAAATATCTGAGATTTCACGTTCTTCTGCAGCATTTCCAGTTTGCAGTCCTATCCTTCGGGTTGGCAATGGCCCCCCCGCACCTTCCCCAAAGTGATGGCGGTGGTAGCGGCATATCTCCATAAAATAGGGTTCTTGGGTGGGCAGACTTGTTGGGACGTCAGCCCTTTTCTGCCGTCATACTCTATGTTTCTATCCATATCTGGACGATTGGTTGATCAGGGCTTTGTCCAGACTGGAGTGTGAGCTGGCGGTTTAGACTGTGGTGTCTCTCCTGCAGCATTTGGGCTGGATTGTAAACTTCAGGAAAAGCCATCTAATTCCATCTCAGAGACTACGGGAACTCACAGCAGCCATTTCCTAATGGCGATCTGCACGGGGCAGGAGTGTAGGAAGATCGCTCCTGCCCCGAAAGCCCGCTAGACCACCAGGTAAGGCCGGGATGCCGGGGGGAAGACTTAACGATGTTTTTTATTTTCTTTTTTTCCCCTCCCCAAAAAATAGCGAATATGTGAAATCGCTGATTCTTGGATGTCCGTCAGCCCTTGGGGGCTGGGAAAAATTTGTTTATATATATATTTCAGTTTTATATGGAAGCAGTTTCTCAGCTCGTTTGAAGCCTGTGTTGGCAGTTAACATTACTTTTAAGTTAATTCTTGAGCAGAACAATTGGTTTAAGCCTGTTGTTACAGATGCTTCTACTTCACGTGTATCAGGTGGCTCTCAGTGCTTGGGTACTAACTATAGGTGGAGCTGGAGTACAGCCGAGGCAGAGTGAAAAATCTCGAGTGGATTCATTCTGCAGCAGCACTTGGCTATGGGCAAATAACCCATCTATCTTTCCTCACCTATCTCTTTTTATATGAGACTGTCCTCTCCAGTGACAGAAACATACATAAGTGCATAAACTCTCTGGTTCTCCCCCCCTTACCCTAGGCAAGAAACTAGTTTAAATAACTTTAAAATAAATTTTTGCTTATGAGATTTATGATTGATAATGGGAAAAAAGCAAAGAGGCTTGCTTCAGTCAACCCTCTTCCCTGAGGGTTTTTCCTGTACCTTTTAAGAACATAAGAAATGCCTTCACCGGATCAGACCTTAGGTCCATCTAGACCGGCGACCCACACACGCGGAGGCTAAGCTAGGTGTTCCCTGATGAAGACCTTGTTAACCCGTATCCCTCAATGTGATTTGCAAGAAGGTGTGCATCCAATTTACCTTTGAATCCCAGAATGGTGGTCTCCGTCACAACCTCCTCCGGGAGAGCATTCCAAGCATCCACCACTCGCTGTGTGAAACAGAACTTCCTGACATTTGTCCTGGGCCTGATGCCCCTCAGTTTCAGTCCATGACCTCTTGTCCGTGTCACATTTGACAATGTGAATAACGATGTTTCTTGCTCTATTTTGTCGAATCCTTTTAGTATTTTAAAAGTCTCTATCATATCCCCTCGCAGTCTTCTCTTTTCGAGGGTGAACAAACCCAGTTTTCTGAGTCATTCCTTGTAGCTCAGATTCTCCATACCTTTTACTAGTTTTGTGGCCCTCCTCTGTACCATCTCCAGTAGGGTTATATCCTTCTTTAGATAGGGAGACCAGTGTTGGATACAGTATTCCAAGTGTGGTCTGACCATCACTCTGTAAAGCGGCATTATGACGTCCGCCGATCTGCTCGTGATCCCCTTCTTTATCATGCCCAACATCCTGTTTGCTTTCTTTGCCGCTGCTGCGCATTGAGCCAACAGCTTCAGGGTCCTGTCTATCAGTACCCCCAGGTCTCTTTCTTGTTCGCTCTTGCCCAGAGTTGCACCTAACATTTTATATTCATGCTCCTTGTTTTTCCTGCCCAGGTGCATTACTTTGCATTTTTCTATATTAAACTTCATCTGCCACATTTCCGCCCATTTCTCCAGCTGGTTCAAATCCTTCTGCAGCTCTTCGCTGTCTTTTTGTGTGAAGAAAGCCTAGCAAAGAACATTAAGAAAGGGGACAAATCCTTCTTCAGGTATATTAGTGATAGAAAAAGAAACACAGATGGGATTATACACCTTAGAAAACCTGATGGGAATTATGTAGAATCTGATACAGATAAAGCCGAACTACTAAATGAATACTTCTGCTCAGTCTTCACCTGTGAAGCGCCAGGGTCTGGCCCACAGCTGCAGGCAAAGCAAAGCTCGGAAGACCCATTTCGGAACTTCGAGTTCACACCGGCTGACGTCTACGGCAAGCTATCAAAACTCAAGGTGAACAAAGCCATGGGACCAGACAATCTACACCCCAGAGTGCTCAGAGAGCTGTGTGATGTCCTAGCGGAACTTTTATCCGTTCTCTTCAATCTCTCCCTGAGTACGGGAAGAGTCCCCCTGGACTGGAAAACAGCCAATGTCGTTCCTCTGCACAAAAAGGGTTACAGGGCAGAGGCTGCGAATTACAGGCCGGTGAGTCTCACATCGATAGTGAGTAAGCTCATGGAAACACTATTCAAGCGTGAATTAGACACGATCCTGAACGAGGAAAATCTACGCGATCCCCATCAACATGGGTTCACCAAGGGCAGGTCCTGCCAATCCAATCTTATCAGCTTCTTTGACTGGGTAACAAGGAAGCTTGACTCGGGAGAGTCCCTGGACATCGTGTACTTGGACTTCAGTAAAGCTTTTGATAGCGTCCCCCACCACAGGTTATTGAGCAAGATGAAATCCATGGGACTAGGGGTTACTCTAATGACATGGGTCAATGACTGGCTAAGCAGTAGGCTTCAGAGGGTGGTGGTAAATGGTAACCTCTCTAAAACATCGGAGGTGACCAGTGGAGTGCCGCAGGGCTCAGTCCTGGGTCCGATCCTTTTCAACATATTTGTAGGCGACCTACCTCGGGGGCTTCAAGGTAAAATAACATGTTCGCCGACGATGCCAAATTATGTAACATTGTAAGTAAAAGCGACTTGTCCGACAGCATGAAGCAGGACCTGCTGTTATTGGAACACTGGTCCTCGACCTGGCAGCTGAACTTCAAAGCAAAGAAATGCAAGGTCATGCACCTAGGCAACAATAACCCATGCAGAACGTACACACTGAATGGGGAGACCTTGGCTAGGACTGTGGCAGAACGAGATTTAGGGGTGATCATCAGTGAAGACATGAAAACTGCCAATCAAGTGGAGAAAGCTTCATTCAAGGCCAGCCAAATGCTAGGTTGTATCTGTAGAAACTTCGTTAGCCGGAAGCCCGAGGTCATTATGCCGATGTACAGAGCCATGGTGAGACCTCATCTGGAGTACTGTGTACAATTCTGGAGGCCACACTACCGTAAGGATATGCTAAGAGTTGAGTCGGTTCAGAGAATGGCCACCCGGATGGTCTTGGGGCTAAAGGATCTCAAGTACGAGGAAAGGCTGAACAGATTGCGGCTATACTCTCTCGAAGAATGCAGAGAGAGGGGGGACATGATCGAGACATTTAAGTACATCACTGGTCGTGTAGAGGTGGAAGATGATATTTTCTTTCTTAAAGGAACCTCAGCCACAAGAGGGCATCCGTTGAAACTCAGGGGCGGGAAATTTCATGGCGACACCAGGAAGTATTTCTTCACAGAGAGAGTGGTTGACCATTGGAACAAGCTCCCAGAGCAGGTGATAAGAACATAAGAACATAAGAAGTTGCCTCCACTGGGTCAGACCAGAGGCCTATCGCGTCCAGTGGTCCGCTCCTGTGGCGGCCCATCAGGTCTATGACCTATGAAGTGGTTCCTGACCATTTCTCTAACCTACCTCTACTTCTATCTGTACCCCTCAATCCCCTTATCCTTTAGGAACCTATCTAAACCTTCCTTGAACCCCTGTAATGTGCTCTGGCCTATCACAACCTCCGGAAGCGCGTTCCATGTGTCAACCACCCTCTGGGTAAAAAAGAACTTCCTAGCATTTGTTCTAAACCTGTCCCCTCTCAGTTTCTCCGAGTGACCCCTTGTACTTGTGGTTCCCCACAGTCTGAAGAATCTGTCCCTGTCTACCTTCTCTATGCCCCTCAGGATTTTGAAGGTTTCTATCATGTCTCCTCTAAGTCTCCGCTTTTCCAGGGAGAACAGCCCCAGCATTTTCAACCTGTCAGCGTATGAAAAGTTTTCCATACCTTTTATCAGTTTAGTCGCTCTTCTCTGGACCCCCTCAAGTACTGCCATGTCCTTCTTGAGGTACGGCGACCAGTACTGGACACAGTACTCCAGATGTGGACACACCATTGCACGATACAGCGGAATGATGACTTCCTTCGTCCTGGTTGTGATACCCTTTTTAATGATACCCAGCATTCTGTTTGCTTTCTTTGAGGCTGTTGCACACTGTGCCGATGCTTTCAATGTTGAGTCCACCATCACCCCCAGATCTCTTTCAAGGTTGCTCACCCCTAGCAATGATCCCCCCATTTTGTATCTGAACATCGGGTTCTTTTTCCCTACATGCATGACCTTACATTTCTCTATGTTAAAACTCATTTGCCACTTTTTTGCCCACTCTTCCAGTCTCGTTAGGTCCCTTTGCAGGTCTTCACAGTCTTCCGTGGTTCTAACTGTGCTGCAGAGTTTGGTGTCATCCGCAAATTTAATAATCTCACATTTCGTCCCCGTCTCCAGGTCGTTAATAAATATATTGAACAGGAGCGGTCCCAGCACCGACCCCTGTGGAACTCCGCTCGTGACCCATTGCCAGTCTGAGTAATGGCCCTTTACTCCAACTCTCTGTTTCCTGCCTGCCAGCCAGTGTTTGATCCATCAGTGGACATCCCCCTGCACCCCGTGGCACCACAGCTTCTTAAACAGTCGTTCGTGAGGTACTTTGTCGAAGGCTTTTTGGAAGTCAAGGTAAATGATGTCTCTGGATTCCCCTTTATCCATCTGGTTGTTTATTCCCTCATATAAGTACAGCAAGTTCGTGAGGCACGACCTTCCTTTGCAGAAGCCGTGCTGGCTCGCCTTCAGTTGTCCATTGTTTTCTATGTGTTCGCAGATTGTGTCCTTAACCAGTGCTTCCATCATCTTTCCCGGAACCGAGGTCAAGCTCACTGGCCTGTAGTTTCCCGGGTCACCCCTTGATCCCTTCTTAAAGATGGGCGTAACATTTGCTATTTTCCAGTCCTCTGGGATCTCCCCAGTTTTTAAGGATAGGTTACTTATTTGGCGAAGTGTTTCCGCTATTTCGTTTCTCAGTTCTTTTAGTACCCTTGGGTGGATGCCGTCCGGGCCTGGTGATTTGTCGCTCTTCAGTCTGTCTATCTGTCTGAGGACATCCTCTTTGCTTACCTCTAGTTGGACCAGTTTTTCGTCATGGTCTTCGTTTGTGATCTCCTCGGGTTCTGGTGATCATGGCCAACAGCGTGCCTGATTTCAAGAATAAGTGGGATGCTCACGTCGGATCTCTATGAGGGAAGTGTAAAGGTATCGCCACCTGAGTGTGATCTCTAGGAGGGTAGTTAGGGAGGGTTAATAGAGTGGGCAGACTTGATGGGCTATAGCCCTTTTCTGCCGTCATTTTCTATGTTTCTATGTTTCTAACTGCCCGACCTAGTTTTGTGTCATCTGCAAACTTGATAATACTGCTTATTGTTCCCTCTTCCAAGTCATTTATGAAGATATTGAATAAGATGGGCCCAAGAACCGAGCCCTGGGGCACACCGCTTGTTACCTTCTCCCAGTCCAGTTACGCAAACCCTCTGAAATCTGTTCTCCAGCCATTTGCCTATCCATCCTAGTATGTCCCCTTCTATTCCATGGCTTTGTAGTTTCCTCAGAAGCCTTGCGTGCGGAACCTTGTCGAATGCTTTCTGGAAGTCCAAGTATATTATATCCACCGGGTCTCCGCTATCGATTTGTTTGTTCACCTTCTCAAAAAATTGAAGTAAATTTGTCAAACATGACTTCCCCTTCCTGAAGCCGTGTTGACTGGCTCTCATCAGGTCGTTATTTTCCAGGTGCTGTACTATGCTGTCCTTGATTAGTGCTTCAACCATCTTCCCAGGAACCAATGTAAGACTCACAGGTTTATAGTTGCCCGGTTCTCCCCTCAATCTTTTTTTGAAGATTGGGATGACATTCGCTATCTTCCAATCGTCTGGTATTTGCCCGGTTCTAATTGACATGTTAGCTAGGGTTGCAATAGTTCTCCAATTTCGACCTTAAGCTCCTTTAACACTCTCTGGTGAATTCCATCTGGCCCAGGAGATTTGTCACTTTTTAGCTTGTCAATTTGGTAGTATATTTGGTCCAAATCCACGTTCAATGTGGTGAGGCTTTCCTCTATTTTTCCCTCGAATACCCTTCCTGTTTCGGGCATTGTTGCAGTGTCCTCATTGATAAAGACAGAGGCAAAGAATGAATTTAGCCTATCTGCAATCTGTTTGTCTTCCTTGATGCACCCTTTTCTTCCTTGGTCATCGAGAGGGCCTACTGCCTCTCTTGCTGGTTTTTTCCCTTTTATATATCTAAAAAAGGGCTTGAAGTTTTTGGCTTCTCGTGCTATTTTTTCCTCGTAGACCTTTTTGGCCTTGTGACACTTTTTCTGGTCGACCTTGTGACAGTTCCAGGCCTCCGTTGTTTTTTCACGTTTCCATTTTTTGAACGAGTTCCTCTTTTCCCTCACTGCATCCTTCACCTCTGTAGATAGCCAAGCTGGTTCTCCATTGTTTTTGTTTCTCCTTCCTTTGGATATCTGCGGAATGTAGAGATTCTGCACTTCGGTGATGGTATTTTTTAGTAGGGACCATGCTTGATCGACCGTTTGGATTTCGGCTGTCCTTTTCTTGAGCCGTTTTTTAACCATGGCTCTCATGCTGTCATAATTCCCTTTTCTGAAGTTAAAGGTTGTGGTTTGGGTCTTGGTTGGTTTCCCCTTCCCGATGCTAATTTTGAAAGTGATCATGTTGTGATCGCTCGCCCCCAGAGGGGCCGTGACTTCCACATCTGTTGTCCTTCCAGTTATGCCATTTAGGACCAAGTCCAGGGTTGCGGTCCCTCTTGTCGGTTCACCCACCATTTGTTCTAGGAAGCAGTCCCCTATCATTTCCAGCTCTTCCCTTCTTTCTAGTGCTTCCAGTTCCCCCATTTTGTTTCTTAAGCTTCTGGCATTTGTGTACATACATTTGAGCTCCCTTTGTGCTACTTTCTTGGACTTTTTAGTCTTCACATTCCTTTTTGTATCTATTTGTACTCTTTCCTTGCCTCTTGCAGTTTCAACATGCTCTTCCCTTTTATCTGAGCAGTTGTTTATAGTTCCCTCTCTGGACTCCTTAGTCTTCACATCCCTTTTTGTATTTATTTGCGCTCTTTTCTTGCCTCTTGCAGATTCAACATGCTTTTCCTTTTTATCTGAGCAGTTGCTTGTAGTTCCTTCTCTAGTGCCTCCTGATGTCCGGGACATCAGTTGGTTGTTGACTGTCGGCTCTCCCCTGATCCTTAATTTAAAGCCTTCTCAATGGTCTTCTTCATGTTTTCTGCCAAGACTCTCGCTCCTTGCTTGGTGAGGTGTAGCCCATCCTTGCTGAAGTATCTGCTTCTTCCCCAGAATGCTGTCCAGTTGCGCACGAAGTCGAAACCCTCCTCTTCGCACCATCGTCTCATCCAAGCGTTGGTCGCTCGTAGTTCATCCTGTCTCTTTCCATCCGCTCTCGGTACCAGGAGGATCTCGGAGAAGGCCACTTTCACCTCCCTGACCTTCAGTTTCCATCCGAGTTAGCGGTGCTGGTCCTTCATTTCCTCCCTGTTGTACTTTCATCTGCTGACATCGTTGGTTCCCACGTGGATAAGCACAGCAGTATCCTCTCCTCCTGCGCTGTCTATGATCCTGGTGATCCTGCTGGCCACATCCTTCACTCTTGCACCAAGCAGGCAGGTAACCAATCTATCCTCTCTTCCTCCTGCGGTGTGGCTGTCCACATTGCGTATGATGGAATCTCCAACGATGATCCCTATCTTCTTTATTCGGGCGTTCCTTGGGGGTCGTAAGTCTGTATCCATGGCGTAGGACCTTCTTCTGTGGTTCTTCTGTCTCCCTTCTTCTGTGGTGCATCCCCAGATGGTCTCTCGTTTCTGTTGAGGGTAATATTGTATCCTTACCCTTTCTCCCTTTGTTTCAATAATTACTTTTAGTTTTGTCTATTCCCCCGATTATTAATTAATTTTTTTAACACAGTAAATATGTAAACCATTTTGGAAAGTAAAAGCGGTATATCAAGACATAATAAACTTGAAACTAGTGATATCCTGTTGCTCATATGCCTTAATCCAGCTCTGTTTGTCTTCCCTGTACACCAGATTCCTCTCCTGCCTTTACAGCTAAGCTGTTCTACATTTCAGGCAGTGGCCTGACCCCTTCTACTTCTTATCCCCTCCCAGCTTTCTATCAGCTCCTATCATTCCAGCATCTCTCCCGGTCTTTCTATCATCCCTTCACCCCCATCATGTCTTCCCTCAAGTCTCAATTCCTCTCCCTATTGTTGCCAATTGACTCCAGATTTTCAGGATGGGGTGATTCAGTCCTGGTTTTATCCACTGCCTGAATATACTAGTCTTGCTTTTCTTAGGGAAATCAAAGGAGGAGACACCAGAACTCCAAGTCCATTTCAACAGTGGGGTGAAAATCAGGCCTGGCTATACTTGCCCTGAAAATCTTGAGCCAATTGGCAACTCTACCCGGGCCTCCTCAGTATCTTCTGTTCTTCCACTCCCTAATACAGAGGCAAAACTGCAGCTGCTGCCTTCTCCCCTTACAACCGAGTTAGGTCAGCCAATATGGCACAGGGGGCGGTGAAAGCAACAGCACAGAAGACAGAAGCCGTTCTGCTTGCTGCATGACGCTCTCTCAGTTTAGTGCAGAAGAGAATATTAGATCTCTACCCAGTACATAAGTGTTTTTTAAGAATGTTATTGATGGATAATTTGTTACACTTTCTGTAAGATATTTTTATAAAATCAATAAACAATGTAAAAATGAGATCTGCTGAACACAAAGCTGTTCCTATCTCTTCAGATCTCTCCGCAGCTTTTGATCTGGTTAGTCATTCCATTCTCGTTTCTCATTGCTACGGGTAGGCAATTCCGGTCCTCGAGAGCCGGAGCCAGGCCAGGTTTTCAGGGTATCCACAATAAATATGCATGAGATAGATTTGCATCTCAAGGAGGCAGTGCATGCAAATCCATCTCAAACATATTCATTGTGGATATCCTGAAAACCTAACCTGGCTCCGGCTCTCGAGGACTGGAATTGCCTAGGCATCTCAGGAACAGTTTTGCTGGTTTTCATCTTTTCTTACCAATAGATGCTTTTCAGTTTTCCTAGTCCTTAATAAGTTGTGGAGTGGCTCAGTGTTCAATATTGTCACCTCTTTTGTTCAACATTTTTTTTGAGCCCCTAGGCACTCCTAATTCAAGATCATTTGGGGTGCCGGGCAGGAGGGACTGGGCGTCCCTCCTGCCGTGATTGTTTGGGAGGGGGGTAGAGACGGGTTACTGCTAAACTTATCGCCGCCGCGATAAGCTCAGCGGCAATTCTCTAACCAGCGCCTGTAACATGGATGTCAGTTAGAGAAGGGTTAGGCAGGCTTGGGTGTGATTCTCTATAGGATGATGTGTGCGAACTCAAAAGCTGCTTAGGCGGCTTCTGAGACCGGGCGTCCTATACAGAATCCGGCCCCAAATGTCCAAAGCAAATGGATGCAAATTTTATGCATGCTGGTAAAGTGAAAGCAAAGGGGGAGGAATGTGACTGACACATGCCCACAAAAGCTGCGCTTACTGCAAAACTCCTGGGTTCATGCGCCAGGCAAAACAGGAAGTACAAGAGCACATCAGCACCCTTCCCCTGTACCATGAAATATCAGTCCCTCACTCACACACAGGCACAATTTGTCCATTTTTTTCTCTCAGTACTACAGGGTGCACGCTTGGGCTCCTTTCTCCTTTCAAAAGAAGCCACAAACTGGCAATTTAATATGAAAAAATGCAGAAGAAATCCTAACATAGTAACATAGTAACATAGTAACATAGTAGATGACGGCAGATAAAGACCCGAATGGTCCATCCAGTCTGCCCAACCTGATTCAATTTAAATTTTTTTTTTTTTTTCTTCTTAGCTATTTCTGGGCGAGAATCCAAAGCTTTACCCGGTACTGTGCTTGGGTTCCAACTGCCGAAATCTCTGTTAAGACTTACTCCAGCCCATCTACACCCTCCCGGCCATTGAAGCCCTCCCCAGCCCATCCTCCACCAAACGGCCATACACAGACACAGACCGTACAAGTCTGCCCAGTAACTGGCCTAGTTCAATCTTTAATATTATTTTCTGATTCTAAATCTTCTGTGTTCATCCCACGCTTCTTTGAACTCAGTCACAGTTTTACTCTCCACCACCTCTCTCGGGAGCGCATTCCAGGCATCCACCACCCTCTCCGTAAAGTAGAATTTCCTAACATTGCCCCTGAATCTACCACCCCTCAACCTCAAATTATGTCCTCTGGTTTTACCATTTTCCTTTCTCTGGAAAAGATTTTGTTCTACGTTAATACCCTCAAGTATTTGAAAGTCTGAATCATATCTCCCCTGTCTCTCCTTTCCTCTAGGGTATACATATTCAGGGCTTCCAGTCTCTCCTCATACGTCTCTCCTCATACGTCCTCTCCCAAATGCCATCCCCAACCTGGAGGTGTTCTAAGCATTAAAGCCAGTGTTAGGTTCTGCGCTGTCTTCGGAGCATTAACTACATAACCAATAATCACCCTGTTTTAAATCCATTTCCATACAATTTGCGCACAGATTTGCATGCACACTAGAGGTTTTTTTGTTTTGTTTTGTTTCTTTTGTAACATGCATGCAGTTCCAGCGTTAATCGCTCCTAGCTCTGGCATTAGGTTTTGAGCATCTGGACCATATTTTTTTAGCTGCTGAAATTCCATTTAAGAGCATACAGATGATGTGAATATAGCTTATCACCTTGCGCAGCCAAATCCCCACTATGTGTTTGTTTGTAATTTGCTCTATGTGGTTAAAACAGTTGTTTACTGTACAGTATATTTAAATTCTAATAAAATAAAACCACAAAGTACAGACAGGCCAAAGACTTCCGTTTCTTTCCCAGTAGCCACCCTTGTTAACCCCTGTCTGAACCCTTTCACTTTTTCCTGTTTCAAACTCCGAGGCAGAAATATGAGAAGTCACACTCTCAGTCTGTCACCTGAAGCAACTAGCAGGCCAGCCTCTCCTGGGCGTTGTCCAATTGACCGATTTGATTTGTGGAACTACTGAGTAATGGATCCCTCCCTCGGATTTCCCCTCCCCCTTCAGCACTAGGAACTTCTACAGTTTTGAATCTTCACCAAACAAGTTTTGAAAATGGTACAGCAGCTTTTCTCTAGAGCTTTGGTGTCTGCTAAATGGCTGGCAGACTGTGTTAAAGCCAATCGACTTGGCCCAAGCTTGCGGGTGCTGGACGCCTCCTGGTACCCTCCAGAAGAGAGAAATGCCCGCAAGGAGTACCAGGAGCGCCATATCCCCGGTGCATCATTCTTTGATATCGACGAGTGCAAGGATAAGAGCTCCCCATATGAGGTGATGTTGCCCAGTGAAAACCACTTTGCAGATTACGTCGGCAATTTGGGTATCAGCAATAGCACCCACGTGGTGGTTTACGATGGCGATCACTTGGGCACTTTTTATGCCCCCCGAGCCTGGTGGATGTTCCGTGTTTTTGGGCACAAAGATGTGTCAGTGCTGAATGGAGGGTTTAAGAACTGGTTGCGGGAAGGCTACCCTGTAACTTCAGAGGTCATTAAGCCGGACCCTGCTGTGTTTCATGCAAAGTTAAATCGATCGCACGTGAAAACCTACGAGGACATGCTGGAGAACATAGGATCCAAAAAAATGCAGGTGGTGGATTCCAGGTCTGAAGGGAGATTCCGTGGGACAGAACCAGAGCCAGGCCAAGGTAAGACCCTACTATTTGCAACTTGTTCTCTTATTATGAGTTAAGGTAGTGCACACAAATATTTGTTGTTGGGTTTTTTTTTTTTTTTTAATTCCTCCTTTTACCAGCAGATGAATGCAAGTTCAGCAACCAGTCAGCAAAGACACACTTGGTGTTTTCATACTTGCTGTTAATTCTGGCCTTCTGTAGTTTCCTGTTAGATTCACTTCTCCCACCCACTTTGACAGAGTGAACAGGGACTTTACACATACTCCATTATTAAATTCCTCATTGGGAGGTAGTTTCACTCCTAGATTTTTATTTTTTGGACGTGCAACTAAATAACAAACTTCAGTGAATGTGAAGAGTTTTGTAGACAATTCTGGAAATTATGTTAGAATATATAGGAACAACATTCCATATTCAAGCCTGTCCTTATAGTGTGAAAAGAACAGTCAGAGGAGTCAGATGTAACCCACAGCCAGGGCTTATTTTCTGGGGAAAGGGCCTAGCATGTATTCTGCCATTTGGTTTCAGCTCTGAAATAGCAGAGGTGTTCCAGAGGCATAGCTAGAAGTCCAATTTGTGGAGGACCCATAGGTGGTGGTGAGGAAACGTTTCCTCTCAGTTCTGCTCTCTCCCCTCCTGTGCTCGTACCTTTGCAGCTGGGGATGCCCAAGCCCTACCAACTGAAGTGATTCGCTGGCCAAGCCCATACTTGTGCTGCCTCAGAAATGAAGAAGCCAGTGGGGTGCTTCAGCCAAGGATGCTTGTTGGCACTTCTGCGCATTCTCAGAACTGAGGGTGCATGGAAGTGTTGGCATCTGCGGTAAAGCACCGCACTAGCTTTCTCCCTACTAAGGCAGCACAAGCCGGGGCTTGGCCAGCGAATCTCTTCGGCTGGCAGGGCTTGGGCATTCCTGACAGCTATTCAACAGTACTGCAATTTTGGAGGGGGCTCAGCCGCCAAAGCTCTCCCATGGCTATGCCACTGATCTGGTATTCTATTCCAGCCCCCTCCATTTCTGGCAGCCTATATGGGTGAGCTTGGAGCACAGCAGAGAATAGTCACTCTGCTTCCTGATGAGCATTGGACTCAAGCGGTAGGACAGAAGAATTGGTCTCCCCCTCCTCCAACTAATAATAAATTATTATTAAATAAAACCCGATTTCCTAACAAAAACTAAAACTGACATATTCAGATATTAGGCAAAGATAATCACAAAACAATACAATTAATCAAATACACATAGTAAAAGCACTCCTAAAAAGCCTGTATTTCATATACATTCAGGGGGAAAAAACCCTCAAAAATGTGCGTATTATAAATACTCATAAGAAGCCCATATTTTATATATGAATATCTTAACAGTCATTAGGCAAAAACAAGCCCAAAGTCACTCTACTTCCTAATCCCTCACCTCCTTTACAGTTCTATTTAAGGGACTGCAATTTGTAAAGTTGGTTTGGTAGCCATTGACTTTAAAGGTGAACTGAGAATGCTCATGCACACAGCCAAGGGTCTTTGGATGCATACATCTCTGTTCATCTATGTACCTGAGTCATGAGTATTTTTTTAAATAGGATCATTAATTAAAAAATAGCAATTCTTCCCCACATCCATTTGTACAATAGGGGAAAAAAAGAAATGGAACAAATTTAAACTCTTTACACATGCATATACAGAAAAAGAGATCTTTAACAATTGATAGGTTTGTCTTATCATTTGTTCTTTAGCCTAGTGGCAATATTCTTTAAATGACTTTAGTTAAAATTTAACTTGTACAAAGGTTTGTGCTTTACCTGTTAACATTGGGGCCCTGATTCTGTCCCCCCACCCCGATTGCCAGCAGGAGGGTGCCCAATCCCTCTTGCTGGAACGCCGCCTACCCAACACCCCCGATCACCGGCAGGAGGGTGCCCAACCCCTCCTGCTGGAACGCCGCCCACCCGACACCCCTGATTGCCGGCAGAAGGGTGCCCAACCCCTCTGCAAAATGCGTCCCGATTTTAGGCAGCTGTAGGCGTCCTACAGCTGTCTAATCAGCCAATCAGGATGCACGTTTTTTTAAAAAATGCTCCCCGGGCTGGCCGCCTATATTGAAGGCGCTCTGGGAGCCTAGGAAGGCTCGCAAGACCGCCTAAGCTCACCTAAGGGCCTTAGGCGAAATTAGGCGGCCCTATGCATCTCCCTAGTAGAGGAAGAGACGCTTACAATGTAGGCCAGCAAAATGCTGGCCTACATTGTAAGTAGAAGCGGCCGCTATACTTATCACGGCAAGGGGTCCCCCCACCCCAATTGCCAGCAGGAGAGTGCCCAATCCCTCTTGCTGGAACGCCGCCTACCCGACACCCCTGATCACCGGTAGAAGGGTGCCCAACCTCTCCTGTTGGAAGGCCACCCACCTGACACCCCCAATTTCCGGCAGGAGGGTACCCAACCCCTCCTGCTGGAACGCCACCCACCCGACACCCCCGATTGCCAGCAGAAGGGTGCCCAACCCCTCCTGCTGGAGAATGCCCCCCCCTTTGCCCCCCGCCGCAATAACACTCCCCAATGACCCCCCTAACCTCCCCCCCAACTCACCTCTAATTGTTGGCCGGCCGGCCAGGTCTTGCTGCCGTCCAGCCGGCAGGCCCACCTCGTCGAAATGAGATGGGCCCGCCCCTTCCCGGCCCATTCCCGCTAAGCCTAAGGCCTGATTGGCCCAGGCTCTAGAAGCCTGGACCAGTCAGGCCTTAGGCATAGCGGGTCCGCCCATCCCCACTAAGCCTAAGGCCTGATTGGCCCAGGCGCCTAGAGCCTGGGCCAATCAGGCCTTAGGCTTAGTGGGTATAGGTGGGGATGGGCAGACCCGATAAGCCTAAGGCCTGATTGGTCCAGGCTCTAGGCACTTGGGCCAATCAGACCTTAGGCTTAGTGGGGATGGGCTGCGACCGCTATACCTATCATGTCTACTCTAACCCGATTCTGTAACCAGCGTCTGTAACATGGACGCCGGTTACAAAATCGGGGTTAATGTATTCCCGATTCTGTATAGGTCACCCCTCCTGGTGTCTACATTGTGGGTGTCTACATTGTGAAAGAGGTGAGCATGGAACACCCCTAACTTTGGTAGGAGTGCAAAGTTTGTACTGGTTTAATACACAAAGCATTGGAGTCTTTTATTAATGATTAATGCATGTTATTTACAGCAAGGCCCAAAGGAATAATATTGACCATATAGCAGATAACATGTGCTAATTGTTAGTAAACCCCCCCCCCCCCAAGCTAGCTGTTCTGTTCTAAGATTATATATTATAGGATAGGATATAAGTTAAAAGGCTCCGGTGTGAACCAGTGCCTGAAAATCTGAAGAATAGTCTGAAAATAATCCAATTTTAAAAACAAGGTAATATAAAGAAATAAAACAAAAAAAAATCAAAGGAAATAAGGTGATACCTTTTTTATTGGACTAACTCAGTGCATTTTATGATGAGCTTTCGAAGGTAACCCTTCTTCAGATTAGGAAAAAAGCAAAATTAGTTTGTGCATGTTATTACTAAGGGCCTCTTCTACTCTATGAGCATTGGGAGCAGCTTGGGCCATTCAGCGCGGCTCCCCGCGCTAAAACCACAGGGCAAATGAGGATGTTGGTGTGTTTATCTGAGAAATTCAGAGATTATATGGTATTGTGTATATTTCTTTTCTTCTATTGCATAGGGACATACCTGTAAGAGAGAGAGCCATTTATTTGCACAAGAACTTGTCCTTCTTGCCAGAATCTTACAGTATTATATAAGGTGATTTACTTTGGCAAGTAAATTTTGGACTATCTCCAATCAGGACTGGCTGTAGGGGTTAGTAACCAGAGCAGTTGCCCTGGGACCCATGCCTGCCTTCAGCTGAAGGAAGCAAGGCCCAAAGCAGGGTTTGGGGCCTGCTTCCCAGTTTCTGCCCTGGGCCCTGTTATGGATGCCGCCAGTTAAACTTTTGGATATAAAAGAAGAAGATGTGGGCTCTCAAATTAACATCCTACCCATTTCAAAGAAATACTAAAGAAAAAAAGGGGTATTAGGATGATTATGAAAATATAATAGTCTCGTTGTCTAGAAAGATTTAATGATTACCCAAAGGGGTTTTCATTTCTTAAAATAGTCTTCTATAAAGATCTCTTTTTAAACACCAAATACTACTAAGGGAGATAAGCATATCATAAAATTTAGGAACTCAGATCATAGGACCTCCTATGATCAAATAACGTTCCAGGTCCGCATCCTGTAATCCACTTTTTTAAAATCATATATGCTCACTCCTCCCACCCTACCTTATAAATTAATTATGTGATATCTGTGTTGTCGAAACTACATCTGTGACACTAAAACTGGATTTTTTAAATTTTTTGTTTAAAGAAAATAAAAAAAAAATACTAATTCCTTATATAACATTCATTTTGGTCAAAGCACTAGTTTCTTAAATGTCACCATAACAATAATGATGAAGGCAATACTTATTTTATAGTGGAACCAACCCAGTCAGCGCTGAATCCAATGTATCAACTCCCGACGCCCTCTATTGAAATTGTGGGCGTTTCAATCTATCACAGATCTTCCTTGGAGGATTTTTGTGCTGCCTTTCTATATGTGAAGAATAGTGCACCTATTGAATTAATCATACTCATGCTACTGCCCCTGTTGTTAGAAATCACTACAATGGTCAATACAATATTTCTTCTCAAAGCTTGTTACGGCCGTTTGTGACGCAAATCTTAAGGAATTGAGGCTAAACTGAATTGCTCTTCTTCTGCCTATGCTGCTCTCCTTCGTCAGCTCAGCTGATCAGGGCTCCAAAGCCATGTAAGAAAGCTAAGAAGCATAAATATGTCTCCTTTGCCAGACATGCCTCGGCATCTTCTTAGGCTTCAACTGCCTCAAAGTAATCTAAGCATCGATGTATGGAGGACCAATCGCCATCTCTCCAGCTGGTATCTTCTAAGAGGTCCCCAATTTCTCTACACCCAGTATCACAAGTGCCTTCTGTACCTTTGCCTACATCGGTACCAGCACCATCGATACAAGAGCAGCTTCGAGCACTACTTCAACAAGAGCTTGCAAGGATACTGCAGTCACAGCCTACTCAGGCTCTAGCAGCTTCCATGCCATCCACAGCCCAGCCTGAGTATGTGCAAGCATACTGGCCCAAACAATGCTCCAGGAATCCATCTTGATGTTGAGCATCGACATCCCGGAGATACTCTATACACGCATCATCCTCGAGAGTGTGATTCAACTGTTTCGCCTTGACACATCCTCGACGTTCATCTCAATGCTCGACTCAACACTCTGCTTCAGAGACATCTAGAAGAGAATACTTTGAGTCTGATTCTGTCCTATCACCACATTCCAGTGATGACTACCCTGACTCCTCCACATTTCAGATCTCTACCTGGAAGCTATCTTTCACTAGCTTTGTGCACCAGATGGATCAGGCTCTGCCTATCAAAATTGGAGTCTGAGTAGGAACCTCAGGCAGAGTTGATGGAACTCTTGGACTATGAGTGGCCTAAATCAAAGTCTCATGCCACACTGTCATAAGACACTCTCTTTAAAAATTGAGAGACCCCCCTCTTACCATTGCAGTGTCTCTTCATAAACTTGGCTTTCTCTACAGAATACAGACTTGCCTTGGCTTTGATAAACCTCAGCTTTAACATCAGTCTTTGGTTGTGGAGTCTACACTGAAGCGTGCTAACAACTCTTACTAATATACTAACACTCCATCAGGTAGAGAGGCCAGAATCTTGGATAAGTTTGGCAAAAATATATTCCAGGCATCCATGCTCACAAACAAAATAAAGGACTACCAATTCTACATGTCCATCTATGTAATGTTAATCAAATTTTTTATTCTGCCTTTACCTATTCAGTTAAAACTCAGATTACATTACAAGAGGTTGCGTCATTAATCCAGGGAGTTATAATGGACAGTTTGACATGAACGTTCAATAGAGTTGCTAGTACAGGTAGATCAGTACAATTATTAATACAGTTAAGTCATAGTTACAAATACATAGTTGCAAGTTCAAGTAGGTCATCGTTGGCTTATTTTTTTTATCTTTATTTTTATTGATTTATAATATATCACAAGTAAAACACTTGTTACAGAAATACAGAACATAGAATTTTTTCAAGAAACAAAAGATAATCCAATTCCTTTCTTAGACCAAAATTAAACAGGAAAATTAAATAATTAATTACAGGAAAGCTGACTACGCTTGACAAACCCACAAAAACTTAAGATCCAGCCGATTGTCTGAATTAAATTACATTACTTCAGAGATCTTTTTAAGGTCTAGAAAGGCTCTCAATTGTGATGGTCAAAAGAAAGTGTGCTTAATCCCCAGGTAGCGAACCAAACATTTACAGGGGTATGCTAAGAAGTAAGAAGCCCCTAATCTTTTTGTTTCATCACGCATAGAAAGAAACTCTTTTCTGCGATCTTGTGTTATCTTGGATACATCTGAATAGATCCAAATTCTTTGTCCAGAAAATTCTTGATGTCAATTCCGAAAGTAAAGTTTTATTATATGGTTCAAATCTTGTTCGAAAACAAAGGAGACCAAAAGTGTCCCCCTTTCCTTAACATTGGAAAGGGATTCCTCCAGAATTGCAGTCAAATCTTTTTGCACTACCAAATTTCCTTCTTCATCAGCTTTAGTCATAGTAGTTGGTATATAATATATTTTATTAAAGGGAGGAATAGCTTGTTGAGGAATTTTGAGAATCTCCATTAAGTACTTTTTTAAATAGTCATGAGGATTTAAAGCTGGAGATTTTGGGAAGTTTAGTATCCGTAAATTTAGCCTCCTGTTATAGTTCTCAAATTGTTCCAGTTTAGAATGAACATATACCTTATCTCTAACCAGAGTTGTTATTACTTCCTTCAAGTATTTTACTTCAGTTTTAGCACAAGTCATTTGTTCAATAGAGTCATTTTTAGTCTGTTCTATAAATTTGACAAATTGTCCACTTTCCCCGATAGTCTAAGTACCTCTTGTGTTGAAGCCGTTAGCTTACCATCGAGCCTCTGCAGGGCCTGTCAAATGGTCTCCAAAGTCACCGCCGGAGGAGACAAAAGCAATGATGAACTCGCTGAGGCTCCCAAAGTTGGCTGTTCGGCTGTCTTCCCCACGGGTGCTCCTCTCTCCAGGCCCAGGTCCAGGTCTGCGACTTCCGGCCCTAGAATCCCTACCGGGGCAACTGTGCTGATGTTGGACACGGCAGTGTGCTGGATATCAGAGGGGACAGTGATACTTCATGCCCTAGTAGGCTGGATGCTCCATTGTCTAAGCCTGCAGCGGGGCCCTCTTCTCCCGACGACAGGGTTGCTAACTGGCTCAAAAACCTCTCAAGGGTTTGCTGCTGTACCGGCGTGGAGATTCTGAGAGAGTCATTCTCAGAACTCCCTTTCTTTTTGTATGAGGCATTCCAGGGAAAAAACACCATCTCGGTGTTGAAATCTGCAGAGGAATTAGCCGGCTCCATGGGAGAGATAAGAGAAGCCAGTGTTAGCGTGCAGCCATCTTGGATTACCCCCTGTCCATCCATCGTTGGCTTATTGTTATGTCCCAGCAGTTGCATTACAGTTTAAAAATGTGCTTTTGCAATTACCATTTCAGTTACTTCAGGGTTGGCTCCCTGTCTTGATACAGAAATGCTTTTAAAAGTTTTCTGAATCTGAGATAGCGGTCACAAGATCGTAGTGTAAGTGGTAGTTGGTTCTAGCATTTTACTAATTGATATGGAATGGATTAAGTAATGTGCCTGGTAGACTTTATACTGATGGGAATTTTAAGTGGAAAAGATTTCTGGTGGATATGTTGGAGGTGCCCTGAGGTAGGATAACCAACTCTGTTAGGTAGTTGGGGGTGTTGCCTGTCGGGATCTTAAAGGCAGTGATGCTTAATTTAAACTTGATCTTTGCAGTTATGGACAGCCAGTGTAGTTTCATGTAGTAGTGCTGTAGGTATTCCAATTTTCATAGTTTGTATATGAATCTTATTGCTGCATTTTGAACTAGTTGTAGATGCGATAGTAACATTTTAGAGCAAAGAACTAGTATTACATTATAGTAGTCTAGTCAAGATAGGATTAGATTACACTACGATTCAGAAAGCCTCTGCATCAAAGTATTTTCTGATGGATCTTAGCTTTCTCATCATAAAGAAAGATTATTTTATTATTGATTATGCCTGGCTCTTCATGAATAGGTGGTTATCAATTTCTATTCCTAAGATTCAGGATTGTAGTTCTAGTAGAAAGTCTGCGTCTTCTACTGTAAACCTTGGAGTATAGTGTGGGTCAGTTGAGGGTCCTAGCCAAAGGAATTTGGTTTTATTCTTATTTAGTTTGAAGCAGTGGGTTGAGGTCCAGTTTTCTACGATGTGGACACATTTTTTGACAGTGGTGAGGGAGTTGGCTAATTCAGCCATTACAGATAGCATTATCATAATGTCGTCTACATAGGTGAAATGTTTTATTCTTGCAAGATCTAGATTGACTTCTAAGGATTGCATTAGAAGGTTGAACACTGATGGTAAAAATGGGGATCCTTGGGGGACCCCGCTGGGAGGATGTCAGCTGTCAGAAAGTTCACCATCCTTACGAGTGGTTAGGAAACCTTGGAACCAGGAGAGGACTGGGCCACTCAATCCAAAATCACTGAAGATCTCGGACATTTGATCGAGTTGTTCTGTAACATATCCTTCCATCATTTTGATAAATTGGGGGATGGAAGCTACTGGTCGATAACTGGGGGCTGAGTTTTGGGTTCTTGGGAATGGGCATTAAGCCAATCCCTCCTCCTGATTTGGGAAAAGGCTGATTTTTAGGTGATAGTTGAGCCATTTGGGTTATTTTTCCTATGGTTGTTAGGGTGGTTCCTTTGATCACGTAAGGTGGGTAGGTGTTGAGTGAAGTATGCTTTGAAGTATTTTAGGAAAAAACATTCTGTGTCTTTGAATTTAATCTCTTCAAAATCTTTCCAAGATATTTCTGCTGGCATTTCCATAGGTAGTTTTGTTGTGGTGAGTCTATCTGGACGGGAGGGGGGAGGGGCAGTAAGATGGTCTTGTGTGGATTGAATCCTTGTTTTAAAATAGTTAGCTAGTTCTGATACTGTTGGAATAGAGGATGTTGGATGTAGAAGATGTTGGGATGTCGCCATTTGTGATCTTGTTCATGTTGATTATGTTATCTAATATTAAGAGACGTTTGTTTATTTTAAGATTATCTTCTGTGCTGATCAGTGAAAAAACTGAAATCATTCCTCTTTGATACTTTAACAACACAGATCTTTTCTTTCACATCTCCCACCTAAATATCCCCCCTCGTCTCCCCTTCCCTCTCTTTCCTGCCCCTCTCCTCTTCCCTTCCCTTCTCTATGTAAGTCGCCTTGAGCCTGCATAGGTATGCACGACACAGAAATAGAAGATTAGATTAGATTAGATCTTTCTTCCTTTGCATCATTAGTGATTTATATTCTAGGATTTTCTGCTGCCACATATAGAGGCATTTTCAAAACACAAACCCCACATTGTTTTAGGTTGCTGAAATTCCATTTAAGTGCATATGGATGACATGAATATAGCTTCTCACTTTCCATAAGGAAGTTCCCACTACTGTATATTTTTGAAAATTTGCCCTGCGCGGTTTAATAAAATAAAACCACGAAGTACAGAAAGGCTCCGAATAAAAGCTATTCTCTTCATTTTCTTTCCCACTGGCCATCTTTTTTAACTACTGTCTGATCCCCTTGTAATTATTTTTTTAACTCCAAGATAGAAATTTGAGAACGGACACTATTACATGAAGCAACTAGCAGCCTCTCCTGGGCGGTGCTCAGTTAGACAGTTTGATTTGTCGAACTACCCAGTGGTTCTCCCTCCGTCTTCCAGCACTAGGAGCTTCTGCAGTTTTAATACTTCATCAGACAAGTTTTGAAAATGGTTCAGCAACTCTTCTCCAGGGCTTTGGTGTCTGCTAAATGGCTGGCAGATTGCATTAAAGCCAATCGACTTGGCCGAAGCTTGCGGGTATTGGATGCCTCCTGGTACCCTCCAGAAGAAAGAAATGCCCGCAAGGAGTTCCAGGAGCGCCATATCCCTGGCGCTTTATTCTTTGACTTTGATGAGTGTAAGGATAAGAGTTCCCCATATGAGTTGATGCTGCCTAATGAGAATCAGTTTGCTGACTATGTAGGCAACTTGGGTATCAGCAACAGCACCCACGTGGTGGTTTATGATTGTGATCATTTGGGTATTCTTTATGCTCCCCGAGCCTGGTGGATGTTCCATGTCTTTGGGCACAAGGATGTGTCACTGCTGGATGGTGGTTTTAAGAACTGGCTGCAGGAAGAATATCCTGTAACTTCAGAGATCATTAAGCCAGCCCCTGCTGTATTTCATGCAAAGTTGAATCGGTCGCATGTGAAAACCTATAACGACATACTGGAGAACATAGAATCCAAAAAATTTCAGGTGGTGGATTCTAGACCCGAAGGGACATACCGTGGGACAGAACCAGAACCTGGCGAAGGTAAGAAAAATATACTATTTGCAACTTACTCCCTTGCTACGAGCTGAGGTGGTACACACAGTTTTCCAGTTTCTCCCTTTAATCAGCAGATAAGAGCAAGTCCAACGCACAGAAAACCAGCCAGCAAAGGCAAACTTGATGTTTTCCCTACATGGTCTCAATTTTGGATAAGCAGTTTCCTCATAGACCTCTCCCCCCCCCCCCCCCCTGTACATTCACACTACAAAGTGAACAGGGACTACTTACACATGCCCCATTACCAAATTCCTCCCTGGGAGGTAGTTTTTTAACTCTTAGATTAGAATTTGAGCCATCGAAATAAACTATCCTCCCCCCTCCCCCCCTCTTTTAGAAAGTCCTGCTAGTGGCTGCTGCTGCAGAAATCACTCTGGCATCCATAGGGAATTAATGGACATCGGAGTATTTACCATACAGTTTTGTAAAAAAAAAAAAGTCCCAAGTGAATAAAAAAGAGTTTTGTCATCTTTGCCTATAACTGTCCTGAAGAAGAAGGACATGCCTTCAAAAAAAAGCTTATCAAAAATTGTATGTAAGTTAACCAAAGAAAAGGTATCACATTTATTTTTCTTTGTTTTATCTCTATCTATTATTACCTTTAATGTGGAATAACAGAGCAACAGCACTACTGTAGACAATTCTTGAGTTAAAGTTTGCTATAAAGAAAAAGCATTCTGCGTTCCAAACATGTCCTTAGTCCAACAGTGTGAAAAGAACAGAGAGAGGAGTCAGATGTAATCCAGAACCAGGGCTTAATTTGTGGCCTTGTCTTTAAGAGGAAGATGCTCAAAACTTCAATCAATGGCAAGCAGAAAACTTGAGGCTAATGGGGGGAGGGGAAGCATGCTGGACACATGCACACAAAAGTTTCACAGTAAGCATGGCTTCTTGAGCGGATTGTCCAAACACCCCCCCCCTAAAAAAAAAAAAAAATCAGCACTTATTGATGCTTATTCTTCTGCAGCTAAATATGAGCCTTGCAAAAATTGCTTTTTATATTGTTGATTTACACTGTTCTGAACCAGCGAGTGTTACGAGATCTCTTCCCACCAGAAGATAGAGATAGAGAAAACTGAATTAATCCTGTGACATATTGTATGATAATGTCTGGAACAGTCTAGTATGTTTCACTACCTTCCAGCAGGTGGTACGTTGTATTGTGGTGCTTGTCTCTGGCCTAGCTTCCTACTCTGCTGGCTGCAGCCGTACAGCGTGATCAAGCCTAATGGCTGCTCTGAGGTCACAGGACCGTACCTAGTTGAGCTCAGAACTTGGTTCTACAACCCCCCACTCACACTCCTTAGTGCCATTGGGCAAGGCTCCCTCCTATCCCTCTGTACAGCAGCTTTCTATCCCTCCCTCCCATCCCCATGTACAGCAGCTTTCCATCCCTCCTATCTCCCTGTATAGCACCTTCTGACGCCCCCACCCCCACCACCACTACTTTGAGATCTGACATACCTTTGGACCTCCCAAAGCAACAGCAGCAGTACTCGGCTAGCAGAGGCAGCGCTGTGAACAGGCTGCTTGCAGCCTGCACCGCCAGGGCTTTCCTCTGCTGTATCATCAGTGACATTTTCAATGACACGGCAGAGGGAAGACCTCGGCAGGGTAGACCGCAAGCAGCCTGTTCAGAGTGCTGTCTCTGCCAGTTAGCCATCGCCACTGCTGCTTTAGGAGGCCTCGAAGTATATCAGATCTCACTAGGGAGGGGGGAAGGTGGGGTGTTAGTCACTGAATTGATGAGTCTGATTTTTTTGGAGAACAAATCAATTTGAATCAGGCAGCATTAATTTAGAGCTGAAGGTTGTAAGAGGGTATGTATAGGGTTACCAGATTTGTTCAAGAATAAAAGAGGACATATGATCCTGCACTGTTCTGCAAGCTCGGAGGTCCTCCAGACATGGCCCCAAGCTTGGAGTCTTCCAAAACCCAGACAAACTGCTGGATTTTGAAATTTCATCTAGACAACTGGACAGTCCTCTAAAAAGAGGACATGTCCGGATTTTCCTAGACTTCTGGTAAACCTAGATATCTATAAAGCAAATTTGATATATTTTATTGAATGCCCGCTGTAAAACGGTTGAGATCTGAGGCATGAAGGGCAGGGATGAATCTAGAATTACCCCAAGTACCTTGGTGGAGGTAACTAAGGAGACAGGTGTGGAAGAGAGCGTTGCAAGTGTTGCTGTCTCAGGCCCCAATATACGATAAGTGTGTCTGAGGTGCATCCTTATAGTTGAAAGTTACTATATGAAAGTGTGAATATTTTATATATAAAAAACTGAAATATTGTTAAAAAGGCAGAAGGGTTTTTTTTATGAATAATGATGGTGAACTATTTTTGAGGCAGTATTGCTTCTTTTAAGCTATACCAAAGACACTTCTGAAGTCCCTGATTCTTCTGAATCCCAAGGCAGCTATTCTCTTCCCCTATCTTTCACATGATCAGAATGTTATTAAGTGGGCTTGCTATTCTACCCTGTATGTAAAAACCTCTTTACAGGGATTCTTCCCCTTCTCCATTGCATTATGAAGGCATCTCTTCCCTTAGGTTTGTGCAACACATGTAAAGAAAGGTTCTTTTTCCTCTACAAAAAGCAGCAGAATACAAAGTTGATGGTTATGTCCTTTTAGGAGGGACAGGGATTGGGACTTGTCTACTGCCTTTTTGCCGTTATACAACCACACTCAAAGCGGTTTACATTTATACAGATACTTATTTTGTACCAGGGGCAATGGAGGATTAGGTGACGTGTCCAGGATCACAAGGAGCACTGCAGGGTTTGAACCCTTGCTGCAACATTTGCATGTTTGTGCGGCCCCAGAAAATTTTTTTACGGCCAATGCGGCCCAGGGAAGCCAAAATGTTGGACAACCCTACTTATGGGCTTGATTTTATATAGGTCACCAGCAACATAGTGAGGAGGTGCAGACCACACCAGGTGCCATCTTAGTGGGTGTACCGGCACCCCTTTTCCTCTCCACCCACCTCTTCAAAATCTTCCCAGGCTGCTGCTTTTCTGTCAGCACTTCCAGGTCATGACCAGGAAGTGATGTTAGAGAGAGAGCTGAAGCTGGCACGAACAGCAGTTAGGAGCTGCTTGCTGCCGGCTAAGATTTTGAAGACGTACGTGGGGAGGGCGAGGGAGGGGGGTATGTGTGCACGACAGGGAAGAGTGCCAGGAGGCGCATGGTGCAGTGATGCCGGGCGCCAATGCCCCAGATACCCCCCTCCTTTGCTACACCGCTGCAGGGCACCAATATAGGATGTAAACAAGTGGGTAAAATATGTAGAGCATGGCTTATGCACATATTTGTAGGTGCATTCTATGTGTCTATGATTAGGAAATGAAATGAGTAGAAGGCAATTTGAAAGGTGCAATTCCTTAATCATTGTGTTATAGTGAGTAAGTTCATGTATGCTGTAGTTGTGGGAACAGTTTTTCTCACGGAAGTAGATTGTGGCATTTTTTTGGAACGAGTTTTTCTTTTCTGCTTCCTACTGCATGTAGGGACACTTCTACAGCACAGAAACTTCCTCCATATCTTCTCCTTCCTTTCTGTGACTATAGTAACAGTATTGCTGTCTTTCAGTGTTCCGTCCCCATTGCCTGGATTCTCCCCACAGTCGCTTCTGCTAGTTTAAATAGAAGCAGGTAGAGCAGGCTCACTCACAAGTTATAGGGGTTGGGGGAAAGTGGAGGACAGGGGGAAATAGAGGATTGGAGATAGATGCTTTATACTCAGAAAAATGTCCACACATTGACCCAGCCTTCTCAGAGCTGCCAAGACACCCGGAGACTTTTTTTGGCCAGTCTTGATTTTAAACTTAAATTGCTCAAAGAACTGTGGGATGCAGAGTAGGTGAAATCAGTACTTCAGGTCTCATAATGCGTCAGGTAGTCAGAAATCAAGAACTGGTCAAAAACCTCCTTCTTGTGTAGGGTCATGGACTGGGTAACTTTGGAAGCTCTGCTTCCTGGCTTCTGGACATTCAAGTAAAATTCTGCCGACTTTGAAAATATCCAGACAACTGGCAAGTCTAACTTCCTGAGTGCTGAGCACATTTTTCACAGCGCTTTCTTAAACACTTGGACATAAAATATGTACAAAGTTTACCAAAGGCTTAATCTGACCCTGCCCACAGCAACAGAAGTTACTTGACAATACACATATGCTCTCTTTTGCAAAAGCGCACTAAATCAAAGTGTGGGCTAACTGCTAACATGTCCATAGGATAACATGCACACGTCAGCGTTTAACGCGTATTTAGCGTGCGCTAAAAAGCTTAGTGCACCTTTGTAAAAGAGGGGGGTTAGCAACCAGAAAGAAAACTAATTCCTGAAGTAGCGATGGTAGAATTAACAAAAATAGGGAATTGTTTATTTCATTTTTTTAGCCCATCCTCCCAAAGCAGCTCAGAATGGGTTACAAATCGGGTACACAAGCATTTTCCCTAACTGTCCCAGCAGGCTCACAGTCTATCAAATGTACCTGGGGCAGTGGAGGATTTGAACACACAACAGGTCGCTGAGGCTGTAGCTTTAACCATTACACCACACATTCCCTTTCTGTCTATCTGTGAGGTGTGTGTGTTCTGGGCATGTTTTGTGGCTGTGGAAGGGGTATCAGGGGTGGAGATGGGGTAACTGTGGCAAGCTTTATGGTATGGGGCAATTTGGAGCATATAGGGGTAGTTTTGGGGGACTTGTTTTGAGGGCGGGGCAATTTGCAGGATGTAGGTTTTAGGGTTGAGGTTAGTTTGCGGGATGTTGACAGTAGGGTAGTTTTGGGGTGTGGAGTACTTTAGTAGGGGGGGGCAGTTTGTCAGGCAGATTAGTTGTGGGGGTAGTTCTTTGGGAGTAGGGTAGTTTACAGAATGTGTGCAGCAGCCGGTGAGTAGTTTTTTGGAGTAGGGCAGTTTGCAGGAAGTTACATTTTGGGCTGATGGAGCAGTTTGGTGGCTTAGAAGAGTAGGGAATCCTACCACTTAAGCTTCCTTGTCTTGTTCTCTAAATGCTGCATTTGCACTAGGTTTTATTGTAACAGAAGCTGGAACTCCTTTGCCTATAGAAATGCGTTGGGCCATATTAGGGGAGAGGTGAGGGAGTCTCATTTCTTTGGAACCCCCAGTCCTTTCTTTGGAACCTCCGGTCCAATTTGGCCCAGTTTTTCCCCACATGCAAAGTTTCATCCTATTCCATTAATTTTACTATGCTAGAAGCTGTAACTTTTTTCCTCTTATAAATGCATTGGGTTTTTTGGGAGTTTTTTTTGTTGGGGGGGGGCTCATTTTCTAACTCATTGTGTCTTTTTACTGTTTTGTTTTTTCTCACATGCCGTTTCATCGCATTTCATTAATTTTTTTATGTCACGGAAGCTGGAACTTTCCCATTGAGTTAGAAGACTCTCCCTCCCCCCAAAAAATATATCTTGGAAACCACCAGCTCGATTTGACACATTTTCAAGCTCAAAGTATCTATTTCCTGGTTCTTGCCATTGGCAAAAGAACATAAGAATTGCCATACTGGGACAGACCAAAAATGTATCAAGCCCAGTATGCTGCTTTCAACAGTGGCCAACTCAGGTACCAAGTACCTAACTAGATCCCATAGGAGGGGTCTTAGGCACTTGGGCCAATCAGAGCCTTAGGCCCCTCCCTGGTGCATCCCTGGATGAAGGGGTAGGTTCACCATTTTTAAATGCCAGCTGGAGGGAGTAAGCATCCTTCTGGCCAACCTTCATCGTAAAGGTAAGGGGTGGGGGTGGGGAAGAGGGTTGGCAGCTGGCAGGGACCTGCGGCAGGATGGCGTGGGCATCCCTTCTGCTGTTCTTGAATTTAAAGGTGTGGGGGATATTGAGGGGGCGGGGGACCCCAGCAGCAGGAAAGAATGGGCATCTCTCCTGCTAATCTTGTACAGGGTGTGTATGTGTGTGGGGCTGGTGGTGCTGGGCAGCAGCAGACGAGAGAAGTTTTGGCGGGAAGGGGGAACATTTCCCTCTGCTGCTCAATCAGCTGAGCCTGCAGGACTTGAGGAGATTTGTGGCTCAGTTGATTGGGGCAGGGATAGCAGCTTTGAAAGAAGGGAGGAGCTGTGCATAGTGATTGTTCTTCTGAGCAAGAACTAGGCACAGTTCCTCCCGCCTTTACCAGAGATTCTCTGCACAATAGTGTGATAGAATTTACCTACTATTATGCTGAGAATTGCCCTTAAAATAAAAATAGCTACCACTATGGACACTATATCGGATTTTACCAGAGAGTTTTGAAAATCTAGCCCTGATAGTGGAGCTGTGGGGAGGAGTAGAAACAGACATGAAGGTGAGAAAAGGATGAGGAGGGAGTAAGACTAGAAGAAAATGAGATGGGAGAAACTGTAGAGAGAAACCATAGAAAGGGAAAGAGAAATGATGAAGGAAGACTGGAAGAGAATCTGTAAAAGAAGGAATCTGAAGACAGAAAGAAAACCGAGATCAAGTAGAGACAGAAGACTGAAGCTAAACACAATCCCCCCTCTTTTTTTTTTTTTTTTTTTAACAAAGTCATGCAGCAAAAGTCCTGAAGTCTTTAAATCTCTATAGACTGTAGCAGAAGCCGCTAGTGTGGCTTTGTAAAAAAAAAAAAAAAAAAGGAGGAGGGGGGGTGGGAAGGTTGGAAAATTGTTTTAAGATTTTAGTAAAGATTTCTATGCCAGCTGGGCTAGATGAACAATAGGCAATAGCTGTATTTTGTCCTTCTCCTCCTGCCCTGTAGTCACCAGAATTAATGTTATTTTACTGGAAGGACTTGGAGGAGGAGAAATGGATTATGCCATTGTCTGAAAAATATCTTTAAAATTGTTTTTTCTTTGGCAGCTCTGAAATACAGAGATCTATGAGTGAGTCTCAAATTGAAAGGAGAATAGAAAGTAATACCACCCCCCATTTTTTCACAAAAATAAAAGTCATTCCCTTGTTACATCTGATGGGAGACAGTGATGTAGAACTAAGTGGGCTTATTATGTTAGTCCCAAAGAAAAAGCATGGCAGTGAAAGGGAGAGGTTACAGGAAGCATGGGTGGAGTTTGGAAGGGTGGTAGTTTTTAGTTTTGTTTGTTTTTCTTTTTGACTCCGCTACTACCTTGTTTCCCCAAAAATAAGACCTACCCCAAAAATAAGCCCTAGTTCCTGGATTTGCCAGCAGCAGCGCTTCCCCCCCTCCCCCTGCCTCCACTCCCGCCATGCAGCCGAACCCCCGCTGACTCTCCCATCTTTCCATCTCTCCCTCCTGTCCGAATCCCACCGACCCTCTGACTGCGAGACCTACTACCTCCCTCCACAGAGCATCGTCGGCAGCACTCTAAACAGACTGCTTCGTGGCCTTCTCCCGCCGGGGCATTCCCTCTGCCACATCACTGATGATGTCATCAGCAACGCGATGCACGGAAGGCCCCGGCGGGAGAAGGCTGCGAAGCAACCTGTTTAGAGTGCTGCTGACGCTGCTTTGTGGAAGGAGGTATGTAGGTCTCGCGGTCAGTGGGGTTCAGATGGGAGGGAGAGATGGAAGGTTGGGATGGTCAGTGGGAGTTCTATTGTGTGGCGGGGGGGGCTGCTCAAGGGTTCTGCTGCAGCTGCATGGAAGGGAGGGATACAAGGGTTCTGCTGCACAGGGAGATGGGAGGGATAGAAAGATGCTGTAGAGGGAAGGCACAAGGGGATGGGTGAGAGGGGAGGAAAGATGCTGCACATGTGTGAGAAAGGAAAGAAGAAGAATTGGGGTGGAGGAGAAGGTTGAGATGATCATTGTATATGAAAAAAATAAGACCTACCCTGAAAATAAGGCCTAGTGTGTTTTTTGGGCCCCAAATTAATATAAAACACTGTCTTATTTTCGGGGAAACTCAGTAAGCCCTGGCTTTCCATTCTTACTCCTAGCACAGCTCTGCTGCAGGCTTGCTTAAGAACATAATAGCCTCAATGGTCTATCTAGCACAGTATCCCATCTTCATCGGTGGCCAATCCAGGTCACAAGTACCTGGCAAAAACCCAAATAGTAACAACACTCCAAGCCATCGATCCAAGGCAAGCAGTGGCTTCCCCCATGTCTGTCTGAATAGCAGACTATGGACTTTTCCTCTAGGAACTTGTCCAAACCTTTTTTAAAATCAGCTGCGTTAACCACGCTTACCTAAAAATGGTGGAAGTGGATGATAAAGAACAATAAATAGAAAAACTCCACTTGTTACTGTAGGAGCACTATCCACAACAGAAGAAAAAGCCTTAGGTATTATTACGGCAGAGCAAAAAATACTCAAACCTCCTCCACCCACATCATCGGCAAAAAACTTCCAAAGGGAATGTGCAAAAACCACTACTCTATTTTTGCAGGACTTGATTCATTAGCTACTTCTTATCTAATTGTGAAGATGTAAGTGATACAACATGTAAGACAACGTTTCACGGTGTGTAACCGTTTCTTCAGGGCATTTATTGCGTAGCCTGCTATTCTGCTCCTGCCAGCGTGGATAGCAGGCTACGCAATAAATGTGACTTTTGACAAAGCCCTGAAGAAACAATTACACATCCTGAAACGTTGGCTCACATGTTGTATCACTTACATCTTCACAATTAGATAAGAAGTAGCTAATGAATCAAGTCCTGCAAAAATAGAGTAGTGGTTTTTCACACATTCCCTTCGGAAGTTTTTTGCTGATGATGTGGGTGGAGGAGGTTTGAGTATTTTTTTGCTCTGCCGTAATAATACCTGAGGCTTTTTTTTCCGTTGTGGATAGTGCTCCTACATTAATCACTCCTACCGCATTCTCTGGCAGCGTGTTCCAGAGTTTAACTATTCTGAGTGAAAAAAAATATTTCCTCCTATTGGATTTAAAATTTAGTTTTAATACAATACACTTCTCCCTCCGTTTTTGCTGTGATAGGTGCGTAATAGACCCGTGAATACAGAAAATCCGCGAAAAACCTTTTCAAATGTTATTTGCTGTTTTCTTTTAAAAACCTGTTCTGCTGTCATCAATAAAAAATTGTTTAAACATAAAAACCATCGTTTATATGATGAAACTACGAATAACATGGTGGGAGACCTGGCCTGTTCCTGAAGAAGAGGCAAAACACGGTGAAGAAAGTGCTGGGAATCGGCGATTTTCTCTGTAAACGCTTGGAATCAGTGATTTCTCTATGCAAGCTGATGTAATTTGGGGGGAGGAGCCAGCAAGCTAAAAATTGCAAATAATCAAAACCGCAATTGCTAAAACCACGAATATAGAGGGAGAAGTGTATGTTTTTACACATATGAACAGGCAAATCAGGTAACTTAAAATTCCAAAGGCAATAAAAAAAAAAATAACTCGCATACATAGTATGAAACAGTCCACATCATGAGAGGTAAGGAGAAAATAAGACAACAATAGAAATAATATAAAAATAAATATACAGGATAATACAATCCTAACTATTAGTGTCTATTATCTATTCAACCTTTAATAAACCCACCCATCCCTTTGTTGAGAAGATTATATCTTATTTCCTCCCAATAAAAGATTAGTTGATCAGGTTCAAAAAATATATAACTCTTACCTTCAAAGATAACTAAACACAAGGAAACTTCAAATAAAATGTTCCATCTTTTGAAATTAGCTGAGGTTTCAGACTGAAAAAGGCCTTACGTCTCAGCTGAGTAGCATGAGCTAAATCAGGAAAGAGTTGGATTTTTTGACCACAAAAGTTAACATCCTTATTACGAAAATATGCTTTTAACAACAGGGTTTTATCTAAATCAGATAATAAAGTCACCTATTAATGTAGCCCTTTTAGACATAGGGCTCCTTTTACAAAGGTGCCTTAGCGTTTTTAGCACACGCATAAGATTAGCGCGTGCTAGCTGAAAAATTTACCGCCTGCTACCGCCTGGTAGTGGCTAGCGCACACATTAAAACCGCTAGTGCACCTTTGTAAAAGGAGCCCATAATATCCTAGGAATCTCCAAAAATGCTGTGAGATTAGGGGTTTCAGGACCACTCAAAACATCAGTGGTTCTTTCAACACCCACTATTCTGGTCTTTAGGGAAATCCTCTATAATAAAACCCTAAGCGCGCATGCACACTTAAGAGTTTTGTGATCGCTGCTGGCGTGCTGTGTCCTTCCGTGGCCGTGCTCTATTTTGGAACACGGAGGCTGAGCAAGGGTCATCGACGCCTTTGTGAAAGCTTCCGGTTTGAAAATAATAATACATGCAAAATGACACCAGCGCAAGGTTTTTAAAAAAAATTATAACCAAGATTTATTGAATTATTGTTTCTATTTTTCCATTATTAGATCAAAAGAATCCAGCATCATTGCTTACCAATTGCGCTAATGGGAGATCGTTATAGTAGCCAAAATGCTGGCCTTCTCCTAACGGTCTCGTTTTACTAGCTCCAACTTTCCTATTATATACTGTTGGCTTTTCGGTGACATCATCATCATAACAGCCAATAACAATTTACCAAAGAGGTGGTCTTAAAAAGACAAAGGAAAAATAAATCCCTTCATGTTTCCATGTTTAAAAGTTTAGAACAGTACATTTGATTTCTGAATTAACATTATAGCATATTCAAAAGAATTCTACAATTATTAACAGGGTGCTGAGAAATTCAGCCCTAAAGGAAAAAACTCTTCCTAAGCTGACAGGTTCAAACTGCATAGCCTTACACAGAAACCTTACTCTAGAGGAGGAAAACTGACAGCTTCATATTACACTGATGTAGTGCTAAGCGTGGGCTTCCAATGCCCCCCCTTCCTATTCTTGAGACTGACACTAATTACTTCCAGATGCTGCTGTAGGATTTCTTCCTTAGTGTTCTTTTTCTAAACCATTTATATCACCACATATCACATTCAGGGGCCCCAAACATTCATAATTTCATTCATATCTTGGCCATTCATACTTCATACATTTTATATCTTAGTTTAGGACACGTGATCCTTCTTTACCAGTCTAAAGCAAGCACAGCTGGTGTTAATTAACACCAAGAGGCTGGGAGTGGGAAAACTCAGAGAGGACAAAGAAGACAGAAAACTATTCACTGGCACAAGATGGTGTCCAAACAGAGAACCCAAACTGGATTCCATGTAATCATGTAATCATGATTTCCACCATGATTTAGCTCAACAGCAAAGTACATAAACAGATATTATTATGCTTTCCCTTATATTAATCCTTAGTATATTTTTCTCTGGCCTTAGCTACGTTATATTTAAATTTTTATTCACCTGTTTTTCCGTACGCTTCTATTTGGGCACGGTCCTTAACTAACACAGATGTTTGTCTAACTAGAATTACCCAGAATCATACGAAAAACTGGCCTTTTGTAGAAAAAAACTCCACAAAAAATACTGCACTTATCATGTCCTAACATCCATTCCCATTTCCGTCCCATAACCAGCACCCCCTGCTGGCCACGAGCCACTACTCAAGGCACAGAACACGCCAGTGACTCCCCCTTCCCGCCCTCACTTACCAACCGCTGACGCTCCTCTTCAAAGCGGCCTGCTGAGGTTCGCCGGCTGGCTGTAGCAAACCTCGCAGGCCGCTCTCCACCTTGGTAGCATGTTCTCTCTGACGCGATCACTCTACTTTGATTTTCCATCATTTCAAGCTTCCTATGGTTTAATGCAACGATGAAAAATAATGTTTAGGTGCAGAATTCAAAACTCTAACATGTCTAATCATTGCATTAAACCCTATTTCCATCATAGTTTCCAGGAGTTTGTGGGGATGGACTGTTAAGTTTCAATGTTGTTTAAAATTTCTTATATCGCCTAATCAGTCTTCTAGGTGGTGTATAGTAAAAGTGCCATAAAATCATAAAATCACGCTAAAAATTAGTAATACTAAACAATACCAGGATATATTAGTTCAAAAAGACGTGACATACAGACTTAATTCAAACAAATGAGAAAATGGGCAAGAACTACAATCTTTGGAGAAAAGAACACAGAGGAGGTAAAAAACGACCTAGGATTATTGTGTGCCCTCTTGACTATAGTGAGTTTTGCTTCTTTAAGAGGTGCGCTGTGAGCACTGTCTTTTTCTCCACATTATTAAAGTTGCTGGAGCAGATTCATTCTCACATCTGAAGATAGTAGTGTGTTGTATATTTATATTGTATGTGTGGACATAGGCACTTATAAAGTTGTGTATCTGAGACATGTGTAAAGTTGCTTATGTATGGGCTGGAGGGGAGGGCAGTATTCCTTTATGTATATCTTTCAAAGGTACACCTATACTCATATGCACATAAATTAACTCTGGAAAATTGTGCATAGTAAACAGCAGGAATAAATTAAGTTCACAAATCGCCTGGGGTAATTTCCAACATGTTTTTGCAACATTCGTTCCAGAACATCTCATATACATTGTGCTATAAACAATATCACATAAGAACAGTGTACATCATAAATACATGTTTTTTTTCTGCTTCCTTTCTAGGGATTTATCCTGGTCACATTCCTGGCACAGTGAATATGCCCTTCTATACTTTTCTAACTGAGTCTGGGCATGAGAAGTCATTAGAAGAAATCAAGAAAATGTTTAAAGAAAAGAACATTGACCTCAGCAAGCCTCTGGCGGTTACGTGCCGTCGAGGGGTCACAGCATGCCACGTGGCACTGGCAGCCTTCCTTCTTGGAAAAGAGGACACTGCCATCTATGATGGGTCCTGGGCTGAGTGGTTCCGTCGAGCTAAGCCGGAGCACATAATCACGGAGTGGAAGCGCAATTCTGCCTAAAGGCTCTCTTTGTACTTCACTCCCAAGGGCTGGCTGGCACCATTGATTCCAGTTTGAGCAGTGCTCCCTTTTTATTGAGGTCCAATGAAAGAATTTGCTGCACTGTTGCCGTCCTAACTGAATGACATCACGACATTTTGACCCTTCTGCTACTTTGTGATATGTACAGCCTCTGTAGGTCATGATTAGAGAACAGCACTCGAGTAATCCCTAAAATTTAGCTCATAAATAGGATGTAATCTGCAAACTACAAGAAAACAGACATTCACCCTTTGGGTATTAAAACAAAACCTTCGGCATACCAGGTCAAACCATTGTCCATCAAGCCCAATATAAATACTTGGAAGATCCCTTCCCTGTTGTTCATTGCCAGATGTAGAAGGGGATGATCCTTGTACATACCTAGCTATTAATTAATAGACTAATCCTCCAGAAACTTGTCAAAATCTTTCCTACACCAAGCTATAGGGTCCTTTTACTAAGGCGCGCTAACCCTTTTTGCACGCGCCAATCGATTTAGCACATGCTAACGATTAGCGTGTGCTAAATGCTAAGGCACCCATAGAATATAATGGGCACCTTAGCATTTACTGAGCACTAATCTTTAGCGCCTTAGTAAAAGGACCCCTGTGTTACTATGACCGCATCATCCAGCCATGAATTCCACAGCTTAATCATGCATTGACTGAAAAAAGTTTTTAATTGTTTTAAAATCTAATTACTAGTGCCACATAACTGGTTCATACCACAGTGATTTTATATCCTCTCTTTATTATATCCGCTCTGTCTTTTTCTTCTCTAGATTGAAAAGTACTAACCTGTTTATCTTAAGTATAGTCAGAAAACAAGTAGTACCTTAAGATGTAAAACAGTGTTTCTCAACTTCTTCAAGCCAAGTACTCTCCAAGTCTAAGAAATGTCAACCGAGTACCCCCGACCACTGCCCCAGCCAGACCTGCCCAATCTCTGCCTCATAATAATAGTACTAATTGTAATGCAATTTCTTCCATTTATTTTTCATATACACACAATATAATCTTATTAACAATACATAATAGTAAGTTTAATACAAAATTAAACTAGAATAAGCACACTTTACACAGAGAAAATGTTATCATTTATATTCTGTTTTTTCAAAGAGGTCAAAACAGATGACTTTAATGAATGTGATGTCACCTCAGTAACTGCTACAGAAAAATAAACAAATATAGTGCAAAATATAGACAGCAGATATAAATTCTCAAAACTGACACATTTTAATCATTAAATTTAAAATAAAATTATTTTCCCTAACTTTGTTGTCTGGTGATTTTATTTTTCGAATCATCTTTTCCCAGTCTCCGATTACACTTCCTTCTGATTGTTCTTTTAACTGTTATTCATTGCCTGTTTCCTTCTTATCCATTGGCTGTTTTTCTCTCCTTCTTTACTTTCTTCCCTACATCCACCTTTGGTATTAACTTTTTAACATTCAATTTTTTTCCATTTTTCTGCCTTCTCAAAATCTACTTTTCTATGTCTTCCCTTCCCTTCCTATCTCTCTCCTTTCCCATAATCTGGCATCTCTCTCCTCTCCCCCCTCTTCTCCCAGTGGTCTGGCATCTCTCTCCTTCCCTCCCTCCCCCCAGTAGTCTGATATCTTCCTTCCCCCTTTCCCACAGTCTGGCATCTCTCTCCTCTCCCTCCCTTTTCCTTCCAATGGTCTGACATCTATCCCTCCTTCCATTATCCTTCTTCAGATCTGATATCTTGCCCTTTCTTGAGTCATCCCTCCTCCCCCCAGTGTAACATTTCTCCATCTCTTCTTCCTTTCTGCCTGCTGCAGTCCAACATCCCTCCCTTCCTCCTTTCTGGCCCCCTCCCAGTCCAACATTTCTCCTTCATTTCCCTCCACCAGTCCATTTCTTTCTCTCTACCTCATGCACAGTTCCTCTCCTCCATACCTCCTTCCCTCCCCCAATCAACATCTCTCTCCCTCCAAGAATCCAAATTTTCACTCTCTGCCCTCTCCCCCTTCCCCTGTATGACATTTCTCCTTTCTGCCCTCCCCATCAACATCTCTCCCTCTCTCTCTCCATGAGTCCAACACGTTCTACCTCCTGCATGCTTTCTCTTTTTCACCATTTCCGAGTGTGGCATCACTTCTTCCCGCCCCCAGTCCATCTCTAACGCAACCCCACTCACAACTAATATGCTCTCTTCCCATGCACCATTTCTACCTCCCCTCCACCCCTATGTCTATTTCTCCCTCTCGCCACTCTCATCCCTCCTGCAATAATTTTCCTTCCTTCCGTCCTCCCCAACCACACTCACATGCTCTCCCTACATGCACCATTTGTCCCTCTTCTCCATGTCCATTTCTCACTCTCTCATCACTCACCCCTCCTACAACAATTTTCTTTCCTTCCGTCCCCCCAACCCCCTCACAGCTAACATGTTCTCTCACCATCTCTCTCCCCTCCACCCCATGTCCATTTCTCACTCTTTCACCACTGTCATCCCTCCTGCAACAATTTTCCTTTCTTTCTCCTCTCCAACCCAACTCACAATTAACATGCTTTCTCTACATGTACCATTTCTACCTTCTCTCCATTCCATGTCCATTTCTTCCTCTCTCATTACTCTCACCCCACCCCTCTTGCAACAGTTTTCCTCCCTTCTCTCGCCCCCAACCCCACTCACAACTAATATGCTCTCTACCATTGCACCATCTCTCCCTCCCCAACACCTCATGTCCATTTCTCCCTCTCTCACCACTCTCTTCCCTCCTGTGGGATTAAGACTGCAAAATTAATTGCAGGGGCAATGGTGACAGTGCCGACAGTGACTCTACTAGGGGATTGAGGAGGAGGGAGGACAGGAGACCCATGCAGTGCTGCGTACCCCCACCAGCTTTTCATGTACCCATAGGGGTATGCATACCATGTGTTGAGAACCTCTGATGTAGAAGCCAATTTATAGCGTCATGTCTATTTTACACCTATTTGATAAAGTCAAGTGTGCAACTATTTGACTTCATAAAATACTAGCGTAGGTATGTTGGCGCTGGCACCAATGGTATAGCCAGATCTCCAATCTTGGGTGGGATGGGTGGGTACAATGTCCTCTGTGCAGTCCCCCACTCTAATTCATCCTAAAATATTAAATACCTGAGCTGAAAAGGATCCTCGAGTCCCACAAGATGAAAACCTCCTCAAAGGTGCCCTTAACTCCATCCAGTGCATTTGGAAATAGTTTTAGTGAGGCACTCAACACAAGTGCCTGGCACATGGTCAATTTCAACTGAGCATTCGCTAAGTGCTGTCACCAACTGGCAAGCTACACTGGGTGCCTTCAAAGAGATTTGGTGGGACTTGGGAATCCTTACCAACTATAGCAAGGTTCACCATTGATGGGAGATCCTGAATCCAAAGAGCATGGACTGTTGACTACCCAAGCCCACCCAAAGCTATACCACATACACCAGATCAAGGGCTGATATAAATGCAAGGAGTAGGGGACTGACACAATGTCTTCCAGCCAATGTAAAGTTTAATAAAATCAAGTATTTTTTTCAATGTAAAGTCTAATCAGATTAAGATTCAACACAGAGCCATTTTTCAGTAGACACTCTCCTGCACAAGGAGTCACAAATTCTTGCATCATGTAAAAATTAAATTATCCTAGTAAAAACAGGAATACAAATTTGAAAATATTTCGCTGTGCTTCACAAAGAAGCTTCCTGCAGCAGTAAATGCCAGTTGAAAAGGGGAATACATTATATTACATTAGGGATTTCTATTCCGCTATTACCTTGCGCTTCAAGGCGGATTACAAATGGATTGTCCGGAGATTAGAAGTATTTAGGGAGTAGTTTGTGCATTTCTTTGAGTTGCTAAGGATTACATCTGAGTTGTCATGATATTGGAAGTACATATGTAATAGTTGCAGGTGATTCAGGTAATGATTGGGACTTTTCTGATTGTGTTAGTTCAGTTTTATGTGTTTTTTGAATAGAAGGGTTTTTATTTCTTTTTTGAAGGTTATGTAAGCCTGTGGTTGTGGTCAATGGGTTGTAGAGTTGTGGGTCAAGTGTTGCAGCTCGAGTGGCTAGTCGTACAGTTTTTTTCTTTTGACGTTTTTGGTTGGAGGGTGTGTGAATGGTGCGTGGGTTCTCCTAAGTCTGGTTGAGGTGGATTGAACTAGTAAATTGTTCCAATAGGCTGGACTGTTTCCGTTTATTGTTTTAAATAGTAGGCAGTAAAATTTGAAGTGTATTCTCGCTTGTATTGGGAGCCAATGTGAGTCGTAGTATGCCTCTGTGATGTGGTTGAATTTCTTCAATGAGTAGATCAGTCTTAGGACTGTGTTTTGTATTGTTTGTAGTTGTTTTATCATGGTTGCTGTGCATGGGAGATATAGTATGTTGCAGTAGTCTATTAGACCTAGGATTAGGGTTTGTACCAAGAGTTGGAATTGTTTTCTGTCGAAGACTTGCCTCAGGTTTCTCATGACTGCAAATGATTTTTTTTATTGTTTGTTGATTTGTGGTTGCATTGTACAGTCTCTGCCTATTAGCACTCCCAGGAGTTTTAAAGTGGGTTGGAAGTGGTATGTTGTAGAGTTTATGACAAGGTTTGTAACGATTGGGGTTTTGTTATTTTCGAGTAGGATGAAGTTTGTTTTGTCCGGATTTAGTCTTAGTTTGTGGTCTTTCATCCATGTTGCTATTGTTCCAAATGTTCTGTGTATTGTGTCTGCCATGGGTGGTGCTGGTTGATTGAACGGAAGGAGAATGGTGATGCCATCTGCATAACTGTAGGAGGTTAGACTTGTTTGTCTAGGTAGGAGCCGAGGGAGACAATGTATAGGTTGAAGAGTGAGGGAGAAAGAGGTGATCCTTGGGGTACTCCGCAGGGATTAGCCTATGGCTTGGATATTTCTTTGATTGTTTCACTCTGTATGTTCTGGATTGTAGGAATCCTTTAAACCATGATAGTACCTTACCACTGATTCCTATTGAGTCCAGTATTTGTAGAAGGATGTTTTGGTCTACCAGGTCAAAGGCTGCGGAGAGATCTAGTTGGATAATTAGCGGGTTTTTTTGCCTGTGCTGAGGTGTTGTCTGGCGGTGTCCATGAGTGAGCCTAGTAGGGTCTCAGTGCTGTGGTTGGTTCTGAAGCCTGATTGTGTTGGGTGGAGTAGGTTGTGGTTTTCTAGGTATGAGTAGGTCTTTGGCTACCAGGCCTTCCATTAGCTTTACATAAAGTGTTATTGAGGCTATGGGTCTGTAGTTGGATGGTTGGTCTATTTCTCCTTTGGGGTCTTTCAGGATTGGAGTGATGATGATTTTGCTGAGGTCTTACGGGAAAATACCATCAGTTAGTAGGGAATACCCACACTAACACACATTTTTACATAAGAATTAATTTGTGATTTTATTAAACTTTACATTGGCTGGAAGATATTGTGTCAGACGTCTACTCCTTTGCTTCTTTATTGGTTTTACATGGAGGCAATCTTTATTTTTTTAACCCTGCTGGGGGGTTTTTTGCCCTTAAGGCCTGATTCTGTATAGGACGCCCGGTCTCAGCAGTCACCTAAGCAGCTTTTGAGAATTGCACTCGGGCGTCCTATACGGAACCACCCCAATTCTCTAACCAGTGTCCATGTCACAGGCGCCATTTAGAGAATCGTGTTGCCACTGAGCTGATTGCAGCAAGGGAATTTACCTGCTGCAATCAGCTGAGCGTCAGCGGCAAGGAACCTCCGAACCCCATTGCAAGTCGGCTGGTAGGAGGGATGCCCACTCCCTTCTGCTGCCACCCCTGACTCCCTCCCCCACTGTCCGTGGAAGGAAGGATGTCCAATCCTTCCTGCTGCAAACCCCGAAACAATGCTCACTCCCTCCTGCCAGCATACCCCTCCAACATCCCCAGCAAGAGGGAGTGGGCATCCCTCCTGCTGCCACCCCCCTGAACACATGACCCCCCCACCCTCTGAAGCTGACTTCTTCAGAATGGCGGGCCTTTCCCTTCCTGGTGCATCCTGGGATGCACCTGGGAGGGGCCTAAGACCATGTTTGGCCTAGGCACCTAAGGCCCCTCCCATAGAAGGGGTTTTAGGCACCTGGGCCAACTGGAATCTTAGGACTCCTTCCCATGCATTCTGGGATGCACTGGGAGTGGTCTAAGACTTCGATTGGCCAGATCCCTAAGGCCACGCCCATGAGAGTGGCTTTAGGTGTCTGACCAGGTGGTTTTAAAATATAATTGCAAAGATGAAATGTGATGTGGAAAGAAGAGGAGTACAAAGAATACAAAGATTAGAGAAATCAAAGGGTAAAGAAGAAAGAGCGGGATAAAAGTTTAGAGGTCATAATTACTTATTAATAAATATGTAGGCAAATAAACTGCTATGAAGAGTAAGTTACTTTAAGAACGACCCTGTCTCTTTGGCTATAATACAGTACTTTGTATCTTCCCACCACAATTCATTGAGCAAGATGTCAAAGTCCAAAGGTTGGGAGAGGAATTAAGTTAACAAAAAAACAATGAAAATTGGATGGATCTCAAATGATGATGTAATGTTAAGTTGGCAATACTCCTGCTGTAGATAGAGCACACTCTCAGATTTCCATTGTTTCTGTGATGGATAGGGATGTGTCTTCTACTTTTGTGAAAGCAAATTGTGCCAACCCTGGCCCAGCAGCTCTCTTCATTGATGTGGTTTTGTTATGCCTAATACTACTGTTATTTTAGGCTGGAAGAACAAATGTAATGGAGGCAAAGTTACTTTTATCAATAAAAGCAGCAAGTAAAGAGATCAGTTTCTACTAAATGACATTGATTTAAAGGAGAAAATAAAAATACAGAACAATGCTATCAGCAAATTACTTTTGTGTATTGGTTTTCACTTCAGATATGACTTTTATCTTCTTCTTTTGATGTTCTTTCTATTCCAATGGAAGTCGGAAAGAATTATACAAAAGGGCTGAGAATATCCACATGTCTGTCAGACTGGAGGCAAAATAACTTCAAAAATTTAACAGAATGGGATGAAACTTGGCATAGGGAAAAACTGGTGGGAAAACCAATCAACTTTGAAAATGGGGCAAAACAAAAATGAGGCAGTGCAATTTTATGGGAAAAATAATTTCAGCTTCTGCAGCATAAAAACTTAAACAGAATGAAACATAACAGAGAGAGATGGACAATCATTGCAACCACAAAGACAACATCAATGGCATATCTGTAAATCACCTTAAACATGTTCTGGAAAAGTGTGATTAAGAAATTCTGATTAGATTAGATATCCTATGCGGGGGTGCTGAAAAGTTTTCAGCCCAACCAACCAACTTTTTAAATTCTGAGCATTATTTTACCACTGTAGCTGCCAAAAGTGTTATTTTGTTAAGTGACAATTTGCAAAAACAAAATTCTATGTTTTGTCATTCTCTGAGATAAGAACATAAGAACATAAGAAGCGCCATCTCCGGATCAGACCTTCGGTCCATCAAGTCCGGCGATCCGCACACGCGGAGGCCCTGCTAGGTATTCACCTGGCTTATTTTATAGCCAACCATATCTTTATATGCCTCTCTCAAGGAGATATGCATCTAGTTTGCTTTTGAAGCCTAGGACTGTCGATTCCGCAATAATCTCCCCTGGGAGAGTATTCCAGATGTCAACCACTCTCTGTGTGAAGCAGAACTTCCTGACATTAGTCCTGAACTTGCCCCCCCTTAGCTTCATTTCATGTCCTCTTGTCCGTGTCAAATTGGACATTGTAAATAATCTTCTCTGCTCTATTTTGTCAATTCCTTTCAGTATTTTGAAGGTCTCGATCATATCCCCACGCAGTCTCCTTTTCTCAAGGGAGAACAATCCCAGTGTTTTAAGTCGATCCTCATATTCCAGTTTCTCCATACCCTTCACTAGTTTAGTTGATCATTGATTGAACCATATTCATGGCTGGGCTGAGAACTTAACTTTTTGGAACTCACATGGCCACACCCCCTTTCAGATTCATATACCGGTAATGATGCAATGCGCCTTCCAAGTTGTGTACATAACTTCTAACTGATGCCAATTAGCATCAATTAACAAATGTTAAAAGGCAATTATTGGTGTTACTTAAGCCAATTAAGTTGTGTATTCACATTAGCTACATGCACCAATGAACACCCACAACCTTGGGCACCATATATAGAATTTGGGGGTTTGGGTTTTTAAATTTGCCGAAAATAGGTGCATCAAATGTTCACTTTTTGCAAAGGGGCCCCTTTACTAAAGCTTAATGTGCACTAAATACTGTGGGCCTCATACTGAACTGCAGGAGGCAGCCAGGTTGCCTCCCTTGGTCGGCAGAAATCCTGGATATACAATGCTGGGGTTGCTGTCATTGAATATCCGGGGCATAGGTCAGAAGCTTGCACTTAGCTGGCCAAGTTGATTTTCATCAGCTGGCTGGCTAAGACTAACGGCCAAAGATAGACTAGCCTTTTGGGCAACTGGGCACCGGTCTAAAAAATGAGTGGTGTCCAGTTACAGTCTAGCGGCTCTGGCTGCCCCCTCATCCCAATCCCTCTTTCCACCCCCAGATTGGCAACATTCCTCTCCAATGACCCTCTCCCCTCATCTGAAGAAATTGCAGATACTGTCATTAGGGGCAAGAGTGAAGGGATTCGCTTCTGCCCTCATCACCTCGCTAAACCACCAGGGATTAAAGATAGGTCTGGGAGACCTACTGAGATGGGGGGAGGGATTATTGCAGGGGGGAGGGAGGTACTTATGTTGCAGACCAGGGGAGGAAAGAGGGGGGACATTTCATGAGGATCCAAGGGGGCTCAGAGTGCTGCTAAGAACCCTGCACAGTTATGCAGGTCCTAGCCGATACTCAGCCGGGGCCTGTATAAATATATCTTATGTGGGCCTCGGCTGAATATCAGTCAGGACCTATATAAGGTTCAGCATCTAGCAGAGCACCATTTAATGTTGCATATTCAGTGTCAGTGCCACACACATGACCTGGCACTGAACATATTCAGAGAGTAATCTAGCCAGTAATAGTCTGTTTTAAAAAAGCAATAGTCACTGCTGGCTGAATATTGATGGGTCATATAACAGATAGGATGCTAACCATGTTCCTACAATACAGTACAATGATATGATTGGAATTTTTAAATGGAGAGAAAAATTCATGTCTATTTTTTAAGGGGCAAATTAATCAGTTGTTTCATTCATTCAAATACTTAATAAAACAAGAATTAAATATTTGTGTGTCACAGAACTACTACCACTCATTTCTATAATGCAGAACTGTACATCAAACATAGTAACATGGTAGATGACAGCAGATAAAGATCCGAATGATCCATCCAGTCTGCCCAACCTGATTCAATCTAATTTTTTTTTCTTCTTAGCTATTTCTGGGCAAGAATCCAAAGCTCTGTCTGGTATTGTGCTTAGGTTCCAACTACCGAAGTCTCCGTCAAAGCTCACTCCAGCCCATCTACACCATCCCAGCCATTGAAGCCCTCCCCAGCCCATCCTCAACCAAATGGCCATATACAGACACAGACCATGCAAGTCTGCCCAGTACTGGCCTTAATTCTTCAATATTTACTATTATTTTCTGATTCTAGATCCTCTGTGTTCATCCCATGCTTTTTTTGAATTCTGTCACCATTTTCCTCTCCACCACCTCTCTCGGAAGCACATTCCAGGCATCTACCACCCTCTCCGTAAAGAAGTATTTCCTTAAATTGTTCTTGATTCTACCACCCTTCAACCTCAAATTATGTCCTCTAGTTTTACCATTTTCCTTTCTCTTGAAAAATATGTAATGTAATGTAATTTATTTCTTATATACCGCTAATCCGTTAGGTTCTAAGCGGTTTACAGAAAATATACATTAGGTCCAATAAAATTATAAGTAAGATAGGTACTTAGAAATTCCCTTACTGTCCCGAAGGCTCACAATCTAACTAAAGTACCTTGGAAAAAAAAACAATTAGTAGAATGATAAAAATGTAACAATAGAGATGGAGGAAAAAAATAAGACTATAAATATTCTAGCATGACTACATTAATCTAAGGACTTTGAAAGGTTGAAAAGAGGAGAGACAGGAATAGAAGCAGTAGGGAGGAACCGTTAAAACAATAGAATTCTGATGAAATTTAAATGATAAAATGAAACAAAATAAGGGATAAAACAATGAATGAAATTAAAATAATTTATAAACTGGAAAGAAAGTGACAAATAAAATCAAAACAGTCTAAACAGAAGTCCAGCTTGAAATGACTTCACTGCTTAGGGTGCCATATCTCTGCAGGCGACAGCCGATCTTTGCCAGCATACCGGATGCCTCGGAGAAGAGGGAGAACGAAGATCCAGCAGTCAGACATCCCCAACATGACTGTCCCACCGGCTGCATGTCACATCAACCGACCAACCACCATCATCCTCCTCAGTTCAACAGCCAGGGAACCGCTATCATCATCCCCAACACGTCTGCCGCAGGCCATCTTCGACGCCTCGAAGTGTCACTCTCAGGCGAGACACTCACGATTGCAGACCAAATCGGACCTCTCCACAGTGTGACCCGGGCCGAAAATGCTGCAGATCTCTCTCCAGAGGATGCCGACCTCAGCCGCACCAGCAACCAGTCCTCCCTTGGCAACGACGAAGCCACAGCCTCTCCCCAGCTCCCATCCATGCTGGTGGTTGCCATGCTGTCAATTGCAGTACTCAAAGACAGTGGCGTACTAAGGGGGAGGCAGGGGGGGGGGCGGTCCACCCCGGGTGTAAGCCCTGAGGGGGTGCTCCGGCGTCCGTTCCCCCCCCTGACGTCCGGTTCTTCCCCTCTGGCCTCCCCGCACCATTAAGAGTACCGAAGCAGCCTGCAGCAAGATTGCGATGCAACCTATCCTTGAAAACTGGGAAGATCCCGGAGGACTGGAAAATAGCAAATGTCACGCCTATCTTTAAGAAGGGATCGAGAGGTGACCCGGGAAACTACAGGCCAGTGAGCTTGACTTCGGTTCCGGGAAAGATGATGGAAGCACTGATCAAGGACAGCATCTGCGAGCACATAGAAAAGAATGGGCTGCTGAGGGAGAGCCAGCATGGCTTCTGCAAGGGAAGGTCATGCCTCACGAACTTACTACACTTCTTTGAGGGAATAAACAGCCAAATGGACAAAGGGGAACCCATAGACATCATTTACCTCGATTTCCAAAAAGCCTTTAACAAAGTACCCCACGAACGGCTGCTTAAGAAGCTGTGGAACCACGGGGTGGAGGGGGATGTACACCGATGGATTATACACTGTTTGGCGTGCAGAAAACAGAGGGTTGGAGTAAAGGGCCAATACTCAGACTGGCAATGGGTCACGAGAGGAGTTCCGCAGGGGGTCGGTGATGGGACCGCAACTGTTCAACATATTTATAAACGATCTGGAGATAGGGACGAAATGTGAGGTTATCAAATTTGTGGATGACACCAAACTCTGCAGTAGGGTTAGAACCACGGAAGACTGTGAAGACCTGCAAAGGGACCTAACGAAGCTGGAAGAGTGGGTGAAAAAGTGGCAGATGCGTTTTAATATAGAAAAATGCAAGGTCATGCATGTTGGGAAAAAGAACCCAATGTTCAGCTATACAATGGGGGGATCATTGCTAGGGGTAAGTAACCTTGAAAGAGATCTGGGTGTGCTGGTGGATACAACAATGAAAGCATCAGCACAATGTGTGACAACCTCAAAAAAAGCAAACAGAATGCTGGGTATCATCAAGAAAGGTATCACGACAAGGACGAAGGAAGTCATCATGCCACTGTATCGTGCAATGGTATGCCCGCATCTGGAGTACTGTGTCCAGTATTGGTCGCCGTACATCAAGAAGGACATGGCAGTACTTGAGGGGGTCCAGAGAAGAGCGTCGAAAATGATAAGAGGTATGGAAAACTTTTCATATGCCGACAGGCTGGAAAAGCTAGGGCTGTTCTCCCTGGAAAAGTGGAGACTTAGAGGAGACATGATAGAAACTTTTAAGATCCTGAAAGGCATAGGTAAGGTAGACAGGGATAGATTCTTCAGACTGTGGGGAACAACAAGTACAAGGGGGCACTCGGAGAAACTGAAAGGGAAAAGGTTTAGAACCAATGCCAGGAAGTTCTTCTTCACCCAGAGAGTGGTAGACACATGGAACGCACTCCCGGAGGTTGTGATTGGACAGAACACAATACAGGGATTCAAAGCGGGTTTGGATAAATTCCTGAAGGATAAGGGGATTGAGGGGTACAGATAGTAGTAGTGATAGGTTATAGGATGAATTCAGGGACCACTTGACAGGTCATGGACCTGATGGGCCGCCGCGGGTGCGGACTGCTGGGCGCGATGGATCTCTGGTCTGACCCAGCAGAGGCAACTTCTTATGTTCTTATGTTAATACCTTTCAAGTATTTGAACATCTGAATCATATCTCCCCTGTCCCTCTTTTCCTCTATGGTATACATATTCAGGACTTCCAGTCTCTCCTCATACGTCTTTTGGCGCAAACCTCCTATCATTTTCGTTGCCCTCTTCTGGACCGCTTCAAGTCTTCTTTTGTCCGTCACCAGATACGGTCTCCAAAACTGAACACAATACTCCAAGTGGGGCCTCACCAACGACCTGTACTGGGGCATCAACACCTTTCTTCAACTGGTTACGCCTCTCTTTATACAGCCCAGTATCCTTCTGGCAGCAGCCACCACTTTGTCACACTTTTTTCACCTTTAGATCTTCAGACACTATCACCCCAAGGTCCCTCTCCCAATCCGTGCATATTAGCCTCTCACCTCCCAGCATATATGGTTCCTTCTGATTATTAATCCCCAAATGCATTACTCTGCATTTTTTCACATTGAATTTTAGTTGCCAGATGTTAGACCATTCTTCTAACTTTTGCAGATCCTTTTTCATGTTTTCCATTCCTTCCGGGGTGTCCATTCTGTTACAAGTCTTGGTATCATCCACAAAAAGGCAAACCTTTCCTTCTAATCCTTCCTCAGTGTCACTCACAAACATAATGAACAGGAACGGCACCAGCACCGAACCCAGAGGGACTCCACTACTCACCTTTCCTTCCTCCGAACGACTTCCATTAACCACCACCCTCTGGCGTCTGTCCGACAACCAGTTTCTAATCCAGTTTACCACTTTGGGTCCTAATTTCAGGCCTTCAAGTTTGTTCAAGAGCCTCCTATGAGGAACCGTGTCAAAGGCTTTGCTAAGTAAATGACATCTAGCATATGTCCTCAATCCAGTTCTCCAGTCACCCAATCAAAAAATTCAATCAGGTTCATTTGGCACAATTTACCTTTAGTAAAGCCATGTTGCCTCAAATCCTGTAACCCATTAGAATCTAGGAAGTTCACTATCCTTTCTTTCAGCAACTCTTCCATTATTTTTCCAACAACCGAAGTAAGGCTTACCAGCCTGTGGTTCCCTGCTTCATCTCTGTGACCACTTTTATGAATAGGGACCACATCCGCTCTTCTTCAATCCCCAGGAACCACTCCAGTCTCCAGAGATTTGTTGACCAAGTCTTTAATAGGACTCGCCAGAATCTCTCTGAGCTCCCTCAGTATCCTGGGATGGATCCCATCTGGTCCCATAGCTTTGTCCACCTTCAGTTTTTCAAGTTGTTCATAAACACTTTCCTCCGTGAACAGCGCAGAATCTACTGCATTTTATTGTGTAACTTTGAAAGACAACCTTGGTCCTTCTCCAGGATTTTCTTCTGTGAACACAGAGCAGAAGTATTTGTTTAGCACATTTGCTTTTTCCTCATCACTCTCCACATATCGTTTCCTAGCATCTTTTAGTTTAGCAATTCCATTTTTCATCTTCCTCCTTTCACTAATATATTTGAAAAAAATTTTGTCTCCCTTTTTTACATTTTTAGCCATTTGCTCTTCTGCCTGTGCTTTCAATCTATTTAAGCCAGACAAACTGGACAGTCTGCTTCATCTCTACTGAACTGGTCTGTGATGTCATGATATGCTCTTGTTCACTGCAACTGACATGTCACAAAGGGTCAAATAATATTTGAGTCACACTGGGAGGCTTTGGGGCTTTTATAAAATTATGAAAAGTGAATTAGTTCTCTCTGTCTCTTTTCTAGGGAACACTAGACCACATCACTAGAATATAACTAAAAGCACTAAAGCCCCACCCAACACAATTGGGGCAATAACTGGGAGTTTTAGTAGTCTCATTTAGGCACTAACCATATTTCTCTCTCATCTCCAGGGATGAGAAAATATGGTGATAGCTATCAGAAACTTACACAGATTACTTCTTTCCCTGTGCAAAATAAAAGCCCAAAGCAAATGCCATGGGTTTATAAGCAAGCTCCTATAGATTATGCAGTTATTCTCCTGCAGTGAATAAGAGAGCATAAAATGCTGAATCTATCCAGTACCTGACTGACTGAACTGATTCAAGACTTTTATTGTCAGGATAAAGTGGATAAGCTTAAGAGATAAAGACAGATGAGAAAGAAGCAAAAAAGCCAGTGCAAAAGCTAGTCTTATGCTGTTTATCTGCATCACCAAGGTCACTACCAAGATATACTTGTCTCCTAGCAACTGCATAAGGCTGTGCCCAGTACAACCAGTGCCTCTGAACTAACTTTCCAAGATACAAGTTGCAACACTGTCGCTCACTTAAAATTCTCTGAGAAGAACCAGAACCGGTAAGTAGCAGGTAGGCTTGGAATAGGCGAGAGCTCTCAGCTCAGGGGAGTTTTAGGAGGGCAGAAACAGGGAAGGGTTTTAGGGTCCGGAATCGGGGAAGATGTCTGGAGTGCCATGCAATGAAGGTTGCTACCAGCAGAATCAAGTGTGAGTGTAAACCAGCAGTGCCGCATAGCTTTCTGCCAATTCAACCCACCCTGATTGCACACACCCCAGAAACGCTGCAGGGTGCTACAACATTCCAGCAATATAATCTACTCCCCCCTCCCCCTCCACACATACACACACACCTTCTGAGGGAATGCCACAGTTCTGCGAAGCAAAGACATGCAAGAATTCCCACCTCAAAAGCAAAACTTAAGAAAAATTGTTTCCCTCATTTTGAGTTGTAATGTCAAAACCCATTCCGGTGGGTAAAGCAAGCTTTATCAGTGGAAATGGGTTATGATAAAATTGCTCACCCTATATATGGGCATAAAGAATGTGTAGCGTCATTTCATGTATACTTTTCCCTGCAGTAAGGGGCAGGTGTTCCTGAGGGAGGGGTTGGGGCAGAGTATGAAAATACGCACTTGCATTGCCATTTGCATAGGTATCTGCATATTGTAACTTAGAAAATGTCTCCACACAAATGAACAGAAACAAACGTGGGTGGGTGCATTTCCCGGGATCATGAGCGCATGCACATACTTTTACTTTGAAAATCTTGCAAAGTCCATGGAAGTACAAAGTATGCACATAAACATGGACATTTAAAAAATTACCCCCCTGGGTGTAAATCTATCATCTGTGGCAGGCCTTGCTTATGCACCCTTATCCAGCTGAGATATTTCCATGTACCTTTTCTCCATATGCAATTTCCCCAGAAGTTTGTCCCAACTGTTCCCTGTAAGGCACAGGTGTCAAAGTCGGTCCTCGAGGGCCAGAATCCAGTCGGGTTTTCAGGATTTCCCCAATGAATCTGCATGAGATCCGGGTTTTCAGGATTTCCCCAATGAATCTGCATGAGATCTATTTGCATGCACTGCTTTCAATGCATATTCATTGGGGAAATCCAGAAAACCCGACTGGATTCCGGCCCTCGAGGAGGGACTTTGACACCCCTGCAAGGAGTCTGCCACTTACAGTCCTGGCAGTGGATGGCGCTGTTTTACTACCACATTTTCAATAGTAAGGGATAGGGTTACCATATTTGGAGCCTCACAGGCCCTGTGCTGTCCCCATCCCTGCCTTATTCTGTCTCCATCGCCGTCCAGTCCCGCCTCAAGTCCCACCCCATTCTGCCCCCCCCCAGTCCCATCTCCTCAGAGCCTTGTCTTCTTCCCCAATGCATCTGGAGGGCCTCGAGCATGTGTGGATGTGTGTAACGTTATTTGCGCGTGCTCAGAGGCCCTCCAGATGCGGCTGGAGCTTGTCGGGGCTTTCCAAAGCCCGGACAAACTGCCAGATTTTGGAAAGTCTGTCCAGAAAGAGGACATGTCTGGGTTTTCCCGGACGTCTGGTAACCCTAGTAAGGGACAGGCAAGCTCTGCAGGACTCCAGTGAACCTGCTTGTTCCTAGTGATTGAAAACATAATATTTAAGCACCACCCCTAAAGGCAGCAATGCTCGGTTCATAGACAACAACGCGGAAGACAAAGGCGCGCGCCGACAACTGAGCGCAAGATGGAGGTGCGCGCCGAAGAAAATTACTGTTTTTAGGGGCTCTGACGGGGGTTTTGTTGGTGAGCACCCCCAGTTTACTTACTACAAATCGCGCTGGCGTTGTGGGGGGTTTGGGGGGTTGTAACCCCCCACATTTTACTGTAAACTTAACTTTTTCTCTAAAAACAGGGAAAAAGTGAAGTTTTCAGTAAAATTTGGGGGGTTACAACCCCCCAAACCCCCCACAATGCCCCCACAACGCGGAGCGATTTGTATTAAGTAAAGTGGGGGGGTTCCCCCCACGCCCACCCCGTTGGAGCCCTAAAAACAGTAATTTTCTTTGGTGCGCACCTCCGCGCTGCGCTCAATTGTCTGCTCGCGCCTTTGTCCCGTGCGCTTTTGACCTGAAACCCTCCTACTCAGCCTACCTGGGTCTTTTTATAATGCTGCGCTGCTGAGCAGTGCTCTTTAAATTCCAAGCCACTCAGTGCAGTGCCACATCTACTTACATTCTGTGCTGTCTCTTAAGATGCTTTAATGTGTTTTGTTTTTGACATCATAAGCATTTGAATATGTTCATTGCTGTAATTGTCTATTGCCTATTTTTCCTGTGTACTGCCTTGGGTAAATTTCTTTTAAAAAGGTGGTAAATAAATCCTAATTAATCAATCAATCAGTCAATCAATCAATCTTTTGTTCATGGAAGCAGATGGTAAATAGACTAGCAGATTTCCATGAGTGTTGCTGATCATTCTTCCCTTTCACCTGTTTTGTCCTGTTTGTCTGTCACAATCAGATTGTTGTAAGATCTCTCGAGTAGGGACTGTTTCTTCCGTGTTCATGTACAACGCTGCGTGCATCTGGTAGCACTTTTGAAATGATAAATGGTAGTCGTGGTAGTGATGTCTTCTGGTTAATGTTAATAGACCTAAACTTGGCCTTCTCTTCCGGACGCTCTTCTGGAGGCTATTATAGGGGGAAACACCCTTCAGGGATTCAAGACAAAGTTAGACAAGTTCCTGCTGAACCAGAACGTACGCAGGTAAGGCTAGTCTCAATTAGGGTGCTGGCCTTTGACCTAAGGGCCACCGCTTGAGCGGACTGCGTGGCACGATGGACCACTGGTTTGACCCAGTAGCGGCAATTCTTATGTTCTTATGCTATGCTAATGCGTGTCTGATGATATTTAAGGAAGAAATGAGAGGGGGGGTTTGCTAGGGTCAGTGTTGTTTCTACTGCTATAGTTTGTCAGTGCTATTCCATTGTGTCCAACCAGTCAGCCCGTAACCTTGTATTTAAAGTCACTGAATTCATGGATGTGCCAGACCCCATGGCAGCTGCTAAACGAGGGCTCAAATCATTTCTCCTGCGGGCTGCAGCAGTCTACAGGATTTTTACTAACTGAGCAGTCAGTGACTTTTCCATAAGCTCTACAAATACTTGTATCTGTTCACAAATGGATCCTTTTTACCAGTGGTGTGCGGTGACATTTATAGCAAGGGATTTCAGTAGATGAGCTAAATCAGAGGTGACCAACCTCAGCCCTCGCCAAGGTTTTCAGTATTTTCACAATGAATATGCATGAGATCTACAGTATTTGCATATAATGGAGACAGTGCATGCAAATAATACCATGAGAGAGGAAGTACGATCTGAAGGATTTAAGGTACCCTTCAGTAGCGCCGAGACTGTGATACTAAGCCATCAAACAGGTATTTTGAATACATACTTACAAAATTTTCTTGTCTTGTAGGAGAGGTTAACCATATGGTGAAAATTTATAGTTTCAAACGGGTTCTCTGAAAAGCCGGTCTGGCAAAATGCTCAAAATCCGCAACTTTTTGCTAAGCTTACTATGAAGTAATTTGCGACTTTTTGCTGTCTCTATCATAAGTGAAGTGAAGAACTGACTCACAAAAATGTATTATTAAGTGTACTTTTCTCTCTCCATATTCACAGGGGTTAGGGGCAGAGCTGACCCGTGATTATGGAAAAACCGTGAATATCTTTTTGCACGCGCAGTTTTTTTGTTAAAACCCTCGTGAATATGACAAAATTGCGAATAAAAGAAGTGCTGGACAAAAGCGAATTTCTCTCTGCACGCCGAAGCAAGTGCTGGGGAAAAAGTGCCTAACTTTTTATCAGCACTCTGGGATGATGTCATTTTGGGGGAGGAGCCAGCAAAGTTGCGAGTAATAAAACCGTGAATATGGAGGGAGAAGTGTATAAGAAGATTCCGTTTACAATAGAGATGTATTTACAAATGGCTAGTAGAGCAATGATTGACCAAGGAAGGCACATTTAGGGGCGTGACCCTGGTTGTGGTCTCTCCAGTATAACGGTTCTGAGCACTCTTTAGTAGTTTGTTTACATTGTTTTGGTTTATTCTTTTTTGCAGCATGGTCCATTTTGGTGTTTGGAATCATCCACTTTGAAGATTGTTCCCAAGCGTTAGTTTTTGGGGTTCCTGCAAATAATATAATGCATATTCATTGGAGAAATCCTGATTATCCGATTGGATTGAGATGCTTGAGGACCGAGGTTGGGCATTCCTGTGCTACACATTAGTGCAATACGTACCATGGTTAATGTGCTCACTGTCTGTGCTGAGCGATGTGAAGTCTTGGTCTCTTTCTGAGAGTCACCTGTAATATTTGCTAGTTTTCTTTTTGACTTCTGTATTGGTGTGAAGTTCTATATCGCTACCAGCTTTACAAAGCCTATCCTTCAGAGTTCTACACTGACTGACAATGTGAGGTATTTTAAAAATGTAGTTTCCATGAAAACAAAAAGCCAAGTTAATTAGTCAAAAACAATTAATAAAAGTATACCAATAAGTTAATCAAGAATAATTAATGAGTGAATTAATCAAAAATAACAATTAAATAGCAAGTCCAGTTAACTTATGCGATACAAATGAGCAGACCAGGAAAAGCAGAGGGGGAGGAAAAGCATAGGTAGAGAAACAACAATATTTTTATTCTTACTTCCTCCTAAAATACAGAATAGGCCAAAAAGGCTTACTGTTGGGTCTCCAACTTCCTGGCTCTTAGTCCTTCCTTCTTTGCTCAGCTAGTCTGCTGTTAACCACAGTAAGCAGGTTACATTTTTTTTAAATCACTACTACTTATGTCTATAGCGCTGAAAGGCGTATGCAGCACTGTACATTCAACAGGTAATAGATGGTTCCTGTGTCTCTTATAGAATCTGGGCCTAAGCGCTCCCAAGTTAAGTTCCCATTATCCAGTTAGGTGAACATTCTATAATATGGCACTTTGAGTTATGCATGCAAATTTGGGCATGCATCTAATTTGCACACACAATTTAATAGAATACAGTAATGAGACAATTAGTGCTGATACTTGGTATCCTAATAAACAATTGTTGGAATAAATTGGAAATAATTAAAAGTTATGCGCATAAATTTAGGTGCAGGATCCATGCCTAAATTTTACACACGAGTCCAAACACGGGGTGCAGAAATAGGAGAGTTATGGGCAGATTGAGGGGCATTCCTAGAATTTAAATGTGTAATTGTAGACTAAGGGGGATTGTGCTGACTACAGCTTCACTGAACCGTCTTTACCATAGATTCCCTCAGGTTTTGTACTGAAAAACAAGGATTCCTCTGAATTGCCAAACACTGTTCAACTCACTCTGAGTTATATTGGTAATTGTAAGAGGTTCCTATTCAGTCAACCCTTACTTCTGTAATCTTTATGTATTCATTCAATTTTCTATACCGTTCTCCCAGTGGAGCTCAGAATGGTTTACATTAATTTATTCAGGCACTCAAGCATTTTTCCCTGTCTGTCTCGGCGGGCTCACAATCTATGTAATAGTACCTGGGGCAATGGGGGGATTAAGTGACTTGCCCAGGGTCACAAGGAACAGTATGGGTTTGAACCCACAGCCTCATGGGGCTAAGGCTGTAGCTTTAACCACTGCGCAACACACTCCCCTAGTGCTATCAGCCAGACTCTGCAAATGGACGTGCCTAAAGTTAGGTGCAATTCCCAGGCATAAGCACTATTCTATAAGCTGTACCATTTATGGAATAGTACTGAGCATTTTTCAGCACCGATTTTATAGGTGCCATAAATAGAATTTGTTTCTTAGCATGGGCTAATCAAAATATGCTAGCTAGGTAGTCCTTCCATGCTCATTCCCTACCCATGGCATGCCCCCTTCAAAAAATAAAAATTACCCCCCCCCCCCACAACACATGATTAGTTACATGCTAAATGGCAAAACAGTTTGGCATGTTTTACATTAAGTCTTTTTTGCCATTCTAACTGTGTGTGAGGGCTTAATGCCCTTGAGTAATAGGACTCCATAGGCCAATGAAACGTTATTTTCCATTTTTTGCTTAAATTGTTATTAGCCTTTAAAGTGAATCAACATGGTAAGCCAACTACTTTATTCATTGTGTGCTTTCTGGACTTCTTGATTTCTCTAATACATAGGCATTGGTCTGGGGACAGCTGAACAAACTTTGGGCTAGATTCACTAAGCAAACCGATTGTGTACCACTCGGTTTGCGCTCACTTTCCTACTACGGCTCGATTCACTAATCTTCCTCCAGACCCCATCCGCACCCTATCCGATCTGCACATGAAAATGAGTAAAAAGGCATGTAAATTTCTTAAGGCATCAATTCATGAAACCATTTCGTCCAAACTGACTGGCCTTTCCGTTCCAAAATGTTTCGATTGCTGAGGACCAGTCGCTTTACATCTTCGCCGACTATTCCTGCCTAGCAACTGCCACATGCATGTTAAGAGCCCCATTAAAAATATATATCTACCCTGCAAAAAATCCAAAATATATCTAAACTTTAAATATATGTAAACTTTCATGTACATAAGCGTTAGAAATATTTTTTTTGAAATGCGCATAGCGAGCGCAGGAGTGAATCTCGGATTTGTAATGTGCATAGTGAGGAAATTGCGGATTAACCCCGTGCTCTCCTTGCGCATTGTACATTTCATATATCAATGCCAAATTTTAAAAAAAAAATCTAAAATAACTTTTAAAGGCCAGCAATCCTTTCCCCCCCCTTCCTTCTAGCTAGATTGTCGCGTGCATCTGACGTCACGCGGTCGCCGTTGGTTGCTTTGTGCTTCACGGCAGAAAGAGCCGCACAGCCTCCTGGTATTCGTAGGCTATATATAACAGCGCGTGATCCCAGCGCATTCTACTGCTGTTAACTGTTGTGCCTTCTATCAACTTAACAGTTCTTTTCCTGAGAGAAATGTTAAGCTGTTTGGAAGCGCGCAATAAACTTTGAGATCGATCCATAAAAAAAGAACAAACTCGAAGAATTCCACAGCTCGCTCACAGACCTCCAATGCTATTTCTCCTCAAACCTCCCCAACAAATTTTTCAAAAAGCTACGGTCACAGCTTAAACAGCTTGCAACAGCACTTAAGAAAAAAAAAGAGAGGTTGGTAAAAACTACAGTTCTTATATTGCATTTTTTACAACAACAATGCTTTGTGGTAGGCGCATTTGGAGCCCGCCAGCGTTATGTGCTTCAAAACCAACAAGAAGACAGTGCACACGTGCGTCGATCGATGTTACAGGGAGATGTGGGGGCGTGTTTATGATTTGATCATTTGCATGGACAAGCTTTACTGAATTGATTGGCCAGAATGACTCGGAAACGGATAGGACACGAATAGGATAGATTTGTGGACTTTAGTGAATGTAGCCCTTTGTGATTATTTATTTATTTATTCAATTTTCTATACCGTTCTCCCAGGGGAGCTCAGAATGGTTTACATTAATTTATTCAGGTACTCAAGCATTTTTCCCTTTCCGTCCCGGTGGGCTCACAATCTATCTAATGTACCTGGGGCATTGGGGGGATTAAAAGGTATAGAAAATGAAAAAGTGAGGATAACTGGAAACAACCACAGCGACTGAAATCCTCGCTGCTCGGATTCAACACCAGGATTTCAAAGTCATTAATATCAAAGCATCAAAACACTAGGATTGTTCTCCCTTGAGAAAAGGAGAATGCGTGGGGATATGATCGAGACCTTCAAAATACTGAAAGGAATCGACAAAATAGAGCAGAGAAGATTATTTACATTGTCCAATTTGACACGGACTAGAGGACAGGGAATGAAGCTAAGGGGGGACAGGTTCAGGACTAATGTCAGGAAGTTCTGCTTCACTCAGAGAGTGGTTGACACCTGGAATGCCCTCCCAGATGAGATTATTGCGGAATCGACCGTCCTAGGCTTCAAGAGCAAACTAGATACATATCTCCTTAAGAGAGGCATATAAGGATATGGTGGACCATAAATTACGACAGGTGTACACCTGGCAGGGCCTCCGCGTGTGCGGATCGCCGGACTTGATGGACCGAAGGTCTGATCCGGAGATGGCAGTTCTTATGTTCTTATGTTCTTATCCAGCAACTGTATATCCGGCTTCAGCTCATTTCATTGCCTCCTTATGTGGTGTAACTTGTCTATTTATTTCTGTATTAAGGTCCAGAAATAAAAACTAGTTGACAGCATAAATTCTTTTTACTTATCATTTTAATGCAGTGTCTCTAGCATGCCCCGATAGGACCCGTTTCGCCCAAAAAGGCTTTCTCAAGGGTTCGTGGAGGAGCTCAAATATGGCATTCTTCCTCGTTTAGGGCTAGAGCAGAACTGCTGTCAACTAATTTTTATTTCTGGACCTTAATAAAGAAGTAAATAGACAAGTTACACCACATAAGGAGGCAATGAAATGAGCTGAAGCCGAATATACAGTTGCAGGATGCCATCCTGGTGTTGAATCTGAGCAGCGAGGATTTCAGTCGTTGTGGTTGTTTCCAGTTATCCTCACTTTTTCATTTTCTATACCTTTTAGTGTTGTGGGTTCAAACCCACACTGCTCCTTGTGACCCTGGGCAAGTCACTTAATCCCCCCATTGCTCCAGGTGATTGTGAGCTCATTAGTTAATTATTAATTTAATTTTAATTTAATTTAATTCTTATATACCGCTAATAACCGTGAGGTTTCTAAGCGGTTTACAAAAATGATGCATTAAAGATACAATAAATAAAAACTAAATAAATAAGATAGGTACTTGGAAATTCCCTAACTGTCCCAAAGGCTCACAATCTAACTAAAGTACCTGAAGAAACAGTATGAAAAATAAAAATAAAAAGACAGAGGTAGAGATAGAGATAGAAATGAAATATTCCAACAAGTAATGAATAAATAATTTAAAGATAGAATTAAAATAATAATTAAAGTAAACAAAATAGAGATAAAATTAAGCATAGAGAGAAACAGAAACACACTCCAAAAAAGCATCAAGATCTTTGACTTGTAATTATTATGATCATTTAACACCAGATCTTAAATGCCTTTCCGGAATATATCATATCCCTATCCCTCTCCATACCCACCTCCATCTCCACCCCAATTCACTTCAACCACCATTCCCATTCTATTCTTTAACTGCCATCAACCCCAGTTCCGATGGCTATCATCTGGGTCCTGAGTTTCCTCCAAGAACAGGCGACATCTCTGGCAAGGTAATCTCCACCGCTGCCGCACATGATGCGAGATCCTCAGAGGTAGACCCTTCGGAATGGGCGAGGAGTGAAGATGGTGTCGGGTACCCTGCTGGAACGGGTTCCCGAACCGACCGTTGGTCTGAGCGTCGGACTGCAGCTCTCCTCTGTCGGCTCTCCCCTGCTGGAATGGGGGAGGGGTGTAGATGATGCTAGGTGCCCTGCTGGAAAGGGCTCCCGATCTGGCCACTAGTGAAACTGGCAGTTGGTGCCAAGCACCGTCAGCGCTGCTCCTCCTGTAGTTCTCTCCCCTGCTGGAACGGGGGAGGGGTGTAGATGATGCTGGGTGCCCTGCTGGAAAGGGCTCCCAATCTGGCCACTAGTGAAACTGGCACGTACTATGGAGGAAAGTCTGTTCAAAGCAGTGCCTTGGTGGTGCTAGATTGTTTCTACACGAACATGACGTACTGATACATAAGGGAAGTAGGGAGAACTACAATAAGCATAATAAAGGACACATAAAAGGAAAGTGCAAAATGAGGGTAAAAAACTTTTAAAAATATTGATAAAAATTGAAAAGAAAATTAAGAACTTTTTTTAAATTAAATTTCTCTGAGCCTTTCTTTCTCTCTCTGTACAATCTCCACCTAACCCTGGTGAAGGTGTTAAGGACTTTCTGCCCTGCAAGTGTATGTGATCTCGTAGGGAGAGAAGGCGATAGTTGATGCTGCGGCTGGGCAGAGTGGATGGGCCATTTGGTCTTTATGTGCCATCATGTTTCTAATGTTTAAAACAAGGCTGGAAAAGTATATGGAATATTCCCCTTTCCTTTCTCTCATCCTTCCTCCTCATCCTTTATCTCTGTGTTTCATTCATATACACAGAAGACCCACATCCAACTCCCACCCTTCCACACATACATAAATGGCAATGCATGTCCATATTTTCGAACTTTGCATGTGAAATGACACTATGTGCGTTCTCCTCTCTTACATATGCTTCCAGTGGATCCACTCTCTTATATACTTCAGTCCCACTATAACTCATCCTCCCAGTCCTATTCCCTTTCACCCTCCAAGCCAGTCCCCTTCCCATCTTTCCAGCCACTCCAAACCATTCCTAAGTAAATCCTCCCCCTCATCTTCCCAGTTCTCCCTCTCCCCTTGCTAAACCCTCTTTATAGTCTTCAATTCCTCATCCTCCCAACCAATATTTCTCTCCCCCCCCCAAGTTTCTCCTCACTACCCCAGTTCTTCCCTTTTACAACCCTTCTAGCCCTTCCTCACCCCCCAGAGAATACCCCTCATCGCTCAGTCCCTAGTTACCTCTTCAACTGATCCCACAGTACCTTCTTTTTTTCCCCTCCCTTTCTTTCCCCACCTCTGATTGAGCTGCGAGAAGGAAGAGGTGAGCAGTGGCACACGAGAGTACATTTCCCGGTGTCAATTAGTGTGTTGAAGCACATAAGATGTCATATAGAGAAAATGACCTAACTGCTTTCTGCAGACAGTGAGGAATAGGGATAGGATTAGAGGCAGTTACAAAATTAGTCAGGGACACTGTTCAGGCAATTAGGCCTGAGGGGCCGCCGTGGGAGCGGACCGCTGGGCAGGATGGACTTCTGGTCTGACTCAGCGGAGGCAACTTCTTATGTTCTTATGTTCTTAATACATAAAAACATAATAATAGCCTTACTGGGTCAGTCCAACGCTCCATCAAGCCCAGCAGCCCGTCCTCACGGTGGCCAATCCAGGTCACTAATACCTGGCCAAAACCCAAAGAGTAGCAACATTCCATGCTACGATCCAGGGCAAGAATACTACAGTTAGGGTAATTTTCCGTATTTTTAAATATGATAGAATTGCACCTTATACTATTAAATAACACTGGCTACCATTAAATGTAAGGATTCATTTTAAGCTCTGTGGTATGATTTTTAACATTTTATATAGCCAGGTACCATAATATTTAGTGGATTTAATTACGTTATCAGTGGGCAGACTGGGTCATGCTCTATGGAATCAGTTTCATATTCAATTCCCATCTTCAAAATCAATTAAGTTATTTACTCAGTGGAATTCATCTTTCTTCTTTGAGGCTCTTTCAGTTTGAAATGACCTTCTTATACCAATTAGATCAGAAGATTGTTATATAGTTTTTAGCAAACCTTTAAAAACATTTCTGTTTAGGAAATTTTTATCGTGAACTGATGTTCCCTATCTGCTTTCATTTAATGGTACTTTACAAGTTATATGAATATCCAATCTGACATTATGGGGTCCTTTTATCAAGCTGCGGTAGGGGTTTAATGCGTGTAATACCGCACATTAAACCGCCTGCCGTGCTAGCCTCTAATGCCTGCATTGAGCAGGCGTTAGTTTTTTAGCCGGCCGCGGGGGTTAGTGCGTGATGAAATGTCCGACGCGCTAACCCTGCTAGCACGGTTTGATAAAAGGACCCCTAAGTTATGTTTGACTAGGTCTGTTATCAGTCGTTGATATTTACTGTTATCCCTTATGAACTAGTAAGGGCTTTGGAGGAATGTAAATTGCAATGTAATATCATATTACCACATGGTTTCATGTTTCCTTCTGCTGACTAGTGCATTGAAGTGCATAAGATATCATATTAAAACAGCAAAAGGGAAAAATATCTTGCCAAACTGAGCAAACCACACCAAAGAAAGGGCAGGTATGATGTCCAATGCAACCAAACCAAGCTTTATTGTATACATAAAAAAACAAATAGTCCCAACAAAGATCCAGGTTTTGGCAGTGAAAACTACCTTCTTCAGGGGACAAAACAACTGATGCTGATTTTCAAAAAGTTGTAATGTAATAGACAAATAAAAACTGTGGGGAAAACAGGGGTCTAGCTGAGTCTAACAAATTGCAACAGGAAAAAAATAACGCTCTGTCGTTTCTGTAGATTGAGCAGTAAGAGGGTTGCCCACTCCCTCCTGCCGCTGCTGCAGCCACTGGGTCCTGCCCCCCCCCCCCCCCGATACTCCCAGCATGAAGGAAACCCATCCTCTCCTGCTGCCTGAGTTCCCCCCTCAACACCCACTAACTCCCCCATACTTTTCAGATGATGGCTGGCCAGAGCGATGCCTACTCCTTCCAGCTGGCGGGCCTGCCTCTTCAAAATGGCAGCTTTCCCCTTCCAGGTGCATCCTGGGATGCACCATGGAGGGGCCTAAGACACTGATTGGCCCAGGTGCTTAAGACCCCTCCTATGGGTCAATCAGAGCCTTAGGCCCCTCCTCAGTGCATCCCAGGATGCACCGGAAAGGGACCTAAGTCTCTGATTGTCCCAGATGCCTAAGGCCCCTCCCATAGGAGGGGCCTTAAGTGCCTGGGCTAATTAGCACCATAGGCCCATAGCACCATAGGCCCCTCCCTGGTAAATCCCAGGATGCACTGGGAAGGCCTACCATTTTGAAGAGGTGGGCCTGCAGACCAGAGGGAATAGGCATCCCTCCAGCCGACCAGCATCTGAAAGGTATGAGGTGTTGGGGAGGGGGTGTCTGGCTGGGGCATGTGACCCCGGCGGCAGGAGGGAGTGTGCATCCCTCCTGCTGGGAGTGTCGAGGGGGGCTGTCAGGGCCCAGTGGCTGTGGCAGGGCGGAGTGAGCATCCTTCCTGCCGGGGCTATTATGGTGGGGAGGGAATCACTGGTGATGGGAGGGAATGGGCATTCCTCTTGCTGTCCTTCAATTCAGGAGTCTTTTTTTTATTTGCAGGGGGGAGGGGAAGCCTTACATTTCTGTCAGTGTCTGAGCCAATCAGCTCTCACACACTGATCTGAAAGTAAGGCTACTACAGCTCAGATCCTGTCAGAAACATTTGGCGCAAATATGGCACAATGAGGTTAGGCAATCACCTTGCAAGTTCAAGTTTCAAGTTTATTAAAGTTTTGTTATCCTACCTTATCAAATTTCAAGGCAGCTTACATTCAAAATACATTAAGGGCTCCTTTTATCAAGCCGTGCTAGCGGTTTAACGCGCGTAATACTGCGCGCTAAACTGCCAGCTGCGCTAGCCGCTACCGCCTCCCTTGAGCAGGCGGTAGCTTTTAGGCCAGCACGGGGGTTAACGTGTGATGAAACATCGCGCGCGTTAACCCCTCTAGCTTGGCTTGATAAAAGGAGCCCTAAGTAAGGGTAAAAAACAAAGAAGTCTAAATAACAAATTAGTATCAAAAATTAAAACCAAAAATTAAACAACAGAATCCAGAGTGCTCCTTTTACTACCATTTTAATATTAATGACCTTGTTATACTACATATGTACGGTAGAGTCAGAGGCTGGTAGTATGTTCAGAAAAGGCTTTCATGATAATTGGTCGGTAAAATTACTGCCATTCTAAACTGGCTGGAACCGGTTTAGTGATCATGTTAAGGGCACAATAACTTTTGAGAATCCTCCCTCCACTCTCCAGAGCAACTTTTGGTTTATCATCTACTCTTTGCCTCTCTCTTCCCTCTTTCTCTGTCTGCTTCATCTTTGCCTCTGTTTACATGCTGCTTCTGTTTCCCTACCTTTTGGCCATTTCTCTTTGTCACTGTGCCTCTGTGTATGTCTGTGGATGAATGTTTCTGTATGCTTCTGTATCTGCAGCTGTACGTATCTGTGTGTGTGTGGTTGTGTTACTGGTGGTGGGTCTGATGTTCTATTAAATCCATGTTGGCCCTACCCCATTAAACCATGTCTATCCGTATGTTCTGTAATTTTTCTTTACATTCTACCTGACACTAATTTCAGATGTACCAGTCTATAGTCTTCTGTATTGGCTTTTAAAGTTTGGCATTATATTGGCTACCCTCCAATCCTTGGGTACCATAGCCAGTTTAATGATGGGTTACAGATTTCTGCTAATAGGTCTACAGTTTCATTTCTTAGGTCTTTTAGAATCCTAGGTTGGCTGCCATCCAACTAAAGTACGGTAATTTGCTACTCTGTCGTTTGCCAGTTTTCTCAATTACATCTTCTTGCAGGACTGGGCATAGTAATGTTCACCCAGGACAGCAGATTCTGGGGGATGGCAAAGAGCAGTTGAAATTAAATCAAAACAATAGGTCCAGACAAACTCAAAGAACCATTGGCTTGTTCTTTTATCCACAGGGAGAGTAGGCAACTTTCAGATAGTCCATTTACCCCAATAAATGGCTTTTAAAATTTGCTAGTATAAGTGTGTATGTAAAACAAAATTTTAACATTTAAGTTTTTCAAGCAAGATTGTTCTGGTAAGGCAGTTGTTTGAGGGATCATATTAGTTGATCTTAATTACCAAAATTATAAGGGGTGGATTACATAAGAGATCTAACAGTTAGATGGAGAGGGATGCAAGGCTGAAGGGTATATCTAGAGTCTAATACCCTTGCATTGGTGCTGTCTTGCAGGATCACCATGATATGCTCCAGTCCCTCTGCGTCATCACCATTAAAGATTGCTTGCAGTGTGAGTATCTTCCTATTGTCCTCTGCAGTAAAGACCAAAGCAAATAATTAATGTAGTTTTTCTTCTATGGTGCTATCAGTGGCGTAGCAAAACAGCCAATTTTGGTTGGGCCTGAGTCCAAAGTGGGTGGGCAATCTCTCTCTTTCCCTCCCTCCCTTTCCCTCCCCCCAGCCCATGCAGCATTTCTATTCTCTTCAGGTTGCCGGCTGCTGTTCCTAAATGCTGCTGGCGGCTCACCCAGAAGCCTTCCTTCTGATGTAAAACGCAAACGCGTCAGAGGAAAGGCTTTCGGGTCATCTGCTAGCAGCATGTAGGAACCATTGCTGGTGTCCTGTGGATGCTGGGTGGCTGGGCCTCAGCCCAAACTGGGTGGGCCAGGCCCATCCTGTAGCTACACCACTAGGCGCTATACTCCATGAAAGTTCTTTTTAAAAATCTTGGTCAACTAATGGTTCAACTAATTTCCTCAAAGGTTTCATGCTGCTAATCTATTTGAAAAATTATCAAGAAAAACCCTTTGCCATGCCTTCTCCAGCTTTTCTCCAGACTCCATCATTCTCTGTTTTTTTTCTTGAGCAGACTGACTCCTGCTTAGTTCCTCTGATTTGCTGCATGATTCCCTACTTTCTAGTGCCCATTATTGTCATATCTTGACACTCAAACCTTGATCCTTAGCCCAATGTGCACTCTCTGCCATCATGTGCCTATAATCACTGAGCTATCTGTCTTGACAAGTTATATCTAACAATTAGATAAAATGGTCTTTAATTTCAATGACTGAAATAGTGGTTTCTGCTTTGTTGCTGGTTGTTATTCTTTCCAAAAGGAGTTGAGAATATGTGTTGTCTGGTTGCAAAATAACTCTCAGAAAAAAAAAATTGGAATGAGGGGAAAACTGGTAAACACACACAAGGAGTTTGAAGATGGGCCAAATCAGACATGGGGTTCTAGAGAGATACAGTATGTGCCCCAAAAAATGACCCAGTACATCCCTACAGGAGTTTCAATTACTCTAGCACAGGGGCGCCCAATACGTCGATTGCGATCAACTGGTAGATCGGGAAGGCAACGTGTCGATCTTGGAGCCCATCCCGGGCTCCATGATAGACTCGTGTTGCCGTCCCGATCTACCGGGCCGATCAGCCTTCCTCTCCCCGACGTCAAAGACGCCAACGCCGGGCATCCACTTTAATCTGTTTTTTTATTATTTCGGGGGGGGGGGGGGACGGTGGCGGTGGCAGCAGCTTTAAAAAGAAATCATCCTGGCCGGGATCGGTGTCATGCTCCGGAGATTCTACCTCTTCCAGCAGCCTTCCTATCTGGCCCTCTCCCTTCTACCTGCATCCGGCCACACCCCCTGCTCCGTGGCTCTCTTCGGCAACTCGTCAGCAGCAGCAATCGACACAAGCTTCTGACATCGGGGCCTACCCTCTGCAAGTCCCGCTTGTTTCAACTTCCTTTTTCCACAAAGGCGGGACTCGCAGAGGGAAGGCCTCGATGTCAGCAGCCTTTCTTGATCACCGTTGCTGACGAGTTGCTGAAGAGGGCCACAGGGCAGGGTGTGTGGCTGGATGCAGGTGGAAGGGAGAGGGCCAGATGCAGGACTCGTTGGTGAGAGAGAAAGAGAGAGGGGAGAGAAACAAAAGGAAATATTTCATACTGGGCTGGGTCAGAGTGGAGGGAGGGTGGAAAGATTCTGGCTACAGGGTGCAGTAACAAAGGAAAAGGGGGAAAGCTGAAAATGGAGATAGTGACACAAAGAAGAGAAAGGGTAAGCAGGACCTACTGAATAAGGATAGAGATACAGAGGGGACATGAAGAAGAGGTGAAATAGAGACATAGAAGTAATGCTGAAAAAATTGGGAGGGGGGGAGATAAAGACATTGAAAGGGCAAATGGTGAACATGGGGTAAAGACAAGGACAGAGACAAATGAAGATTCTGAAAAAGTGGTGAGATAGGGATATAGGTGAGATGGACACAAAGAAGGGTGATGCTGGAAAATAGGTGGAATAGTAATTCTGACAGACACAGAAGGGAAATGCTGGATCAAGGAGAGATGGGGCTCAGGCTGGATGGAATGAGGAGAAATGCCTTGTTGGCCCGGAACTTCCTCTCCTATGTCAGAATTGATATTGGGGAGCGGAATGCTGGTCAGCGCGATGCTTCTGCAGGGAGAGCTTGGGGCTGTTCCCCGATGGTGGCGGCGGCAAACCGAGTGGCTTGGGGGAGGGCAGGGAGAAAGAAAGAAAGGGGGCATGCAGGGAGACAGAAAGAAAGGGAGGCAGGGAGACAGAAAGAAAAAGTTGGGGGAGAGAATGAGGTCTGGAGGAGAGGAAACATACAGGAGGCTGAAAGAAGGGAAGAAAGACTGGATGCAGAAGAAGAAAGTGCAACCAGAGACTCATGAAATCGCCAAACAAAGGTAGGAAAAATGATTTTATTTTCAATTTAGTGATCAAAATGTGCCCGTTTTGAGAATTTATATCTGCTGTCTATATTTTGCACTATGGCTCTCTTTTACTAAACCGCAATAGCGTTTTTTAGCGCAGGGAGCCTATGAGCATTGAGAGCAGCTCGGGGCATTCAGCACAACTCCCTGTGCTAAAAACTGCTATTGCGGTTTACTAAAAAGGGATGGGGTATATTTGACTATTTTTGTATGGTTGTTACTGAGGTGACATTGCATAGAGTCATCTGCTGTGACCTCTTTGAAAAAAACCCGGAATATGAATGATAATTAACATTTTTTCTGCCTTTCAGTGTGCTTTGTGGGTTTTTTAAAAAAAATTTCATTGTTGGTAGATCATTTTGACTTGGTCATTTTAAAAGTAGCTCGCAAGCCCAAAAAGTGTGGGCACCCCTGCTCTAGCATATAAACTTAGAGTAAAATGCAGCAGTTAGAAAACAGGGAAGAGAGGTTAAAAGATAGAATTCTTTAAGCTTCCAAACCTCCAATCTGCCCTTACTTCCTAATCTACTCTTAAACTGACCCCATGGCCCCAAACCTACCCCCACTTCAACTGCCCCCCATCCCATATACTGACTCCACACCCATTAAAAATTTCTTGCAATTTCCACATCATCCTAAACTGCCCCACTCCAAAAAAACTACTCTGTATAACCAACTCACCATTCTACAAACTGATCCAGTCCCAAACTGTAGCCCCCACAACTGCCACACCACCCTGCAAATTTTCTTAGCTCTACAAACCACTCCCTCTCAACTACCACACCACACTGCATATTCCTTTCACACCCAAGAAAATTCCTTATAACTGCAGTGCCACCATCAAAGTACCCCATCACCTAAAACACACCTTGGAACTGTTAAAAATTATTCCAGCTTCATCCTCAAAACCTACCACCCCAAATACCTGGAACCTTCAAAGGAGTGTGCACTATATGTTAAAAAAGATGCACTTTTCTTTGAGTGCACACTATGGGCTGGATTCTGTATAGGATGCCCAGTCTCAGAAGCCACCTAAGCGACTTTTGAGAATCGCACACAAGAGTCCTATATAGAATCTTGTCTGTCCTCACAGAAAGACAACTAAGCCCGCCTAAAACCATGATTGTCTAACTGATGTCTATGTCACAGGCACTGGTTAGAGAATCGGGTTGCTGTTAGCTTATCACAGCAAGGGATATCTCTGCCGCGATAAGTTTAGCGGCAACCTGTCCCTCCCCCCCACCCGCAAAGACTACATCAGGAAGGATGACCAGTCCCTCCTGCCAGAACCCCGGAACCCTCCGAACATCACCGGCAGCATGGAAGCCCAATCCCTGCCGGGACCCCTTGCCCCTCCCCTGCAAACATCGCTGGCAGGAGGGATGCCAAGTCTCTCCTGCCAGACACCTCCCCTCCTGAACATCACCAGCAGCAAGGATGCTCAGTCCTTCCTGCCAGAACACCAGAACCCCCATAAACATCGCCTACAGGAGGGATGCCCAATCTCTCCTGCCAGAACCCCCACTCCCTGCAAACATCACTGGAAGGGGGGATGCCCAGTCCCTCCTGCTGGACACTTCCTGACCTCATAAAGTAGCCCCATCAGACCCCCCTTCTCTACCCCCCGCCAGACCCCACCTGCCCTCCCCCATCCCCATGGACCCCCCTCCCCAGTCCACCACCTACCGTGGGCCTAGGGAGGTGCGTAGGTCTGCCTAGGCCCACCTAAGGTCGCCTAAGGTCACTTCCGGGCGAAGCCATGCCCATGCCTGTGCCTTAGGCGAGCTTAGGCAGGCCTACAATGTAGGCGGCCTGTGTCAAGATGTTTTTTTTAACATGTGTCCCGATTGGCTGGTTAGGCAGTAGTAGGCCGCCTACAAACAAGATGGAGGACAAAATGTAATCAATGAACCTTTGGTAGCATGAGATAGAATCATACATATAAATCACTACATATAAAGCTAGGCCTGTTGAAACAATTTGTAAAGACTTTGAATAAAGATGGTTCGTTCATTAAATACATAGAGGGGCATAATCAAAACATATCTCTAAGTCCAATTTGGATTTAGGGCGCTAGTAACCCAAAGTCGACAGGACACAAATGTCCAGTCTCGAAAAATACATCTGAAGTATACTTTAAAAAAAAAAAAATCGTCCATCCGTATGTTCAGGCGTTTGATCGTCCAGACTGCCACTATGTCTATCTTTATACCACATTCTTGTCCAAATATTTGTCCAAGTCCCCAATGCCCAGAATAAGACCTTTTGGACATGGGAGGAGCTAACATTGTGATGGACTGGCCACCCACTGGCAAAAGAGCAGTGGGGCACCTTACAGGGCACTGCTGTGAACTTCAAAAAAATGGTGCCACATAAACATCTCACCAGAACTCTCATATAAGTAATGTTGAGCCCACCAAAACCCACTATACCCACCTGTCTACAACTCCAGTAGCCCTTATGGATGAAGGTGGCACTTATATGGCTGTATAGTAGGGTTTTTGGTGGGCTTACATTTTCCAACATGAATGTAGTGGTTAGATTAGCTTATGGGTCTGGGTCCTCCTCTTTATGGTTTACTAGTCCCCTCCCTCTCCCCAGGCTACTTAAGAGACTTCTGTGCAGCTCTACTAGGCTTTCCTATAGCAGGTGCTGATGTTCCAGAGACAGGTATTATGTTTTTATTTCGATTGTTATGGTGGTGTGAGGGGGTCAGTGATCACTGAGGGAGTGTGTGAGGGCTGTACTTTGTGTCTGCAGTGGTTATCTGGTCACTTTGGATAGCTTCTGGGCACTTAGACCTGGTTTTAGATCATCTAAGTCACAATGTATACCGGTAAGTTCTGTCCAGGCAGCCTCATGAAACTTTTGATTATTACATTACATTAGTGATTTCTATTCCGCCATTACCTTGCGGTTCTCCCTGCAGTGCGACTAATTCTAGGTCAGCCCTCGCCCCACCCAAATCTCGCCCTCACCACTTCTCCAAAAATGACCCTTTTGGCTCTGAGCGCACAGTGGCATTTAAAGGCCTATAATGTCCCTGAATACGTCTAAAAAGGCGTTTCAATTATCAGCACTTGGACGACTTGTCTTTTAGTTTGTCCAAGTTCCGACTTGGGCGTATTTTTAGACAGGTTTCCATTTCGATTATGAGCTCCATACTGCATATGTTACCTGGACTTAGTATGGAAAAACTGAAGACAGGAATTTTCGATGGTCCACAGATCAGACAACTTGTAAATAGCCCACATTTCGTAGCATCAGTGAATGAAATCGAATCGTGTGCCTGGTCTTCATTTGTTCTTGTGAAAAACTTTCTTGGCAACAAGAAGGCAGACAACTACACACAATTAGTAGAGGATATGCTCTTTCATTTCAACAAGCTTGGCTGTAGCACAACTGTCCATTATCTGCACAGTCCCTTAGATCGCTTTCCAGAAATCTCTTGAAGGGATGTATTTGGTGTATAAATCTGTGTCTCACCACGGATATTTTCTTTTCTCTCTAGACTATATCCACGTCAACAAACACATCAGATACAAGCAAATGTCGCTCCAGGCTATCAGAAAATATCTCAGGTAGGATGTGGGAATGAGAGGTGCTGCAGACAAGAAACAGGAATATATGTGAGGGATGAATGTGAGGAATATATGTGAGGGATGAATAAGCCAGAGGAGAAGCCATTTTCCGTCTCTATAAGAAAGCTGTGCCTTCTATTTAGTGGGTAGTACATGTATTTCAGAAACATATACAGCAAGTAATAGTATTCAACAGTCAGTTCAAAGTTTTACATTTCAGGTCACTGATCTGTAAAACTATTTAAGCTTCTTCCATGAAGCTCTGGCTTCCAGAGCCAACTTCTGCTTTGGTGCCTTCCCTCCCCAGAATCTAGTATCTTTCCTTCTTCTCCCCCACTCCTTGTGATCCAATATCTAACCCTCCTGCTGGACCAGGTGAGGCACTGGCTCAGGGCACTGGTGATAAGGTGTGCTAAAATCCCAGGCGGCATCTATCCCTCAAAGTTTGAAGGAAGGCTGGGCTGGAATTTTGATGCCTTTTATCACCGGCACCATGGGCCAGGGCCTCACTTGGCCCATAGATTGAAGTTTCATTAAAATTTGATATAGCGTCTATCAGAAAGTTTCTAGGCGAAATACATAAATAAAAACTATACAGTGCTAAAACTGCATAGACATAATCTCAAACTAACCAGATATACTGGAACATGAAGGAAAGACGGGGATGAACTACAATCTGGAAATAACAAAATTAAAACGCAGCCTGTGGCATACAATCTCAATGGGTTATTCAGGATAATTATGAAAAGCATTTCTTTGTGGATAAAATAGTTTTGTACATGTATATACAGCCTTTTATAAAACTGCCTCCAGTACATTCACATAAGCTTCTAGCATCTCTCTCTTCCACTCTATACCCCATTCTCTTGTTCTCTCCCCCTCCCCCAACCTAGCATCTCTATTTCATTCCTAGCTGCTCTTTCCCTCTCTTCTCCTCATCCAACACCAGAGGAAAAAGGGGTTAGCGCCAGATTTGTGTGCACATTATATGCCAGTGCTAAATGTGCACCTAAGATGGCCTTAAATTGCATTCTAATGAATACAAATGGATACTAATGAGGTCAGTAACTATTCCTTCCTAATGCTCAGATGGCAACATTGCAAGGCCTAGACACAAATGATGGTCTATAATTAACGTGACCATGTCTTTTTTTCCCTGGAATGGGACAGGGCCCCCCCCCACCCCCCAGTACCATTTTTTAATCCTGCACTGCTCACTGAATGGCTGCTATGAATTCTCACGGGACTTGCAAGAACTGATGGCAGCCATTCAGTGAGCGGTGCGGGACCAGGCAGGTGCGCCGCTACCGAAAGACATCAGGAGGCAGTCCCCGGGAATAAAAAAAGGTACCGGGGGGGGGGGGGGCAGCGGGCAGGCAGGATCCTGAAAACGGGACATTTTGGCGGCGGGCCCCTGAAAACGGCATTTCGACGTCCCAAAGCTGTGCTTCGGGACAACGGGACAGGCTCCCTATAAACGAGATGGTCCCGCTCAAAACGGGACGTATGGTCACGTTATCTATAATGCCAAAAAGTTACCACCAGCTCAGGGACAGCATACAGGGGTTTGGAGAGAGGATTTCTCTTGCCAGTTTTTCACATTAAACTGCCAGTTTTGTGTTCTTTTGGAAGTAGAAGGAAACCATGCATCTTCACTGATAGTGAGAAACAAAAAATGTGTGCGAATCCGAGCAAAACCAAAAGTGAAAGCACACATCTGCACCTGTTTCTCTGCGCCTAAATATGAGCCTTTCAGAAATTTAGTGCAGACAATTTTTATAAGGCTCATATTTAATGTAAATCATATTTTATTGACGTACCATCAGTAAATACACAACATCAAACAGGAATACAAAAAAGGCAAGAACACCAAAAGTACATCAAGAGCAAATTTTCAAATAAACCCAAGGATCAACTCCTGCCCACTCCCAAATGCCACCACACTCTACCCCCCAAAAGAGCCCCCTAATCACTACCCACACCCCCCAAACTAGCAGAGAGAATAAAGAGACTGCTGAACAGGCTGTATTCTGATGCCGCCCAGCCAGTACCAAACCGGACACACGCACCCCAGATGTCCGGATTTTCCCAGACATGTCCTCCTTTTAGAGGGCATGTCCGGGGCGTCTAGATGGCTTTTCAAAACCCGGCACTTTGGGTTTTGAAAAGCTTCCAGCTAGGAATGACGTGGATGCAACGCAGTTATGTCATGCGTGCAGATGCCTTCCCAACAAGTGAATAGGTTAAGGGGGCGGGGCTGGGGGGTGGAATGAGTCATGACTCAGGCAGAACTGGGTGGGCCTGAGGCAGGGCCATTAGTCCGGATTTTAGTTCCAGAAAATCTGGTAATCCTAAGAACAGCAGTGATGTGTGCTTGCACTTCTGGTTTTGTAGGGACATGCGCACAAGAGCTGCGCTTACCACAAAACTTTTGAGCACATAGGCACATGCCTTCCCTTGCGTTTGGTTTACTAGTTCAAATTATCCACACACAAAGTTTTAATGTCATTTGCTTTAAGCATTGGTTAGCTATTTTTCTGTGCTGTTGTACTATTGAGTTTGAATTGTAAGTTTTAGACCTCGGCTATGAGTATCTGTCCCCTCTGTCCCTCATTTGTCCCCAGCTTCTTTTCTCACTGTCCTATCACCTTGTGTCTCTCTTCTAAACCTCTTCTACTCAACCTCCTTTTGTATCTATTTTCTCCCCCCCTTACACCACCACTGTGAAACCCTGGGTTCATGTGATCACCTAGACCAGGGGTAGGTAATTCCGGTCCTCGAGAGACGGAGCCAGGTCAGGTTTTCAGGATATCCAGAACGAATATGTATGAGATGATTTTGCATGCACTGCCTCCGTGAGATGCAAATCTATCTCATGCATATTTATTGTGGATATCCTGAAAACCTGACCTGGCTCCAGCTCTCGAGGACCAGAATTGCCTACCCCTGACCTAGACAGCTGCTTAGTGTGTGCTCTGAGTAATGAGTGCAAGGTAAATAAATACAGTAGAATCCCAGTTAACCGGCACTCAACCAAGCATCAAAAAATTGCCTGCTCTTGACCCAACAACCCCTACTCCTCCCTCCAGCCCCAATAGGGCCTTTCCTCTGCAGCATCATTTCTGACATGGCAGAGGTAAGGCCCTCCTGGGGATGGCCACAAGCAGCCTGTTTATATTGCTACCTTTGCTGGCCAGCTGCTGCTTTGTGAGAGCTGCAGGTAAGACATACCAGCTCTACAGGGTGAGGGGAATCCATCAGAGGGCAGACCCGGGGAGGGGGGGGGAAGTGGACCAAAAGTGTGTGGTTGGGGAGGAAGGGACATGGATGCTGGACTGACAGGGTGAAAGGTAGGGGAGGGGAGATGGATGCTGGACCCATAAGTGTGTATGTGTGTGTTGTTGTAGTGGTGGTGGTGGTGGTAGTGGGAGAAGTGACCCAAACCAGAAAGGAGAGTGGGAAGGCTTATTTTTAATAGTAACTCTGAAGCAACTAGAAACTACATTTCTCCTAGGACAAGCAGGATGAGTCAGCCACATAAGGGTGTTGTCCCAACAGCTCCCAATTTGTGGATAAGCTCTCCAATAGCTCAGAGAGATTTTTTTTTTTTTTTTTTCTCTGAGCACGTGCAGTGCCCGGGCCCCACTGGGCATGCCCGAGCCCCATCCATTTCCCCCTGCTTCCCCCTAATCCCCAGTCTTTAGTTTCTGCCCGTTCCCATCGGTCGGATTTTCTACAGCTCTCCATTACAACTTTTCTACTCATCAACTTGAAGATGCCTGAATCATCTAAAGAAACAACTGGGATGCAGGAAGAGGATGAACACACTGGATCCTCATGAATTGTGCGCCCACTGATTGGATCCGGCGCTCGAGGTTTCCGTGTTGCTTGCATTGTGTGCACATGTCACCACGTGCACGCAAGCTAAGGAAGAGGGCACTGAGAGACTTCATGAAGAGAAGTGAGGTCCGAGAATCTTCCTCCAGCAGCCATCCTCATCGGATTGCAGCAGCGGGGGATCCACAAGCTATAGCAGCAAGGAGCCTCCAGGATGCCCTGGCTCAGCTAATCCCTCCGCCTGCACTTGGCCCGGTAGAGAAATATCTCCCGGAGTCCCTGCATGTTGTCGCTTACAGCCAGCCTCTGCAGGGCAGCCGATAGGAGTCTCACCAGACCGAGAGATCTCTCCAGGAGCCCCTGCACGTTGCTGCTTACAGCCAGCCTCTGCAGGGCATGAAGAGAAGTGAGGCCCGAGAATCTTCCTCCAGCAGCCATCCTCATCGGAATGCAGCAGCGGGGGATCCACAAGCTACAGTGGCAAGGAGCCTCCAGGATGCCCTGGCTCAGCTAATCCCCCCGCCTGCACTTGGCCCGGTAGAGAAATATCTCCCGGAGTCCCTGCATGTTGCCGCTTTCAGCCAGCCTCTGCAGGGCAGCCGATAGGAGTCTCGCCAGACTGAGAGATCTCTCCAGAAGTCCCTGCATGTTGCCACTACAGCCAGCCTCTGCAGGGAGCCGATCGGGGTTTAAAGGTAAGTCCTATCTGCTTGTTTTTGGGAAAACCTCTGATAATCTGTTGCAGCCCCGAGGGCTCTGCCTCACCCTCCTTCCAATCTGAATTTAAGGAGAAAGAATCTCCCATGCTTCTTTCCCTTGGAGGGGACCTGCAGACCTCTCCCCCCAGTAGGAGACATGCTGCCCCAGAGTTCAGCTTGTAAAGGACATGCTGAAAAACAAAACAAAACTCGATGTTTCTTTCCCTCTTGGGGTCCTGCAGAGTCTGCAATTCACACCTCTCCCACCCCGCCCCCCATCCCCCTCTCATGTTGGGAACCAGGAGTCTGCCTTTCTCAGCAGGGTGCTGATATCATCAGAGATGTGGCAGGTCAGACCATGCCTCTCCAAAGGTGGGGGTTTGAAACTCCTCAGTCTAAAAAGCTGTTTGCTCTTCATAAAACCTAGGCAGAGTGCTTTTCCAGCTAGCATGAGGGACTATGATACTGTTCATGATTTCTATAGCACTGAAAGGCATATGCAGCGCTGTACAGTTTAATATACAATAGGCAATACAGCAGGAGAAGCCCACTCAAGAGGCATTATCACTCCTCTTTCTCTGCCTCCAGGCACAGTGGGAAACGCAGCCAGGAGCACTGGCACAGATGAGGGGGTGCATCCTGCCCCCTCTCTGCAGGCTCTCCCCCCCTCTCAAGAAGGACAGAGAAGGGCGGTGGGGTACATGGAGCCACCCAACCAGTCAAGTGGAACAGCACATGAACCTGCGAACCACCAGGGGTGGGACCAGCAGCCACAGTTAATCTTCCTGCTGACCCACTCCTCTCTCAGCGGGCTACACTCCCCACAATGCCCCCCTTTAGAGGGAGCCACACACAACAACATGGCGCGGTCCAGCGGCATGCCATGCACCCAAGCAACAGAGGAACAAACTACACACCAGCCTCCAGCCACGCCCCGAGTCACCACCCACAAAAATAAATAAATAAATAATTCACTATTAAAAAAAAAAAGAAAACCCACAAACGAGGACTCACCCCAAGTCCCTCCAGAAACTCACAGCCTTTCTCAAGATCCACGTGGGTGGACAACAAGTACCCAAGACAGAGTACTACAAGGCCTGAACTACCAGTACCAGTACTTCACGCAGAGACAAGATTTGGCTGACTCCCTCCTCAGGGCAACCAGCATCAAGGAGACTGGGATTGAAGCACTAGATCTTTCCAGCCCAGGGATTCGACAACCCGCAGCAGCCATACATGGACATTGCGGTAGCTTAAGAGAAACAGGGCAGCACGACCCCCCCCTCCAACCCCCGTCAGGGAAGGACCTGAAAAACCCTGGTTTCCACGGGGAAAAAGACCTTCGAGGGCTCAATACTGAGCGCACGAATTGCTGCGCTCCAGTTCCAGATGCGGCTTTATCAGGAGGCCAGTGAGAGGAAATAAATAAATAAAATAAAATAGGGACTCCAGCTCACTACTGAGCCAGTCCACACTGGCAGCAGTCCGTGCCCCAGCGCTAGCAACAGTAACATCACTGCTACGCAAACAAGCACCACCTGAGGGGCAGGGGCATCCAAGGGCAGCCCTCTCCCCAAGGCAAAAACAGGACCTTGACCACCCTCCGGCCCAGCAGGATCAGATTGTCTGCGAAGGCTTGGTCCAGGATCACCAACCAGTGGGCCCTCAGCATCATCAAGCAGGGATTCCGAATTCGTCTCCACTCCCCCCCCCCCCCCGAGTGGGCGGGGCACCCTCCATCTGACGACCCAATTTTCCTGCAGCAAGGAGAGGACCTGCTTCAGCAGAATCAATAGAGGCGGTGACGAACAGAGGAGATCACCAAGGGGTTTCTACTCCAGGAACCCCCGCGTCACCATGGACAAGGACAACGCTCGTTCCTGGATCTCTGCAAGCTCAACAGGTGCATACACAAGGTCCAGATGCACTCTCTGGGTACAGTCTTGGCCCTGTTAGAGCCCGAGTATTGGCTAGTATCCCATGCACCCAGCCCACAGGAGGCATCGTCGCTTCTATAGCCAAGACAGACGCCTCCAGTACAAGGTCTTGCCCCTTGGACTCTCAACGGCTCCAAGAGCGTTCACAAAGTGTGTGGCCTTCAAGGGGTGCGCGTCCTATCTTATCTCGACAGCTGGCAGCCCCGTCAACCACCATAACCCTCCTCCAAGAACTGGAGTTCCTCATCAACTACATGAAATCCCACCTGATACCCACCCAGGGGATATCGTTCATCTGGGCAGTCATCGACACCACGCAGACCAAGGCCGTCCTACGGGACTACCAGATCGACGCCATGACATCCCTGGCCCAGTGCATCCCTGCCAGCAGCTCATCGTCAGCATGCTCCGGTCTTTGTTGTGCAGCACAACAGACTACTCATGAGATCCCTGAAAGGGCACCTCAGACGTCACTGGGACCAGTGTACCCAACCTCTGACCACCCACCTATTGGAGCTCAGGGCCATAGGGAATGCCCTCGAAACCCTTCAAACAGGCAGGGCAGTACTCACCCAAACAGAAAACCAGGTGGCCTTGCACTATATCATCAAACAGGGAGGGACAGGGTCAACCTCGCTCTGCAAGGAAGCTTGCCACATGTGGGAGTTCTCCAACTCCATTCAATGCCCCATCCAGGCAACTTACCTCCCGTGGGAGCAGAACGACCTGGCAGAAAGACTCAGCCACCAGCTGGATCCCGATGAGTGGTGTCTCAACCCAGCGGCGATGAAGAAGATCTTCAGCACCTGGGGCACACCGAGCATCAACCTGTTTGCAACCGAACCGAACCGAACTCAAAATACTCGACCTTCTGCGCAAAGAGATCAACCCATCGCCGTCTCAGCCCCGACGGCCTGTCTGTGAGTTGGAACCACGGACTCTTATATGCCTACCCGCCACACCCTAAGTCCTGCAGAAGATTCTTCAGGACAGAGCAACGGTGATCATGATTGCCCTGTTCGGGCCCCTGCAACCATGGTTCCTGTTCCGGCAAGGGATAGCGGTTCACCCATCTCTCCCCCCTCCCGATCAGTGCAGTTCTCATTACACAACGCGGGAACCTTACCCTCCACCACGACCTGCATTCCTTAGCCCTGACCGCATGGATGATGAGAGGATGAACCTACCACAAGATGTGGAGCACACACTTATGGCAGCCAGAAGACCTTCAACCAGAAAACGCTATGGGTTGAAAGGGAGAAGGTTCCGCTACCAGTGCACAGACACGCAGCGAGACCCCTACAACTGCCCCATACCGGACATCCTGCAGTACATACTGAGCTTATCTCAGGGGGACCTAAAACCCACTTCCATCAAGGTCCACCTAAGTGCAATCGCGGCATACCACGCTGGCCTAGACAACAAACAAGTGTCGAGGCATCCAGGAATCACAAAATTTCATGAAGGGACTGTCCAATCTGCACCCACCAGTCAGACCACCACCGCCCGGATGGGACCTCAACTTGGTGCCGCATCAGCTCACCTCGACCCCTTCAAACCTTTGGGGGAGGCAGATCGGGAAAACCCTGACCATTGTGTCGGCCGACACACTCCCCCATGAGAACAGGGTGGTACCCAGAACCCATCCCTGATTCTTGCCGAAGGTGGCTTCAGCGTGCCTCCCGGTGAAGGATCCCTAGCTAGCTGACATAGCTGGGTCACGGTGTAGATGAAGAAACTCCATTTTAGATCAGTGGGTCATAATTAGTACAAAGAACAACTTGTGACTCCATTTTATTGCTCTGAGAAATCACGTATGCATGCAGGCCTGTTCTATGTATCTGTCTTAGTGCCAGGCACAGCTAGGGGGCAAAAGGATGTTGCTGTTAGCTAGCTTTGATGTATAGATTGTAGGATGGATTTATGGTTTTGTTTTTCTCTCTGCTCTTACCTTTTGGTCAGAGCTGGTTTGAACTGGTTAGGACCCTATATAACTTTTGTGTCCGAGATCCTCAGGGTCTTCTGTTTATGCAGCCAGTTCTGCCCAGAAGTCCAGCATATATGCTTGTTTAATAAAAGCCTTTTTAAATCTCTTCAGTCTCTGGCTCAAGTCTCTGCACTACTAACGGAGGGCCTTATCCTAAAAGGTACCTTCATTTGGCGCAGCCGAACAGGGACTTGATCTACAGACTTGAGCCTGTTTGGCACGATCGTCTCCCTCGGAGGATTTCAAACCTTGCCTCCTACGAGACCCGTAATAGCCGGCATTAACCTGGTGGTTGATCAGGAACGGTTTCTCGTCGAAGACAACAGATTGCACCTCGAGAAGGAACAAATCGGTGGAGATTTCTAGCTCCTGGTTTTGTTGTGCCGGTACCGGACCTGTCTTGGTAAGTGAGAAGTTGATTCCTTCTCTATCCTGTCTCTACCTCTTCTGTCTAGTAACTTCTTAATTCGTTGTGAAGCACAGAGAGGTATATAGGATTCTGGTTTCTGGAAATTGGAACTTTTGTTGGGTGCATATATAGATTATATAATATGGGTCAGAGCACCACCGACCCCCTTCAGATCATGCTTAAATATTTTACAACTGCCTTTTCTGGCGATTATGGCGATTTTTATTGTTTTCTTCATCCTTATTTTTATTGTTGTCAAAGGCTTAGTATTTGGAATTTAATCAACTTTTTGTCATACTTGTCAAATTAATAAAACAAAAGCTCTGGGGACACCTGACAAGACACAGAGAACGAGAAATTGGTGATGTTGAGAAATTACCCGGGGAGATGGAAATAGCATTTAGGTTGGAAACCTGGGAAAGGTTGGTAAAGCAAGCCAGCATGATTGTTTTGCCGAAAGTTGCAGACAGGATAGTGTAAGTTGCTTAACAGGGTAAAATGCATGTGGATCAAGACAGAATTAAGAATGTGAGTTCGCACTGATGAACGAGAATAAAGACTGTGATTTTAGATATATGTTGCGTGCAGTGGATTTGTTACAGACAGTGAGTAATTTCAAGAAAGTTGAGCCAGATAGTTTACGTGTTCTCGCAGTTGTCAAAGTGTGTCTGCTGGTAATAAAAAAAAAAAGAAAAAAAAAAAAGCGACCGTTTGTCAGACATGTGGGGTTTGTGTTGGGCACATCCCTGCCTTTGTATCCCAGTGTTGGGGGATTTAAAGTACAAGACTAACAATGATAGAGGTTAAGTATCCATATTTTTCTGAAAATTGAAATATTTGCTAAACATGGGCTTGATAATTCAAGTTCAAGTTTCAAGTTTTATTATTATTTGATGAATCGCCTATACAAACATTCTAAGCGCCTGAACAATTAAAAAAAAAAAAAAAAACATTTTAGAGGACAAACAATTTTAAGACACAAGTACAAAGTTAAATAACAAAGTTTTTAAGAGTTTTATAAAAGAGATAAGATCTTTTTCTTTTCTGATGTACAGTAGCAGTGCATTCCACGTTTGTGGCGCTGTAACAGAAAACATGTCATTTCTTCTTGTACCCACAATTTTTAAGGAAGGGACAGTTAATAAGTCTTGTGATGATGATCGTAGAGAACGAGGGGCATAATAAGGAATGATCATTCTAGACATGAATTGAGGCTCATTGAAAGTTAGAACTTTAAAAACCAAGAATAATATCTTAAAAGTAATTCGGTGGCTAATAGGTAACCAATGGGACTTAATCAATAGCGGTGTAATGTGGTCAACTTTTTTTTTTTTTTTCTCCTTTATGAATGAGTTTTATTGATAACGGATGGATTGAGATTACTTCTTTTGTGCTAACAGTCTCCCTTGCTTTCCCGTATTGTGTCTTTATCCTGGTGTTCTTTATGAATTCTTTCTTCCCATGCATGTTTGTATAAAGTGTTATTATCAATCAGATTCTAAATACAATTGGAAACAGAAATACCTTTCAAATAAACTTGGTAGCTCAAACTCCAGAGGAAGGGGGTAGTTATTATGTAAGGACAGTGCAGAGTAAAGTAGCTACATCTAGTCTGCAGCAGTGCCCATTCCTCAGAGTGTAGCGGGACCCAGGTGGCAGACAAGGGTTCCAGGTCTGCCTGCAGGGAACATGGCTAAGTGACCTCAGGGGTGGTGTCACGTTAAAATGTCTCTTCTTTGTCTTCGCAGTCATACATACAGAGCTGTTCTGGACCTGTTACAATGAGCCTTTTTCTACCCAGAGAAGGAGGACAATGTTCTGCTTTCAGTAACCTTGAAATGACCTTGCACTTAACATTTAACATGTTTCTTTTTTTCCCCTTTGAATTGACATTGCCATACTTCAGAATACCTCTATATTTAACATTGTACACTGTACCTAGTAAGTTTTGCTTATTTTTCAAGATTGAAGCACACCCTAGCAGTTGCGTCCCTGTCTGCCTTATGAATGTAATTGGCAGGGCACCAAGCCAGAGTGATCACATTCTTACGTTTTCTCTTTCGGATGTTCCAGTAACCATTAATAGATGCCTTTTATGATTATGTGATTATTATGCCATGTGTTATATCGCACTTTACTTTGCCACTGTGTGCACACAATTATGATTCGTGCTATGATGGACGTTTGTTTTTGTATAACTGTGCATTTCTCTGCAGATCTAAGTTCAGCTCTGAATCCTTGCCAGCTGGAAGAAAAGTTCCATGCCTTTTCTGTTTTCTATGTTTGTTTATGCCCTGTAATCTTTGTGTTGTCTATCTGTTTGGTTTGTGGGGTACCCCGGGGAAACCAACTATACCATTGGCCATTTTTGGAGATTTTTCTCTCCCTTTTTGCATTTTTGTTTTTTTTCCTATCTAAATTGCCTTTCTAGCTGTTCATGCCCACGCTGTCCTCTGGCGCCAGCGTTCCTTCCTCACCTCCTCTGGATCCCCTATCCAACACCACCAACTCATCCTGGACCTTTTGGATGCTATCTTGTTACCCTCCAAAGTTTCTATCATGCACTGCCGGGCCCACCGTCGCCTCCGTGATTTCATCAGCCGCGGTAATGCCTTGGCTGACCGCTCGGCTCGCCAGGCGGCCCTCCAAGGTCCGCCCACACCCCCTCTTCTGTTATCCCTTTCCTCCCCTCAACCTTTCCTTCATTCCCTTTCCCCCCAGTACACTGACCCCGAGCGCAAGTGGGCCACGCAGCAATCTGGCCATTGCACCCTCCCATCTGGATGGATTACTATACCTTCCTCCCACACATCCACCCCCCTCCTGTACGTCCCTCAACTCCTGGCCCTCACTGTTGTCCAGTGTGCACACGATTTTTCTCATGCCGGTAACCCAGCCCTCCGCACCCTTCTCCGACAGAATTTCTATATCCCGAATCTCTCTCAACTCATCTCCCATGTTCTGCTCCGCTGTGTCATTTGCCTTCGACACAACCCCTCTTCTGTCAGACCCCCCGTTCCTGGTCACCAGCCTATCGGTTCACACCCCATGCAAGTCCTCTCTACAGATTTTACCCACTTGCCCCCCTCCCATGGGTTCCGTTACCTCCTGGTTTTCATTGATTCCCACACTGGGTGGCCAGAGGCCTACCCAGTGTGCACAGAGAAAAGTAGGGAAATAGTAAAGGTTTTACTCCATGACATCATCCCTCGCTATGGCCTGCCCCTAGTGATTGGCAGCGATAATGGCCCCGCCTACATATCACAAGTCACACAAGCTGTCTCTCGGGCTCTGCAAATCACCTGGAAATTACATGCGGCCTATCACCCCCAGAGCTCTGGCCAAGTTGAACGCATCAATAGAACTATTAAAACCCTCCTCGGCAAAGCAGCAGAAGAAAGCCGCCTGCCATGGCCCAAACTGATTCCTTCTGTTCTATTTCGCATCCGCTGTACCCCAGGTAAACGCAATCAGTTGTCCCCATTTGAGCTCATGTATGGCCGACCCCCGCCGATAGTCAGCCCAGACCCTGAGTCTCTTGAACAGATAGGGAACACTATCACAGACGCAGAGATAAAGCAGCTAGGAAAGACCATTATGAAATTACAGAACTGGGTCATTTCTAGAGCCTCGCTACCAATTACAACCCCTGTCCACCTCTACAAACCTGGGGATCAAGTGTGGCTAAAAGTATGGAAGAAAGAACCGCTGAAACCCCTTTGGGCAGGGCCTTTCACTGTCTTACTTGCTTCCCCCACAGCTGTCAAATTGTCCCACCACGAGTCTTGGATTCACTACAGCCGTGTGAAGCCCGCTGCTGAGTATATTTGTGAAAAAGGGCCTACTGACCTTCAACTGAAAATCACGCGGCTGCCCCACACTCTGGAAGAGTAATCACGCACGTCTGATCCGGAGATCTGACAAGATATTTAATATGAACTCTGTTGTATATTTACTGCTTGTGATTTACGTCTTGCCAACATTGTCCATGTCCCCTACCCCTCCCACGCCTGGGTGTGCCCCTTGTGTGGCACTAGTGGACAATGGGGGCAAAACGGAAAATGTTATTAGATTTCAAACTAATTATGAGTGTAAGGGTCAACTAGTGACCCCTGTATGTATATATAACAAGGTTGAATATTCTATATGTAATAATGGAGACTCACAGATCTGTTTCGACCCCAAAGCAACTAATAGGGATACTTGGACAGAGGTCAGGTCAGGCTGGGATCAGGGCCCCCTGATTCAACAAACCCTGGTCACTAATCCCTATGTCCCGGCCTCAGTCCTCTTTGATGCTTGCCATGCCATGGACCAAAACCCCACCTTCCTTGGACGTTGTGGTGCCCTAGCATGGAGGAGGGAATATATGCACAACGATAAATACATGTGCCTGGCGGGACAGAAGCCGTCCCACTGTGAAGGGTCTTCCGAACACTACTACTGTAACTACTGGAAATGTGTATCCTGGGCTACTTGGGATATGACCCGACTGCCCACCACCCGAGCCATATTATCCAAAGTGGTGACTACCTCTGGCCTCCAGAACTGTAATCCACTTAACTTCACTATCCTACAGCCGTTTAAATGGAACCTCGACGATAGCTTCCGGAAAGCTCGCTATCTTGTGGGCCTACAGATATATGGTAAGGGCACGGACCCTGGTACTGTCTTACACATCAAACTCGTTGAGAGACACCGAATCCCTGAACAACACAGCATTGTGTTCCCAGACTTTTATGAACATATGAAACTTGACCAACAAGACTTTGTGCCCTCTGCCACCACCCGCAAGTGTTCCCTCTAAGCTGAGCAGGTGTCCTCCAGCTGCATTGCTACCACTAGGGGGTGGAATATTTTCAGTCGCTAAGAACAGGTATGTTCCCTGAAGTCCTGCAGAACTTGCCTGTCCCTCACAATTGAAAATGTGACAGTAAAACAACACCCTCTATTGGTGAGACTGTGGGTGGAGGACTCCTGCTCAGCTTAGAGGGAACACCGCCGCAACCTTTTCATACAGTTCGCTGAAACCATAGGAGCCACCTTAAATCTGACAAACTGTTATGTCTGCAGGGGCACCCAGCTGGCCCCTGAAAAACTCCATTCTGGCAAAACACTGCATACAGCGTCTCGGACCATCCTTTACCACTCGTGTTGGACACCTGCAGTGCCAATCCTTATGGACTAAAAACAGCACCTCTCAGCCCGGTTGGACTTATTGGACCGGAGATCCTAAGTTAAAAATACCCAGACGATGGAATACTACTGGCAATGCTACCACATTAAATGCCTACCTCAACCTGCCTGCTTCTGCCCCTTGGGCTGCACCGGAAGGATACTACTGGATCTGTGGGAAAATGGCATACCCCACTCTACCCTCAAATTGGACTGGCACTTGTGTTCTGGGCACTATCAAACCAGCCTTCTTCCTCCTCCTGTTATCCGAAGGAGAACATCTGGCTGTCCCAGTATTCGATCAACGGGCCCGTTCTGAAAGAAGTTTGGAAATTGGTAAATGGGAAGACACTTGGCCCCCGGAGCGCATCATTGCTGTCTACGGTCCTGCTACTTGGGCTGATGATGGTATGTTTGGGTACCGGACCCCAATCTACATGCTTAACCACCTCATACGACTGTAGGCGGTCTTAGAAGTTATCACCAATGAAACAGCTAGGGCCCTGGGAGCCCTGGCCAAAGCGAACACTATGATGCGTACCGCCATCTATCAGAACCGACTGGCCTTAGACTATCTATTGGCCGCTGAAGGAGGGGTATGTGGCAAATTCAATCTCTCCAACTGCTGTCTACAACTGGATGATGAAGGATTTGTGGTTGAAGAGGTCATAGATAAATTACCAGATTAGCTCACGTTCCTGTCCAGACTTGGAAGGGTTTTTCTGCTGATATGTTTGGACTCAACTCACTGACTGATTGGGCCTCCAAACCGGGACTCTTTAAAGCCCTCACCATAATTTTCCTGGTATTCTCTGTCATATTTTGTGTTCTTCCTTGCCTGTTACCATGTTTATTGAAAACCCTTAACCGTACTATTAGGACTACGATTGACAAAAGTACCACCGCCCTAGTCCTGGCCCTTTCCTCCTATCACCCTGTCCCTACCTCTGATACAGATGGCCCTGACCTCCCGTAACCCAGCTAGTCAGCTAGCCTACAGAAGAAAAGTTGGGAATGAAGGATCCCTAGCTAGCTGACATAGCTGGGTCACGGTGTAGATGAAGAAACTCCATTTTAGATCAGTGGGTCATAATTAGTACAAAGAACAACTTGTGACTCCATTTTATTGCTCTGAGAAATCACGTATGCATGCAGGCCTGTTCTATGTATCTGTCTTAGTGCCAGGCACGGCTAGGGGGCAAAAGGATGTTGCTGTTAGCTAGCTTTGATGTATAGATTGTAGGATGGATTTATGGTTTTGTTTTTCTCTCTGCTCTTACCTTTTGGTCAGAGCTGGTTTGAACTGGTTAGGACCCTATATAACTTTTGTGTCCGAGATCCTCAGGGTCTTCTGTTTATGCAGCCAGTTCTGCCCAGAAGTCCAGCATATATGCTTGTTTAATAAAAGCCTTTTTAAATCTCTTCAGTCTCTGGCTCAAGTCTCTGCACTACTAACGGAGGGCCTTATCCTAAAAGGTACCTTCACCGGCACACTACATCTCCCCACAGGGAGGCACACTGCCACCTCAGCAACACCTCCTGGACTGTGTGTGGGCCCTGACTGTGCAGCAGATTAGACAAGCCTCAATTGTTCGTCTCCTACGACCAAAACAGACCAGGACTTCCGGCCACCAAACGCAGGCGCTCGCGCTGGATATTGTGACAAACCCAGGTCCGTTTCGGGTTTTGGCCAAAACAAACCCGAATCCATACCGGGTTTTGCCCCAGTGATCAGGAGTATTCACAGTGCACCTAGATGCAGGAGGGCTGATCAGGTGACCTGCCAATTGATTGATGAAGCTGACTTCTGCTCTGATTCTGACATGTAGGTAGAAGAACATAAGCAGTGCCTCTGCCGGGTCAGACCACAGGTCCATCCCTGACCTGCCACTGTCAGAAAGCTTATTCAGTTTGAACAGCCTGTTAAAATCAGGGCTAGGGAGAAACCTGCCTGTAATAGCAGGAAGCAAGCCGGTGTGTGGAAAACCCTTCCCCCCCACCTTCTCAGAGGGGGAGTGGTTATCCACAGGATATAACGAGGCACAGGGGACACATGAGGGGGAGAGAGGAGAATGGGAAGCTGAGAGGAGGCAGTCTCTCACAGACTGTCCCATGCTGAGGCAGATGAGTTACCTCCTGTCTGGGACACTGGAGTACAGCCAGAAGGAGAAGCCACGGAGGGGCAGGAAAGCTGTGTAGGAGCTGACACTCTGCCAACACCCATGGAGACCCAGTAAGCCTAAGATTGGGATTTAATTTCTTTATGCTGCAAGCTTGTCTCTTACCCGTTTGAAGCCAGTGAAGCTCTTCTGGGAAGCCACATTTTTGAGGTTATCTGTAAAGCAGGAATGTGTGTGTTTTCTGACAAACCATTTTGAATGTATTTCCTGTATGATGATTCAGCTGGGAAATCTCGATGGTCCTGCACAGCTGTGCCTGATTGCTACAGCAACGTTTAGAGGGAAACGTTTGCTTGATTTTGAACTCTGAATAATGCTGTGATTCTTATGTGTTCTGGACTGTTGGATAAAAGCATTACTTATCTGATTATTACTGCTCTGGTGAAGAGAACTGTATTTCTTGACTGATTAAAGTCCAGAAGCAGGGGACTGTACACAAGGCAGTGCTGACCCAGATTCAACTGCCTGATTATATTATTGTGAACCTTTGTATTTCATGCAATATCAGTCCATCTTGAACTACAAGGCTGTTGCCTATATTTTTTTTGATTTATTCAACCAGTGGTTGAAATAAAGTTTATTTTTGCTTTGCCATTTCTGACTAAGATGCCTTTATACTTTGCATGCTGATAAGTTTAGAATGTGCCTGTTCTAAAGACCTGAAGGATCCCTTAGTGGAAAGGGACACGCCGGGTTTCAGCTTTGGTCACATTCCCAGGTGCTCGCTGCGCCTTACAGGAGCCCGGGTTGTGACAATATAAGAGTGCATCCCCTTCACCTATAGAAAAGCGCAGCATCAACCGCAGGTGGGAGCCAATGCCCACCAGCGCAGAACCATAGCCAACACAACGGCTCATCTGCACCACACACCAATAGGGGACATCTGCAATGCAGCCACTTGGTCCTCCATGCACACCTTCACCAAGCACTACTGCCTCGACATAGCATTCCACGCTCCAAATGCATTCGGCCGAGCAGTCTTGGAAGTGGCTCTTCCCTCCCGGGAGGGACAGCAACCACCAGCACAGCCTTGACAAACACTGATCAAGTAGAGTGTTATAAATATCGACAAATACTGATCAAGTAGGGTGTTATAGATATTGATTAAGTAGATCTTCCAGCACTCCTGCCTAGACTGAATGTGGAATAGGCAAGTATGAATTCTCACATGCAAGTACGAATTGTCACTGTTGACCAGTTGGTTTCTCACTGTTCATTGATTGTCATTGACCAGTTTCACTGTTCTGTGAGTTAAGTAGGTCTTCCAGCACTCCTGTCTAGACTGAATGTGGAATAGGCAAGTATGAATTCTCATATGCAAGTACGAATTGTCACTGTTGACCAGTTGGTTTTCTCACTGTTCATTGATTGACATTGACCAGTTTCGCTGTTCTGTGAGTATTATTGCTCAGTTAACACAGCACTATATCTAAAACCTTGTTTCCACAACTTCACCTGCTTTGCCTGATTACCCAGCCCGGCTCGGCCTCCACAGCCAGGCGAGGGATGCACAAAGCGCTAAGGCGCAGGTCCAGTCGGTACATCCCTCGGCTAGGGAGTCACCCATATGTGGCTGACTCATCCTGCTTGTCCTAGGAGAAAGTGTAGTTACTTACCTGTAACGTAGGTTCTCCGTGGACAGCAGGATAGTCAGCCACACAACCCACCCGCCTCCCCATACGGCCGACCCGGCCACAGCTAGGAACATCCTGGGGATTAGAGGGAAGCAGGGGGAAATGGGTGGGGCTCGGGCATGCCCAGTGGGGCCCGGGCACTGCACGTGCTCAGAGAAAAAAAAAAAAAAAATCTCTCTGAGCTATTGGAGAGCTTATCCGCAAATTGGGAGCTGTTGGGACAACACCCATATGTGGCTGACTATCCTGCTGTCCACAGAGAACCTACGTTACAGGTAAGTAACTACACTTTATCCAGCATCTACCAATCCCCATTGGTACCGGTTAACTGAAAGTCTACTGGGACTAGAAAAATCCAGGAGACAGAATAAGCAGTTAAGACTTTTAACAAACTCCACCCTATAATTCAGTTGATTCCAAATATTATGTTCTGAACCAGGGTTTATTAAATCACTAAAAGGTATAAACCAGGGGTGTCCAACCTTTTGTTTTCCCTGGGCTGCATTGGCTGAAAAAAATGTTTCTGCAAACGCTGCAGCAAGACAGAGGAGGGAGCTGGCAAGACGGTAAACAACCCGGGGGCAGCAGAGGAAAACACTGCATCGCCCTTGACCGGGGCCGCACAAAATACTTCACTGGGCCGCTTGCGGCCCTTAGGCCGCAGGTTGGACACCCCTGGTATAAACAATGTCACAATGACTGCAGCAAATGTATTTTCAAAGCCTCATTAATACTTCACTCCCGTTTATCAGTACTGCTTTACTCACACCGGAATGGCAGGCTAAACATAGTTCCTCTTACGAGCATATTCCTGTAGTGGGAGAAAAGATAAGAAGATTAAGGGTGGAAGTTATAAAGGTGCGATAAAAGGTAACCTTTTACCACGCCTCGACATACCACGGTGTTCAGCAACCTGCGGGATCTCAGTCCCACAGGCTGCTGAATCTCACTCCATCAGTGGCAAAAGACTAATGTCTCATAAGCAGTGTTATTTCGGACATGGCAAAAGAACAGTGGGCTAGATTCACAAAGCCCAACGATCGTGTCCCTACCAGTTTGCAACCCCAACCCAATTGACTAATCTTCCTCCCGATCCGATCCGCGCATGCAAATGAGGGGAAGGGCATCCAAAAGTAGGAAGGTAGCAGTTCACAAAACAAATTCAGGAACACTGACTGGGCTGCCCGATCAAAAAATAGAAGCGACTGTTGAGGACCAGTTGCTCATGTCCTTCTCCTGCTCTCTGCCGCCCTGCAGTGGGAGCCCGTGGTTTTAACCTGTGGGTTTAAAGCGGGGCTGCACTATTCCAGAACATGCCGTAGCACAGCCCTGCTTTAAACCCGCGGGTTAAAACCACAGGCTCGCGGAAAGGGGTAGACTGGCTGTAGGCCTCTTTTCTTCTGAAGTTGCCAGAAACAGCATGTGTTAGGGATGGGTCTCTCCACTCATATGTATGGCGTCTTCTCTCTCAGTGGCCACTTCAGCGTGATAAATTATTTTCATCTCCCTTTGTTGCCTTGCTAGTTACCATTAGCATCTGTGGCTCCCCAGACTCTACAATGCACAGTTTCTTGCTCCTTCCCCAGCTTTTAAAACAGCAAAAAGCAAGCTAGCTGTTAGCTCCTATTCCCAGCCCCGGGCTCTTCAGCTCCCCCTGCTAATTTCTAAATCCCCCCTCTCCCTTCCTCGCTTGTGCTGAGAGCAAGCGCATGCACAGACCATCTACAGGCAAAGAAGATGGTATGCACTTGAGTCAGGATTGCTCTGCCTGATCACTTGGGGTCGGTGTGCGGCGTGCCTCCGATCGTGTCCATGTGCATGCAGACTCATTGTGAATCGGTCGCCCGGCCACGGATTGGATATGGATCGGAAATGTAAGGGAGGTTTTAGTGAATCTAGGCTACTGTCTTCCTAGCAGTGTTCTTCTTTTATCACCTCTGGATTAATGCCTCACAAACAGTGTTACACCCGAACTGGTAAAAGAATAACACCTCCAAGCAGCATTATTCTTTTTAAAAAAAAAATCTTTATTAATTTTCAAATATTAACAGTGCAACACACAGGTATAAGAACATATAACAAGTCAAGAAAAGCACATCCAACTTACAGATATTCAAAATCAATCATTTTATCCCACCCAACGATTAATCAATAACACAAATGTATATACTCTTTCAATAACCTACACATTTAAAATAATACAATAGTACAATCCCTCCCACCCTGGATGTGTAAGGAAATGGCACAGAAATTAAAGACAAAGCAGCATTATTCCATAGGTGAATATCGGATGCACCCACACAACTCCGGGTATTGTCACTGGCCTGGATATTCGCGACAGTCCAGCATTAAAAAATGGTCACAGCTTGTCAAGCCAAAAAAATGGCTTGTTTTGATGTTTAAATGAGTTTTGTTGAATTAAATATATTTTAATTGGGTTTGTAATTTTATTTGTAACATTGCAATGCTGCCTAATTCCTTGCAACACGAAGCACAGCTGTTTTTAATTTCATGCTCCACTGGACTGCATACCAATATATTTCGAGAAACAAAGGGCTAGATTCACAAAGCAAACCGATCGTGTACCGATCGGTTTGCGAGCCCTTCGTGAACAGATTTCCCTCCGGTCCGATTCACAAACTTGTCCTGCAATCTTTTTCAAATCCGTGCATGCAAATGAGGAGAAACGCATGCAAAGTAGGCAGGGACGCAATTCACTAAACTTTTCTCCTGACACACTGTCTGGCTGGCCGATCAAGAACAAGCAGCTGGTGAGGACTTATGTAAAAATCTCCACTCCCTTCTGCCTAGACCTGCTCTCTGCCGCCCTTCCCCGCAGTGCGAGCCCGTGGTTTTAAAGCAGGGCTGCACTGCAGGGAAGGGTGGCAGAGAGCAGGAGAATCAAAAATTGCCCACCCACCCCCGGCTGACACCCCCTGTACATAAAAGTTGGGAGCAGGAGGGGTGCTCAGTTCCTCCTAATCCATAGGCCTGATTCCCCCACCAGCCCACTGCACCCCGACCGGCCAGCTGGACCAACTCCCCTCCCCGTACCTTTAAAAATGTTGGAGCAGGACAGGTGCCCAGTCCCTCCTGCTCCATAGGTCCGCACCCCTGACCGGCCCACCCATGGTTAGGCCGGCTGGACCAACCCCCCCTCCCCATACCTTTAAAAATGTTGGGAGCAGGAGGGGTGCCCGGTCCCTCCTGCTCCGTAGGCCTCCGCGATATCTTCGGGAGCAGGAGGAAGCACAAAGTCCCCCTGCTCCTGCCGCCATACTGGCCTTAGGCCATACCCAATGCATCATCTGATGCATGGGGAGGAGCCTAAGGCCCTGATTGGCTGAGGCGCCTCGGGTTCCTCCTTTGGAAGGGGCCTGTGGCACCTCAGCCAATCAGGGACTTCCTTAGCGAGGAATCTAAGGAAGTCCCTGATTGGGGTTGGGGAGACTGGCAGCCGTAGCCGCGGCCGCTAAACTAATCGCGGAAGGGAGATCCCTTGCCACGATAAAGTATAGCGGCCGCGTCTACTTACCATGTAGGCCAGCATTTTGCTAGCCTACATTGTAAGCATCTCCCGCTCTGCTAGGGAGATGCGTAGGGCTGCCTAGGTTCGCCTAAGGCTACCGCCTAGCCTTAAGCAAGCTTAGGCGGGCTTGTGGGCCTCCCTAGGCTCCCGGAGGCTCCTTCAATATTGGCGGCCTGCCTGGGGAGTATTTTTTTTAGAAAACATGCCTCCCGATTGGCTGATTAGACAGCTGTAGGACGCCTACAGCTGCCTACAATCGGGAAGCACTTTGCAGAATCAGGACCAATATGTCTATTTTATCTTCTTATTTTGTATAGACTTTTCACATTTTATGTATGTAACCCCTTGTGAACCGTTTTGGATAAAAATGGTATAGAAATTTTAAAAATAAATAAATAGACTGAGGACATGTGTTACGTGTACTCTACTTGGATTTCCAAAACAATAAGACTGTGGAAACCGATGTTGGCTTTATTAGTATAGGTGAGTCAATAAAACATCCACAACTTGAAGCATATATTTTTTTTTAACTTTTGATGTCAACTTGATTTCATCTTTCGTGTTCAATTATATTGTTTTCTATTTATCACACATTCTTGCATGTGGATACAGTTTGTCGATTCTTGTGTTTAATTATATTGCTTTTATTCATCACATATTCCTGTATTCCGATCCAATTTACCATCTGTTCTGTTTAGGCTGCAAGAGACCATATTCTCTCATTAAGGGCTCCTTTTACTAAGCTGTGCTAGAAGTTTTAGCGCACGCTAGACGCTAACACCAGCATTGAGCTGGCGTTAGTTCTTGGCGCGTAGCACGGGGTTAGCGTACGAAGCAATGCAGTGCGCTTAAAAAGCTAGTGCACCTTAGTAAAAGGAGCCCCAAGAGTTAAACTTTTTCAGTATCCACAATTTTTCCATAAACAGTAAAACCTTGGATTGCAAGTAACTTGGTTTGCAAGTGTTTTGCAAGACAAGCAAAACATTTTATTAAATGTTAACTTGATATACAAGCAATGTCTTGCAATACAAGTACATATAGTATAAACACATCACAACTGAGCCGATGGTTTTGCTCTCTCTGACGCTACAGGAGTGTAGTGACTGTACTAAACAAGTGAGGTCTTGCAATACAAGTACATATAGAATTTTGTATTAAAGGTTTTGGGTTGTGGAACAAATTGTCGGAGTTTTCATTATTTCCTATGGGGAAATTTGCTTTGATATACGAGTGCTTTAGATTACAAGCATGCTTCTGGAACGAATTATGCTCGCAAACCAAGGGGTCCTTTTACAAAGGCGTGGTAGCGGTTTAACGCGCAGAATATCACGTTAAACCGCCTGCCGCACTAGTACCTAACGCCTCCATTGACGAGGCGTTAGGATTTTAGGCTGCCGCGGGGGTTAGCGCGTGATGGAATGTCTGACTCGCTAACCCCCGTAGTGCGCCTTCATAAAAGGAGCCCCAAGGTTTTACTGTATATTGTTGTTTGTGTCCATTTATCAGGTAGTGCAACCGTGCTTTAGCCATTCATTTTTTATATTAACTCTGTATGTGTGATAGTCTTTTTATATACACTTTTTGTTTGTGTCCATTTATCAGTAATTTGAACCATATTCTAATCCACTATGTCCTTGTTACATTGATTTTATTGTACTACAATTTGTATATATTTTATTCAGATTTTGCCTCTTTGTATATAGTACTTTATCCCAGTGATTCCCAACCCTGTCCTGGAGGAACACCAGGCCAATCGGGTTTTCAGGCTAGCCCTAATGAATATGCATGAGAGAGATTTGCATATGATGGAAGTGATAGGCATGCAAATTTGCTTCATGCATATTCATTAGGGCTAGCCTGAAAACCCGATTGGCCTGGTGTTCCTCCAGGACAGGATTGGGAACCACTGCTCTATCCAATGCTGTGCACTAGGCTAGATGATTTTTTTGGAAAAAAAAAAAAAAAATTATTTTAGACATACAGTATTTTTCGAAAATGGACATTTTACCACTGCCAACTTTGGTCATCTAGCACCATACGTCCAAATCGGATTTAGATGTTTCTTTTGATTATGCCCCTCCACGTGTATATATTATATGTGTATATATAAGCAGGTAGATTGATTATGGTAAACAGGTGCAAATAAATAGGATGATTGATTATGCTTTAATTATGTCAGTATTGAAAACCTTCCCAGAAAATGCTAACTTGATATTGTAACACCTTTACAGAAGCTCATGCAAAATGCTCTAAAAAGACTTTCTAGTCATTAGTAGCAATATAGAAGTTTTCAATAAATAATAAACACCAGAAATAATAATAATAATAATAATAACTTTATTTTTATATACCGCCAACAATCTTGCGACTTCTAGGCGGTTTACAATAAAAGAAGCTGTTTACAATACAAGAAACTGAGAATACAATAAATATAAAGAGAAACTTTACATACAGCGAATTGAAGAGTATAACAGTGAATATCTCGTACAGCGAATTAAAGAGTATTGCATAGTGTTACATAGGCGCACTTGCATGGACCATGGAAAGAACACTGGTCAATTGATAATTTTTTATAGCTGATAGGACCACTTTTGAAGCAGGATTGCACAAGTTCAGTCCTTGAGGTCTGCAGACAGATAAGGTTTTCAGGATATCCTAATAATCTCACCTCTCAGCAGCCCTCAAGAATAAATAGTTGCACCATTGCTTTAGAGCAGGGATTCTCAACCCAATCCTTGAGAGATGCACACAGCCAGTCAATTTTTTCAGGAGATCCACTATGAATATGCATGAGATAGATCTGCATACAATGGAGGCAGTGCATACAAATTATTCTCTTTGTATTCATTGTGGATCAGTGACGTATTAAGGGGGGAGCATGGGGAGGTGGACCACCCTGGGCACCGACTTGGTGGGTGCGCCGGCACCTATCCCACCACACACCATGCTCACGCCTTTCTTTCCTTACCCTCCGTACCTCTTTAAAATCTTCACCAGTGTGAGCAACTACTCTAATCTGCTGCTTGCGCCAACCTGGCTGCCTCTGAAATCATTTCCGGGTCGTGGAAAGTGATGTCAGAGAGAAAACCAACGCTAGCGCAAGCAGTAGACCGCTGTTGTGGACGTCTTGAAAACCTGATTGGCTGGGTTGAGAACTGCCAGTACAACCTAAGAAATCTTTATACAGAAAGTGTAATTTAGTTTATGTACATTAATATAAGTACCAAGACAACTGTTCTGTTTCAGAAATGACAGCTGCTTCATTGGTCATTATTCAGATAAAAACACTGTTGTTGGTATCTTTAACTACCCCCCTTTAACTAAGCCATGGTAGAGGTTGGAGTACTAAATGCTCCAACGGTATCCTATTCAATCTACCATTAAGGTTTGGGGAATAATACTGGACCAGGGCTTGACTATGAAGAACCAGGTGGACTCTTTGGTCAGAAAGGGTTTCTTTACTCTTTGGAAGCTTTGGTCCGTTAGGGCGTATTTTGATGTTTCATCATTTAGAATTTTGGTACAACCTCTTATTCTAAGCCAGCTTGATTACTGCAATATTGCCTGTTTGGCAGTTTCCCAGAAGAATATGCAACGATTGCGAATACTACAAAATGCAGCGGTCAGGCTGATTTTTAGGTTGAAGAAATACGATCACGTAACACCCTCCTATCGAGTACTGCATTGGCTGCCAATGGAGGCGTGGATAAAGTTTTAAGTTTGGTTGCTTCTGTTTTAAGGCTTTGTTTGGTTCAGCTCCCAAATATATAATTGAGCTTTTCTCTTTTGCAACCAACAGACATAAGAGAAACTCACATCTGAATTTTGTTTTTCCGCCTGTTAGAGGATGTCAACTTAAAACACATCATCTAAATCTTTTTTCATATCAAGCAGCGTTATGGAGTAAGGATTTAGAACAATTGCTTTTGCTTACTGACAGGGGGAATTTAGGAGACATCTAAAAACATATCTGTTTTCAAAGTATTTAGGCAGCTAATGCATAAAAATTTTATTATGCACTATTTTGATCATTTTAGTGTCTCTAATTATTGGCTTTTAAGTTTTTTAGTTCTATTCAACTTCTTTTATTGTTGTTATTTTTTAACTATTGTAAACCGCATAGAACTTTACGGCCTTGCGGTATATAAACTGATTATTATTATTAGAAATCTCTACCGCGGCTTAGTAAAAGAAAGTCTATGTCTTCTCACAGACTATCTGCTCAGATATTAATGATCTCATCTGTGTGTGTTGAGAAGTACATTTTGCATTCCTAGTGTGTGTCTCAAAGCGTCTCTTCAATTTATCATCACATGATTCTACTCGAAAATGAAAGCAATCAATAAATAATCCAGTGTTGCCTGTCTTTTCTCTAAGAGGCAAATCATGTGCTGTGGTGAACTCAATTGTGGAAATAAATGAAAAAAGTTCTTTTCTGTTTAATTGAGCTTGCTTATCAAACAGCTTTATTAACTTGTTGATAAATACATTTTGGCTTAGTCATTCTATTTCTTAAAACTTCTTTTTAAAGCTGTGAGCTGTCTTACACACTCACGAGAATGCACCTTGAATTCCCCATTCAATTACAAGAATAAATAGAACACATTATCAGTATAAAACACCTTTAAGCCCAATTATAAGCTATTTGTCATTGTGATTGAAAAGTATTCTTGAGATCAGCCAGTCTTTCTTGAAGTCATACATCATATTACCGTATTTTTATGCCCAAAACACGCCCTCACCTAAAAACCCAAGCAAATTGTGAGTCTATGTGGAAATAAACTAGTATAATCTGTCCAAGCATATAGCACGTGCTATACCAGTTTATTTTTCAAAGATGGACTAATTACCAAATTAAGGCCCTCTTTTACAAAGCCAATTACTGTGGCAGCCTGCAGTAATCACATTGAAGCCTATTGGGAATTAATGAGCTTCTGTGCCGTTGCTGCATGGCTTTGAAAAAGGTAGCGAACGAGGAAATCAGTGGGTCTGGACAAAAGGCTTTCCACTAGAGCCAGCTGGGTAAAATTCAGTACAAAATAAACACACAATAAAAGTAGACCTGACACAGCACTGTGTTATGGCGAACCAGTCCGCTGTTTCTTTTGTTGGACTATTGTGTGACATTTGTAAAAGGTAACACATTTTGGCCCTCTTTTACAAAGCCTATTACTACAGTGGCCCACAATAATCACACTGAAGCCCATTGGGAATTAATGGGCTTCAGTTGTTAATGTGGCTTTGTAAAAGGGGTTGTTTTAAAGGGCTTTTCTTTTTAAGTTCTTGAAGGCATTATTAGTGCATAAAACCTGCAAACAAAAATTAAAAAGAAAAAGTCTTAAAAGCAAGTGCACTAATTTTGCAATTAGCATGTCTTAGTAAAAAACAAACAAACACCAGTATGTTACGCATATACCACACAGGGTATGTGTGTGTAGTTTATAAAAACACATAAATATGTGCATATATAGTAGTTGTGTAGCCTGTTGCTACAAGGGGCATGCAATAATTTATCTACCTGAATAAAAAAGAAAGTAGCAAATGTGATGAAACAAGTCTATACATATTGTGACATGTCTCAAGGCTACTCATGCACACTTGCGGCTCAGTGCGAGTCTAACATTCCAACAGACAGGATGTCAGGAGAGTCCTCGGTGTGAATCTAGTAAGAAACTGGAGCACAGTTCATTGATAATATTTCTCACAAAAGAAGGGACGAAGCCAAAAGAAATCCATGAACGTATGACTACAGTTTATGGTGAGTCTGCCCCATCATCCTACAAAGTAAAATTTGGGAGCAAGCAGTTTAAGTGGGATAGAGAGTCCATTGAAGATGACTCTCACATTGGAGGACCTGTGGAAGCAACTTCCACAGAAATGTGCATGAAAGTCGAGAATTTAATTTTGTCAGACAGACGAATTAAGATTTTCTGACTAGCTGAAGAAATGGGCATCTCGACAGGTACAGTTTGGAAAATAATACATGAAAAGTTGGGCATCTTTCAACGCTTTCTTTTATATATATATATATATATATGTATGTATATATATATATATATACTAGTGTTTAAGCCCGTTACATTAATGGGTGCTAGAAGATATGTCTGTCTGTCTTTATTTATTTATGTCTCTCTCCCTGCTCCTGTCTCTTTCTTCCTTTCTTTCTGTCTCTCTCCCTCCTGCTATTTTTCTCTCTCTCTCCCTGGCACCCTTTGTCTGTCTGTCTTTCTTTCTGTCTGTCTCTCTGGTCCCCTGTCTGTCTTTATTTCTGTCTGTTTCTCTCCCTGGCCTCCTTTGTCTGTCTGTATTTCTTTCTGTCTCTCCCCCCCCCCCCCCCCCCCCCACTTTCCTTTGCAGAAGCAGCAGTGATATTTCCCTTCCCCTCCAGATCCCTGTGAAGTAGTAGCAGCATTTTCCCCCACCCCCCACACCCCATTCCCTTCTCCCCCCACCCCCATTCCCTTCTCTACCCCCCCCACTTTCCTTTGCAGAAGTAGCAGCAGTATTTCCCTTCCCCTCCAGGTCCTTGCTGAAGCAGTAGCAGCATTTTCCCCCACCCCCTTCTCTTACCGTGAGCTGTCCTGCTCCTTCGGCCCATCCCTTCTCTTAACGCGATCTGGCCTGCTCCGTTCGGCCCCTCCCCCTTCCCGCGGGCTGGCCTGCTGCGGCTGAAGGTTTTTTTTCAAGTTTCAAAGTACCGGCGGCTCCTCTCACGATCCCCGTGGTGGCTGATCCTCCTGTAAAGAGCAGCCTGCGATGGTAGCCGGCTTTAGCGAACCTCGCAGGCCGCTCTCCAACTTGGTAGCACGTTCCCTCTGACACGATCCCGCTATCCTTCCCCTCTTTAAAAGGCATATCCCATACAGGAAAACTTGGAACATCCCTCCTCTTCAGGATCACCGAGCTGTGGAACAGCTTTACTGCCCATCTTCGGAGTTCGACCTCCCTCCAACGCTTCAGAAAACATTTGAAAACTTGGCTTTTCTCCAAAATGTAACTTCTCCCTCCCTCTCCATTATACTAAGTCCCCTCTTTCCTTCCTTTTTACCAAGCCCTTCTTCTTTCCATTGGAGTTCCTTTCTTTATTAATTCCTGTAAACCGTGTCGAGCTCCACTTCTGTGGAGATGATGCGGTATATAAACTTAAGATTTAGTTTAGTTTAGTTTATGCTTGTAAACCAAAATATTCGTATATCAAAGTGAGTTTCCCCATAGGAAATAATGGTAACTCATTTGATATGTACCCACCTCTCCCCCTCAGGCCAGCGGCACTGCTTCCCCCGCTCGCAAAGGCCCCCCCCCCGTGCGAACCGACAGCCCCCGTCCGAACAACTTGAAACTTACCCCCCCCCCCCCGTCTGGCACCAGCATGCAGACCACAGGATGTGCCGGTGCCGCTTGAAGAACTTCCTGCCTCTGCCAGGCCTTGAGCATGCGCAGTTCAAGCGGGGGGGAGGGGGGCCTTTTTGAGCAGGGGGAGAGCGATGCCGGTTCTCAAGAGGGGGTGGGTGCTCGCAAATCAAGTCAACACTCAGTTTGAGAGACAAGTTTTACGAGAATGTTTTGCTCGTCTTGCGAAACACTTGCAAACCGGGTTACTCGCAAACCAAGGGACTTTATTCATTTTCAAACTAAAAACAGAGCATATAAGAATTCATTTTCAAGTTATTTGAAAAACAGCACTTACATCCAATAATAAAATACTTAAGAATCATTTTACCCCTCCCCCCCTGATTTCAATGTATTCAAAATATCATACATTAATACTAACAAAACATTAATAAGCCAGCCCCTATACACCAGTGGTCTCAAACTCAAACCCTTTGCAGGTTCACTTTTTTAATTTGTCGGTACATGGAGGGCCTCAGAAAAAAATAGTTAATGTCTTATTAAAGAAATGACAATTTTGCATGAGGTAAAACTCTTAATAGTTTATAAATCTTTCTTTTTGCAAAGTCTTAATAATAATATTGTCATTTGTAGCTAAAGAGACACATGATCAAGAAACTGTTTTTTTTTTACTTTTGTCGTTATGATAAACATACCGAGGGCCCCAAAATAGTACCTGGCGGGCCGCATGTGGCCCCCGTGCAGTGAGTTTGAGACCACTGCTATACACTAACCTTCTCCCTCCCACCCATCCCCTTCCCTGGATATGTAAAATATAGCCATCAGTAAAGGGAAAAAAACCATTCAATTAGAATCAAAATTGGTCAATGGGCCCCACGTCAGATTAAACAATTTATTACCCCTTTGCTCAAAAATCATTTTCTTGTATCTATAACATAAGCATAATGAATTCCACCAAAAAGTGAAATTTAATCTGTCACAATTATTCCAATTTCTCGTAATCATTTGGATGGCTACCCCAGTAATTATACCCAATAACCTGTTTTTATGTCTGTCTACTGGAGATGTAGAAGATAACAATGTCTCACATATTACCGCTTCATATGATAGCGGAACCACAGTCTCCAGAATCAGAATAATATGTCCCCATATAGATCTCCAGAAGTTAAGTATCAAAGGACAATAGAACAACAAATGATCCAGTGTCCCTATGTCTATATGACAATGCCAGCATCTATTAGATTTTGAACTATCTAACTATCTAACTTTTGTAATCTAACAGGGTCCAAAAACTTCTATGCAACAAAAACAAACATGTTTGTCTCATAGATGCTGATGCTGTACATCTCATCCTCCAAGTCCAAATCCGTGGCCATTGAGTCGCAGAAATCTGCTGCTTAATCTCAATGCTCCAAAAATCTCTCAAGCCTGTTTTGGGTTTTTTATTCATATAATCAGATATTAATTTACACCACTTCGTTGCCTGATGCCCTAGCAAATCTGTCTGGAAACATAGGCCCGGCAGGCTATACTGATTATTTAGATTTCCCTAATCAGGAAACCCCTTCTGAATGGTCTGCTTCAACTGCAACCACTTATATACTTGAGACTTTGAAATACCGAATGATTGTTGCAGATGTGAAAAATCAAGCATTTTCCCATTGGATAACACATCATCTAGAGTACATATGCCCGCCTGCATCCAATGCTTCCAGAGGATCTTAGACTTGCCAATTTGAATCTTGGAGTTCAACCACAAGGATTGACACATGGATTTTCCTACTGGAATATCTGTTATGAAATTTTAAGGTGTTCCATGTGGCAAATAAGATACTATTATCCTTATAAATTCTGGGCAATTTGATGCCATATGACATAATCTTAATGGGGACATAAGTTGCTATTCTAAGTAAAGCCAATCAGGGAGATGTTCCATGAGCTGAGGAAGGATCCAATACATACCCTGATGCAGTATAAAAGCTTGATGGTAGCTATAGAAATTTGGAAAATTTACCCCACCCGCTACAATTGGTTTTTGCAAAGATACTAAAGGAATTCTAACAGTTTTACCCTGCCAAATAAATTTAGTGAGTATTCCATTCAATTTCTTATAAAAAGGACCCCTGAAAATAAACTGGCAACATACTCATTTGGTAGCAAACTACAGGCAAAATCATTATCTTGACAGTTTGGACTCTCCCCCACCAAGAGAGATGTAATGGATTCCAGTGCTTACACATTTCTTTGACTTTCAGCAATAAAGATTTTTTCAACACGCTTGCTATTTGCTTTCTTACTCAGGTAGTAAATTATTAAGTGCCTCTCATAAACAGCAATATTCACACATACTGTATGTATAATCAATGAGTGTAAATATCTATTTTGTAAAGTCTTATTTATAAATATATAGGGTAACTAGATTTGACAATGGGAAAACCTGGACGCATGTCCTCACCATGTTCCACCTCCAGTCCCACCCCGTTCCACCTCCAACCCCGCCCCCAAAAAATAAGTCTCTTTTGATCTCCAGGTCACGTGTGGAGGGCTTCCAGCATACAAGGATGCATTTGACTCAACTCGAGCATGCTTGTTGGAAGCCCTCCAGATGTGGCTGGAACGCAGGGCTTTCCAAAACCCGGTCAAACTGCCAGGATTTGAAAGTCCATCCGGGAACCTGGACATTCCTCTAAAAAGAAGGCATGCCCAGGTTTTCCCTGATGTCTGGTAACCCTATACATGTAGATCTGCAAGCAAGTACAATTTTCGAAGCAAATGTGAGCTTGGTTTGAGTGGGCCAGAATAATGTGCATCTATTTCTGATTTTACAACAGCAATTCACACATATTTTGTAAAAATCTGGATAATGGCATTTAAACCTGTTCTGAGGCAGGTATGTCAGCTAAGTGCCCATTTAGACCTGGGGTTTTTAATCAATATTTACTTCTCTGGTGTCTCAAAATACCTCAAAATGAATGAATGAGTGAGTGAGTTATACTGTAACTGGGTCTCCTTGGAGGTCCAGGTTTGTAAAATACAGCAATTTTGCATGTAAATGCCAAATCTTACACGAGGAGATTGTGAAATCAACATCTACTTGCAGAAGTGCAGAGACTTACATGTTCGAACCTCCAAGTGAAGCTGCTCATTTTCTAAATATGGTCCTTTGTAAAATGGCTGATCCTGCTGAATGTGCTACATAGAGAATGACACGGTGACAAAATTCATCACCGTTCCCGTCCCGCGGATAACCGCGGGAAATAATTCCATGTCATTTTCTAGTGTCTATTTCAACCTCATTCTTCAAAGCAGTGGGTCAGTGGTTGTGGCCATTCATACTCTGATTCTTCCCTCTCTCTCTAAAGAATGACATGAAGATGGTTTCCCGTGGTTATCCGCGGGGACGGGAACGGTGATGAATTTTGTCACCATGTCATTCTCTAGTGCTACAATCTGCATGTATATTATCCAATGTCCTCAGATGTATTTTATAAAAAGCTTGATGTTCAGAAAGCCTTTGGTAAAATATTTAGGAAAACATACATGTTCCAACCTGGATGTCCCAACTCCTACCTAGCTGCCCCATGTATAACTGAACCTCATGTGTCCTACATAGGTTACAGTAAGTTAGCAGAACTTCTGTTTGTTCACAGAACACTTAAGGCTTTCTGCTTCTCCAGAATGGTTAAAATACGGATAAAATCTGCAGGGAGATAGGGTAGGTGTTTTTATATGCTATTGTATTTCGGATGTGTGTATCTACTGTATATCGCAAATTATACTCCCTCCTCCCATCCATCCTGGTTTCATTATGTCACTTACGTCTGTTATTGTCTAATTGTGTTCTCCCTTGTTTTTATTTGTTATGACATTGTACACCGCTTAGACAATTTTTTAAGCGGTATATCCAATTTAAAATAAAACTTGGAAACTTGGAGTACAATTTTTATTTCAAATAGGGAAACAGCTTGCATTTTTATCTTATTATTATGTCTTTGATTTGCTTTTTGGAAATACTTCTTTTACTCTAACTTTAATTTGGTTGGGGGGAGCGGAGAATAATTCTATGAGTGTCTTTGAGTTATAATATATGACATCATTTTACATGCTCAAGTATTTTATGGTATTGTATGGCAGGTTATTCCCCCCTGCACAGAAGCATCAAGCTGTAACAACTTATGGGGCCATCCTGAATACAATGGTTTTGTATGATTATCAGCAAATAACAAAACAAAGAGGCCAATATTCAGAGAGATTTAAGTAGGCCAGAGAGGCCACTCCTATGCTATAAAAATTTTACTAGTGGAAGCAATTTTGCTTGATAAGCTTGGAAGGCTTTTAGCACTTTCAGATAGAGACTTAGTGAAAGGGCTGCTGTAATTAATTTTTACCTAGTGCAACCCCAAAAATCTTTCACACGCTCCATTTCATGCTGCTACTGCTGGTAATCATATTCCCCACACCCATGATTGCTGCTTTAAATGCATAATGTTACTTGTTAGTAAGCTTCTGTGCCTGAAGGTAGCCTCCAACAGGGATTTCTTGTGAAACATGGGACACTTCCTCACTACAGGCACACTGGCACTGACTGTCTCACTGGTATAGTTAAATTTACTGAATAATGGTGCTCAGTGGGGATGGGGGGATTCTTGTTTAGAATACTGGCATATACGTACACTGTGAATATGCCACTTAAGCACTTCTGTAACTATGGGGATGATTCTATAAGTGGGCATAACAATTTACTTGTGAAAATTAAGTGGGTAGTGCACCTATTCTGTAATGGCACCTATGATCGTAATTGCTGTTAGAGAATACTTATTTGCTTATCCAAAAATTAATGGGTGTAGATATAAGACCTTCTTAGATAGGACCCTAGCATTTCAAGCTGGTAGGCAACAATCATGGTTAGGTAAATGTATTCAGCAAGCTATGTTATCCCATTGCAGTTTTCGGAAATTAATTAAGACCACTTTGTTCGATAAATTTATTACTTAATGAGAATTTTATTATTGAATTTGTATTTTACAAATATTTTATTTTTTACTGTATTATTGTATTTCGCTCATTGTCCAGCTCTTTTTAGTGTAAACCGCCTAGAACTTTTGGTTATGGCGGTATAAAAGAATAAAGTTATTATTATTATTAAATGTTGGCATGAACCCGCCTACATTTTTGCTGCTAAACATTTACACACACTCACACAGTAAATGATGGCAGCTAAAGATAATATGATAATAAATGACATATAGTAATAACGGGACAAAGTTTGTCCCCCATATCTGCCCCATCCCCATCCTCACCTTGTCCTTGCAAACTTTGACCCCATCCCTGCAACCTCAAACTTCACCGCACTAGTTCCATCATTTTTGATAAAAGATAATCACTCTCTTTTTGTCCAAATGAAATTGTGTACTCTTGCGGGGATGGGGGACAATCTTTGGCCCCATGTCATTCTCTAGGCAGAGGATCTTCATCTGCCTTTTTGCCATTTGCAGGACACAATATGATTTAATTAAAGTGCAACTTTTGCACCTGTGGATTATGAAATTTTATTGAATAAACTGAGTGGTTTAGGGAGTTTTTATTGAATTGTTACCTTGTCAGTGGTAACAAATAAATGAAAAGGTTTGCCAAAAGAAGGCAATGCTAATACTGGAGCAGTAATCAGACTGTCTTTTAAATCTGCTACTAATTTCTTTGCCTCCTCTGTCCACTCAAGGAGGTTTGGTTCTTCTTCAAGAAACTTTAAATATAATCCGTTAGTTTTCTAAGCATAAGATTCAATTTATAATCTACAATAGCTGGTCAAACCCCCAAACTGTCTTAATTCTTAGTTTTTGGTAAGGGCAGTTCAACAATCCCTTTAATTCGGTCAAGATTGATTGACCTAGATATTGTACCTCCCTTTCCACATACTGTAGTTTGGTTTTGCTTACTCTAAGGCCCTGCTCCCCCCCAAAAAAAAATTCAGGAGGGCATTGGTGGCTTCTTTTTCCCTAATACTAACAAGTCATCTACATACTGTAACAGGGTGTCTCCTGCAGGCACTCTGAATTGTTCCAAAATTTGTTCCAATACCTGACCAAATAAATTTAACCCCTGAGGTAGCACAGTCCATCTAAATTGCTGTTTTCCCCCTATATGTGGATTCTCCCACTGAAAAGCAAACATATCTCGACTACTAGGATCTAATGGACATACCCAAAAGGCATCTTTTAAATCTACTACACTAAACCACCTATGCTTATGTGGAATTTTGCTCAACAGTGTGTAAGGATTAGGAACCACTGGATGGCGGATCTGTACCACCCAGTTCAGAAGCCTCAAATCCTGGACAAGGTGGTAAGATCCATCTCTCTTTCTGATAGGCAGAACTGGTGTATTAAAAGGTGACATGCAAGGTTCTATGAAGCCATCTTTGATAAGACCCTCAATAACCGGCTGAAGACCTTCCCAGCCTGCAAGGGAAATAGGGTATTGACTCTGACATACCAACTCATCCCTCGGGGGCCCCTATAATTGTCACCTACTATAGTCTCTGTCTGCACTGTTTCCTCAATTTATCCACCTTCCGCGTCCTGTGCCTCTGCCACTGTTCCACTCTTCTCCCGCACTCTGCTTGTCTCCTGCTTCTCTTTTCTTTATTACCTCCTCTACTGCAAGGATTATCAATTTCACCTTTTGCTTCTGTTTCTCCTCCTCCCTTCTCACAAATGCTTTTTGTGCTTCTCTTAAGAGCTCCTCTAATGGTTTCTCACTCCAGCCTTCTAATTTCTGTATCTTTTTCTTTATGTCAGGCCATGCCTTAGTAACAAAGTGTACTTTAAGCAAGCCCTGAGCTACCAGATCATCTGGATTCATACCAGAAAATTTTCTCATTTGCTCTCATAATCTCTGTAAGAAGTCTGAGGGAGCTTCATCCTTTTCCTGCTGTACCTCAAATGCTTTTGTAAAATTTTGGGATTTGGGTGCCACTCCTTTAATTCCTGCAATTATAAGATTTCTCAAATCTTTCATATTGGCTCTATGGGCTGCAATGCATCTTCACTTCTTCCGGTCTCTCCACCCCTAATTACTTCTCCCATTACTCTTATTCCTCAGATCACTGACTCTATTTACAGTTGCCCATATTTAGGCACTCACTCCTCCCCTTATATGCTCGCCCCTCAAGTTATGTACTCAGGCTGATTACTGGCTGGTAGAAGATACTTCTAGCTTGCACAGGCCTCCTTCCCTCTGCTGTGATCAGCCTCCCAAAACAGGAAGTTGCATCAGAAGAGGTGGGCCCGTCGCCACACAAACAAGTTTTGCATTTGTCAGAACAAGCATCCTTATCATTGACCAGACAGGAAAGGCTTGTGGTACACTGGGGTTGTGGTAGTGGTGGGGAGATTAGAGAGATACCAGGCCACCTGACAAGGAGAATAAAAGCAGAGAAATATGCCAATTGCGGGAGAGGGGCGCAGAGCAGATGCATATGACAAACACGTTTAGGCATGTGAGTTGAAGAAGAGGCCTAAATGCATGTATCACATTCCAAATGTATGTGACCTGGCATGTTTTCAAATTAACTACCACATTCTAACGCTTACTTCTACTCATATCATTATAGATCAGTGCCAAGACAAAGTGCAGAGAAAAAAAGTCACCAGAAGTCACTCTTCAAGATCCTCAAGAGAAGCGCTGGCAGGATCCCAGGCTAACTCTTCTGGACCTTCCACTAGCAGTTTGCAGAAAGAGTCCTCCCAGAAAGGCAGTGACCCTAACATCTTGAAGGCTGGAATCAGACAGGCAAAACCATGTTCTCAAGAAAGGCCCGATGCAATGGACAGACCTGGATCAAAGACAGGGCTGAAATCTGCTACAGAACCACAGAACAGTTTGGCAAAAGAAACTCAGACAGCCACAGAACTGGTGGATAATTCAGGAAAAAATGATGAAGAATTGGAGGTAATGAGTTCTTTAAACTTCTCTAAGGATAAAAATTGCCTTATTTCAGCTGGCATGAAATGTGTCAAGTTATTATGGTAAACAAGTTTATTACTGAAAGACATTTGATATTTTTGGTCAGTGTTCATCAATGCATGAGTTAAAGAAGGACCACAGATGAGCAAATGATGTATGGATGATAAAAGGGTAGATAGCATGTCATATTCAAAGGATATCATTTGTATGGAAGTTGCAACATTAAAGAGGTTATGGTGATGGGGCCAAATGGGATTTGTCTTTAGAGAGATTTTTGGGAGCTTTATTGATCATTCCCTTCAATCCCTCTAGAGCACAGGTGTCAAAGTCGGTCCTCGAGGGCCGGAATCCAGTCGGGTTTTCAGGATTTCCCCAATGAATATGCATGAGATCTATGTGCATGCACTGCTTTCAATGCATATTCATTGGGGAAATCCTGAAAACCCGACTGGATTACGGCCCTCGAGGAGGGACTTTGACACCCCTGCTCTAGAGACAGTTGTTGTTTCTGAGGACTGAAAATGGGCAGAACATCTCTTTGTAGAAGTGGAAGGGAGGAGGCCAGTAATCACAAGCTATTTAATCTGACCTCTTTAGTGGGTAAATTTATGGTGACACTAATGAAAGAAAGGATAATGGAGTATCCCAAATTCAGTAGATTGCAAGTCACCAAGTAGCATGGTGTGACAGATCCAGTTCGGATTTTCCTTGATGCCAGTGCATACACACACACAAACAACCAGGCAGATATGGTTAGAAGGTACAATGAACAATCTTTTATTCTTTTTCCAGACATAAGCCTGTTCCCTCACAGGCTCAGGGAAGGCAAAACAATTTCTTAATTCTTAGAGCATTAATTCAGTTCCACACTTCTTTATTTATCACAGAACTTTATCACAACAATGAGTTCCACAATATATTCAATATATGAGGTTGGCTTACCATAGCACAGCAGAGAACAGTCATCCCCTTGATATTCTCATGCACTCTCCATTCCTTTCAAGACTTATTCTCAGCCTACAGCTAGGAAAGGTGGAAGTCTCTCTCTTTCATGGACCTCCCTGAATGATTCCAGACAGGGGCAGAAGTACTCCTCCCTGCCTGAGTCTCACCCCTCTGACTCAGCAGGGCTGTATCCCTTCCTTAATGGATATTAGCACTAAGTTGCATAGCTCAGGACATTCTGGGACAGGTAGTTCCTGCAGATTTGTCTACCACCCCCTACTGTCCAGAGGTATAATTGCAGCTTCAAAGAGGGAAAATCCCTGCATCTCTCACACATGGGTTTACCAGGGGAGTTTCTATGGCTGGATGACCAATGGTTTAGATTAGAGTGAATGATTCTAATTTCTGTAAAGAAAGCAGCATTACAGGTGGAATGGCCCAGCTTATATCTGCTGAATTAGAGTGATCAAGTAACCCTATATCAACTCCTTGACTAAGTTATGACAACCCATTGACAGCAACTAGAGAATCCTTCTTAGACCAAAACTTGAAATAATAATGCATGGCAGAAAAAACTAGCATGGTCCATCTAATTTACCTATCAAGGTGGCTAGAATTGTTCTTGCCACTCTGTGCTTTCATTTAAGATTGTACCTGTCTCTTCCTGCAAGTTGCACCCTTCGGAGTCATTTCTTTTATTATTATTATGAATTTTCAGATATAAGTCATACAAGCATCCACTTGTTCAGAATAAAAGTTAAGATAATCAAATAGGAAACAAATTAAAGTTCTTCCCTAGACCTTAATATTCTTCAGTGTCATTTCTATACAGTACTCCCCCGAAATTCATAGGGGTTCCATTCCAGGAACACCTTCGAATTTTGAAAAACCGCAAATGTGGTTTAGGAGCTGATCAAAGGCAGGAGAGGCAGCTGGGGCACCGACGGGTGCTGAAAATCATTCTCAGTGTTTTCCAACCTCTTCCTGGTACTAAGTCAGGCTACACCAATCAAGAGCTCCTTTGACACACCAGATAGCATGTCAAAGCAGCTCCTGATTGGTGTAGCCTGACTTTAGTACCAGGAAAAGGCAGTCGGAAAATATCGTGAATTACTGAGTCTGCGATTCGCGAACCATGAAGTCGTGGGGGTTTACTGTATTGCATTATCCACTGTACTAGGTGGATGAGGCGATTAAGTAGTGCATTCAAAACAAACCAGAGAAAATATTTCTTCACACAATGTGTAATTAAACTCTGGAATTCATTGCCGGAGAATGTGGTGAAAGCAGTTAGCTTTGCAGGGTTAAAAAAAGGTTTGGATAATTTCCTAAAAGAGAAGTCCATAGGCTATTATTGAGATGGCTTGGGGAAATCCACTGCTTATTCCTAGGATAAGCAGCATAAAATCTGTTTTACTACTTGTGGTTCTGGGTTGGCCTCTGTTGGAAAAAGGATGCTGGGCTTGATGGACTTTCAGTCTGTCTCAGCTAAATGTTGGTGGAGGAGGATCCACCACAGTATACACTAAAGGTATAATGGGAACATAAGAGCATAAGAACTCTCATACTGGGACAGACCAGGAGTGGGACTGCAGAAGACAAACGTGAATAGAGATGGAGGAATGCAAGACCCTGATCAATTTTCAGAGGGTTGTGTTCTGAGAAGCTAGCTAGATTAGAATTAGACAAAGTAATGGGGCCGGAGTGCTGAAGGAACTTAGGGAAGTTCTGGTGGCTCCACTGACTGACCTTTTAAATGCTTCTCTAGAGTTAGGAGTTGTACCGGAGGACTGGAGAAGGGTGGATGTGGTCCTTCTCCACAAAAGTAGAAGTAAGGAAGAAGTAGGGACTTACAGGCTAGCTGCCAGTAGCATTTAGAGTACAATATAAGACTGCAATGATTTGTTATCAATTTTTGTATGGTACAATTCCAGAGGATTTTAAGAGCAAGATGATTACTTATCAGCCTAAAAGATTGTTGCGTTCTAAAAATTCTGCTTTGTTAAAGTCCAATGTTAATTTGAAATATGTTGAAACTTGTGCAGTGACCTTCTGTTGTGTGGGGGTGACATTATGGAATTCGCTGGTAGGGCAGTTGAGAAAATGTGCTGATAGAGGAAATTTTAGAAAGCTCCTCAAAACGCAATTGTTTGTTAATGCTTATTTATAGGGTCTAACTCATCCTGTTCGAGGAATCACTGCACATTTAAGTTCTTGTTTATTTGTCCCTCTTTTGTACTGTTTTAGCTATTATGTATATGGACATATTGTAAAATGCCTAGGAATTAGACGGTATAGAAATTTTTAGGAATAAATAAATAAATAGATACAGGCCGGTAGGTCTGGCTTCTATGATATACAAATTAATGGAAATGCTTTCAAAAAAGAAAATGGTGAAGTTTCTGGAATCCGATAGATTACAGGACCAGAGGCAACATGGATTCACTACAGGTAGGTCTTGTCAGACAAATCTGATCAATTTCTGTGACTGGTTGACCAGAGAATTAGATAGAGGGAATGTGCAAGATGTAGTATATTTAGATTTTAGCAAAACCTTTCACAGTGTTCCACACAGATGTCTAATAAATAAACTGAATGCCCTCGGGATGGATCCCAAAGTGACGGGCTGAGTCAGGAACTGGTTGAGTGGAAGGCGACAGAAGGTAGTGGTCAATGATGATCGCTCTGAGGAAAGGGATGTTACCAGTGGTGTACTTCAATGTTTTGTTCTTTTTAACATTTTTATAAGCGATATTGCGGATGATACCAAAATCTGCAATAGAGTAGACACCCAGGATGGTGTGGATAACTTGAAGAAAGACCTAACGAAGCTTGAAGAATGGTCTGAAATTTGGCAGCTAATATTTAATGCTAAGAAATGCATGGTCAAGCATTTGGGCTGCAAAAACCCAAAGGAACGGTACAGTTTAGGGGGTGAAGAACTTATGTGCATGATAGAAGAGCGGGACTTGGGTGTGATAGAAATATAGAAACATAGAAGATTACGGCAGATAAGGGCTATAGCCCATCAGGTCTGCCCACTCTATTGACCCACCCCCAAGTCTACTATCCTAGGGATCCCACTCCTGGTGATAGGTTCCCTTGGCTTAACCCTCTAAGGGATCCCACTGGGCATCCTATTTGCTCTTAAATTCTTGCACGCTGTTTGCCTCGATCACCTGCACCGGGAGCTCGTTCCAAGGATCAACCACTCTCTCGGTGAAGAAATATTTCCTGGTGTCGCCATGAAATTTCCCGCCCCTGAGTTTGAGCCCTCTTGTGGCTGAGGGTCCTTTGAGAAAGAGAATCTCTTCTTCCATCTCGATACGGCCGGTAATATACTTAAACGTCTCGATCATGTCATGTCCTCTCTCCCTATGTTCCTTGAGTGAGTACAGCCGTAAATTTTTCAGCCTTTCCTCGTACAATAGATCCTTGAGCCCCGAGACCATCCTGGTGGCCATCTGTTGCACCGACTATACTCTCAGCACATCTTTTCAGTAGTGTGGCCTCCAGAATTGCACACAGTATTCCAAATGAGGTCTCACCATGGTTCTGTATAATGGCATTATGACTTCAGGCTTCCGGCTGACGAAACTCCTGCGGATGCAACCTAACAACTGTTTTGCCTTAGATGAAGCCTTCTCCACATGATCAGCAGTTTTCATGTTTGCGCTGATGATCACTCCCAAGTCTCGTTCTTTTGAAGTTCTAGCTAAGGTCTCACCATTCAAGGTGTAAGTTCTGCACGGATTTCTGCTGCCAAGGTGCATGATCTTGCATTTCTTAGCATTGAAGCCCAGCTGCCAGGTCGAGGACCAAAGCTCCAACAAATGTAGGTCCTGTGTCATACTATCGGGTGAATTGCCGTCTCTCACTATATTGCATAGTTTGGCGTCGTCAGCGAATAACGTTATCTTACCTTTAAGCCCCTGAGTTAGGTCCCCTATGAATATGTTGAAAAGGAGCGGGCCCAAGACTGAGCCCTGCAGTACTCCACTGGTCACCGCCGATGTTTTAGAGAGGGTACTGTTAACTACCACCCTCTGAAGTCTGCCACTCAGCCAGTCATTGACCCATGTAGTTAGTGTTTCTCACAGCCCCATTGATTTCATCTTGCTCAACAGCCTGCGATGCGGGACACTATCAAAAGCTTTGCTGAAGTCTAGGTATACGACGTCCATGGATTCTCCCAAGTCTAGCTGTTTTGTTACCCAGTCAAAGAAGCTGATGAGATTGGATTGGCAGGACCTACCCTTGGTGAATCCGTGTTGACTGGGATCACGTAGATTCTCCTCATCCAAGATTGCATCTAATTTATGTTTGATTAGTGTTTCCATGAGTTTGCATACTATTGATGTGATTGTATGTGATGATCTTAAGGTGGCCAAACAGGTTGAAAAGGTGATGGCAAAAGCTAGAAGGATGCTAGGTTGCATAGGGAGAGGTATGGCCAGTAGGAAAAAGGAGGTACTGATTCCCTTGTATAAGACTTTGGTGAGACCTCATTTAGAATATTGCGTAAAATTCTGGAGGCCGCACCTTCAAAAAGATTTTAAAAGGATGGAATCAATCCAGAGGAAGGCTACTAAAATGGTGTGTGGTCTTCATCATAAGGTGTATGGGGATAGACTTAAAGATCTCAATATGTATACTTTGGATGAAAGGCGGGAGAGGGGCTATGATAGACATTTAAATTCACAAAATTCCAAAAATGTTACTCACCAAAGGTGGGATATCCCTTACAGATCCACATTTAACATCAACAAAAAGGGGGGAGAAAAAGCCTCAAGTCAATTTTTCACGCAGCAATCAACAATTGATTACAAGCTACTGTTGTCATCTGCAATTAATCAGGAGATTCAGGAAAATCAAACACATCTCACATCTACCCCATAAATCAGATATCATCAAAAAGGACAAACACCAGATTCAAACATAGCAACTCATTAGAGCCCCACATGTTTACTCACTTATCGGCGTCACGCTCAGGGAAACTGCAATGTTCCTACTCACTGCCACTAGCCTGTCAGTTATGCAAACACATCCACTCCCACACCTTCTAAATATGCTCCCATTCAAACCCCAAACAGCTGCGTCTTTATTTAAAAACAACCAAACACGCTACTGGACCTCCATACACGTCACACCAACCCATCTACACCACTCCCACATTACTCCCACATCAGTATAACTTTGACAGGTCAGTCAGTAGGAAGATTTCAGTTTCCCTGAGTGTGACGCCGACGAGTAAACGTGAGGTTCTAAAGAGTTGCTGTGTTTGAACCTGTGGTTGGGGGCTTTTGGTGATGTCATGGGTTTGCAGTGTTTTATACTATTTTGCTTTGTTTTGGACGTGTGTGCTGAGGAATCCCCTGATGAAGGTTTAAGAACCAAAATGCCAAAGGGGACAGTATGTTAGCTGTACCCGGGCGTCAGGAGTGAAAATACAGTCAGCACTCGAATCCTGAGGGATAGATAAGTGCAGTTTCACACGTTATTAGTGTATTTGGTTCTATGGAATTTTTCATATTTAATTAATTTATAAGAAGTGTTTAACAAATAAAATTTGGAAATAGGGAGGTTGGAACAAATGATTAAAGAACTGAGATTGGTGAAGTGGGTTCTGAAATAGCTGTGTGCTATAAAAGGCCCCATGATCCCTCTCCTGGTTAGTTTTAGTTTTTAAAAGAAATTTCAGGGAGCATGTATCAAAGAACTTCCCAGTTCATAGGATGCTGAGAAGAAGTTTTCAATATTAAATTTTTGAAACCAACTTGGCATAGAAGATAGAAGACTAAGAACAATTGGAGTGCTTTCACCCATTTTGAAGAAGTGAAGTGTAAATCTTCCCATACCTCACTGTGCACCTGAAAATCCCTGAAGCAGCCGAGTATGGTGAAACAAGGCCTTGTTGGAGTTTGTTTGATGGTGTTTTCATTGCAATGTTAGCTGCTTGCCGATTCTGTGTAGACAGAAGAGAGAAGACGGTAGAAACACAGTAACAGGAGCACTAAAAGCCAATTGTTTTGAGCTAAATGAAAATTTCCTTTGATCTTTATAAATCAGTGTACAGTGGTGGGTTTTGATCCCTTTCTTTTGATTGTTACATTTTCTGGGGTTGGAGTTTTTTTATGCTGATGACAAGAATAACAGCAGCTTGTAATCAATTGTTGATTGCTGCATGATAAACTGACTTAAGGCTTTTTCTCTCCCCCTTTTATGTTGATGTTAAATGTGGATCTATAAGGGATATCCCACCTCTGATGAGTAATATTTTTGGAATTTTGTGAATTGTTATTGTTACTACATATATTTTTTGTTGAGAGACATTTATATACCTATATGGCATAAATGCACATGAGTCGAGTCTCTTTCATTTGAAAGAAAGCTCTGGAATGAGAGGGCATAGGATGAAATTAAGAGGTGATAGGCTCAGGAATAATCTACGTTTTTTACAGAAAGGGTGGTAGATGTGTGGAACAGTCTCCCGGTAGAGGTAGTGGAGACAGAGACTATGTCTGAATTCAAGAAAGCATGGGATAGGCACGTGGGATCTTTTAGAGAGAGGAAGAGATAATGGTTACTGTGAATGGGTAGACTGGATGGGCCATTTGGCCTTTATCTGCCATCATGTTTCTATGTATTTGAGGGTGTACTTTGGGCCTTTAGGCGACAGTTTATATGATCTTAATTGCACATCATTAGTCCTTAGGATTCCCAAAGAGATTTGGATCGATGAAAGTGGATATATTTTTCATGGGTAGGATGTATTGAGGTGATAAAAATGATGATTTTGCTGCAACTGTTATTTTTGTTTCAGACCCTCCCGATTTGAGTGAGTTGCCCAGTTTTGGCGTGTGTGCAGAGGAGAATATTACAATTTATTGGGGTAAATAGATGTCCTCTAGTGAGGCGATGGGTTATCTGCCTGAGTAAAGGAGAGGGGAATAGCTGTCCCTAATGTGGTGAAATACTATCAGGCAGTTCAACTATGGATGATTATTGAATGGCAGGCTCATGAATGTAAGCAGAGGGTGGATATAGAGCAGTTGGATGTTGGAGAGATACCTCTGATATATTGCCTGAAACTTCTCTCTATATGACCCAGTTTTGAACTTCTGTTAGACCCATAACTGCAGAAGGGTGCAGTTTTGGCGCTCTACAAATGCCTAAATGCATGAGGGGGAGAGCCCTTAGAGTATATGAAGGCTTGGGAGGCAGACCTGAGGTGGGGATTAACTGGTTTAGAATGGGAAAATATTTGGCAGAATGTTAAATCTTTGGGGTTGGCTGCAACTTTGGTGGAAAATGGGTACAAGGTACTCCTGAGATGGTATTATACATCCATGCTTTTGGTGAGAATAAGGAGTGGGGGAGAAGGGCAATGCTGGCAACGTTGTGGGCTGCTTGGGACCTATATACACATGCGGTGGGATTGTGTTCAGGATTTTGGGTGTCTCTGTTTTTAGGATGCTTTCACAAATTTTGGGAAGATTGGTGTCTGCTTCTTGGGAATTGGCTTTGTTACTTTGCTATGGGAAGGATATGAACAATGGAGCGATTAGCTTTTGTAAACTGACACGACTGCTATGTTGGCCTTGGCTGCCTATTGGAGGCGGCCAGTTATACCAGACTGGCAGCTGGTGGTGGACAACTTGAACCAATGGCATGTTAGCATTAAAATATGGTAAATTGCATAGCTTTGATGGAATTAGGAAGAGATTTGAGCAATGGAAAAAGACTGCTTGATAATGGGGACAACAGAGAGAACTTGGACTTGTAACTCTTAGAGTATATGACTTTTTCAGGATATGGAGGTGGGAAGGGAAAGGGAGGGTCACTTGGATATGATTTTTGTAGCTTTCTGGTTATATCTTGTTGTGGGGATAGATGCACGGAAAAAGCCCCATGCACCTGTCATGTTGTTTTCATTTTTGTCCTTTGTGACTGTATCTATTTTGTGATCATCAATAAAGGTTGTTAGGTAGCTGAAGGGGGAGGCAGGGGCAGTAGCACAAAAACCTGTTTCTGCTTGTTCACCCTGTTCTCAGTTTCCCACCCTCCTCCCAGGCTTAGTGTTTAGCTGACAGCAGAAAACAATTATTGGGAGTTGTCACTTTGTAATCTGATTAAACCATACACTTTTTTTGTCAGTCCTTGTTAGCGTCCCATGCAAGCATCACACTGACATGCGTAAAGCAGGTATAACCAGTTATTTTAAATATATAAGTACTTAAATAAATAGCCCTCTGTTTTCTTTTGGAGCTTGCCAGCAGTCAGAATAGACCAGTAATCTCATGCCTTCTATCACAAAAGTGTAATTTATGTGTGTATATTAACACATATGGGTCACCCGATATGACTCCAAAACCATTTGGTTATTATCCAATATACAAAGAAAGGACAGCAGGGGAATTTCATGATAGTAGCTGAGTTAAAGAATTCTGTGCAACTGATGTATGAGGGTGCTGCATCCTGATATAGAGGTAGAAGAAGATCTTTTGGGTTGGAGGGGATCATATTTATTTATTTATTTTAAAATGTCTTTTCTGCTTAACACCCTCCAAGTTCTCTAATTGCCAATGTTGTATTTGGAAAAATATTGGTGGAAGAAAAAGGTGGGGGAGAGAAAGTGACCAAGGGAAGAACAGATGCTGGACTTACAAGACGGGGATGATAGAATGAGGTAGGAAGGGAGACAAAACTATTTTTACAGTAACTCTCAAGCAACCAGAAACTACAGTTATCTGGGATCTAGCAATCCCCATGGATGCCAAATAACTGAGAGCTTACTGTATTGGGCAGACTGGATGGACCGTTCTGGTCTTTATCTTTTGTCATTTACTATGCTACTATAATGCAGTGATAGCTAAATCCCCACAGGGTACATAATAATAAGATGAAAAACATGCAGATGCATATAAACCAGCACATTACCATTAAATTTAATAATGTGAATTGTACTGAATATTATAGGTCACATTATGGCTGGAAAAATAACCCCAGACAAAAAACGTTATTTTACCATCCTGGGATCATTGGGCCTCTAAGCCCCACCCCTCAGGAGCTACAAAACGAAACACACTGAAGCCCTTGGAGCCTCTCTCAAAATGGCTGGCTACAAAATGGCTGGCAGTTGTGTAGTAAATGGGGGGTAACCACAACAACCAAAAAGGTCTATCAAGTAAGAATGCAGTGCCACATGCCAAATGTGTGTATGTGGATAAGGAGGAAAAAATCCAAACCATAGAGACTATATTGACTGTCTATTGGTTATTTTTGGATTGAATTATCTTTCATCAATACAAAACCTCCAAAAAGCTTATTTTTATGTTTTTTTATGATTATTTTTTATTAAAAATTTTTTTAAAAAATGACCATTTAATTTATAAATTAAACGCAGCAATGCTGATTTAAACTTAAAGCAGCACACTTAGGGCTCTTTTTACTAAGGTGCGCTAGCGTTTTTAGCGTGCGTTGCATTACCGTGTGCGCTAACCCTGCGCTATGCGCCAAGAACTAATGCCAGCTCAATGCTGATGTTAGCGTCTAGTGCGCGCTAAAACCGCTAGTGCAGCTTAGTAAAAGGAGCCCTTAGTGCTACAGGTTGTGACAAACCCATTGCCAGCCCAGTCTTTGTCTCAGGTTCCTGATCAGAAGAGCTAACCAGGTAAACAGCACAGATATGGAAGTGGCTGACTACCCCTCTGTTAGTGAGGCAGAGCAAGACACTTATGAGACTAGAGTCACTAGACAGGATGTTTCTTGTCAGCGTAAAACTTGTACTAAACCAGCTAAGGTTCCAGTTAGAGAATGACACGGGGAAAAAAATCTGTCCCCGTCACCGCCCCGTCCCCAGCCCACCATTCTCTGCACCGCCCCGTCACCACCGTTCCCTTCACCGTCCCGTCACCGTCACCGCCCCGTCACCGCCACTGCCATCCCATTCACCGCCCCGTCACCATCCCCGCTGCATCCATATAAGCCTTAGTACTGTAATATTTAGCTTATTCCTTTCTTATAAATCAAAGTTCCTGCTGCTGAACTAGAGAAAGAGATGTTCAGCTGGCAGGGCTTTGTTTATAAATTTTTATCAACACAACTAATATACTACTTTATTCTAAAGCAAAAAATAAATAAATATAATTTTTTTTCTACCTTTGTTGTCTGGTTTCTGCTTTCCACATCTTCTCATTCAATTCCTTCCATCCACTGTGTGTGTTCTCTCTGCGTCTTCCATTTGCTGTTACTGTGCCTCTCCCTTCACCCCCCCCCAATTGGTCTAGCACCCATCTTCTTCCCTCCGCTCCCCCATAGTCTGGCATCTGTCTTCTTCCCATTCTGTCTTCCACATTTCCCTTCAGGGTCTGTTCCTCTCCACCCTCCTTCAATGTCTGTCCTATTCCTTTCCACCACCACCCTTCCCTCCCTCATTTACCATCTGTTCCTTTCTACCACCCTTCAGCTCCTCTCGCGTGGCCTATCTATCTACCTTCCTCCCTCTTATTTTCATGGCACGTTACAATGTAATTTGTGCAAGCCACTTGAGCCTGCGAGCTCGGACCCTGTCCCATCCCCACAAACCATCTCGCTTCTGTGCTCCTATTTTCCCCATTTCTAATATCTCCCCTATGTATCTGCCATTGCCCCCCCCCCCCGTGTCCATATACCATCCCCATGGCATGTCCCCTTTATGTCTCTGTCCCTATGCTCCATGCACATAATTTCCCCTCTTTCTGTTACCTTCCTGTGTCCAGATTTCCTCTATCTTCCTCTTCCATACCAGTGTGTCTCTTCTTTTCAACCCCATCTAGCTTTTTTCCCTCTTTCTTCCTCCCCCCCCCCCCTGCTTCTAGCATCTGGCTCACCTGTCTGTCCTTCCCTTTCTTTCCTGCTGTGGGTTTTTCTTTCCATCTTCATCCCCTTGGCCCAGAATCCTTTTCCCTTTCACTCCCTCCTTCCAGTTTGAGCTGGGAACACGGGCGATCGCACGGTCCCCGCAGCCCCCACCCGCCTGCCTAATCGATCCTAATATTTAGTCAGCTCTCTCCCTTCTCCTCACCTTAGTTTGCAGGCTTTCTTTTTCGGCGACCTGCACGCTTTCCCAAAAAGCCGTGCACACGCGGCTGCTCAGTGTTCAATCTTCTGCTCTGCTGCAACTTCCTGTTTCCGGTTGCGTCAGAGCAGAAGATCGAAACTGAGCAGCAGCGGTTGCGCGGCTCTTTGATAGCGTGCGGGTCGCCAAAAAAGAAAACCTACAAACTAAGGTGAGGAGAAGGGAGAGAGCTGGCTAAACACTAGGATTGATTGGGCAGGCGGGTGTGGGCTGCGGGGACCGCGCGATCCTTCATGCCTCACTGCGGGGACAAGACCATTCACCGCTCCACGGGGCGGTGAATGGCCTTGTCCCCGTCCCCGCAGTGACTGCTAGTTTTCGTTCCACGTTTTGGCGGGTTACCCGCGGCTAAACGCGGTGGCCGCGGGTAAACCGCCACTGTGTCATTCTCTAGTTCCAGTTGTTAAAATGGAGCCTGTTCCTGTAAGGAGAGGGCAGTGCAAGGAGCCCAGGTTGAGCCCTACTCTGTTACCTAGAGAGCTGCAGCCCAACCCCCTTCCTAGAAGAAGAAGGTGGGACAATGAATTACTTAAGGAGAAAGCTTTGAAGTAACAGGAGAGTCAGGGCAGGAGTCAGGAGGAGCCACAGGAAGCTAAGGGGAAACACTTCCCTCAGGAACCATGGAATGGGCAGGATTGTGAAATACCTGAAGAGGAACCGCTGTTGGGACCAGCTATACAATGCTCAGAGTTTTGAGAACCGATGGACACAGGTGAACTCTCATTACAACTACCATTGCCACAGGATTGAATGGAAATTGAGTCCTGAACCAAGAACTGAAAGAAGTATTGAAAGGTTGCAAGTAAGCTCTGTGGGAGGTTTTGTTTTTTTTTTTGCTCTTGAATGGAAAAGCTGTGCTTTCCTTCCAAGGAAAAGAAAGAGGCATGTTTGTTTGCATTTGACTTTCTTTTGCTGGGACTTTTCCTTGCCTGTTCTAAGGCTGGTTAAAGCCTAATGAAATTCAATGTTTGCACTGTGTTATCTAGTGAACAAGGTTTGCCATTATTTACCTGCCTCAGATAATTTTAGATAAGCACTGTTGGAGCTAACTTGGCAGAGGCTTCTGAAACCCCAAGTTGGTGAGAGTTTGAAAGTTAGGGCTAGATTCACTAACCTGTCTTCCGTGAGCAAGCCGTGGCTGATCCTAGCTGGCCTGACGAATTCACAAATTGAAAAAATTCAAATGAGGGCAATCGGAGGAACGCCCTCATCTGGCCGACATGGATCGCTAGTGTGCAAACCCGCGCATGCGCAGACCATCTGTAGATGCTCTGTGCATGCGTCAAGACCCCTCTGAGCCGCAACTTTTTAAAAACTTTTTTGTAGCCCAATGATCCCGTGGTTTTAACCCGTGAGTTTAAACCACGGGATTGCAGTGCGGGGAAGGGCAGGAGAGATTTGGGGCAGTGGGCAGGAGAAATCCGGGGACGAGCAGGTCGGTGATTTGAGGCAGAGCAGGCATGAGAGTTCAGGGAAGAGCAGGGCGGCAATTTGGGGCAGAGCAGGCAGGAGAGATCGGGGAAGAGCATCAGGGCCGCAGGCAGGAGAAATTCAGGGCAGCAGAGAGCAGGGCTTCAATGGAGCTGGAGAGTCGGAAAGACATTTTCGACAGATCCCCAGCAGTCGCTTCTTGGGTTGATCGGCCAGCCCAGTTGGTTTCAAAAATTTATTTGGTGAATCGCATCTCTGTCTACTTTGCATGCGTTTCCCCTCATTTGCATTGGAAGCGGATCGCAGGAGAGGTTAGTGAATCGGGCCAGAGGGAAATTTGGTCGCAAAGGGGTCATAAACCGATCGGTAAACGATCGGTTTGCTTAGTGAATCTAGCCCTTAGTGCAGTTTATGAATGTTTGAACTGTGTTATAAGAACATGATATTTTCCTACTGGTTCAAGGAAGTTTGGCTGCTTGTTATTTTTCTTTTCTTGATTAAAGTTTGAGTTCACTCACCTGTATGAAGGTGGGAGAAACCTTTTGCTATGAAAGAACTTTAACCTGGTTCCCTGGCGAAGAGAACTTTCTCCAAGGAGCTGCAAAGCACAGGGAAGGTAAAAGGATTAGGTTTTTTTTGTGTGGGTTGTTTTTTTTTTTTTTGCATTACCTTTATTTTGTTACCAAAATGGAATGTTGACCTTTTTGCGTTTTGTTAGTTTATTTCCATGCTTTATTAAAGTGACTACTTTGAAAATTGACCAGTTAAAGGTCCAAATAAAATTCAGACCTTATGATTGGACGAGGCTACTTCCAAGCAACACCAAGAGAGAAGTTTGAGAAGTTTTTAAACTAGGAAGAAGAGAAAAGCCGACAGTCGACCGAGAGAGGATACCATGCAGGAAGATAGAGGGGAAGACTCATCACAGGTCACAGATCTAAAGGGACACAAGAGGGAAGGAAATGCAAGAAAGGAACAGGCCGCAAACTCAAGTGTATGTACATGAACTCAAGGAGCCTAAGGAATAAGATGGGTGAATTAGAAGCTATGGCACAAAAAGATAACTTTGACATCATCGGCATCACGGAAACATGGTGGACCGAGGAAAACGTTTGGGACACTGTGCTACAAACTATACCACAGAGACAGAGTGGCTCAAAAAGGTGGGGGCATTGCCATATACATCAAAAAGGGAATTGAATCTACTGGAGAGAACATGCCACAACTGACGAATAAGATAGTCTCTTTGGGTCAAAATTCAGGAAACAAATGGACTGGAAATGAAGATCGACGTCTACTACTGCAATAGAGGCTGAGCGTGGCTGAGTGTAGTGCCACGAGTAGAGGTGGTTTCAGCTCAAAGAATGGGCTTTTCTAACTAAAAATGTTGGTGCTTGTAACCAAGGAGGCATAGCCCCTGATGAAACATAAAGTGAAACGGTTGGGCAGCCATTGGGCGCAAAGATAAGTGCCTTTCCTTTAGAGCACTATATAGCACTTTTATGGCACTCTATGCACTTTATAATTTATGCAGAGCCTGTTGAAAATTAATAAAAATATTTATTGCACATGCTATTTGCTAAGACCAATGATGAAAACACCACCCCAGTAAGGGCATGAATAAAATAAAAAGTAGTGGTCTAGCAAGAAATCCACTTTTTATAGTTTTGCCTTCATTATTTGGTATTCATATTTATTGGACATCTCTTAAAGTTTCATCATTTAGTTGATTTGTACATCAAAGGAGGACAAAGACATTTCTGACAAACTGAACACATTTTTTTGCATCTGTAATTAGCGAAGAGGATATACACAATATACCAGAACCCATCAGGCTATATGCTTGAAACGAAGAAAGGAAACTGACAGGGTCAGTCTAGAAGACGCGACCTTAGAATTACATAATTCTAACTGTACCGAAAGTCATTCTCAGGAATTTGACGTGGAGGTTTGTGGGGCAATGACATGTGCAGATTTACCACGTAATTTCTTATGAAATGAAGGAACGGTTAAGTTGCAATAAATCCTCGTGAGTGTTGTAACATCTACATGTCAGATAGAACCCGGAAGTCATCAGAGTTAAAAATACTGAAAATTGTCACTTAGAACCCTGTAATTCTAAGGTCGCGAAGAGGTATGCAGGCAGATTGATAGGCTCAGAGACAGGATTGCGGGGATGGAGGTTTTTGGTTTTTTTTTTTTTAGAAGTATCCACGTTTTGTCTGGTCAGTGGGATTTATATGGGGTAGGAGCCATTACGGCTTTTTCTATAAGGAGCCATCTAGTTTTAGGTGGCAAAAAGGAATGTAAATGGGAGTATGTAAATGACCTCTTACAGAATATAGCCTACACCAGGGTTAGGCAATTCCGGTCCTCGAGAGCCGGAGCCAGGCCAGGTTTTCAGGATATCCACCATGAATATGTATGAGATGGATTTGCATGCACTGCCTCCTTGAGATGCAAATCTATCTCATGCATATTTATTGTGGATATCCTGAAAACCTGACCTGGCTCTGGCTCTGGCTCTCGAGGACCGGAATTGCCTACCCCTGGCCTACACCATGCTTTGATAGTACATAATTTGCTGGTGGCCATGCATATGGGTGGGGTTTTAGCAAAGCATGGGTGGAGTGTACAGCTACTGAGTATGATAGCATTCTATCATTTATGTGTATGAGTGCTAACATGTAGGCATGAGCATTTATATCAGTCATATGGCTGTCATAGGTGATCATGCCACAATATACATGTGTTTTCCGCCATATGTGCCTACTTTTATTTATAGAATAGGCTCAAACCAGGTGCAATAGCCAGTGCCTGTTATAAAATTAATTTTGTACCGATATAATTTTTTTTTTTTTTTGTATCAATAAATATTTTATTGAAAAGAAATTTGAACAAAATCTACAAACATCCCATTCGGGACCATCAAACAATATACAAAAAGCACAATTAAAATACAAGGTCCACTACCCACAGCACACCCACCCAAAATTTCCTCCCAACAAATGAAAAAAAAAAAGACCCCCAGCAAAAACCTGCCCCCCCCCAACAATACAATAACCGTTCCTCCCCAGTCCATTCCCCCTCTCTCTAACCCCCATCCATCCACCATTCCTCCCCTGCAAAAGAAAACATCCAATACCCTCCCTTCCTCCCCGCTCAAGGCATCTTATCTAGGTAGAGTGCCAGTGAGAGGGATATTCAGTGGCACAAACCAGATGGTACGGTATAATATTTCCTCTCATTACCTCAGCACAATCCAGATAGTACTGTGGAATTTGTGGGCAGAAGGGAGCTGGAGGGTATTCAGTCAGCAGAGATGTTCAGGGCTATTACCCAGATAAGTATCTGAATAACTTATGATAGCAAAAACAAACAAGCAAGAAACCCCATGAGAACATAAGAATAGCCTTACTGGGTCAGACCAACAGTCCATCAACCCTCCCAAAATAAAATAAAAATACTGTCCTATGTGATATTCATTTAAGTTATCCAGTTTGTCTGTCATAACTAGATTCTAAGCTCTTTCGATCAAGGACTGTCTTTTGCGTGTTTAATGCACAGTGCTGCATGCATCTGGTAGCACTAAAGAAATAATAACTAGTAGCAGCAGACTGGTTTAATATCATTTAATATCACATTCAGCAGCAGCCACGAGACTGATACTACTGCTGAATATCTGGATGTTTAAAAAAAAAAAAAAAAAAACCTGCTGGTTGCAATGTTGTGTTTTTGTGCGTGTTGGGGGGAGAGGGGAGCAATACATTTATACATGCCAACTGGTAAATATCACTTTAAACATATAAGAAATCTGTTTAAAGATATATATGAATTTTCAGCAGTGGCACTTAGGGATCCTGTTATTAAGGTGTGCTAACCGATATGGCATGCACTAAATGCTAAGGCGCCCATAGAATATAATGGATGCCGTAGCATTTAGCACGCGCTAATCTTTAGCGTGCGTTACATCATTTAGCGCACCTTAATAAAAGGACCCCTTAGACATTTTAATCTGCTGCAAATATATATAGCTTGAAATGTATATTTTATATACCAATGACACTGGACCTCTTACTTGAAAGGCACCACTTACATGTGAGCTTGATTCATAAGGAATGCAGCTGCTTTTTGGCATCTGCTGGCTATTCTTATTGGCCTAGACTAGCTACTTTTTGTGCTATTGTTCCTTTGGAGCATCCGGTATATCCTTTGTTTCAATAATTCTCCCCAGGTCCTCTGCAGTTATAGGGATTTTTTTTTTTTTTGGCTGGTTGTATCCACTTAAAGCCTGGTGATATTTGCTGCTACCAGATTATTAGAGATTTTGTTTGATGTATGAACAATGGGGGCTTGTGTGTATTTATTTATATATTTATTTTTTATTTACAGATAATTTATTTCCCCATTTTCCCAGGGTCCAAATAGTTTTCTCCCAACTGTGTTAGATAGCAAAGTGTTCCCATATTGCTTAGGTTCCTAAACATTGCTGCTGACAAACAGCATAGGAGGCAAAAGCACACTGTCCTCTGCATGTGAGTCAGCCTTTATGTTTGCTCCTAGCCAAAGGACCAAGAAAGTCATGCCTTAACTCTTTTGAAGTATAATTCATCTTTAACAAGACATTTAATTATCTTGGTTTCATCGATTTTCTGTTTCCTGCACTCTGGGATGGGGTAGGATGCCCCTTTCTTTTCATATTGTGCAAGTTCTCAATCTCAGACAAAAGACTAGAAAGAGACTGTCCTCAGTTCAATTCTTATCATTTGCCCTTGCTTTTAGCCAAAAGTAGAAAAGGAAAAGAGGAAACAACCTTCACAGATCACTTGAAGTGCATAAACCAAGAACAAAGGTGCTAATGACCAAGGAGAAGTAGTAGTAGTAAGGAGAATTTAATAAATATTTTTGGAACGAATCTCCCTTGGTCACTGACACCTTTACGGCTGGTTTGTGCATCTTAGCTAAAAGGAGGTCAAGGACCAAGAAGTGCCTAGACTGTAAAAATATCCTCCTCTGGGAGCAGCTTCAAGATGGCAGTGGTGCAGGGTACATGAGCAAGTCTTTTGAGAAGTTTGCCTGAATTGATTTTTTAATGGAGAAAAGGAAAGCAAGGAGGCAGATTTACCCTGCCACCCCAGTAATCTCACCTTCAGTTGATCCAATGGATGCACATGTCCAATTAGACTGTGCCGTGGCTGATATGCCTCCTCTTTATGTGGGCATTTGCTCAGTTTCTTATATAAGAACAAGTTTAAGTGTTCATGTTAAAATATATAGATAAGGTGTGCTCTGCGGACTTAAATCCCCAGAGGGCTTTGCTTCTCCCAGAGAGCTAGGCTACAACCACAGAGCTTAAGCGCTCCCCCTCCCCCCTTCTTGTTTAGTCTGAGAAAGAACAGTTGCCATATTGTCAGACCACAAGACTGTTAGAACCTGAGTCTACCATGTTCTCCTACCGAGTTTTTACCCTTTATTTCTAACACACCTTAGATTCTCTATCTAAGTCTGGAGAACACACTTCTGGCTTGAATAGGATGGGCTGTTAGAGTGAGAAGATTCTGTGACAGAGCTGAACTGCCTTGAAGTCATCAATTGTGAGGGTTTATTCTTTATTTCATGTTATGAAAGAAAGTTGCTCAACAAATACAGAGTCTGGCTGGTAACACTAAGGCCCTCTTTTACTAAGGTATGCTAAGCATTTTAGTGCACGTTTAGGGCGCACTAAATCAACGTGTGCACTAACTGCTAATGCATCTATAGGATAACATGCACGTGTTAGCGTTTAGCACGTGATTAGCACGTGCTAATATTTATCATGAGCTAAAAAGCATAGTGCACCTTAGTAAAAGAGAGGGTAAGATTACAGAAGTAAGGGTTAAGTGAATAGGAGCCTCTTACAATTGCCAATAACTCCAAGTGAGTTCAAGTGAGTCCAAGTGAGTTCAATAAGTCCAAGTGAGTCCAAGTGAGTTCAATAAGTCCAAGTGAGTTCAATAGTGCTTGGCCAATCCGAGGAGTCCTAGTTTTTCAGTAGAAACTGAGGGAATCTATGGTGAACTGTTCTATACAAGCTGTAAGCAGCACAGTGGCTCCAATTTGGGCATCCATGGCAAAGGAAGATAGTTTGCTTTCTCATTCCCTAGAGCTAGAGGAACCATTTTGCCTGGAGCTATGAATGCTGCCAGACTAGCCAGGTGGGCAAAGTGAGGCGATGCCATTATTGCGAATGGCACCTTCTTTTTTTTTTTTTTCTTTTTCTTTATAACAACTTTCTTATTACAATCAAGTAGAATAATTACAACTTGAATAGATCAATATAGCATAGTGGAAATTGACAAAAGAAATATCAAACAATTAACTAGGATATTTAGTCCACCATATTTGAAGAATTATAACAACACAAAAGAAAAGCAGCATTACTCTGAATTACCTACAGATGGTATAGCAAGTTATACATTAGTTGCTACAGATGTTCCTCCTTCTCTTGTTTCAATAAACTCTAACAGCTGTTTGGGATAAAAATTAAGACATTCTTAGTTTTATAGGTAACAAAACATTTCATCAGAAATTTTAACAAAAAGGTTCCACTTAGGGAAAGGATTCTTGGCCTTAATGCCAAGAACTCCTTTCTCCGTTTCTGAGACTTTTGAGCCATATCTGGAAATATACGAATTTTGGCCCCAAAGAACTGATCATTTAAATGACGAAAATACAGACGTAGAATATATTCACGGTCACTTTCCAAAGCAAGTGTAACTAACGGTTCTCCTTTCAGTTACTACCTCTAATGAGCTCTCTAGGAAGGTTGTCAGATCTAAATCCCACTCATTATCTCCTTGAATCTCCTTGGGGGTAGATGCCTCCCCAGAACTTTTAAATTGTAGGTAATTAACTCTTAACTATAGGAGGTAAATTTTCAGGTGGAATACACAATACAGTGGTACCTCGGTTTATGAGTGCACCGGTTTGCAAGACAAGCAAAACATTTGCAAAATCGTTGCCTCGGAAACCGAGCATGGCTCGATTTACGTGCGCCCCCCCCGCAATCCAGCACCCTCCTCCCCGCAATCCGGCACCCTCCCCCCTTGATCCGGCACCCCCCGACGCGATTGGGCACCTCCCCGCCGCGATCGGGCACCCCCGCCACCGCGATTGGGCACCCCCCCGCCACTTCTTCCCCTCATCTGGGCACAGGCACTGGGAGGGAGGGAAGAGGGATGGGTGCAGTGCTTGGCAAGGAAGGGAGGGGGCTGGGTGCAGAGTCTAGCAGGGAGAGGCTGGGTTCAGGGAGTAAGGTGCTGGGAAGGCAGGGAGGACAGATGCTCAGAGGATTGGGAAATACAGATACTGCATGGTTGGAAAGGAAAAATGCACGGGCTGGAGGGGTTTAAGAAAGGGGAAAAAGAGAGATGCTACACAGGTAGAGTAATGGGAAGGGAGAGAATTAAATGCTGCCGGTGGGGGAGGGAAAAGGAACAGAAAATTGTTGGACATAGATGTGTGGCTTGAGAGGGAAAGAGAGATGATGTATATGGGGAAAGGAAGAAAGATGGAGAATTGTTGGACATAATAGTGGTGGAGAGGAGGGAGGGAGAAATGTTACACTGGAAGGGAGGAGAGATGTCAGACCACTGGAATGGGAAGGAGAGAGAGAGAGAGAGAGAGATGCCAGACCACTGAATGGAAGGGAAGGAGGGGAGAGAGAGATGCTAGACTGCAGAAAGGAGAGGAGAGAGATGTTAGACCTCGGGAAGAGGGAGAGATGGAGAGAGAGATGCTAGACCATGGGAGAGAGATTGCAGGCTATGGAAAGGAGAAGAGAAAGAAGCTAGACCATATGAGGGGGGAAGGGGGAAGACAGAGATGTCTGACCATGGGAGAGGGATGAGATGGTGCAAAGGGATGGAGGGAAAGGGGAGACAGAGGGAGGCAATGGTGCACAGCGATGGGTGTGACAGGGAAGATATAAGAAGAAATACTTCTTATGGATAGCTGGGAATAGGGGAGAAGAAAGAGGGAGGAGATGGTACACATGGATAGATGGGAAGGGAAGGCATGGAAAAGTAGATTTTGAGAAGAAAGCAGAAAAATAAAAGAAAGTTGAATGTTAAAAGTTAATGCTCAAGACAGATGTATGGCAGAAAGTGAAGGAGAGAAAAACAGCAAATGTCCTAGTGTCCCTGGATACACAGTTAAGAGCACAGACAGAAGGACGTGCAGCCAGAAACTGGGAAAGATGGTTTGAAAACCAAAATCATCAGGCAACAAAGGTAGGGGAAATGATTTTATTTTCAATTTAGTGATTGAATTGTGTCAATTTTGAGAAATTACATCTGCTCTCTATATTTTGCACTGTTCAGGAAGAAATGCATTTGTTTCTATTTCTCTGGGGGTTGTACTGTATGCAGAGTCTTGATTCTAAGGGTTTTGTTTGTATATATTAGTACTTAGTTTGTGGTCCTGTATTTACATAGGGGTTATCTGTGTTCTGCATGTGTGACCAAGGCCAGGTGTTCTGGTAGGAATGAATGTTGAGAGAAATGCAGTGTGCTTTGCGTAGTTTAATTTTGTGGTTAATTATTATGTATTGTTAATAAGATTATATTGTGTGTATATATGAAAAATGAATGGAAAAAATGGTATTACAATTACAGTAGTACTATTATGGTGGCAGGGTCTGGGGCAGAGATTGGGTGGTGTATGAGTCGGAGCTTGCAGGCCCCCCCCCAAACAAAAAAGCGTTCCGCTGCCTATGTCTCAAACACTTTAAAATCATGTGTTTGAGGCTTGTGCGGTTAAAGCAGAGCTTACAGGAATGGGGCAGCGCCAGGGACAGTGACAAAACTCACTGGGATCGGATGAGGAAATTCAGTTCCTGCAGGGACATGGACAAATTTGTCCCTGTGTCATTCTCTACTTCTTACTCTGATATATAAAAGTCTTATCCCTTCTGCTCCTTGCTTCATGCCTAATATAATCCCTTACACTTTATTTTATATACTTTGTACATCACAAAAGGCTCCTAATTATCTTTTCCTTCTTTCCTTAAGTGACTTGATATTTCACGTGACACAGCTTTTACACCAGGCCACAGCTAAGGAATTTCCTACCATTAGAAATTAGATCAAAGCCCTTATACTCCAGTTTCAAGAAACAGGTTAAAAAAACAACCTGGTTATTTAAAGCACTTTTGAACTTCAGAAGTAACTTCAACCATCCATGTCCTTTTGTTTAATTAATACCTGCATTTCTTCTTCCATACATTTCTGTTTTTTCTCTCCTTTTTAGTTTGTTGTTTTTATTTTATCCCCCTTCTGGTTATTTAATTTTGAAATATTGTAAACTACTTAGCAGCATTGGAAATACAAGCCTTAGAAATAAATATAAATAAATAGATCCATATTACCTTCCTCTTTTTTTTTTTTTTTGTTCAAAATATTTTTATTGATTTTATAGATATAAAAAAGACAACAAGAGGCTTCCGAGAAAGCCCAACAAGAATAAACAAGTGACAGCTCCTTTCCGGTACATCATATCACAATAAGATATTATATCGGTATTAAACATAGAATCAACAAATAATAATAATAAATCTAATATTAATACAGTCTTCTGGCCAGAGTACATTGCAGGATAGAGTGGCAGGGCCATGAAATAAGTATAATGCCATAATGCAGGCGATTATATAAAGCCATAGAGAATATAAAAGCTTAGTAAAATCCAATATTATAAACGTGGAGAGGGTCATATTGATTCCTAAGATACATCAGATAGAGATATCAATGATAGTGCAAAGAAGTAAAACAAATAAATGAGTGATGGTTATATCAATAAGTGATCTCATATGTATTAGTTCAAAGGTCTTATGTAAAATGGTCCATAAGTATCGACCAAGTTTTATCATAAGTGGATAGTGACTTAGAGCATTATGCCATATGCCTCTCATATTTCACATGGAGGGATACTGAATTCCACCAATGAGTAAGGCTGAGGTTAGAAAAGTCTTTCCAATTTTGTAGAATTAATTGCAGAGCTATAAATAACAAAAGGGTCAAAAGGCGATCATGATACATAGATAAAGGTGAGGACAGTGCCGGGGATCCCAGAAGTAAGACATCTAATATGAAGGGGTCGTTAATAATAAAAAGTTTGGTGATCACATTCCATATAGAGGACCAAAAAATCTGTAAATGGGGACAATCAAATAACATATGTCATAGGGAGCCTTCGGAGGATTTTCAGGTCCAACAGGAGCCATCCGTGGACCTCTTAATTAAAAACAAGTAAATGCCTGGAGCGCATACCAGGTTGAGAGTGCATCCCAGATGTCTTTTTATATGCTAAATCTTATGGAGGTGTTTTAAACATTAGGTGAAGGGACAGGCCATTAGAATGTTAATAGTAGACCACATATTGGAATCAGAGACTGAATTTTTTTTAGCTTTTTCCAGAAATGAAATGAGAAATATATGGATTAGAACAGTGATGGCTAACCTTTTTGAGCCCGAGTGCCCAAACTGCCGCACAAAACCAAAGAATTTCCTCAAAGTGCCAGCACGTCAATTAAACCTTAATAACAAGATTTTAGTATCTAAAAACTCTTTATAAAGTTGCATGAACTATGTAACATCATTTTTAAAGGTTGGAATCTTTGTATTGTCAGAGAATCAATTTGATTCACAATCCTTTGGTTTTCATTTCAATTTATTGGCAATTTATAATGTTTTAATGATTTCATTCATGGGCCGAATACACACATACTTTTCTCTGTCGCCGCACTCTTTGACCAAAAGATTTGTAAGCCTGCAACCACGTCAAGGTAGACTCTTTCAGCAGCTCCCCTCCCTCCCCCTTACCTTTGTGGCCAAGTCAAAATGATCTACCAACAATAAAATTTTTAAAAACACAAAGCACGCTGTACGCAGAGAAAATGTTATATTCCGCGGGTTTTCAAAGAGGTCAAGGCAGATGACTTTATGCAATGTCACTTCAGTAACAACTATACAAAAATAGACAAATATTCCCCCTCCCTTTATACTAAACCGCGATAGCGGTTTTTAGCGCAGGGACCTGCGCTGAATGCCCCACGCTGCTCTTGAAGCTCATAGGCTCCCTGCGCTAAAAAACGCTATTGCGGTTTAGTAAAAGGAGGCCATAGTGCAAAATATAGACAGCATATATAAATTCTCAAAACGGACACATTTTGATCACTAAATTGAAAATAAAATCATTTTCCTACCTTTGGTAATTTCATCAGTCTCTGGCTGCACTTTATTCTTCTGACTGTGCATCCAATATTTCTTCCCTTTTTTCAGCCTCCTGTATGCTTTCTCTCCTCCAGACCTCATTCCCTCCCCAAACTTTTTCTTTGTTTCACCCTGCCCCCTTCTTTCTTTTTCTCTCTCTCCATACCCCCTTTCATTCTGTATGTCTGTCTTTCTCTCTCTCTCCGTGCCCCATTTTTCTTTGTTTCACCCAGCCCTCTTTCTTTTTTTTTTTTTTGGCTCCCTGTCCCCCCCTTTCTTTCTTCCTCCTTGCCCTCCCCTATGCCACCACCATTGGGAAAATGCTGCCACCGCCACTGGGGAATAGGCTGTCACTGCCGCTATCGGGAACAGGCCGGCGCCGAGTTCGCCCTGCTTCTCTTCCCCATGGGGCCGACCAACTCTCGCCACTCGACGTCAATTCTAACATCGGAGAGGACGTTCTGGGCCAGCCAGGCAGCGATTGGCTGGCCCAGAACGTCCTCTCCGACATCAGAATTGACGCGGGTGGCGAGAGTTGGTCGGCCCCACAGTGAAAAGCAGGGAGAACTTGGCACCGGCCTGTTCCCAATGGCGGCGGTGGCACTCAAGTGGCTAAAGAGACGCAGTTTGCCAGCCTAGGGAGAACACTGGAGGGTGGCCAGCTGTGCACCCCCTTGGGGCATAAAACCGGGGCAGACCGCCCCCACCCCCACCTTGGTATGCTACTGTCTGTACCTCACTCCCTCCCTATGACCAAAAATTCTCCTTTCTTCTATTCCCCGTGTACACAACCATCTCTTTCCCTCCCTTCCTCTCTCCCAAGTCCTTGCCTTCTGTGTCCAAAAACACATTCCCTCCCCCACCTCAGCATCTCTTTCCCTCCCTTCCTCTCTCCCAAGTTCATGCCTTCTGTGTCCAAAAACCCATTCCCTCCCCCACCTCAGCATCTCTTTCCCTCCCTTCCTCTCTCCCAAGTTCATGCCTTGTGTCCAAAAACCCATTCCCTCCCCCACCTCAGCATCTATTTCCCTCCCTTCCTCTCTCCCAAGTCCATGCCTTCTGTGTCCAAAAACCCATTCCCTCCCCCACCTCAGCATCTCTTTCCCTCCCTTCCTCTCTCCCAAATCCATGCCTTCTGTGTGCAAAAACACATTCCCTCCCCCACCTAAGCATCTCTTTCCCTCCTTTCCTCTCTCCCAAGTTCATGCTTTCTGTGTCCAAAAACCCATTCCATCCCCCACCTCAGCATCTCTTTCCCTCCCTTCCTCTCTCCCAAGTTCATGCCTTCTGTGTCCAAAAACCCATTCCCTCCCCCACCTCAGCATCTCTTTCCCTCCCTTCCTCTCTCCCAAGTCCATGCCTTCTGTGTCCAAAAACCCATTCCATCCCCCACCTCAGCATCTCTTTCCCTCCCTTCCTCTCTCCCAAGTTCATGCCTTCTGTGTCCAAAAACCCATTCCCTCCCCCACCTCAGCATCTTTTTCCCTCCTTTCCTCTCTCCCAAGTCCATGCCTTCTGTGTCCAAAAACACATTCCCTCCCCCACCTCAGCATATATTTCCCTCCCTTCCTCTCTCCCAAGTCCATGCCTTCTGTGTCCAAAAACCCATTCCCTCCCCCACCTCAGCATCTATTTCCCTCCCTTCCTCTCTCCCAAGTTCATGCCTTGTGTCCAAAACGCACTCCCTCCCCCTTTTGTGTTCCCCGTTTGTCTCCCAGCCCATCTTAGCAACTTTCTCAGCAAAATGTAGCTCGAGCCGCGTAGGCTTGTCTTCTATTTCCTGCCTGTCCCGCCGCGCACACATAGCCGATCGGAAATCTTCCCCGACTTCAGCGCTGACGTCGGAGGGCGGGCTTTGCTTAAGCCCTCCCTCCGACGTCAGCGCCGACGTCGGGGAAGATTTCCGATCGGCTGTGTGAGCGGCAGGGCAGTCGGAGTAGAAGACGAGCCTCGCGGCTCGAGTTATATTTAACCCCGCGGGTCCCCCATCGTCCCCGTTCAGCTCTCTCTCCTGTGCACCGCCTGGTAGTACTGCCCTGATGGCGGCTCTGCGCGTGCCAGCTGCAAGGCCTTCACGTGCCACAGTTGGCACGCGTGCCATAGGTTCGCCATCGCTGGATTAGAACATATGGGATTTTCCTGACATGGCCAGATCAACTTCAAACATGGGGAAATAATCTATTTTGTTTAGGCCTAGTGTCTTGCAGTTTGGGGCTTAAGTTTGGTTAAATTTCCCCTGTAAATGTGTTGTAAAGCACATTTACATACTGCTTTCTTTGTGGGCAAGCAGCCTCCTCTCATATCTTTGGTTTATTTACCCTGAGTATTTGGGGGATGAGGCTATACATAACATAACATAAAATTTTATTTACATACCACTATACACCTGGTAGTTTGATGAGGTAAACAGAATTTATACACATAGTATAACAGGTGTTTGAGGGTTTTTTTATGATTGTTTGGTGGTATTTGATTATTAGTGCCAGTATGATGATTTCTTATTTACTACTACTGTTATTATTTCTATAGCGCCACCAGATGCACGCGGTGCTGTACAGAGTCACAAAGAGTAAGAAAACAGTCCCTGCTCAAAAGAACTTACAATCTAAACAGGCAAGACAGACAAACAAGATGTCATGGATACAGTTAAGGGGAACGGTTAATCAGCTGGTTGGGTTGGAGAGCAGAGGAGTAGGGTTAAGGATTGAAAGCTATATCAAAAAGATGGGTTTTCAGTCTGCTTTTAAACAAGAGAAGGGAAGGGGCTTGATGGACAAACTTGAGTAATTTTTACTTTTAGAACTGCATGTGTGATTTTGGCATCTCCAGTCCTTGTATTGTACATCCTCCAGAGGTCTTCAGTTCCTGTTGATCTTTAATACTTTGGAACAGTGACAGATATGGACCAGATTCAGCCAGTGTTTATACTAACTTAGCAGATTTGGCCTTCTTACATCCAGCCACCCCAGTATAATGAAGATGAATGTTCCACAGAAGAGCAAAACCTACCACTTTCATGATGAATGGGAAATGGACTACTTCTTCATCATGATGAAAGACAAGTGTTGTTGTCTAATTTGTAAAGCCCCAGTATCCTTGCCCAAAAAGGGTAATCTGGAACGTCATTATAAGGCTCTGCATAGCTGATTCAGTTCATGGAAGATCACTTCAAAGACGGCTTTTCAATCTTACACTTAATGAAGGGGCAGCGGAAATTGTTTAGCACACAGATGTAAAGTGGATAAGTAGGCACACATTTCTGTAAAGATTTTGTGATCTGCTGAATGAAATAAGAAGTTTTTTTGAAGGAGAGGGGAGATGACCAAGCAGAGTTGGAAGATGAGGAGTGGTTATGTGATCTGGCATTTCTCGCTGACTTTACAGGTGAACTAAGTGATACAAACCTTGAACTACAAGGTAAAAACAAATGCATTGGCAAAATGATGAGTACAGTTTCATCCTACAAGAGCAAATTTGAGCTAATGATGACTGACTTTGCAAACAACACTTTTTATTATTTTCCTAATATGCAGGACCATCTGGGACAATAACCAAATTTTGTTTTTCAGAACGATAAGTATGTGACAGAAATCTATTCTGTTATCCAGGAATTCGAAAATAGATTCTGTGACTTCCAAAAAATTGGAACAGTTGTGGAGTACTTGTCATATCCATTCAAAGTAGATGTGGACATTAAAGAACCTGCAGCTACTATCAGTAAAAATTACTCATTGAACAAGCCATCTCTTGAAAATGAAATATTAACCCTTAAAAATGACATTTTTCTCAAGATCCATGCTGAGCAAGAATCATTTTGGAAGCTACTGCCTAGAAACAAATTTTCCAACTTGAGAAGATGCAGTGAAGCTGTACACTCCTGTTTCGGTTCAACTTATTTGTGTGAATCTATGTTTTCCCATCTGAAAATGACAAAGTGTACACAACATTCCAACATGACAGATGAACATCTCCAGGATTCCCTGAGACTGGCCCTCATGCAATATTCACCCAACTTCAAAAAGCTGGTGGATGAAATGCAAGCTCAGACATCTCACTAATGAGCAAGAGCTAAATATTAAAGATTGTGCAAGATCAGCCTGGATCAATACTCGACCTAAATTTAACAAAATTACTCAATAAAAGTTAAAGAAAGTTATTACTCAATAAAACTTTAAGAAAAAATGTACTTTCCATTTCCCCTCGCAGCTCTTACTGGATCTTTGTCTCTCTGTTTTGTTTTTGCTTAATTTGCCTAACAGCTGATCACATTCAAGTAAATGATGGAAAGTTCATAAAAAATGGGGGGTGGGGGGGTGGGGGGAATTCTCCAACTTTATTGGGTTAGAATTTAGTTTGAAACTAATTTGAAACTTAATTTTCATGATGGTAGATCTTCGGCACTTATGGCCAGAAAAAGTAGATCACGACCTGTTCATAGTTGGGCATGATTTATGAAAGGTTTTATAAATTTCTCTTCTGTGGTTTCCAGATGCCACAGTCCCAGATGGAGGCAGAAAGCAAAAGACAAGAGGCTTTCATCATCATCCCAGAGTTCCGTATGAAAGAGGGCCTGATGGGAAATTCTCCTCATGCACGATATTATGAACTTGGGCATTGTCTGCGGGCAAATATATTCCCAGGTGTGATACTCTTCTAAGTTTCTTGCTAATTTGAATTTCCCTATTAAATTCCTTTTTTTAATTTATATACTATAGTAGTAGTCCCCAAACCTTTTCATGTAAAGGGCCACAGTGTGAGTACAAGAAAGCTTTGAGGGCCACCAAAAGATTTCAAACTTACATATACTGCTAATTTTTTTTAACAGCCTTGACCTGTTTGTTCAGATTGGATATTAAACATCAAAAAATTATACTATTGATTCCAGTGCAATAGGGATGATATTCTGAACCATAGGATTATCCATTCATGCTTGTGAGCATACTGCAGAAGATGTCAACCACAGCTTTTCAACTCCTTCTCCACAGTCTCTGATGCCCCCTTCAGTTCTTCCTTCCGAAGGTGAACATGAAGGTGACTTTCTGATCTGCTCTGTTTATTTCTTTATTGTTTTGCATTATTTTTCTGTTTTTTCAGCTTGTTCATGGATGTTTTGCGTGGCTTAAATGGACTGCTTTGTCTGCTTGGAGAGGAGCAGACTTTTATGTATGCAGCTTGAACAGAGTAATATCCCCTACCTCTGACCTTAGAGACCTGGGAATAATGATAATTGTACAAATATTTCCAATCAAATATTGTTTATTAAAATTAACAGAATAATCTTATTTCAAAAGGCATTTGTACAATAGAGACACATTACAGTCAGAAGCGTAAATATAGCTTTCCGAAGAATGGACTCAACAACTGCTATTCTGCTACGTTTACCTATATATACTTAATTTGAGGACATTCCTCTACTTGTATATAATTGGTCATAAATATTTAATACCATATAAGGCTTGCTTCAATACATTCGCATGGGGGGGGCGTGTTTTCCCCCTTTCACAAAAGAATTCCTAAAAGTTACATTTTAATACTAGCTTACATCATAATAAAGAAAAATATAGAAGAAAACAATATTATAACATACTTACACAGAAAAATATTCATATACACAGCTTTATCTCCTTTCTGTGTCCCTTAAAAGTCAAACTGCTTCTCTTCCACATGCTACTTGAGTGGTCTATCAGCATGCACTGAGAAGGGGAGGGGGAGGGGGAGTGGTTAGCCCACTCCCAAAAACTTCCATATAATTCTAATTTTTCCTATATACTTCCTTTAATACATTTTTAAGGTAGATATATTCTAGTCTAAGACCTTTAAATGAAAGCTCCTACATATGTAAGTACTAATTTATGATTTTAATAGCTTACTAAAACTTAATTCATCATATATGCATTACACATGTGTATCCAATTAGTGTTTCTAACTTTACTCTGCAAAAGAAGGGCCCCTTGGAATGTATAGTCTCTGCAGTCCAGAGTAAGACAACCAGGTCAAAGGCCAAACCCTGTCATCCCATAAATCCCTTGGGCATATCCCTAGACTGAACTGGACACACATTTGAACAATGAATTTCTGTGAAACTTAAGCTATAGCATCTGGTTTGAATTTTCTCCGGCCTTCAACAGAGCTTATCAATTAATCTAATGCCCTAGCCTTACCCTGTTTCTCTTCAAAGTACACAGCACACAGCACATGTTTTTTCCAGATCAATATTTTATCCCATCCTTGTCCACCTGGTTCTATATCCTGGTTTATCCAATTTTTTGTTTTATATATATCTACTCATAAAACTTTCTCACCTGCTCTTGGATTAAGACCTTATCTTATTCTCCCTAACCAATAAAATCCTGAGCAATGGTAAGAAAGTTTAGTGGCTATTTTTTTTTAAAATTTCATGTTTGCCCATTCCACCAAAATACCTGTCCATTTTTTAATAGGCTGCTACCCCAGGCTCATTTAAGCCACATCCTCAAGCTGGCAGGTACATCCTTTGAGGACCTGTTCAGCCAGCCTGCTGAAGCTTGGTAGAGCTCAGGGTTCCGGGCCCTAAGCACTTACTCAACTTGGTTAGGAGCTTGAGCGCAGGTTGTTAGGCATCAATAGTGTTCCTTTGGGGTACTCATGGTGCTGGTTACAGCTTTTACTCCTCCTCTCTACCCCCACCCCATTTTTACTGCATCAGTCATGGCCCAGGGAGAAGAGGGGGGGGGGGATTGAGGAACAATCCGACTAAGGTTCAACTGGCAGCCCAAAGATCTGGGCATGGCTGCTGACCATCGGCTTCAGGCAGAGAGCCCCTCTAGATCCAGCTAAACATTAAAGGATCTGAAGCAGGCTGCAGCACCATTTCCCCAGCATATGGTCTGAATACAGGCTGTAACAGCCTATGAGGAAAATCGGGGGAGAGGAGGTGAAAACTGTATTTTGACTGTTTCTGCAGTAAGGTCTTTGGTCCCTTTCCTCTAAAATCCTATTTTTTTGAATTTTTTGGTTAGCCCTGAAGCGTTTTGAATCTGGTTTTGACACCAAAATGCTGCTGCGTTGGTCATTTTAGATTTCCCAATTTTTTTCTAAGTTCTCCAACTTCTTCAAAACACCTTATTTTCCTCAAACCTGATAGGGATGGAGTCTTCAGACCCTAATACCCCTATATGGAACAGTCTCACAGAAGAGGTGGTGGCGAAAGAAACTGTGTCTGAATTCAAAAGAGCCTGGGATAGGCAAGTGGGATCTCTGAGAGAGAGAAGAAGATAATGGTTACTGCGGATGGTCAGACAAGATGGGCCATTTGGCCTTTATCTGCCATCATTGTAACTTCTTCTTCATTGTATTGTAACTACTTCGCTGATTGTCCAGCGCCTCTTGTTGTAAACCGCCTCGAACTATCATGGCTTTGGCGGTATATAAAAATAAAATTATTATTATTATTATAATGTTTCTATCATACCTTATTTGCACTGGATAGGCATCTGAAGAGTGCCTTTGTACTACATGTTGCATGGCATGGGATGGAGAGTCAGGAGCTTTGGACCTAGCCCCTCTGCAGTCCTCTAGGGCTGGAGAAAAGCAGATGGTCCCATTGTGGGGGGGGGGGGGAAGAAACATCTTCTGGAGCTTCAGGATGGCAGTATTGTGCACCATAAGGGCATAGATGCTCTGCAGCCCAAGAAAAGGTGACTACACCATGCCAGGGGGGACGGAGAGATACTCTCTCAGGCCTTTATCCTAGAGAAAGGATTGGCAATGATATCCCTTAAAGTTCAAGTAGCAGGGCTCTCATGCTTCCAGGGCTGAGAGAAGAGTGGTTCGCTAGCGGTGCATCTGGACATAGTTAGGTTCTTGAAGGGTGCCCTGAGACTATGGCCGCTGATTCAAGATCCGTTTCCATCTTGGAATTTTAATATAGTCTTAGAAGGACTTAGCAGGGCTCCATATGAGCCCTTATACTAAACCTTTCTCAATGATCTATTGGTCAAAGCAGTCTTCTTGGTGGCCAGGAGAGTTTCAGACTTGCAGGCATTGTTGCGCAGAGAGCCGTTCCTCAGGATCACAGAAGCAGGAATGACCTTGCATATGATTACCTCCTTCTTACTAAAGGTCATTTTAACATTTCATGTGAGCCAAGAGGTTAGGTTGCCAGCATTTCATCCTATAGGGTCCAAGAAGAGAGACAAGGCCTTAAAGGTTTAGGACATCAGGAGAGTCCTATTGCATTACCTGGAGGTCACTCATGAGTTTCATCTTTCAGATTTTTTTATTGTGTTAACCAATCAGGCAAGACAAGGTAGACCCGTTTCCAAGGCCACCATCTCTAGATGGATTCTTAGAGTGATTTCCTCTGCCTATATCAGCTGCGTCAAACAACCAACTGTTTCATTGAAGGCATATTCAACAAGAGAAGTGGTCACCTCTTAGGCAATTCTTCCTGAGATTTGTTGATCAACAACTTGGTCCTCCCTTCATACCATCACCAAATTCTACAGGGTAGACATTGCAGCAAAAGAGGATTCCACTTTTAGGTTCTCAGTACTACAAGCAGGCTCACCTGTCCTACCCTAGAGTTTGGGGATTGCTTAGGTATGTTCCTATGGTTCAGCATTCCATCCCTATTGCACTGGAAAAAGAGATTAGGTTCTTACCTTTATAATATATTTTTCAGTAAATAGAGATGGTATGCTGAAACCCCCACTGAGCAATTTATCTGATGTGCCTGCTCACTGACTCAAACTTCATTCTCAGCTTCATAGCTAAGATTCCACTGTCAATCACACTATGTGATTAGGAAGAGTCTATATACAGAATTACAAAGGAGGAATGGTTGAGCTCCATAAATGTTTAGACTGTTTCTGTTTCTTGCTTAATTTGTATTTTCTTGGATTCATTGTTCCTCTCAGAGGCTTGTTAATGTTATAACTAAATTGCTGTTTCTGCAATGATTGTTTTAGCTTTCTCTGAGCAGATCAGACACTTGGTTTTGGGTAATTCCCCGTACCCCTCCTTCTCCTGTCTTCTTCTGTAGGGATAGCATCAGCTTTGGTACAAACTAAAGGGAGCAGCAGAGACTGGTGAAGAAGAAGGAGTTGAAAAGCAGTGATTGAAATCTTTTGCAGTATGCTCACAAGCATGCGTGGATGGCCCTATGGTTCTTCATACCATCCATACAGTGGCATAGTAAGGGTAGAGGCACTTGTACTACATTTTCATTGGTGCATATGGCCACACCTAAAGTTAGGCGTGATTCCCGGACACAAGCACTATTCTCTAAAAAACACCTAACTCCCCCCCTCCCACACACACACTTTTACTAAGCCATGATTAAGGTTTTCATTGTAGCCTGGAGTGCTAAATGCTCTAATGCTCATAGAAGTCCTATAAGTGAAGGAGAAGTATCGGAGCATTTAGCACCACAGACTGCAGTAAAAACTTCTATTGTGGCTTAGTAAAAGAGGGCCTTTAAGCGCAGTTTATAAAATAATACTTTTTTGGGCGCCAATTTTTTTAGGTGCTATCTGTAGAACTTACCACAATACACACTAAGCTAGTATTCTATAAAGGTAATTTCTTGCGGAACAGCCTTTACAGAATTCTAGCAGATTATCCCAGCACCATTTCTTTCAACAATTTTTAACCCGCCTAAAACCTAAACAGTTTACAAAAATACATTCACAATAAGTTACAAATCGCACTCAACACAAATCAAAAAAATAACAATATACAATTCTCTACAATGTGCTCTACCCCTAAGCATAACAGCACTGACCTTCTGCATACAAATAGATCTCATGTATATTAATTGGGGAAATCCTGAAAACCTGACTGGGTTGTTTCATTGAGCACCCTTGATTTACTGAATTCCCCTCTTATGTTTTATCATATTCTGTGTTTCTCTATCATTATAATTATTATTAATATTTCCTCCTCATGTTGAATATGTTTTCATTCCTGCAGGTGTGCCAACTCTGATGAAGAGTCTTGTGCAAGATTCATATACCAAAGAGGTGCATCAGTTGAGCAAAATAGACATGAAGCACTGGCATGGAAAGAAGATCGATGATATGGGTATGGATATGAGGGTTAGCAGGGGAATAGAACTACACATGGACAAATGACTGGAGAATTGAGGAAATTAGTGATAGGAGACTACGGGGCTCATTTTCAAAAAAGATAGATGTCCAAAAGACAGCATAAACTGGCACTTGGAAGTCTTCACTGTTCCCTCTAAGCTGAGCAGGAGTCCTCCACCCACAGTCTCACCAATAGAGGGTGTTGTTTTACTGTCACATTTTCAATTGTGAGGGACAGGCAAGTTCTGCAGGACTTCAGGGAACATACCTGTTCTTAGCGACTGAAAATATTCCACCCCCTAGTGGTAGCAATGCAGCTGGAGGACACCTGCTCAGCTTAGAGGGAACAGTGAAATTTATTCGTCGGTCAAAATGTCCAAGTGGGCCTTTTCAGAACTGACTTTCTTAATATCTAGCAGGACTTCTTACTCATTGTGTGTCCAGTGGAGAAATGGGCATGTTGGTAGGTGTGCCATGGACAGGGAATGGGTGGATTTAAGTGGGCTTAGACTTAGATGTCCTGCAGCTATAATCAAAACTTTCCCAGGATGTCCTAGACGGAGCTTAGACATTTTCAATTAGACCCGTTGGAGAAGCGTTTAAGTGCCAAAAGAGTACCCAAATTGACCAGATGACCACTGGAGGGATTAAGTAATGAGCCCCAGACACTCCCCCAGTGGCCACTGATCCCCTTCCACCCCAAAAAAATTTGAATGAAACAGTATATACTTGGCTCTAGAACAGCAGCACTTTGTATTTGCATCACACAAGTATCTTAAGTTGTCAGGTGGGTGGGCTAGTGAACCACAGAGAGGTGGAGCCAGGGCCATAAGCCACTCTAACCACTACATTTATGGTGGAAAATGTGAGCCTACCAAAACAGTACTATAGATGCCAGCTGCAGTCATAAAGTGGGAGTTTTGAAGGGCTATACGGGGGTTATGGTGAGATGTACTCTGGCACTCTTTAAGTGATGGTCACTGCAGTGCCTTCTAATGTGTCCCAGTGTTCTGTTGGCATGTCTGTGTGGTCAGTCCATTAGAAATCTGGCCCCTCCCACGTCCAAATGGGCTTCATTTAGAAATTTTCAACATGGATGGTATTGTGGTCAAACATGGGGAATAAAGTTAGATGTCCTGAGGTTGGACATCTAGTTGGACATCCTGGTGGCCAAGATGTTCAAACTACTTGATTTTCAAAATAATAAAAAAAAAAAATTAGACATCAAGGATTTTCAAAAATGGACCCTCCTGGAAGTTCAATTTTGGACGTTTTGTGGGAAACATCCAAAGTTGGACTAAGATGTTCTATCAAAAATGCCCCTCAAGTGTTTAGTAACAAGTGATTTCAGTGAAATTATTGTCTGCCACGGACAGGGGAAGAGAATGTGCGTTCATTATTGAACTGTCACCCAGCACTAGCAATGGAGCCTAGTTTATAGAATAGTAGTACTTATGCACATGATTGGTGTCGATAATTGGCAGTTATGCATGTATTCATAGGCCTTTTATACATCCAGTGCATTTAAATTGCTTAGTGTACAATTGCTAGGGTGGTATACCTGTGGGTGGAGCATGGACATGTCATAGTTGGTCACCAAGCAATATATGCAGCTTATAGAATACTATCTTTTGCATTCAATGCATGGCACACTTAGGCACCCACATAGGCCAGCCACTTATATCATAAGTAGGAGCACCTAACTTTTGGTGTGCTAATATAGCTTTGCATTAGTAACCTACAATAAGACTATAAGAGCATAAAAATTGCAATACTGGGACAGACCAAAGGCCCAGTATCCTGTTGAGTGGCCAACCCAGGTCCCAAGTACTTAGCTGGATGAAAATCCATCGTAGAACTGATGAAAAGCCATTGTAGAACCAATGTTAAAAGCATGTTTCTTTGTAGAACCTAAAATGAGTTGCCAATTTACAGAATTGTTGCCATAAGCTTCAGAAGGTTTGGCAGTGAACACTTAATATACTGATGTTGAGGACATTAACTTTGATTGGGAATGGGTAGAGAAACTTTAAAACAAGTATTAACAGTATTGAGAAGAACTGGATAGGGGCAGTGATGCTCCTAGAACCTGTACTGGATGGAATGGCACAAGGCACATTGAAACGGTAGACCTCCAGTCTCAGTATGAAAGATACTGATAGGAATTCTCTGAAGGCAGTCTGGCCTATAGCAGTACTTTAGAGGGTTTCACATGGTTTAGGTATAAAAAATGAGACCCTTAAGGACTATCACTGATGAGAAGCAGTTGCTGACCTTTGGATTGTCCTCTTTACAGGAAGGTGGTTTGAGATGCATTTTAGAGATGTGAATGTGAAGAAAGCCTTCGAGGAAAAACGGCAAGAGAAAATTCTAAAGCACTAGGCAGTTCAGACCAGACAATAAAATATATTGCAACCGATTAGTTTAGTCCTTCTTGTCTTTAAAGTGGTATGTCAAGGGAAAGTTGGAGAGTCCTTATGTAAGTTGGTGTTCCAACTCTCGTCTGGAGGCATATTTAATGACGGACAAACCCAGATGCAAGGCTCCGCCCCGTTCTGCCTCTACCATAGTCTGCCTCCAACCCTTCCCTTCAACTTTCTCCAACCCTCCCCTCTCCTTAGTCTGCCTTTAGCCCCACCCCCAAAAAGCCTCATCTCTTTTTTCCTAAACTCCAGGCCGTGTCTGGAAGCCCTTTAGTATGTGTGGACGCATGTGATGTCATCCACGCATGCTTGTTGAAGGCTCTCTAGATGCAGCTAGAACTCAAGGCTTTCCAAAACCCGGACAAACTGCTGGGTTTTGAAAAGTCCATCCGGGAACCCGGACAGTGCTCTAAAAAAAGGACATGTCCAGGTTTTTCCGGACATCTGGTAACCCTACGCATGTGAGAGAGTTGCTTATGCTGTATTTCCGGTGCATGCAAGTCTGTCTTGTGCATATTCATTACTGGATATCCTGAAAACTATACCAGATTGCTGTGCCTTCATCATAGTGCCCCAGTATAAGAGGCATGGGGAAGCTAAGCCTTCGGAGTCCAAACTGAAACTTTTCCTGCTTGCTGTCTCCCCTCCCTCTCTAGGCTTTCCTTATTCGAGAAGTTCCATCCCCTTTATCATCTTGGTCACTCTTTGAACCTTTTCTACTGCCGCTATATCTTTCTTGAGATAAGGAGACCAGAATTGAATGCAATGCTCCAGATAAGGTTGCACCATGGAGTGATACAGGGGCATTATAACATTCTTAGTCTTGTTAACCATCCATTTTTAATAATTCTTAGCTTTGTGTTTGCTTTTTTGGCTGCGGTCCTGAGTGACTTTGCTGTATGATTATCACCATGGGCCGGCAGAGATGGTAATAGAAAGAAGGAAACAAAAACTCCTGCATGCAGGCTGGAGGGCTTAGGAGGAGACAGGAGCAATGGTGTGGGGTGTGGCAAGGAAAGAAATAGGAACAGTGCAAGGAGGAGGCAGGAAGAGAGACAGGAGCAATTCGGGGGGGGGGGCAGGGAGAGACAGAGGAGCACTGTTGGTAAGGGGGAATGAGACAGAAGCAAATCTAGGTGTGGGTAGAGAGAGAGAGAGAGAGAGAGAGAGGCAAGAATAATGTTAGATGAGGGGTAGAAACAGGCAAGTGGGGTAATTCTGAATGGTGTGGGAGAAAGAGACAGATAGAAAAGGGGGACAATGCTGTATAGGGGTGTGGAGAGCTAGATGATAGATTGCATGGGGCAAAAGAGAGAGAGAGAAAGGCAATGCTAAATGAAAGGAGGAAAGAAAGAGAGGGGCAATACTGCATGGGGAGGAGAGAAGAGGATGGAGCAATGAGGGGATGGGAGAAAATGATGGGGCAATGGTGGATAGAGGAAGATAGACATGGACAATAATGGTGAAGGAGGAAGAAAGAAGATAGAGAGAAAAACAGGAGAAATGCTACATGCCAGGGAAAGACAGACAGGCAGACGGGGCAATGTTTAATGGTGTAATAGGTAAAAAAAAATCAAGAGATGAGATGCAGGATGGTTCGGGGGGGGGGGGGGGGGGTGCAGAGAGAAGGAAGATACAGAGAAGAGCTGCTGGATGGCAGGTGGTAGAGAAAGAGAAGCTGGATGATGGGGAGCATGAGGAAATAGATAGTGAAAGACTGGGGAATAAGAAGAAAGAGAATGTGAGGGACAGGGTGAAGAAAAGCTGTAGGCAGCTCCATTAATAAGGAGATAGTGAATGACAGTGGCATACCTAGCGTATGTAATAGCTAAAAAACCCCAGATATGATGGAAACCAATGTATATGTAAGTAACTCTTCCAATGGGAGACAAATGTGGTCATAAGATGTTATAATACAATTGTTGCAGAAGCTAAAGAGAAGCAGTATCAAATCTCTATTGCTCTAAAGGAAGGAAAAACGCCTCAGAAAGGGCCCCCCCACCTCCACAATGGTGGATCTTAAAGGTGGTTCAGCGATAACCTCATAGGCGAAAACCTTCTTAATAAAGTGAGCAATTAAATCATAAACTATGCTTCACTCAAATGCTGAAAAAGATAGAGGCAAAAAAACCACTTATCTTAGAGCTGATCGGCACACCGACGGAGGCCAGCGTTTCACCGACAGGCTACATCAGGGTGTGACCCGACCGATCAGTCTGCAAGAATAAAAAAGAAAACACAGGAACTTAGCAGTTTCACAATGAGTTAACTTTTTTAATGTAACAGAGCAAAACGTACCTAATCGAGAGCGTGTGCTACGCTTCAAAAGTCCAAAAAATGGCTCCCATGGGGCGGCTCCAAGATGGCGATTTTTAAATTTTCGCGGTGGGACACGTCACCACCGGAAGTGAATGAAATGACAGCTGAGAAAAATCTAACAAAACAGATCTCATCCCTTTAAACGGAAACAAGAACATGAGCCAAACAAAACAAAAAATGGTTGCACTTTTAAATGTAACCAACATTTGGTTAAATATATGTCTTCTTTCTTATGTTTACATTTTCTGTTTTATTTATGTTATTTATTATGCTTTTAAATATTATATTATCTCTCTTCCTTGCTTTCTTACTAGCGACTCCTGATAAATTCAATGTGATTTCTATATGAAAATTTTTTGGTCGTGTTCCTGTTATTAATTTAGAGAAGGGTCTTCCAAAAGTATTTTGCAATTAATCTGAAGTTGTTTTAATAAAACGCACTCCAATCCAATCTCTGGTTTAACCCCACAGGCTCTTCGCTGTTGAGTAAGTGAATCCAAAATTGCTCTGCTCGCAATAACTGGGTAGGGCGATTGTTAACTCCTTCTGATATATGGTCTATGACAAAACAACGTAGATCTTCAAAACTGTGATTCTGTTCAAGACAATGTACCACCAGAGGAGCTTGCAACTTGTTATTGTGCAAGCAACTCTTGTGTTCTGTTATCCGCCTTCTAAAAGTTCGTGTAGTTTGTCCTACATAAATCTTTGAACAAGGGCAGAAAATGATGTATACTGCAAAAGTTGTAGAACATGACCATATATCAGAAGGAGTTAACAATCGCCCTACCCAGTTATTGCGAGCAGAGCAATTTTGGATTCACTTACTCAACAGCGAAGAGCCTGTGGGGTTAAACCAGAGATTGGATTGGAGTGCGTTTTATTAAAACAACTTCAGATTAATTGCAAAATACTTTTGGAAGACCCTTCTCTAAATTAATAACAGGAACACGACCAAAAAATTTTCATATAGAAATCACATTGAATTTATCAGGAGTCGCTAGTAAGAAAGCAAGGAAGAGAGATAATATAATATTTAAAAGCATAATAAATAACATAAATAAAACAGAAAATGTAAACATAAGAAAGAAGACATATATTTAACCAAATGTTGGTTACATTTAAAAGTGCAACCATTTTTTGTTTTGTTTGGCTCATGTTCTTGTTTCCGTTTAAAGGGATGAGATCTGTTTTGTTAGATTTTTCTCAGCTGTCATTTCATTCACTTCCGGTGGTGACGTGTCCCACCGCGAAAATTTAAAAATCGCCATCTTGGAGCCGCCCCATGGGAGCCATTTTTTGGACTTTTGAAGCGTAGCACAAGCTCTCGATTAGGTACGTTTTGCTCTGTTACATTAAAAAAGTTAACTCATTGTGAAACTGCTAAGTTCCTGTGTTTTCTTTTTTATTCTTGCAGACTGATCGGTCGGGTCACACCCTGATGTAGCCTGTCGGTGAAACGCTGGCCTCCGTCGGTGTGCCGATCAGCTCTAAGATAAGTGGTTTTTTTGCCTCTATCTTTTTCAGCATTTGAGTGAAGCATAGTTTATGATTTAATTGCTCACTTTATTAAGAAGGTTTTCGCCTATGAGGTTATCGCTGAACCACCTTTAAGATCCACCATTGTGGAGGTGGGGGGGCCCTTTCTGAGGCGTTTTTCCTTCCTTTAGAGCAATAGAGATTTGATACTGCTTCTCTTTAGCTTCTGCAACAATTGTATTATAACATCTTATGACCACATTTGTCTCCCATTGGAAGAGTTACTTACACATACCTAGCGTATGTGACACCTGGAGCCAATCTTTTGTTTTCACATCCCCCTCCTCTGTATAAAATAAACTTCCAGTCCAAAAGGCATATGAGTAATAAATAACTGGGTTTTATCCTCCATTTGTTGCAAAACCTAGCAGAAGGCATCAATCACATTTTTTCCCCTTCCTCCACCTCCTTCCACAGTGGGCTGTGCCCCAGCTTCTCAGTCTTTCCTTTTGTAAGCAGACAGAAGATGTCTTTCTGATTTGCTCTGAGATCATCTTTTTTATTTTTGGTTTTTTTGATCCAAATTTTGAGTCTTTCTTTTGGTGCTGCAGAGGTTCCCAACAGTCGTAGGGCAGCTCTGGCTGTGAGAAGACACAGCCACTTGGTACAGAGGTCTGTTTCTAACGGGATTCCCCCTTATACAGGGCACCTGCCTAGCCAGCCTTCATTAATTGGATTTTAAGCTCAAAGATTATTTCCATGGGAGCTCTGCTCGCTCCAGATTCAACTGGAGCTTGAGCGCAGGCTGAGTGGCCTTGAGTTACCCTTGCAGCTCTAGCGGGTGCTAGCTGCATTTACTCTCCCCCTGTCATTGAGAGAAATCCTGTTAAGAGTCAAATAAACAGGCATCTGAGCATCCTACATGTTTGTTTGAGGTAGAGTCTTATGGCAGCTTTCCCTGAAGCTGAGCAGTTCCCAGGACCAGTACAGGCTATGGGGAAAATTTAGAGGGGGGGAGGTCTAAAAATTGCCAGGATTTAGTTCCCCTACTTCCAAAAGCTCTTTTTTGAACTTTGAATTAGCTCCCCTGGTTGTTTTATGGTGTGAAATTGCTGCCACCAATGGCCATCTTGAATTTCCCAATTTTAAACTGAAAGACTCTATCTGTCTCAATACCCCTCAATTTTGCTTAAAATCAGTAGGGATGCCTTAATACATCCTCTGACCCCTCTAGGACGATAGAGTCATAGACAGCTTGATTGATGGGTCAGAAGTCTTTCCCAGAGCTCCCATTTAGTAACCTGGTGTCTACAACAAAACACTGTCATGCAGATGCCGCCATGCTGGCAGAGAACCCAAGGAAGTCCTAAGAGGGGTCCTGGAGGGTCCCAGTTAGCCTGATGTTTGAGACCTATTTCAAATACAGGGGCTAGGCTATGCTGTCCAGGGACAGCGGTGGCTACGCAGGAGGGTCTGACCCATTAGGTGCTAGTCCCTCCTATTAGGTTCTTCTACAGAATCCTGAAGTCCAGTCAGAAAAGGACTAGGAAGATTGGGGGTTGGAATCTATTCCTTTGCTTTCCCACCATGGATCCTGAGTTTTAGAGGATACAGGGTCTCAGGTTGGGGCAGCCGATCAGGAATCCATTGCAGCCTTGAACCAGGGAGAGGATCCAACAGTCCACCTGCCAGCAGCTTTGACGAAGTTGAAGTTAGATTCACCTACTTCTCAAAGTTCTGTTATGATCATGTCCAAGGCTCAGCCAGCATGCTTTCCCTCACATCCAGATATAACAGTCATGCTCATGGAGCAGTGGGATGCCCTGGAGCGCTCCCTAAAGATGACAAAACCAATGGCCAAGCTGTACCTGATGGCTCCCAAATGTCAGCAACTGTTTGTGCCACCTAAGGTGGATTCATACATAGTGCTGGTCACCAAATGCACGTCTCAGCCCGGTAAGGGAGGGGTGATTCTAAAGGATGCACAGGATCACAGGATAGACTGTCCTAAAATGGCAGTTTGAAGCCTTGGTGTTAGGACTGAAGGCATCATTGGCATCATCTTTTGTCACACGGGTTTGCCATACCAAATTACGACGGTCCTCGGCCATAGACATTTAAGCTTATATGATGCCAGTGCACCTTTCTGGATTTCCCGCGGCGTTTCCAACGTCGCAAGGCTAAGGAGCTAACCCGACTCGCTCCTTAATCCACTTAGTCAGCATATTTCCAGGTCTCATGCCTTCTCATATTCACTATTTGTCCTCTTCATAACCAGCACTCCATCTCACCTTAGTGTGAGTACCAGTCTGTACTGCAGCCGCTTTTTTGCTTTTCACATCTATTTTAAATGTCCTTTTATACCTTAGTTACAGTTTGGTTTATAACTTTGTTGCTTTCATTAGCATATCATCTTTATATAACAATGCTGGATTTGGGTTTTTTTCATCTTTTTTCAACCTCCGTTATCTCAAGTACAGACCTTCCTTTTATTATCATTTTTTAACCTTTGACGCCATTTTAATCAGGTCTGGTTCGGTATAATTTCATCTTTGGTGCCTTTATTCATATTCCCTTGTTGTTTTTGTATTGAGTTTTGTCGTTTTTAATGTCCCTTTTTTTTTTTTTTAAGTTTTTTATTTATTTTAAATGTGATCTTATATTAAAGTTTTTTTAACTAAACGTATCATGCAAATGTTTTTTCACATTTCTTAGTTTATTTAATTTCCACTTTAATTCTTTTTCTATTGGATTTATATGTCCTTTTCAGCCTTTCTATCCAGTTGTAATCTGTATGTGGCTTATATTCTTTTAGGTAACGTATGCCTGTTTTCACACAGATCCTTTATTTATTGACGTCCTCATCCGATTCACTTATTCCATATGTTCATAATTTTTTTGCTCTAAAATGGCACTGCCCTTCACATTGGGACACATGTTTTTTCAAGTGTATCCACACATTTTTTTTACACAATTTTTAACTTATCAATTAGCATTTATCGGTCACACTCTAACATTTTCCAAAGTAGGTTCACCATCACCACACATTTTGGTTCACCGTTTTAAAATCATATGTACTGTCATCGAAAACTGAACAAAATTAGAAAAATAAAAAAGCCACCCAGAAGCCCAACGGAGCCCTAAAAAAGAATACATGTCCAGGGACACCTGGTAACTCTACTCCAGTTGTTCAAGACTCATATGCCTTTTGCACTTGGATGGGAAGAGTAGGTTCTTACCTTGATAATCTTTTTTCCAGTAGAAAGGCATATGAGTCTCGAAGGCCCACCCTGTCAGTTTTCCAATACTCTGCTTCCTGTCTCAGAGATGCAAGTATTGTCAGACCCTTTATTTCACTGCCAAGCAGGTTTAAAATTTAAGATGAAAATTAAACTACTAAGAAACAAATGAGGGAGTATAAAGCTACATAGTTATTAGTGTAGGTTGTGCTTAGCTAGGTTGCTTGTTGGTTATTCCACCTTGGTTCTTCTTGTTGGTTATTCCACCTTGGTTATTCTGCCTTGTTTACCAATTATTTTTTAAACTGAGGCATTTTGTTCACTGATCCTTACAGAGCAGAACAGAGTTCATGTAGATGGGGGAGTCCCCCATACTCCTCTTCCTTATGTTTGTTCTTAAAGAGTTTAGCATTGCTTTGGTATGAACTGAGGAGCTTGGGCACAGCCCACTGAGGAAGGAGGTGGAGGTGAAGAAAAGAATGTGATTGATGCCTTCTGCAGGGTCTTGCAGCCAATGGAGGATAAAACCCTGTTGTTCAACACTCATATGCCTTTCTGCTGGAAAGATGATTATCGAGGTAAGAACCTAATCTTCCTTGTAAAATGAGCCCTCAACTTTTTTAAAGATATATGGTAGTAATTGAATTGTACATTTCCCCCTTTTAAATTACTTTGATATATAGTCTAGCTTAATTATTAACCATTTAGATGTGTGAGGTGAAAGCTGTTCTATTACATTACAAGCCCTCCAGGATACAGCAAAATACCTACTGCAACAGAATGTAACTTGTATTGAGTTATTAATGAGAAAGGTATGATAAAATCCAAATCCAAAATCCAGTACTAGGCATATTGTTAATTAATGCAAAATGCTACTCTTGGCCAACAGAGCAATTCTACTGTATCATAAGCAAGTTTCAAGTTTTATTCGGATTTTATATACCGCCTATCAAGGTTATCTAAGCGGTTTTTACAATCAGGTACTCAAGCATTTTCCCTATCTGTCCCGGTGGGCTCACAATCTATCTAACGTACCTGGGGCTATGGAGGATTAAGTGACTTGCCCAGGGTCACAAGGAGCAGCGCGGGGTTTGAACCCACAACCCCAGGGTGCTGAGGCTGTAGCTTCAACCACTACGCCACACACTCCTCAGCATTAACTTCTGCCCCCTCTCTCTCCTTTCCATGCAACGTCTGCCCTTTCTGTCTGTACCCCTCCCATCCAGTGTTTGCTCTCCTTCTCTGCCCTTTCCTTTCATCCAGAATTTGCTCTCTTTTTCTGCCCTTCTCCTCCATCAAGCATCTGCCCCTCTTCTTTCCATGCATCTTCCTTTTCTTTCTCTGTCTCTTTCATTCATTTTCTGCCCTTGATATGCCACTGCCCCACCCTATGGTCTGGCATCTCTGTCTCCTTCTCTTCCATCTCTCCCTTGCTGCTATGCCATATTGCTCCACTGCTTTCTTTCCTATCCCTCCCAACTGTACTCATCACCACCCCATGTTCTGGCATCTCTATATCCTTCCCGTTCCCTCTCCCCTTCCAGTGTGGTTTTGCATCTCTCTCCTCACCTCTGTTTCCTTTCCCTTCCATCCTTCCCCTATGGTCTGGCATCTCTCTCTCCTTTCCCTTCCTTTCCTTTCCTTCCCTTCACTGGTTTTCCTTTTTCCTTCTTACCTTCCTCCCTCCATCCCAATTTGGTGGCTTTTTCTTATACTCCTCCCTTCCCACATTCAGATGTGGCATTTCTTCCCCCTTCTCCCCCTTGGGATGGGTACCCCTCTCTTTCTTTTCTCCTTCAAACTGCTGCTTGCAACCTGTGGGCCACCAGTAACATCAGTCAGTTGAATACACTACCTTCGGTGGTTCTGGAAGCTTTTCCTCTGCTTCAACTTCCTGTCCCTGAAGAGGAAAGCTTATGGGCTACCAAAGGCAGCATGATCAGTAGACTTATGTTGCTGGTGGCCTGAAGATTGCAAGCTACAGCATGGGGAAGGGACTGGCGCACTCCCCTCCCTTGGTAGACCACTATGAGGGGTACACCACTGTAATATGAATAAATGAACAAAATCTAAATAGAAGATATCTGAAAGGAACAGATCAGTGTTGAAACTGGATGTAGTAGAGCAGGTCAAGAAGACAGATGGAGAGAAAAAATAACAAGTGGACATGAGACCTTTGGAAAGAGAATGAAGACAGAAAGCAGTAAACAGAGACTAGGATCAACACAATTATGTGGCCAGACAACAAAGGTAGAAAAATAATTTTATTTTATATTTTGGATGAAGTAATATGCTAGTCATGCTTGCCCACTTTAAAAGTTAATAAATAAGAAAACATGGAAAATAAGATATCTTTTATTGACTAGTTTTCTTTTGGAGGCTAAAGCCTTCTTCCTCAAGTTAGGACAGTATGCTGATGTTATTGTAACCTGTCCTGACCTAAAAAAGAGGTTTTGGTCTTCGAAACTTAGTCAAAAATCTTATTTAGTCAAATAAAGAAGGTATCAACTTGTTCTCCAAGGACAAGCAGGTATAATATTCTCAAAGAACTCAGTACTGACACATAGCAAATGCACTTTCATGTTATATTTTTAGACAGTACCTATACTGCTAGTGTTTTTCTGTTTAACATTGGCTTGCAGGACCTGCAGTTCTTCATTTTCGAGGGAGCTGAGGAGCTATGGGGCTCATAATCAAAACAAAAAAACATCTAAAAAGTGGCCTAAATCGATACTTAGATGATCAAAAAGCCAGATCGTCCAAGTACCGGTAATTAAGGCTGGTTTTAGATGTATCTAAAACCAGCTTAGGCCTTTCCCCTGCCTCTAAATGCATAGAGCGAAAAGAGGCATTTGTAGAGGAGGAGAAAGGGCGGGAGGTGGCCAACCTAGACTTAGTCGCACAGCAGGTATAACCAAAAGGTTTAACAGGTTGCCTAGTCGGCAATTATACATTTTGACTTAGACCAAGTAAAAACAGGTATAAGTGCTGAAAAGGGGCCACTGAGCTGATTGCAGCTACCGCGATCAGCTCAGCAGCCCTGGAAACTTGCCTACCCCCCACTGCAATGATCGTGGCAGGAGAGATGGCTTATCTCTCCTGCCGCGATGGCAATTCCCCACCCCCCCGAACCAATACGGGCGGGAGGGAGCCCAACCCTTCCTGCCCCAATGAACCCTTACCCCTCCCCCGATCAGATACGGGCAGGAGGGAGCCCAACCCCTCTTGCCCCTGTGACCCCCACCCCCGATGCGATCTGGGCAGGAGGGAACCCAACACCTCCTGCCCATGACGAACCACCCCATGACCGCCCCCCGAACTTCCGATCGACCCCCCGAACCCCGATACACCCCCAACCGGTGAACCTGTGACACCCCACCCGACACCTCCCCTTTACCTAAAATACGTTGGCTGGACAGACAGGTCCCAAGCCCATCTGCCTGCTGGTCCACCATCCGCCGAATGGCGGGCCTTAGGGCCTGATTGGGCCAGGCACCTAAGTCCCCACCCACAGGAGGCTCAGTTGCCTTAGGCCACAAGGGTGGGGCCTTAGGCTCCTGGCCCAATCAGGCCCTAAGGCCCACCATTTGTCAGATGGCAGGCCTGCCGGGCAGATGGGCTTGGGACCCGTCCATCCAACCAATGGATTTTAGGTAAGGGGGGTGCCGGGGGTGAGGTGTCATGGGGTTGAAGTTGGGGGGGATGTCGCGGGGTTCATTGGGGCCGATAGTGGGTTTGTGGGGGAGGTCGGTGGGGGTTCATCGTGGGCAGGAGGGGTTGGGCTCTCTGCTGCCTGGATCACATCGGAGAGGTGGGGGGGTCTCAGGGGCAGGAGGGGTTGGGCTCTCTCCTGCCCAGATCGGTTGAAGGGGGATGGGGGTTCATCGTGGGCAGGAGGGGTTGGGCTCCCTCCTACCCGGATCAGTTTAGTGGGGGGGAGTGGATCGCGGCAGGAGAGATTGGGTATCTCTCCTGAAGCGATGGCGATCACCCCTCACCCCAAACTGCCACAAATCGCAGCAGGAGAGATTGGGCATCTCTCCTGTCGCAGCAGTTCGGGGGGGTGATTGCAGCAGGGGAGATCAGCCATCTCTCCTGCTGCAATCGTTGTTGAGGGGGGGATTCTGTAACCAGTGTTCTTTTTGACATACACTGGTTACAGAATCCAGCTTTTAGGCGAAGGACTGGCCCCTCCTTCGCCTAAAAGGTCTGGTTTCGGGTGTTTGAGACAGGCTGTTTTTTTGGGTTGGTAATGTGTTATAAGTGTAGACGTAGTGGCGGTCTGGGCGTTTAAACAGCTGAACGCAGAGGTAGGCCATTCTAAAAAAAAAAAACCCTCTCATTTTGGATGGTTTTTTTTGAGAATGGACATTTTCCCTGCTTCTACTTTCAGCGTTTAGAGCCTAGGACAAAAGGGGATGTAGACCTTTTTTTATTATGCCCATCCACATCTTCAGTGCCTCAGTTTTAGTACCTTCCTGACATTTTTTCCTTTGTTTTTGTCATTATTATTTTAATCGAGTTCCTTCATTCCTACCAAGTTTGGGGATTTTTTGGACAACTTTTCTATTTTGGGCCTTTGGGCCACTTCAACCCCTTTTTTCTTCCCGGGACCATCAAAATTTTTCGGTTTGGTAATGTATTTTTCTAGGAACTGACCTTTGCGATTGTTTTTTTTATGGGCACTTTATGTGATTTTTCTGCTGATTATATGTTAATGTTTGTTTGATTTTATTTGTCTTATTGAATTATGTATATAACGATATGTAAACCGTTTAGGTTTAAATGGTATATAAATTTTTTAAATAAAATAAATAAATAATATTCAAACTCCCCAGGCAATTGAGGCCTTTGACTTCGCATTGGCTGTTTTCGTCTCCATGTCCAAATAGGCATCAAATAACTTCAAGAAATGCTCTTGATGCATTAGGGCACAAAAAAGAAAAAATGTTCCATGAACCAAAAAATGAAAAACACAAAAAATTGGGGTACTAAGGACTCCAGAATTTTTTTTTTAATGTAATCTAAATTTAATCTACAATAACATATCACTTGTCCCAAAAAACATGTATCACATCAGGTTCTCAACATGTGCGTACACCTTTGTCAGAATATAAAACATAAAAACTAAAACATTAATAATACATAATAATAGCTTTATTTATATCCCATCATACATTTGCAGTTCAAGACAGTGTACAATAATGGAGTACATTGAGATTACAGCGAGTATTGGGTGTCAAGAGATTACATTAGTTTAGAGTAGGAACATACAAGCATATAACAAACTAATATACAATTCCTGGGAGGTCTCTCCAAGTACCTCCCCGGACAGCCTGTATTGTGCAGGAGATTTTTGTTACTGACATGCATCACTTTACACTTATTCATGTTGAACCTCATCTGCCATGTCAATGCCCTTTCCTTGAGCCTGATTATGCCATGTTGCAGATCTTCACAATCCCCCTGCGTCTTCACTACCCTGAATAACTTTGTATCATCCACAAATTTAATTACCTCGCTTGTCGTACCTATGTCCAGATCATTTATAAAGATGTTGAAGAGCACAGGTCCAAGCACCAAGCCCTGCGGCACTCCACTAGTGATGCTCTTCCAGTCCGAGTATTATCCATTTACCCCCACTCTCTGTTTCCTATGCTCCAGCCAGTTTTTAATCCATAAGAACATAAGAACATAAGAACATAAGAACTGCCATCTCCGGATCAGACCTTTGGTCCATCAAGTCCGGCGATCCGCACACGCGGAGGCCCTGCCAGGTGTACACCTGGCATAATTTATAGTCCCAGTAAACACACTAAATACAAAAATTCCCCAGTGGAAAAACCTATACCAAATAATATAAACCAAATACTTTCCACTTAATCTAATATGTTAATGAAAGGTCAATTATACTAACAAGAGATAGCCTCAGTAATGGAGCCTACGCGTAGCCAAAATCAATGACTGGGGTATTCAGCGTAGTTATACTTGCTCCTTATTCTCCAATCATTGGCCTCACTCTTGTGACTATACTTAATTCAAACACATAAATTTGCTAAAAGTTATTTATTTAAATTATCACTTTTTTTCTTATCTTTTCAATTTTATAACTTACTCTTATTAAAACTTTTTATTACACTCATACTACCCCTTTCATTATACTCACATTCTAATTCTTTCACTACACTCTTATTTAACCCCTTTCATAACAATCTATCTCTTATGAGCCTACTTACTTTCCGTTTTATCTATTAATAGTTATTATAGAGACAAGGCATTCATTCACACTTGTCTTGAGTCAGCATTTATATTGCATAACAGCCTTTTTCTCATAAACCTGCTTGCTTTCAGTTATATCTATTGATAGTTATTTTAAACAAGGCATTCATCCAAACTTATCTTGAGTCAGCACTTGTATTTCAAGACAGCCAACGTGGCCAACGTTTCGTGGGCGTAAACTCGAACCCACTGCCTCAGGGCCAGATAATTTAGGAAACAAGTCGCTGAAAAAAGTACAAGAAAGTTCATTTAGAAAAACGTAATGCATTCAGATTTATTGTGCACGATAAGTTCACTTACTTGCTGCTCAGTATTCAATTGAAAGCGGTCTCAGTTCAACAAAATGGCGACAGCCTCGATTTAAAAACCTGGTTGTGTACTGACGTCAGTCAGAGTATCAGATTTCACTAGTGCAGGGATTCATTGATAAAAGCCAAAAGCTCTGCTGCCGATTTCAGAGCAGGAAACAGCCTGCTATGTTTGCTCACTGTGTGATTCTTGGCTGTTTCCTGCTCTGAAATCGGCAGCAGAGCTTTTGGCTTTTATCAATGAATCCCTGCACTAGTGAAATCTGATACTCTGACTGACGTCAGTACACAACCAGGTTTTTAAATCGAGGCTGTCGCCATTTTGTTGAACTGAGACCGCTTTCAATTGAATACTGAGCAGCAAGTAAGTGAACTTATCGTGCACAATAAATCTGAATGCATTACGTTTTTCTAAATGAACTTTCTTGTACTTTTTTCAGCGACTTGTTTCCTAAATTATCTGGCCCTGAGGCAGTGGGTTCGAGTTTACGCCCACGAAACGTTGGCCACGTTGGCTGTCTTGAAATACAAGTGCTGACTCAAGATAAGTTTGGATGAATGCCTTGTTTAAAATAACTATCAATAGATATAACTGAAAGCAAGCAGGTTTATGAGAAAAAGGCTGTTATGCAATATAAATGCTGACTCAAGACAAGTGTGAATGAATGCCTTGTCTCTATAATAACTATTAATAGATAAAACGGAAAGTAAGTAGGCTCATAAGAGATAGATTGTTATGAAAGGGGTTAAATAAGAGTGTAGTGAAAGAATTAGAATGTGAGTATAATGAAAGGGGTAGTATGAGTGTAATAAAAAGTTTTAATAAGAGTAAGTTATAAAATTGAAAAGATAAGAAAAAAAGTGATAATTTAAATAAATAACTTTTAGCAAATTTATGTGTTTGAATTAAGTATAGTCACAAGAGTGAGGCCAATGATTGGAGAATAAGGAGCAAGTATAACTACGCTGAATACCCCAGTCATTGATTTTGGCTACGCGTAGGCTCCATTACTGAGGCTATCTCTTGTTAGTATAATTGACCTTTCATTAACATATTAGATTAAGTGGAAAGTATTTGGTTTATATAATTTATAGTCCACCATATCTTTATATGCCTCTCTTAAGGAGATATGCATCTAGTTTGCTCTTGAAGCCTAGGACGGTAGATTCCGCAATAATCTCCCCTGGGAGGGCATTCCAGGTGTCAACCACTCTCTGAGTGAAGCAGAACTTCCTGACATTAGTCCTGAACCTGTCCCCCCTTAGCTTCATTACATGTCCTCTAGTCCGTGTCAAATTGGACAATGTAAATAATCTTCTCTGCTCTATTTTGTCGATTCCTTTCAGTATTTTGAAGGTCTCGATCATATCCCCACGCAGTCTCCTTTTCTCAAGGGAGAACAATCCTAATGTTATAAGTCTATCCTCGTATTCCAGTTTCTCCATACCCTTCACCAGTTTTGTTGCTCGTCTCTGCACCCTCTCCAGCAGTTTTATATCCTTCTTTAGGTAGGGAGACCAATGTTGGACGCAGTATTCCAAGTGTGGTCTGACCATTGCCCTATAAAGCGGCATTATAACTTTCTCCGATCTACTCGAGATTCCTTTCTTTATCATGCCCAACATTCTATTTGCCTTCTTTGCCGCTGCCGCACATTGTGCCGACGGCTTCAGGGTCCTATCTATCAGTACACCCAGGTCCTTTTCTTGTTCACTCTTCCCCAGAGTTGCACCTGACATTGTATACTCGTATTCCTTATTCTTATTGCCTAAATGCATAACCTTGCATTTCTCCACATTGAACTTCATCTGCCATTTCTCCGCCCATGTTTCTAACCTACACAAGTCGCTCTGGAGTTCCTCTCTATCCTCCTGCGTTCTGATTGCCCGGCATAGTTTTGTATCGTCTGCAAACTTGATGATCTCACTGGATGTTCCTTCCTCCAGGTCATTGATATAAATATTAAAAAGGATTGGCCCAAGTACCGAGCCCTGGGGTACACCACTAGTCACTTTCTCCCAGTCGGAGAACTTCCCATTTATGCCCACTCTCTGCTTTCGGTTTTCCAGCCATTTGCCTATCCATCTTTGTATATCTCCCTCTATGCCATGGCTTTGTAGTTTCCTGAGAAGTCTTTCGTGTGGAACTTTGTCGAACGCTTTCTGGAAGTCCAAGTATATTATGTCCACCGGCTTCCCACTATCAATTTGCTCGTTCACGGTCTCAAAAAATTGGAGTAAATTCGTCAAACATGATTTCCCTTTCCTGAATCCATGTTGACTGGGTTTCATCAAGTCGTGTGCGTCCAAGTGCCGGACTATGCTATCCTTGATCAGTGCTTCAACCATCTTGCCGGGGACAGACGTAAGACTCACAGGCCTATAGTTGCCCGGTTCCCCTCTCGATCCTTTTTTGAAAATTGGCATGACGTTTGCTATCCTCCAGTCGTCCGGTATCTGTCCAGTTCTGATTGTCAGGTTTGCAAGTTTTTGCAATAACTCTCCGATTTCAACCTTCAATTCCTTTAAGACTCTCGGGTGAATTCCATCCGGTCCAGGGGATTTGTCACTTTTAAGTTTGTCGATCTGATAGTATATCTGGTCTAAGTCCACTTCAACTGTGGTGAGGCTGTCTTCTATTTCTCCTGCAAACACTTTCTCCGCTTCAGGTATTGTTGAGGTGTCCTCCTTCATAAAGACGGACGCAAAGAAGGAATTTAGTTTGTCTGCGATTTGTTTATCTTCCTTGATGTACCCTTTTCGTCCCTCGTCGTCCAGGGGTCCCACTGCCTCTTTTGCAGGTTTTTTCCCTTTCACGTATCTAAAGAAGGGCTTGAAATTTTTGGCCTCCTGGGCTATTTTTTCCTCATATTCCTGTTTGGCATCCCTCACCGCCTTGTGACATTTCTTCTGATCATCTTTATGTTTGTTCCAGGCTTCGGTTGTCTTTATGCATTTCCATTTTTTGAAAGAGTCCTTCTTTTCTTTTATGGCTTCCTTCACCTGTATGGTAAGCCATGCCGGTTCTCTTTTGCTCTTTGTTCTCCTATCTTTGGAAATCCTCGGAATGTAGAGATCTTGTGCTTCTGTGATATATTTTTCAGTAGGGACCATGCCTGATCTACCGTTTCAAGTTTGTCCATCATCTTCTCGAGTCGTTTTTCTACCATGGCTCTCATGCGATCGTATTTACCCTTTTTAAAGTTTAAGGTGGTGGTTAAGGTTTTGGCATGTTTCCCTTTCCCGATGTCAAGTTTAAAGTTGATTACATTGTGATCACTCGTTCCCAGTGGAACCATGACTTCCACTTCTGTTATCGGTCCCGTGAGGCCATTTAGGACCAAGTCCAAGGTGGCGTTGCCTCTTGTCGGCTCTTTTACCATTTGTTCCAGGAAGCAATCCCCTAGCACCTCCAGGAACTTGGCCTCCTTGCCGCAGTTGGAGGTTGCTAGTTTCCAGTCTATCCCTGGGAAATTGAAGTCTCCCAATATAATTACATTGCCTGTCTTGCATTCTTGTTTGATTTCCTCCATCATTTCTGAGTCAGTTTCCTCCGCCTGTCCTGGGGGACGATAGTAAAGGCCAATTTTCGTATCTGCGCCATATTGACCAGGAATTTTGATCCAGAGTGACTCAAGCTTCTCTTTCATTTCTGTTGTAACCAATTCAACAGAATCTATTCCCTCCTTAACATATAGAGCAATACCTCCACCTTTCTGTCCTACTCGATCTCTTCTATACAGTTTGTATCCCTGTAGTACTGTGTCCCATTTGTTTTCTTCATTCCACCATGTTTCTGTTATGCCAATGATATCCAATATGTCTTGTCTTGCTATTGTCTCTAGTTCTCCCATTTTGTTACCTAGACTTCTAGCATTCGTATACATACATCTAAGTTCCCTTCGTGTTACCTTTTTGGACCTTCTACTCTTGGCCGTCCCTATAGTTTCAATTACGGTATCCTTTACTGCTCCTGTGTTATCACCATTGTTAGCTGTGTGGTCGTCCCCTCCTGTGTCTGAGTTGTCCCTTCCTGCTTTTTCTCCCTTATTGGCTGTGAGGTCGTCTTCTCTTGTGTAGGAGTAGTAGTCCTTGGCTTCTTCGTCGGGGCATCCTGCAATCCGTACCATCGACCTGTGGTCGACTGTCGGCTTTCCCCTATCTTTCAGTTTAAAGCCTTCTCGATTGCCTTCTTCATGTTGCCTGCCAAAACTCTTGCTCCTTCCTTGTTGAGGTGTAGTCCGTCCCTTCTGTAGTACTTGCTTTTTCCCCAGAACGCCGTCCAGTTGTGCACGAAGTCAAAGCCTTCTTCTTCGCACCATCGTCTCATCCAGGCGTTGATTACTTGCAATTCCCCTTGTCTCTTTCCATCCGCTCTTGGTACTGGGAGGATCTCAGAGAAGGCCACCTTCACCTCCCTGATCTTCAGTTGTCTTCCGAGTGAGCGGAGCTGGCCCTTCAGCTCTTCCCTGTCATACTTCCGCCCGCTCACATCATTTGTTCCCACGTGGATAAGCACAGCGGTGTCCTCTCCCCCTGCGCCATCTATGATCCTGGAGATCCTGTTGGTCACATCCTTCACTCTTGCTCCAGGCAGACAGGTGACGACTCTGTCCTCTCTTCCTCCTGCGGTGTGGCTGTCCACATGTCGTATAATGGAGTCGCCTACGATGATCCCCATCTTCTTTATTCGGGAGTTCCTTGGGGGGCGTAGGTCCACGTCCTTGGAGTAGGGCCAGTCTTCTTCCTCCAATGATACTCTTGAAATTGTTTCCTGTTCTTTGGGTGGGGCGATGTCTTCCTGTGCTCTCTCTATTCCTCCTGGTGTGCGGTTGTCTCCTACCTCGTCTTCGGTTTCTTCTGTGTTTGCATGGGTGTCTTCTCTCCTCACATGGGTTTCCTGAGTACAGTTTTCCAGCCCTGGGGTCTCTACGTGGTGCTGATGAGCTTCCTCTATGAACATTTCTAGTTCCTTGACCTCGTCGTTTGGGCTGTACTCCACTAGAATCTTCTCCTGTGCTCGGATTCTGTCTTCGAGTTCCATCACTGTTCCTTCCAATAGTCTTACCTGACATTTCAAGCTATCCATCTCCATGCATCGATTGCAAATGTATGCCTGGATCCCCGAAGGGAGGTAGTCATACATATTGCAGCCGATACAGAAGACCGGAAAGCTCACCTTCTGACTTCCTTGGGCTTCCATTTCTTGCTTCCCTTGTGTGTGCTTGTGTCCCTTGCCTGCTGCTTCCTTATGTTGCTTGCCTTGCTGTCTCTTTTGTGTGTGCTGTCTCCGCTCTACCTCACCTTGATTGTATGTGTGGGTTTGTTCCCTTGGCGTCTGTCTCTTCCTTACCTTCTGTGTTTGTCGCTTCCTTACCGTTCAGTCCTCCTCGGTGTTCTTGATAGTAGATACTTGTCCCTTGCAAGGCCCTTCGCAAAGGCGCTCTCGCTAAGGCGAGCGCCTTTACCTCTCGCCTTCGCCGCGCGCCGAACGGCTGGGCGCCGTTGGCTCCTCCCCTTTTAAGGGGGAGCTTCGGATCGGTGCCTGGCTGACGTCAGAGGGGTGGGCGGAGCTAGCTCTCGCCTCTGCCCCTCACTCTCGCCTGCCCTGCTTCTTCAATTCCTTCCTTCTTCCTCCTTTTCTCCTCTCTCAGCTCTTCTTTGCCTGTCTCCCGACTTGCTTCTGCTTGCCCTGCTCACTGGGCTCTGGTGTTATCGCGCCGTTGGCTCCTCCCCTTTTAAGGGGGAGCTTCGGATCGGTGCCTGGCTGACGTCAGAGGGGTGGGCGGAGCTAGCTCTCGCCTCTGCCCCTCACTCTCGCCTGCCCTGCTTCTTCAATTCCTTCCTTCTTCCTCCTTTTCTCCTCTCTCAGCTCTTCTTCGCCTGTCTCCCGACTTGCTTCTGCTTGCCCTGCTCACTGGGCTCTGGTGAGTATTTCACCCTCAATTCCATGGCTTGCAATTTTCTGAAGTAGTCGTTCATGTGGAACCTTGTCGAACGCCTTCTGAAAATCCAGATATACAATGTCGACCGGATCACCCTTGTCTATCTGTCTGTTTACTCCCTCAAAGAAGTGCAGCAAGTTCGTCAAACACGATCTGCCTTTGCTAAAACTGTGCTGATTGGTCCTCATCAGCCCATGTCCGTCAAGGTGATCAATGATGCGGCCCTTTATCAGCGCCTTTACCATCTTTCCCGGTACCAAGGTCAGACTCACCGGTCTGTAGTTTCCTGGGTCTCCCCTCAAACCTTTTTTGAAGATTGGTGTAGGTTACAACATACATTTATAATCAATAAAGAGATCTTAAAACAACTAACAATGCAGTAAAATAAAACTCCTCTTTATATTGTCATCAAACACTGGTTGTCATACTATTTTTAAATATTGCTCATCAGCGCCTAGAGATGACAATGGTAGAAAATGATAACACCTACTTTAGCAAATATGTACATTCGCCACCTACTAGTCCTCCGGAATCTTTCCTGATACAATCGGCAGATTGGCTATTAGTTGAAGCAGTTCAGCTATAGTCCCTTTCAGTTCCTTGATGACCCTTGGATGGATGCCATCCGGTCCTGGGGATTTATCGCTCTTAAGCCTATCAATCTGCCTGCATACCTCTTCTAGACTGTCAGTTTCCCGTTTTCACTCCCAGCATATAGCCTAATGGGTTCCGGTATGCTGTGTATATCCTCTTCGGTAAATACAGACGCAAAAAAAGTGTTCAGTCTGTCAGCGATTGCTTTGTCCTCCTTTAGCGCTCCCTTTATTCTTTCGTCATCCAACGGTCCCACCGCTTCCTTTGCGGGTCATTTCTCTTTAATATATTGAAAGAACGGCTTGAAGGTTTTCGTCTCCTTGGCTATTTTCTCTTCGTAGTCTCTTTTGGCCCCTTTTACCGCCTTATGGCACCTGCATTGATGTTGTTTGTGCTTATTCCAGTTTTCAATCGTTTTTGATCTTTTCCATTCCTTAAATGAGATTTTTTTGTCTCTGATCGCTTCCTTTACCTCTACTGTGAGCCACGCTGATTCTTTATTCTTTTTCCTCTTTGATCCTTTGTTGATACGCGGTATATATAGATTTTGCGCCTCGGTGATCGTATCCTTAAAAAGAGACCAAGCTTGCTCTAGCATCTTTACAGTGTTTATCCTCTTCTTAATCTTCTTCCCCACCATGCATCTCATGTCTTCATAGTTCCCTTTTCAGAAGTTTAGCGCTGTGGCCGTCGTTCTGGACCAATGTTTCGCCCTTGTTTCCAAGTTGAAGCGAATCATATTAAGATCGCTGTTTCCTAGGGTCCCTTCTACTTCTACATCTTGTGCCGGTCCTTGCAATCCATTTAGAATTAGGTCCAGAATTGTGTTTCCTCTCATGTTTTCCTTGACAAGTTGTTCCAGGAAGCAATCGCCTACCGTTTCCAGGAACTTGGTCTCTCTAGCACAGCCGGAGGTGCCTAGGTTCCAGAATTGGGATCACCTTAGTTTTCCTTTTTGGTGGGCGAGCTTATGTTTAACTTATATATATATGAGAAAATGAATGCTGACATGCTGGGGCATAATAAGATATTCAAATTAGTTTGGGGTCCATTGACGTCTTTTGTAGATTTGCTAAAGTTGTGCTTTATCTTTATTTTCTGTTGTTTTTCACCCACACATCCAGGGGGAGTGGGGAGGTAGGAGCAGGAGGGGGGTATATCTTTTGTTTTGGTATTATTCCTGATTGTAATGATGGATGGGGGAGGGAATGTTTATTTTTTGTATAGATACTGATTGATTATAAGTGCTTGGTTGATTATCATTATTTGTTTATAAATTGTATTGCACTTTTTGTTGGCATTAAAAACTAAATAAAGTTAAAAAAAACCAAAAACAAATAATGTACATTTAAAATAGTGAAAAAAACATCTATTAAACCATTTACATTGATCATAATTTTAAAATATATTAAAAGATTCATAATAACTAGTTATAATACGTAAGATAACTAGTGATCATACAAAATGTTAACATATAAAATATTATACAAATACAAATTCATATTTATAACTAGCTGATGCCCCGGCGTTGCACGGGTATTTAATTATAGCAATAACACTGTAAATGGATTCAAATAAAGATACTTTATAGTGGTGAATGAAATTATTTTTTTACAGCTTTATAAAAAGTACAATATTCAAATTATAAAGTGAAATATTTGACAAAATGAATACAATACAACTAACACAAAACTTGATTATAAACATTTTTAGTTTCACCTCCAGGAGCAAGAACATATACATTCTTGGGTGAACCCACCCTTGAGCAAGCAACATAGAGTTGTCCATGGGAAAAACAGGGGGATCTTAAATCCACTCCACAGTATGTAATAGTCTGTCCTTGTGATTTGTTGATTGTGATAGAGAATGCAAGTCTCACTGGAATTTGCAATCTCTTAAACTGAAAAGGAAGATCTGTTGGAATAAGTGGTATCCGCGGGATAAATACGGTTTCACCTTGTCCCTTTCCGGTTAAGATAGCCGCTTCAATTACATTGGCCAGTAACCTCTTTACACAAAGCCGTGTGCCATTGCAAAGTTTTGGTGGGTCAAGGTTGCTAAGTAAAATAACTGGAGATCCCACAGCTTTTTACATTTTTTCCATTGACTTGAATGGGTGAAATCTGATTTTCTGTTTGTAGCTCCGCCCACGTGTGCAGGTGGGCCGCGAGACCCCCAGAACATATCACCCCAGGTAGTGAGGGATCTGCATACCAAGTTTCGTTCAAATCGGTCAAGCCGTTTTTGCGTGATCGCGGCACATACACACACACATACATACACACATACCTCCGATTTTATATATATAGATGAACAAAAATAAACTAAGCTAATGCATAAAAATGAACTCATAAAGAAGTATATAAAAAGATAAATTGATGAACAATTATATAAAGTATTCAAAAAAGCAGATACATGTCCAAATCTGAATATAAAACATACCTTGTTTGCCAAGATGTATAATGTAGAGAGAAGAACTCAATGAAAGATATACTAGCAATGAAAGGAATTTCATAGAAATAATACATGAGAAATAATATTAAAAAAAACAAACAAAAAAACCATCATGTAACAGTCACATATTCACGTATAGGAATTTATGTTAGATTCTGGTACCATCTACTTTACCAGAACTGTCCCCTCAATATAATCAGTTTGGCAGACACCACACTTGTGGCTGTTGCTCTGTTTGCAAGCACAGTCTTTCTACTAAAGAATTCACAGATTCACAGTCTAGAAGGCAATTCATCTTGAAATACACTACTGATTGCAACTCTAATGTTTATGTTATCATTTGTCCTTGTGAGAAATTATGGGCTGCTCTTATGAAGCCGTGTTAGCGGCTATATCGCACCGCGACGTTATATCACGTGCTAACCCCCATACTTGCCGAAAAGCTACCGCCTGCTCAAGAGGAGGCAGTAACGGCTAACGCAGCCAGTGGTTTAGCGCGCGCTATTATGCACGTTAAACCGCTAACGCGACTTCATAAAAGGAGCCCTATATGTTGGCAAAACAATTAGAATGATCAAAACATGTATAATTGAATATAGAACCATACTATAGCTGATTTAGCATTTTTTTGTTCAACATTTTCCCATTAGATGGCAGCGAGGTGACATAGACAAGATGATCACTCGCTCAGAACAACAGTGGATATTTAAATTAAATATCATTTACCCCAGTGGTCTCAATTCTGATATTAATCTAAGTGATTTTTATAATTGTTCAATTCATCTGTTATTATGATGATTTTTAAACCAAACATCATCACTGTCCATTACTATCGACCATTTCTCACAGTCGCGTTTGAAGACTTTGAAAGGTCCATTGAGAGCACGGTGGATTTCAAGAATGTCATATGCACAGATGGCAGAGACTTCACCTCCATCCCAATGAGAAGAAAAGATGCCATAGAAGACTGTAGAATTCCAGTTGGCTGCATGCATGGTGAACATATCTTTTAGGATATTAAAGTGGATGCCGCTCTCTGGATCCATGCAAACCAGCTGTGCTTTTAGGAAGGTTGTCCACCGTTTTTGCAGGACCCTTCCTAATTGCCTCATGTCTTACATTGATCTAAGTGTATTTCCTTAATTGGTTTGACTCATCTGTGTTATGATGTTTTTATTTTTTTCATCTTTCCACATGTATCTTTCTTAGGGGTCTGGGCTTTTTTAGGCTTCATGGCTTTTTGAGGGAAAAAGCTCAATCTACACTCCGATTCTCAGTGATTCAAAAATGCTGTTCTCTCGGCGTCGGTGTTTGCCAGCGCTATTTTCATTTATTTCTGCTTACCCTGCTGCCTTTTTGAATGCTTGAGGTTCAAACCCCGGATGCAGCCAAGTAGCGAAACAGGGATTATCCTTGTCAGGAGTATTTGGACTACTGGATTTCCCTGTGAGAGCCCTGAGGAACGCTGGAAGTAGCTGTTCGTTTGCAGGAGCACTGGAGGGTCACGTTCAAATGTGAACAGATAAATCCTGTCTTCACATTGTAAATTTGGCAGTGGTGAATTTATGCGCCTTTCAAGCGTTCTGGTGCAAGTTGCCTGTATTATTTATTCGGAAACAGTGACTTTTTTGAAGAAGCTTTGAAAGTGCATTTTTGAATCACTGAGAATCGGAGTGTAGGTGGAGTTTGTTTCCTCAAAAATCCATGAATCCTAACTGAGGGTTTTTCTCCACACTTTTATACATTCCCAGTGATTCTTGACTTCACTTTTGTGTTTAAATCATTTGGTATCTGCCAGGAGCACTTTTCTGCATTTGCTTTAGGAGCAGGCTTGCTTTGATATATTGTGATTAATGTGCTCCTTTCCTTATCTATTGTGGTAATTGAAATCACCTATTATTATACTGTTGCCCATTTCTCCAGCTTTCCTAATTTTTGAAAACATTTCTTTATCTGTCTGCTCATTTTGTCCCGGAGAACATTTATATTTCTTCCCTTCACACATGGAATTTCTATGCATAAGGATTCCACACTGCTATCTATGCCATGCAGAATGTTTATTTTACTTGATTCAATTCCCTCGTTAACATATAGCGCAACCCTCTCCCCTCCAATTTCATCTACTCTATCCTTGCGATATAATTTGTATCCAGGTAACACGGTGTCCCATTGATGTCCTCCTTCCACCAGGTCTCTGAGATGCCTATTATATCTCATCATTCAGTGCTAACTCTCCTATTTTATTTTTTAGGCTACTTGCATTTGTATACAGACACTTAAATTGTGTTTTTTCCTTGCAACTACAGGCTGCTGAGAAGACAGGGAAAATTTGAGTCTTTTACTCTGCCTTCCTCTTAAACCTTCCTGGCTTTCTTTCACCATTATTGGAAACTCTCTACCAGGACTCCCTAAATATCCTGTTTCAATAGTATCCTCCAAGGATACCTCACACTGGACCATCCGCTCCCGGGCGACTGTTGGCTTTCCCCCACATCTAAGTTTAAAAGCTGCTCTATCTCCTTTTAAAACGTTAATGTCAGCAGCCTGGTTCCATCCCGGTTAAGGTGGAGTCCGTCCTTTTGGAACAAGCTCCCCCTTTCCTAGAAGATTGCTCAATTCATAACAAATCTAAATCCCTCATTCTTGCACTATCATCTCAACCACGCATTGAGACTTCAGAGCTCTACCTGACTTTTGGGTCCTGCGCGTGAAACTGGGAGCATTTCTGAAAATGCAACCCTGGAGGATATGGATTTCAGCTTTCTACCTAAGAGCCTAAATTTGGCTTCCAGAACCTTCCTCTCACATTTTCCTATGTCAGTGGTACCTACATGTACAATGACAGCTGGCTCCTCCCCAGCACTATCTAAAATCCTATCTATGTGACGCGTGAGGTCTGCCACCTTCGCAACAGGCAGGCAAGTGACCAGGCGATTCTCATGCCCACAAGCCACCCAGTTATCTACATGCCTAATAATCGAATCACCAACTACAACCGCTGTCCTAACTTTTCCCTCCTGGGCAGAAGCCCCTGGAGACACATCTTCGGTGCGAAAGAATATTGTATCCCCTGGTGGGCAGGTCCTAGCTACAGGATTATTTCCTACTTTACCAGGGTGATACTCTCCTTCTAGGAGACCTCTCTCCTTCAAGGCAGCATACTGGAGGTGGCTGCCTTCAAGGCTACCAGACTGGAGGTTGGACTTCTCTACAACATCTCTGTAGGTCTCCTCTATGTACTTCTCTGTCTCCCTCAGCTTCTCCATGTCTGCTACTCTAGCCTCAAGGGAACATACTCATTCTCTGAGAGCTAGGAGCTCTTTGCAGTAAGCACACATATATAACTTCTCGCCAACCAGGAGAAAGTCATACATGTGACACTCAAATGCAAAAGACTGGATAGCAACCCTCTTGCAGCTGGACTATTGTCTGCATCTTGTTATTGAGTTGATTTAATAAAATCCTAAAGCTCTCTATACTAGTCTAATATATTCCTAGTAGAGAATGATACGGTGGATGTTACCCGCCAAAACGGTGACCAATAAAAAAGGTCACCATGAGATCAGGGACAAGGCCATTCATCACCCCGTGGAGCAATGAATGAGCTTGCGGTCTGGCAGTCCTCTCTCTCCCGCTGGCTGTCCGGCCATGCATCTCCCTCCCTCCCTTTCCCTTACCTTCTCTTGTGGCGAAACTGGTGATTTCTATAAGGCTATGCGCTGTATTACAGCTGGAGCCTTGAAGTTGCGTTGTGTTGCCTGCTGGAAAAGTCTCCTCCGACGCAACTTTCTGTTTCCAGTTGCATCGGAGGAGACTTTTCTAGCAGTAGAAGTTGCTCCTAAAAAGATAGACACTATATATAGGATACAGACATGTCCAGGATTTGACAGGCCTCAGCTTCAACACCATTCGCTGGTTGTGGAATCTGCCCTCAAGTGTTCACTTATGGCCATATTCTATAAATAGTGCCCTGTTTAGGTGCCACTGCTCTCCTTATGATGTAATTTCCTAGTTGTGAGACAAGGAAATGTCATCAGAGGGAGAGCAGAGGCCGGTATATGATGCTCACTGACAGCAACATTTTAGAAGAAGTACAGTGCAGTGAAGGAGCACAGTGGTGAACGAATATGAGGGAAGGCTGACATGGTGGTAGCGAGAAGGGAGAGATTCAAAATGTTGCCAGTGACAATGCATATGCCTCCGTGCAGGTCTTGCCTAACCCTGGGGATACTCATACCTCGTGTTGGGAAACTCTGCCATAGCACACACAATTGATGCTGAAATGGCCACCACACTATTCTATAAAGGGCAAATAAGCATGTGCACTTGCAGCATGACTCGTCTCAGACTGGGTGTGCTCAGGGCAGGACCAGCAACCCTTGTACACAAGACCTATTTTATAAATCATGAGCACATTGATACTCAAATAACATTCCTATATGTGCACCTACCCCATGGTAGAGAAAATGTCTATTTTAACCTTGTGTGTTGGTTGGTTCTTAGAGCACATGCATTCCTTAATTAGCTAACGTTCTACTCTCAATTCATTTTCTACACTCCTATTGTCACTGACTCACCTTTTTGATTCAAGATACTGAAGGGAATCGACTTAGTAGATAAAGACAGGTTGTTCACCCTCTCCAAGATAGGGAGAACGAGAGGGCACTCTCTAAAGTTTAAAGGGGATAGATTCTGTACAAATGCAAGGAAGTTCTTCACCCAGAGAGTGATGGAAAACTGGAACATTCTTCCGGAGGCTGTTATAGGGGAAAACACCCTCCAGGGATTCAAGACAAAGTTAGACAAGTTCCTCCTGAACTGGAGCACACGCGGGTAGGGCTGGTCTCGGTTAGGGCACTGGTCTTTGACCTAGGGGCCGCCATGGGAGCGGACTGCTGGGCATGATGGACCACTGGTCTGACCCAGCAGTGGCAATTCTTATGTTCTTATGTTCTCTCAATCAAACACTCTCTCCTACCCTTTTAACACCTGACTCCCTTTCCTCTCTTCTTAGTTCCCTCTCAGCCCCACCACTCCATTGTCCCACCACTCCATTCCTCTGAGCAAGAACTTTTGCGTGTGTATCTTCATCTACTGCTGGCTTCCTTTGGGTTTGTTGAACACTGTTTCTGTTTCTGTAAGTATGTCTGTGTCTCCCTGTGTCTGGCTGTGTGCATGGTCTGAACGTTGTTGGTAGTGGTTACAAATAATGATTAGTAGTGGGTGCAGTTTTTTGGTGGATAGCAGCTTCAGTGGAAGTGAGATGTTGCTCTTGTGGGTATTGGTTTGCAGGAACAAAGACAACATATGAAAAAGAGAGCCCCTGTGCAGAGGATGAACAAGCCCAGAACATAGTTCATTGTCATTACTGAGGAACTATATCTGCTCAGATTCAGATTTGATAAAGACACAATAATACACCTGTGCAATCAGCTGAAAAAAACCTAGAACCCATTACTTGGAGGGGATAAACCCTGCTGATCCACCGGAAGATCACCACAACCCTAGCATTCTTCCACATACCCCTTGGGACCATAATAGGCATCTGCATCATACTGCATTAGCCAGTTCCTATAAGCCTACCTGCAAAGAGAAACATCAAAAGGCAAGAGACAGACCAACACCAAAACATGACCTCTCTGTTGAGGTTATAGAGTGCAGGCCACCTTCATGGAACGAGGCAATCTAAAGGAACTGGAAGGCCTAGCACTCCTTAAACATGTAGGTGGTATGTAATGCCTCGGATATCATCACAGATGTATATACGATGCCTAGATCCAAACTGGCTAGATTACCAGGGGATGGCTGCTAGATGCACTCACCCACACATTATTTTCACTAACCACCTTTCTTTCTCACTACAGGTTACTCTCTTCATATGAAACAGCTAGCCCTACAAGCTTCTGCAACCACCAGTTCTCTAAAGTGACAATCCAATAGCAATCCATAAAATATTCGTAATTATCTCCTTTTCTCCCATCCCTGCAGGTGAAAGAGACTATCCCCTATGCACCTGATTGATGATCCCCACTGTCAACTCCAGCACCTGAAAAGAGATACAATGAGACATATGAGAAGACAAGGGCAGTGATTAGGACATTTGGCATCCTGAAATCAAGAATCAGGCATCTTGGACATTCAGAGGGAGAACTTCTCCATACCCCTGTTAAAGTATATGGCATCTTCACTGCCTATTATATGCTCTACAACCTGCCTGTTTCAAGATGCCAGGTCCAGATTCAAGCAATGACAGCAATGATGAGGGGTAAGCTGTGCAACATCGGGTCCAGATACCCCCACAGGTCTACCAGCATGCAATAACTGCAAGAAACAAATTCATATAGATACATTTCCTGTGTGTAAGTGAAAATTTAATTCAGAGTGGCCCCATTACATATAATTTGCACCCTCTCACCCCCCAGTGTAAATAATAGTGATACTGTGCCCAAGGTGTATCTCAAAACACAGTGGTTCTCAACCCAGTCCTTGAGGTGCACCCAGACAGTCAGATTTTCAGGATATTCATGATGAATATGCATGAGATAAATTTGTATACAAAAAAGACAGTCCCTCCTACATAGATGGATGAGAAACTGGTTGGCGGGTAGGAGTGAAGGGCCACTACTCGGACTACTGCTATTTAATATATTCATAAATGATCTAGAAATAGGGACGAAGTGTGAGATAATAAAATTTGCGGACAACACTAAACTATTTAGTGGAGCTCAGACTAAAGAGGGCTGCAAAGAATTGCAAAGGGACTTGAACAAACTAGGGGAATGGGCGACGAGATGGCAGATGAAGTTCAATGTTGAGAAATGTAAAGTATTACATGTGGGAAGCAGAAAACCGAGGTACAACTATACGATGGGAGGGATGTTATTGAATGAGAGAACCCAAGAAAGGGACTTGGGGGTAATGGTGGACATGACAATGAAGCCGACGGCACAGTGCGCAGCGGACGCTAAGAGAACGAATAGAATGCTAGATATAATCAAGAAGGGTATTACAACCAGAACAAAAGAAGTTATCCTGCTGTTATATCGGGCGATGGTGCGTCCGCATCTGGAGTACTGTGTCCAATATTGGTCGCCGTACCATAAGAAGGATATGGTGATACTCGAGAGGGTTCAGAGGAGAGCGACACGTCTGATAAAAGGTATGGAAAACCTTTCATATGCTGAGAGATTGGAGAAACTGGGTCTCTTTTCCCTGGAGATGAGGAGACTTAGAGGGGATATGATAGAGACTTACAATATCTTGAAGGGCATAGAGAGAGTAGAGAGGGACAGATTCTTCAAACTCTTGAAAAATAAAAGAACAGGAGGGCATTCGGAAAAGTTGAAAGGGGACAGATTCAAAATGAATGCTAGGAAGTTCTTCTTTACCCAACGAGTGGTGGACACCTGGAATTCGCTTCCAGAGCACGTAATAGGGCAGAGTACTGTACTGGGGTTCAAGATAGGATTGGACAATTTCCTGCTGGAAAAGGGGATAGAGGGGTATAGATAGAAGATTACTGTACAGGTCCTGGACCTGTTGGGCCACCGCATGAGCGGACTGCTGGGCACGATGGACCTCAGGTCTGACCCAGCGGAGGCATTGCTTATGTTCTTATGTATTCAGCAGGACTTAGCCGCCTGGGAATGGCTCCTGGCTGACTAAGTCCCATTTCGCTGGCTATCTGCCTACATTCAGCCGGAGAAAGCTGGCTATCTCTCACTAAATATCTGGCTTGCTGGCTAGCCTGGTGACTGAATGTGTCATGTGGCATAGCCAGTCACTGCCAATTTTCATCAACTGGCCAACTAAGGTCCACAGCCAGATAGACTCACCTAAAAATCAGGTCTGCCCTCAGCCGTTATTCGTAGCTGACCAACTGATGAAAATCAGCTTGGCCAGCTAAGTGCGAGCAACTGAACTTTGACCTGGATATTCAGTGCCAGTGGCCAGATACGGCCCCAACATTGAAAATCCAGGATTGCTGCCGACCACGAGAAATAGTCTGCATCCCACGGTTTTTATATTGGACTCAGTGTATGCAAATCTATCTCATGTATATTCATTGTGGCTATCCTGAAAATCTAACTGGCTAAGTGTGCCTTAAGAACTGAGTTGAGAATTTCTATAATACCAAGCTTCCTCCTACCCATATGTCGTGTTATGCATTGCAGTGGTTATAGTGCCCCTTGCACTATTTTCTACCCTCCATGCCCTCACATTGGGAAGTGGCTTGGAGGCAGGTGCTGCAGTATACAGACTGCTGAGGTGCTGGATGCTCTCTTGGAGAGCCTGATCTATGTTGACCCACCTCCTGAGCCATGTTTGGCCTCCCCATGGAATTCAGAGAAGATCAGGAATTGCTGAAGATGTTGAGGTTCTACATGCTCAGGTGTGGGTCAAGATGGACTGAAAATGGGTAGGGATTGTGCCTGACCTGAGGTGAATGACAATGTTGATGGTCATGGCACTAGCAGGGTGAGCAAGGATTCCAGAGTCTGGTTCAGGGGTCTGGAACTCACTTAGTGATGATCCCAACACTTGCACTAATGTTATTCTTGTCCTCTCCTAATGTAGCCCTCAGACTCTGAACTTAACTTCACTGCAGAGTCATCAGATCTCTTCCCTGAGCAAGGGATGCTGCTGCTTGATGTATATAAGTGATGTAACAATGACCTTTTTCTACCCAGGTCAGTGATAGATAATGCCTCTGTGTTCTCTGCTTCAACTTTTTCTGGATGTACAATGTTCTCCACTGGCTCCCTGGAATGATCTTCCTTACCTACATCCTTTGAAGCTCCATGCCCTCCAGCTCTTTCATCTTCCTCTTCCGGGTAAATCAGCTTGGATGTCGGACACCATTTCCTCCAGTCTTTGTTCCTGATGGTGCTAGGCAATGGGGGCAGCTACTGCCTGCTGGAGCCATCTTCCTCACAGGGACTGGCCTAGTTCCTGATGTCCTCCTCCCTTGCAGGAATCACCACTGTATCCTCTGCAAACATTGTGATGTTTGTAAGAACAGAACTTTGACTGAGTAATGGACATCTGTGCAAGAAACCGAACAGCACATTATTAACATTGGCTGAAGCATTATCAATTATGGGATTGTTGATGGAATTAGAGCCTTGGCACAATGCCCATTTGGGTCTCATAGCATCATTGCCATGTCTATGAGCATCTCTCAGCAGCAAGAGACAAATTTCCATTTTCCTTCCAACTAAGTTTATGTCCCTCTGCCAAGGCATGTGAATATGCTCTCAGCTGAAATGACAAAATGATTATGATAATGTAGTATAAACACCTTCACATCTTAGAACTCTAGCATATTCCAAATTGATTGAGGTATGGGTGGTAAGATGGGGGTTGGGGGAGTAACATGGCATCATGTTCTCATGATGCAAAAAATACATATAGGTATACATGGGGTGGAACATGCAATGATGGCAGATAAAGGCCAAATGGCCCATCCAGTCTGCCCATCTGCAGCATCCACTATCTCCTCCTCTCCATAAGAGATCCCACATGCCTGTCCCATGCTTTCTTGAATTCAAACAGTCTTTGTCTCCACCACCTCTACTGGGAGACTATTCCACGCATCTACCACCTCTTAACTTCATCCCATGTCCTTGCACCCTGGAGTTTCCTTTCAATTGACTCATCTCATGCCTACATAGGTATTTAAATGTCTCTGTCATATTACTCCTTTCCTGCCTTTCCTCCAAAGTACAATTAAACAATAAATGGGGATACCAAAATATTGGCAAACTATCACTGAGGGTGATTAAAGTGATAATATATCAAAAGTAAACAGAATCACTCCCTATAAGGTGTTCAAACGTTCTCATAATAGTAGTAATGTCTTCACACAAAGTCAAAAACCATATACAGCAGAATAATTTTTTGTTCGGAGGGCCTGAATGCTCCGCACCAGACCCCGCCCCCATAATAGTACTAATTGTAATACCATTTTTTCCATTCATTTTTCATATATACATACAATATAATCTTATTAACAACACATAATGGTTAACCACAAAATCAAATTACACAAAGCACACTGTATGCTTCTCAAAATTAATTCCTACCACATGCAGAACACAAATAATAACTCCTATGCAAACACAGGACCACAAATACAAGTACTAATATATAAAAATGAAACCCTAAGATGCAAGACTCTGCATATAATGCAACACCACAGAAACAATGAAACATGTCCCCTACTACTGTGCAAAATATGAAAACAGTACTGTAGATGTAAATTTGAAAAAACTGATACATAATTCTCACCACTTTACAAATTAACAACAAATATGAGAAATAAGAAAATAGCATTTTATTGAACTAAGCCATTTTTCAATTAGCTTTCAGAGGCCAAATCTTTCTTCAGGACAGTACAGTATACTGCTGTTATGGTATCCTGTCCTGACATGAGGAAAGGGGTTTACTCCCCCCAAAATTGCCTTATTTCCATTTCCTATTTATAAACTTTTATCAATACAGTTACAGTACTACTTGATTCTACATAAAACATAAAAAAATTTCTACCTTTTGTCGTTTTTGCTTTAATCATCTTCTCTTCGCTCTCTTCTTTCTATACAGCGTTTGTCCTCTCTTCCATGCAATATCTGCCCTCTCTCTTTTCTCCTTCCACCCAGCCTCTGCCCTCTCTCTTTGCTCCTTCCACCCAGCCTCTGCCCTCTCTCTCTCTACCCCTTACAGCTACTGTCCACCCTCTCTCTGCCCCTTCCATCCACTGTCCACCCTCTCTCTTCTATATGGCATCTTCCCTCTTTCTATGTCCCTTCAATAAACTGTATATCCTGTGGCCCTTCTCTACATTTGTACATGATTAATTTCAGTTTCATCCCTAAGCAGTGGCATCTCTCTCTTCTCCTTTTTTCCTTCCTTCCTTCCCACTCCAACCCATGGTCTGGAATCTCTATCTCCTTCCCTTCCCTCCCCCCATGCCCTCCTTTCTCTCCTTTCATATCTCTCCCTCTCCCTCCATGCTCTGGCACCTCCTTCCTTTCCCTCTGGTCTGGCATTTGTCTCCTTAGTTTCCCTTCCTCCCTCCATGCCCTGGCATCTCTCTCCTCTCCTTACATCTCCCCCTCCATTATATGGCATCTCCTCTCCTTCCTTTCTCTCCCTCTCTTCTTCCTTTGCCCTGATCTGACATCTCTCCATGGTCTGATATCTCCTTTCCTTCTTTCTTTTCCCTCCCTCACTCCCATGGAATTGGCATCTCTCGTTCCACTCCTCTCCCTTCCCTGGTCTTCCTTCTCCTCCCCAATTGGGTGCATCAGAATTTCTCTTCCCTACCCCCAGTCTTCCTTCTCCCTCTTTCTTCCCAATTGGGTACAGCAGCATTTCTTCCCCCCCCCCCTTCCACAGCCGTCGGCTGCTCACTGCTCCTCCTTGCTATGGGCGAAAACAGAAAGTAGGTGGGACCCGGCAGTGAGGAAGCAAGCAAGAGCAGCGCTGCTTTGCTCCCCCCCCTAACACCAGCCCTAGAGCTAAAGCCAATTGGCCACCCCATTCTGATACCTATGTCAAAAACTATAAAAATATATATATGCTCAAAGACTTGAAGGCAAAAACAAGAGGCGAACCCCAAGAATATCACCTTACCACCCAGTCATTGCATATAATTAAATGATATTTGAAAAGCAATTTCTTCACTGCTACACCAGTCAGCTTATTTTTATACTGTTTGTATGTTCATAACCAAGAACTTATCTTTATCAGAGGAACCTGATTGGCCAATCAGGGACTTCCTTAGGCTCCTCCCTTCTGCCAGCTTTTTGGGGTTCAGGTGGGTCACCGCAATTGTCAGGGGAGGGGTGTTTGCAATTGTCAGTTCGTCGGGGAGGGCCTGCAGAGGATTTTTTGATATTTTTTTGGGGGGGGACGGACAGATATTTTGCGTGTGTAATACATGCAAAATATCAGTGCCATTTTTTAAAAATGAAAAAAGTCCGGCAGTCAGGTTTTAGGATCGTAAAACCCAATGCAAAATAGCCAAGCAAATGTTAGTGAATCAATCACTCGGCTATTTTGCATCGGGTTTTACAAATTTGTATGGCCAGATCGGAAAATGGGCGATCGAAGGGGAAAACACGTGATGCTATTTAGTGAATCGGGTCGGTTAGCAGCGATCATCACTAAACCTGTGAAAACAGATTTTGTGATGATCGCTGAGTGTGGTGAATCGGGGCCATAGTGCCTATATCTGTTGGAACTGTATTGTTTAAGAATGCTTCTTGTTCCCGTTAGAAGAAGTAAAAGTTGGAGTTTATTTTCATAACTACTGGAGGCAGGGGCAGCTCAAGTCTATCTGCTGTCTGAGGTGAGGGATGAAATGCCCCCCATCCCCACTCACTCCTTCCTCAAAACTACAATCAGGGAGTAAGGTGGGTGGGAAAGATAGAATACAACAAACTGACAGGAACCAAAAAATTAGGCTTATTACAAAATCATGAAAATATATAAATCATATATATTTATTAGGGCTGCACTTCGATTAATTGTGATTAATCACAATTAAAAATTTTAATCACATAAAGATTCCTCCCTCAGAACTGCAAATGATCTAAACCAGTGTTCTTCAACCTTTTTACACCATCAGAGACGCGGCAGAGCAAATCAGGGCAGTAGAAAGGCCTGAAGCAGCGTGTCAAGACTGCTGCACAGGCTGCTTGAATCGCCGGGTAGGTATTCGGGTCAGCGGCAAGGGAAGGGGGGTGAGCGGCAAAGAACTCCTCTGTTCTGTTGTGGAGGGCGGCCCGGCTCGATTTATTAATTCGTTGGGGGGGGGGGAAATGCGCTGTGTTGGGGGGAAGGGTAGGCAGACGCGAGGACCGTCCAGTTCGAGAGAGGAGCCGGGGGTGAGAAAGGCCGCCGCAGCTATGGAAATTTTTTTTTTATTTGAAAGCCGCCGCCGGGGCCGCGCATGTGCAATTGTTTTTTCCGCGACAGCTCAAGGAACACGTTTTTTTTAGTGCGCATGCGCGGCTTACCATTTTATTATATTAGATTAAAGTATAAAAAGAAACAATATTCTGTACAATTGTCATTTTATAAATACAAACTAGTCTTTAAGCCCGTTACATTAACGGGTGCTAGAATATATGTATGTCTGTCTTTCTTTCTGTCTCACTCCCTGCCCTTGTGTCTTTCTTCTTTTCTTTCTGTCTCCCTCCTATTATTTGTCTTTCTTTCTATTTGTCTCTCTTTCTGCCCCCTATGCAGCATTTATCTCCCCTTGTCCACTTTCCTGTACAGTAGCCATATCAGCATTCCCTCCCCCTCCATTTCCTTGTGCATCAGCATTTCCCCCCTCCCTACTTCCCTGTGCAGCATTTTCCTCCCTCGGGTGCTAGAATATATGTGTGTGTGTCTGTCTTTATTTCTTTCTCTCTCTGTCTCCTTAGCCACTTTTTCCTGTCCATTCTCCCTTCTTTTTACCTCCCCTGTGTCCACCACCACCCCTTCACTGCTCCCCTTATCCAGCAGCAGCCCTTCTCCCTTTGTTTTACCTCCCCCCTGCCCATCAGTACCTCTTCCTGCTTCCCCTGTGAAACAATAGGCATCCCTTCCTTTTTTCCCCCTGTCCATCATCACCTCTTCCTGCTCCCTCTGTCCAGCAGTAGGCCTCTCTTCATTCCCCCCATCCATCAGCATCTCTTCCTGCTCCCCCTGTCCAGCAATAGGCCTCCCTTTATTATTCCCCCCTGTCCATCAGCATCTCTTCCTGCTCCCCCTGTCCAGCAGTAGGCCTCCCTTTATTTTTTTCCCCCTGTCCATCAGCACCTCTTCCTGCTCCCCCTGTCCAGCATTAGGCCTCCCTTCATTTTTCCCCCCTGTCCACCACCACCTCTTCATTGCTCCCCTTATCCAGTAGCAGCCCTTCTCCCTTTGTTTTACCTCCCCCCTGTCCATCAGCACCTCTTCCTGCTCCCCCTGTCCAGCAGTAGGCCTCCCTTCATTTCCCCCCCTGTCCATCAGCAGGTCTCCCTTAATTTCCCCCCCTATCCATCTGCACCTCTTCCTGCTCCCCCTTTCAAACAATAGGCCTCCCTTCCTTTCCCCCCCCCCACCTGTCCATCATCACCTCTTCCTGCTCCCCCTGTCCAGAGTTTTTTATTTACTGGGATAGAGTCCTTGCGCCCCCCCCCCCCCCTTCCCTTGTAACTCGGCGATTCAAGCAGCCTGTGCAGCAGTCTTCACACACTGCTTCGGGTCCTTCTACTGCCCTTATTTGCTCTGCCGCGTCTCTGATGACATCATCAGAGATGCGGCAGAGCAAATCAGGGCAGTAGAAGGGCCTGAAGCAGCGTGTGAAGACTGCTGCACAGGCTTCTTGAATCGCCGGGTAGGTATTCGGGTCAGCGGCAAAGGAAGGGGGGTGAGCGGCAAAGAACTCCTCTGGTCTGTTGCAGAGGGCGGCCCGGCTCCATTTATTGATTCGTTGGGGGGGGGGGAAATGCGCTATGTTGGGGGGAAGGGTAGGCAGGGTTGCGCGGGTACCGGGTTGCGGGGACCGGGTTGCGCGCTTGTGGTGCCTGAGCTGCAGGAGAGGGAGCTGGTTGTGCGTGGCAGTGGAGGCCCCGACTGCAGCTTCTTCGTCGTTGAAAGCCGCCGCCGCCACAGCTCCTCTCTGTCAATCCTGGTCCAGTTCGGGTGAGGAAGGCCGCCGCAGCTATGTAAATTTTTTTTAATTTGAAAGCCGCTGCCATGGCCGCGCATGCGCAATTGTTTTTTCGGGACAGATCAGGGAACACATTTTTTTTAGTGCGAATGCACGGCCTATCATTTTATTATATTAGATAATACAGAGCAAGGATCAACAAAACCCCTGTCTCCCCTCCCCTTCACATATAGCCCCTCTACTATCAAGAAAAATGAATAAGCCAAATTATTACAGAATGCTACACAGGAATATCATGCTAAGAGAATATCGCAGTCACACATAGCAGGAATAGGGTTAGGGGACTGCAACTAGGGCAACTGCCCCCCTGGTCAGAGAGAGCCCTAAGCCACTGCCTGGACTTTGCAGTCCCCAGTTATGTCTAATACCAGCTCTAGCAGGATATATATTTTAAATCTGATATATTCTAATCACAAAATAGAAATGAATTATTTGTTTCTACCTTTTGTTGTCTCTGGTTTCTGCTTTCATCTTCTTTTCACTCTCTTCCTTCCAGCGTCTGCCCTCTCTGTCTCTTCAATCTACTGTCTGACCTCTCCCCCTTCCATATGGTATTTGTCTTCTTTCTATGCCCCTCTCCCCTTTCCATCCAGCCTATTCCCCTCTCTCCTTTTTACATGATTCATTCCAGCTTCACTGCTCTCTTCATTTTTATCTCTCCTACACCAGTTCTAACATCTTTGTCCCTCTCAATTTCTCTGCTGACCCCCCTTCCCATCTCATTCCCGTCTCTCCCCTTCCCCTCCTCTAATCTCCCTGCCAGCTGTTTCCTTCCTTTTTTTCTTCTCCCTTCTCCCTTCTCCCTGTTCAGCAGTAACTCTCTTCCCTTCCCTTTCCCTCATCTTCCGTGTCTGCCATTTCTTCCTCCCTGCTTTCTTGCACTCCCAAGTCAACATCTATCCCTTCTTCCTCCAGTCCAGAATCACTCACTCACACTCTTCCCTGTCTGCCTCCAAGCTACCCCACCATTCAGGCCACAGTTTGGCATCTTGCCCCTTCCTTCCTCACTTCCCTGCTCCGAGTCTCTCCCTCTTTAATCAGGAGATTCAGCCACCACCTCCATTGCACCCCTGCCCCAGCTTTTGTCCTTTCCTCCCCACCCCAACACCTGCCGCTGCCAAAGAATCTACCTTATTTGCATTTCAGAAGTTACTATGGTTCACATAGGCTGCTGACCCTTTCATCTCCTACTACTACGCTGGTCCCTGAAGCAGCAGGAAGTTATGTCAGAGAGGGTGGATCACAGTAGTAGAAAGAAGACACCGGGGTCGGCAGCATATGTGAACCACTGCTGCCAGTAACTTCTGAAATGCAAATAAGATAGATTCTGGGGCGGGGGTGGGGGTGGGTGGAGAGATGCTGGCTGGGAGCGAAAGACAGATGCCGGGGCAGTGGTATGGCAGAGGTGGCAGCTGAAGCTCCTGATTAAAGAGGGAGAGACTTGGAGGAGGGAAGTAAAAATTTGCTATCCCCTAAAGAGTGCTATCTGAGGCCCTCACCTCAGTTGGCCTCATTACCGGGCTGTCGCTGACTGGAGGATTCTGCTTTAGCTCAAAGAGAGAGAGAGACTGTGTGGAGAGTGCTTGTGTCAGCCTGTCAGCTTGGCACTGGTCCAAGCTCACGGCCTTACTATAGAGAAAACTACTTTGTGTGGCCCCTTTCCAGCAGCTGGGTACAAAGGGGGACTTACAAGTGCCAGCACTGAAAACTAGCTATAGCAATGGAGAGCACAGCACAGGCTCCCACCACTCCATTTTGCTGGCTCTGCAGAATCTTCAGGTGGTGTGAGGCCCATGGATTCCTCTGTGCAACTCTACCTGATTAGCTCCATGGACTCTTCAGCTGATGTGACCAGGGAATCCCCAGTAGCTATACTGGTTCCACCACCAAGTTGCTCTATATTTTGCTTCCCCCCCCAAAAAAAAAAATATATGGTACTGTAGGCAATTTCCTAGTATGCCTAAAAGTAATGCCGATTCCTCCTAAGTTGTATTCGTTGTTTAACATGAGTTATGATGGGGGGCTTAAAACTCAGTAGATATACCTTCTTTAAAAGTTAGGGCTAGATCCATTAAGGACAACAATCATGTCCCGACCACTTTGTGACCCCCAACCTGATTCACTAGCCTTACTCCTGATTCGATCTGTGCATGCAAATGTAGGGAGACAACGATTCACAAAAAAAATCAGGAACGCCGACTTGGCTGGCCGATCAAAAAAGAAGCGACTGCTGGGGACCAGTCGCTCACATCTCTGCCGACTCTCCTGCCCCTCAGAAACAGTTTCTCTCCTTGCTCTCATCCAAGCAATGCAAGTTTAAAGAAGTTAACTTCCGGATGCCATTTGTAAAGCTCTTGCCGCCGCGACTGTCCTGCTTTTGCCACCCTTCCCTGCAGTGCGAGCCTGTGGTTTTAATCTGTGGGTTTAAAGCGGGGCTGCACTATGACTTGTTCTGTTCTGTTCCGGAATACGCCGAAGTGCAGCCTCGCTTTAAACCCGTGGGTTAAAACCACGGGCTCGGCAAGTAAAAAAAAAAAAAAAAATGCAAACAGGCATGGAGAGCACGCGAATGCGCAGACCATCTACAGGCAAAGAAGATGGTCTGCACATGTGTCAGGATCGCTCTTCAGTGATCCGTGTGGGCAGTTTGGGGTGTGCCTCTGATCGGCATAATTTGCATCAGGACGCGTCGTGAATCTGTCGCCCAACCACCTCACGGATCGGATCGCCCACGGATCAGATTGGATCCATGAGGTTAGTGAATCTAGCCCTTAGGCCCAGATTCACTAAGGGCACAGATCGGATCCGATCCGTGTCCGGGGGGCTGATTCACAAATCGCTCTCTTGCAAATGAGGGTGATCAGAATCACGCCCCCATCAGACCGCCCAGATCATTCTATAGCGATCCCCATGCATGCGCAAACCATCTGTAGATGGTCTGCACATGTGTCAAAGATCAGCAACCTTTTTTTTTTTTTTTTTTACTTTACTTTTAACTTTTTAGCGAGCCTGTGGTTTTAACCCGCTTTAAACCCACAGGCTCACACTGAGGGGGAAGGCCGGGGCAGAAGCAGGGCAGCGCTCAGGGCAGAGAGAGCTGGAGAGTCAGGAGCAGAGACAGCTGAAAAGGGCAGAGAGCAGGAGATGCAGTCAGAAACGACGTGAATGACTGGTCCCCCAGCAGTCGCTTGTTTGTTGATCAGCCAGCCCAGTCACTGTTGCAGTTTTGTTTTTTTACTGAATCGCTGCCTGTCTACATTTGAATGTTGTTCCCCCTCATTTGCATGCGCGGATTGGAGGATGATCGAGATAGAGGTTAGTGAATTGGGTCGGAGGGAAATCGAGTCGCAAACCGATCGGTACATGATTGGCTTGCATAGTGAATCTAGTTGTTTAACTCAGCAGTTAAAGCATGCTAATGTAAAAGAATGAAGAGGAGGTGCAAAGAATTCCTTTCTCATTAACATAGATGCTGTTATTGTGTGTTAACTGCTAATGTGGAACTGTTAACTACAACAGTGGCCATGCTCTTAATGCACAGTAGCCACCGTTACTGTTTAGCTATAGGCACGGATGCTATTGTCAAGCTACCTTAAGTTAATGTTTGCTGTTAATGTGGATTAAATATCATTTTTGTACCACAAATTAATGGAATATCTTCAGTAACATTTTTTAAATGAAGGGGGCATGACCAGCATATGGCAGGATTGTAACAGTAATGCATGTTAAAGCAGTGGCAGATAACAGAAACGTTTACCTATACAATTGAGGGTGTGCTAATGCTGAATTGGTCCATTCCTTAGCCTTTGTCCTCCTCAATGACATACCAAAGGGGGGTCAACACCGGGTGCACGCGCTAAGGGGAGAGACAGCCAGCACACCGGATCCGGGACCCCGCCTTACTCTGCTGCTGCTTTCCCGGACCTACAGTGATAAACTTTAAATTCAGCCATTGTGGGCCCTTCCTGCATCTCTTTGGAACTGCTGGTCCACCCCCTCCAACATCACTTTCTTGTTCCAGAGCAGAGCCAGCAGCCACGGGGAGGTGCAAGAAGGTCCCACGATGGCTGAATTTAAAGTTTACAGCTGTTGATTCGAGAAGCATACAGCAGTGTTGGGGAGGTGGAGGGGATGAATACTAGATGATATGTCTTGGAGGGGGTATGTGGGGAAGAATATTGATCATATGGAGGTGGGTGTAGGCCAGGGATATCTTGTGTATAAGGTGTGCATAGCAGGGGTTGATGTAGAGGAGAAGTGGGAAGATGCATTGCCAAAGGGCTGTCAACCAGTCACATTTTCAGGTTATCCCTAATGAATATCCATCCACAAGATACAAATCTAACTGTAAAGTGTACAAAACTTTTCTTTATACATTTTTTTAAAATAATATGATGTGCTCTGATCCATGACCACAAGGTTTAGGCAAAGGTTGCCATGGAACCATCACTGTCACATCAGAGTCCCAAAATGCCCATTTCCTGTCACACTATATCATTGCAACCATTATCAACATATATAGGCTGAATTTATAATAGAATTGGACTGGAGTTTTATAACAGTGCATTTTTTTGATGGTCTGTTTTATTTGTATGAAGAAGCTAAGATTAGCAAAACTCGAGTTGTGAGGAGTTCTTTATGTTTGCATGTTATGTGTTGTGGAGGCCGTGTTTATGCCCAAGAGCCAAGGTAAGCTGTGAAAGGAATGGAGCCGCCATTCACACTAGAAAGATAAGTACATTCAGTCTATATATGTTAATATTGATTGCAATGATATAGTGTGACAAGAAATGGGCGGTTTGGGACTCTGATATGACAATGATGGTTCCGTGGTAACCTTTGTCTAAACCTGTGGCGTTCTAGTTATGGGTCTGAGCACATCACATTATTAAAAAAAAATTTTATAAAGAAATATTTTGAGCACTTTACAGTCTTAGAACATAAGAATTGCCATATTGGGACAGAGCAAAGGTCCATCAAGCCCAGTATCCTCTTTCCAACGGTGGCCAACCTAGGTCCCAAGTACCTAGCAGGATCCCAAGTAGTAAAACAGAAAACAGAGAGTGGGTTTAAATGGTCAATATTCACAATGGTGAAGGGTAAATAGTTGGTTCCCCAGGGGTCTGTGCTGGGACTGCTGCTTTTTAATATATTTATCAATGATCTAGAGATGGGAATAACTAATGAGATAATTAAATTTGCTGATGACATAAAGTTGTTCAAAGTTGTAAAATCACAAGAGGATAGTGAAAAATTGCAAGAGGACCTTGTGAGACTGGAAGATTGGGCGTCAAAATAGCAGATCACGTTTAATGTAAGTGTAAAGTGATGCATGTGGGAAAGAGGAACCTGAACTATAGCTATGTGATACTGGGTTCTCACTAGTTATTCCCATCTCTAGATCATTGATAAATATGGGTTCTGTGTTAGGAGTCAGTGCCTAGGAAAAGGATCTAGGTTTCATTGTTGAGGCTACATTGAAACCCACAGCTCATTGTGTGCCGGCTGCTAAGAAAGCAAATAGAATGTCAGGAAAGGAATGGAAAACATGAAAATGTTATAATGTCTCTATATCGCTCTATGGTAAGGCCACACCTCATATACTGTGTGCAGTTCTGGTCATCATATCTCAAAAACGAAATAGCAGAATTAGAAAAGGTATAGAGAAGGGTGAGAAAATTGATGAAAGGCATGAGACGACTTCCCTGTGAAGAGGGGCTACAGCGGCTAGGGCTCTTCAGCTTGGAGGAGAGATGGCTCAGGAGTGATATGATAGAGGTCTATAAAATAATGAGTGGAGTGGAAAGGGTAGATGTGAATCCCTTATTCACTCTTTCCAAAAATACTAGGACTAGGGGCTATGTGATGAAGCTATTAAGTAGTAGATTTAAAACAAACCAGAGAAAATATTTCTTCACACAATGTGTAATTAAACTCTGGAATTTGTTGCCAGACAATATCGTGAAATCAATTATCTTAGCGGGGTTTAAAAAGGGTTTGGATAATATCATAAAAGAGAAGTCCATAGGCAATTATTGAAATGGTTTGGGGAAAATCCATTGCTTAACCCTAGGATAAGCAGCATAAAATCTGTTTTACTACTTGGGATCTAGCTAAGTATTTCGGACCTGGCTTGGCCACTGTTGGAAACAGGATACTGGGCTTGATGGACCTTCAGTCTGTCCCAGTATGTAGAAGGGAAATAGAAGTGTCCACTGCTGAAAGAAAGTTAATAAAGGCAAGAGAAAATTGAAATAGCAAAGAAAAAAAGAAAGGAGGCCACAAGATACAGAAAATGAAAAAAAAAAGGAACAGACACCAGGATAGAGAATGGGGACCCCCCCCTCCCACTAAGCCAGAAAGTCAAACCAGAGATATCAAAGGTTGAAAACTCTTTTATTATCTTACAAAGATAATTAAATGGAAAAATTCCTTTCAGGAGGATGATGGGAGGTCAAGGATACCAGCCATATGCATAGAAATTTGATCACACTAGCCATATAGGTGCCCTTAACAGCCTTTCTCATCTACTAATTAATTCACATTGGAAGTCCAGATGTCTCGGGGGGTGGGGGAAGCAGGGCTACAGTGCTTGCATGCAGGAGTGGGCTGATAAGGGTCATAATCTCTGGACAATAACGGACAAGCCTCCTCTTCCTGGGTCCCTTATCTCTCCTCCATCTTCCCAGATCCAACATCTCTTTCTCTTCCCTGCTCCCCAGATCCAACATCTTTCTCCCTATCCACCTCTCCAGATCAAATATTTTTCTTCTTCTCCATCCTCCCAGATACAATATCTCTCCTTGTTCTTTCTCCTTCTCCCATGTGCACCATCTCTGCTTTTCCCTACCCCTGCACCATCTCTGTCCCCACCCCTACAATAAGGTTCAGCATCTCTGCCTACTTCCCTTCCTTCTCAAGGTCCAAAATCTTCCCTTCTCTCCTCTCTTTCCTCCATCCCCAGGCTTATCTCTCTCCCCCTCCCCATGTTTACCAGGAAGATATATCAGAAAGGGGTGGGTCACAGATGAGAGAAGGTTTTGGTCTGTGGCAAAGTTTATTTTGGGGTCCTGCATGGAGGAATGAACTTTTGAGGTAAATGCCCAAGGTAGAGGGTGAGAGAAGATGAGTGTCAGACCTGGGAACAGAGAGGCAAAAGATGTTGGTCATGTGGGGAGAAGGTACTGGGTCTCCAAATGGTCTTTGCATTCGGGCACTGCCCAGTTGACAGAATGGTCAATCTGCCCTTGCTACCATGTGATACAGGAGATATTCAATAACTCTAAGTAATGCTATACTTTCTGGTTTGGAGCTTTTTATTCATCTTAGTATAAACTGTTTTATTTTAAGGTCTGTGGGCTGAAAAACATACGGAAGGCTCAATCATAGCCAAAAACCTCCAGCATTACCTGGAAAACCTGCCCAAATTTGCCAGGACCTGGGGAGCGTTACCTGAATCAGTGGTAAAAATCAAGAGGCCAGTAGCCAAAATGGAGGTTGTGAAGCCAAAACTGCTAAAACGAAGTAGCTGGAAGATGGAAGGTTTGGCTCAGGGTTCCTTGAATATTCCAGCAGGAAAGGCACCACCCACAAAGACTGATGAAAATTTCTGGGACTTTTATGATTGTCCTCTACCACCAGTATAATAGTAATAACCACCTTTCCTAAGGAAGGAATGCGATAGGATGAGCTAGTGGCCAGGCATCACCCTTCACAGATACAGGCAACAGACAATGTAAACCAAAAGAAAAGTCTTTATTATGAACCAAAAGTACATAGGCCAGGACTGTCCTGACCTCCTCCTTCCTAGGCTTGGACTGTCCTGGCCTTTCCTCCTTCCCTGGCTTGGAAACTCTCCTAGGCCTCCCTCTTCTGTTCTGCTATAATGCTTTTAACTTCTGCCCTGCCTGAGCCCTGCCCTCTTGATTCAGCAAGTTAGCTCTCCCTACTGTAAGGTAGCTCTGTCTCAGCTTCAGTGAAAGAGTGTCTTTAAGGAAGCCCGGGCTTATAATCACCCACGCCCTCACAAGGAACAATACACATTGCCATTCAAGCGTATAACTTAGATTAAAGGCCCCCTTGACAAAGGAAAGAACTTGTAAACCTAAATTGTAACTCTTCTTGTGCCTGGATCTAAGGGTGAATAATTAAATCCAAACTAAGATATGAAGGTGTGTGTGGGGGGAGGGGAGGGGAACTTAGGCCCAGATTCTCAAAATGGTGCTGTAAGTTAAGCGGCAGTATGTGTCATACCACCATCTAACTTAATCGATTTAATCGGCACAGTAATTGACCATGCTATTTAAAAACTAATTAAATTCTCATTAAGAAAAGAATGTAGGCACCAGAATTGTATTTGGAGGTAGTGCCTAGCTGTGCCTAACATCAATATAGGCATGGTTAGCGGAGTTGAAGTTAGGCACGATTCTCTGTCAAAGGTAGGCGCTGGAAATGTAGGACTTTAAAACCCTGACCTACAGTACATTTCTGGTACCTACCTTTTACAGAAGGCGTGATTCTGCGAATGGTGCCATAACATGATTGACACACAACCAGTGCCATTTTTTAAGGTGCCTGGTGATTATGGCACCAATTGCAGAATCTGGCCCCTCTCCCGCATTTCCTCCAAAGTATACAGATTGAGATCTTCTAAATGAGGTCTCAAAGTCTTATTTAGGGGCATCAATACCTCCTTTATCCTACTTGCCATACATCTCCCTATGCACCCTAGCATCTTTCTAGCTTTTGCCGTCACCTTTTCAACCTGTTTGGCTACCTTAAGATCATCCCATACAATCACACTCACGTCCCGCTCTTCTGTCGTGCACTTAAGTTCTTCACCCCCTAAACTGTGCCGTTCCCTCGGGTTTTTACAGCCCAAACGCATGACCTTGCATTTCTTAGCATTAAATTGTAGCTGCCAAATTTCAGACCATTGTTCATGCTTCGCCAGGTCTTTCTTCATGTTATTCACCCAATATGGGTGTCTACTCTATAGCAGATTTTGGTATCATCCGCAAAGAAGCAAATCTTGCCCGACAGCCCTGCAGCAATATCGTATATAAAAATGTTAAAAAGAACAAGCCCACCACTGCTAACGTCCCTTTCCTCAAAGCAATCTCCATTGATCACTACCATTCAACTCAACCATTTCTTGACACAGCCCGTCACTTTGGGACCCAACCCGACGACACTCGGTTTATTTATTAGACGTCTGTGTGAAACACTGTCAAAGGCTTTGCTAAAATCTAAATACACCACATCTAGTACACTCCCTCTGTCTAATGCTCTGGCTACCCAGTCAAAGAAATTGATCAGATTTGTCTGACAAGACCTACCTCTAGTGAATCTATCCCCTTTATTATCTTGAATGTTTTGATCATGTCCCCTCTCAGTCTCTTCTTTTCAAGGGAGAAGAGTTCCAGTTTCTCTAATCTCTCACTGTACTCCTTCAGCCCCTTAACCATTTTATTCGCTCTTCTCTGGACCCTTTCGAGTAGTACTGTGTCCTTCTTCATGTACGTCGACCAATGCTGGACGCAGTATTTTAGGTGAGGGGGTACCATGGCCCGGTACAGCGGCATGATAACCTGCTTCGATCTGTTTGTAATCCCCTTAATCATTCCTAGCATTCTGTTTGCCCTTTTCGCTGCTGTCATGCATTGTGTGGACGGCTTCATTGACTTGTCGACCAGTACTTCCAAGTCTCCTTCCTGGGGGGTCTCTCCAAGTATTGCACTGGACATCCTGTATTTGTGTATAAGATTTTTGTTACCGACATGCATCACTTTACACTTATCCACGTTAAACCTCATTTGCCATGTTGCGGCCCATTTCTCGAGCATGTTTATGTCATGTTGCAGGTCTTCACTACTCTGAATAACTTTGTATCGTCTGCAAATTTAATCACCTCACTCGTCATACCAATTTCCAGGTCATTTATAAATATGTTGAAGAGCACAAGTCCAAGCACCGAACCCTGTGGCACTCCACTCGTGACACTTTTCCCGTCCGAGTATTGTCCAGTTTTTAATCCATGTGAGTATTTCACCCTCAATTCCATGGCTCGCAATTTTTTGAAGTAGTCGTTCATGCAGAACCTTGTCGAATGCCTTCTGAAAATCCAGATATACAATGTTGACCGGGTCACCCTTGTCTATCTGCCTGTTTACTCCCTTGAAGAAGTGCAGGAAGTTTGTCAAGCAAGATCTTCCTTTGCTGAAACCGTGCTGGCTAGTCCTCATTATATCCTGTCCGTCAAGGTGATCAAAGATGTGGACCTTTATCAGCATCTCTACAAACTTTCCTGGTACCGAGGTCAGACTCACCGGTCTATAGTTTCCTGGATCTCCCCTCAAACCTTTCTTGAAGATCGGCGTAACATTTACCACTTTCCAGTCTATACAGAAATCTTTCGCACTCATGAGAAACCTAAGACAAGTTTGGAAATTCTTCAAGATTACACAATTCCAGCTCATAGTACAATCTGTAATACTAGGCCTTCTAGACTATAGCAACATCCTTTATCTCCCTTGCCCTGCAACAATAACAAAACAATTCAAAACAATTCAAAACACAGCACTGAGACTCATCTACTCATTGAGGAAACACAACCACATTACAGAGGCCTACCTCAATTCACACTGGCTTCCAATTCCAGCAAGAATACTATTCAAATTCTATTGTCTACTATTAAAACTATAAATGGAGGTAGCCCAACCTACCTGAACAACCGCCTCATCCAAACTACTTCAACCAGACACAGGAAAACTCACACCCCATTCACACACCCTCCAATCAAAGAAGTTAAAAATGAAAAAACTATATGATGGCCTCCTGGCCACTCAAGCAGCAAAACTTGACAACCAAATCTCCAATCTACTGATCGCGACCCCAGACTACAAAATATTCAGAAAAAAAATAAAGACTACACTTTAAGAAATTAATGAAAAAGACCTAACACCACATATATACTACTCAAGAAATCCCTGGAAAAAGACCTAACACCATAAGTCCTCTTCATTCCCTCCACTAACTCCCCAACCCCCAGAAACAACCTATTCTACTCTTTATTCTCCCTGAAAATGACCAGACATCTTCTGTACTCCACTTTCTATAACTCTTTTGTAATCTACCTTGAACCGCGAGGTAATGGCAGAATAGAAACCCCTAATGTAATATCCTCTTTGGTAAATACAGACACAAAAAATGTGTTCAGTTTGTCGGCGATGGCTTTGTCCTCCTTTAGCACTCCTTTTATTCCATGGTCATCCATAGGCCCCACCTCTTCCTTCGTGGGTCATTTCCCCTTAATATATTGAAAGAACGACTTTAAGTTTTTTGCCTCCTTGGCTATTTTTTACTCGTAGTCTCTTTTGGCCCCTTATGGCACCTGCTTTGATGTTGTTTGTGCTTTTTCCAGTTTTTGTCCGTTTTTGACCTTTTCCATTCCTTAAACAAAGTCTTCTTGTCTCTGATCGCTTCCTTCACCGCTACAGTGAGCCACGCCAATTCCTTGTTCTTTTTCCTCTTGGATTCCTTGTTGATACGCGGTATATATAGATTTTGCGCCTCGGTGACTGTGTCCTTAAAAAGGGACCATGCTTGCTCTAACGTTTTTACAGTGCTTATCCTCTTAACCTTCTTCCCCACCATGAGTCTCATCCCTTTGTAATTCCCTTTTCAGAAGTTCAGTGCTGTGGCTGTCATTCTGGATCAATGTTTTGCTCCTGTGTCCAGGTTAAAGCAGATAATATGGTGATCACTGCTTCCCAGTGTCCCTTCTACTTCTACACCTTGTGCCGGTTCACGTGGTTCATTTAGAATTAAGTCCAGAATTGCATTTCCTCTCGTATTTTCCTTGACAAGTTGTTCCAGGAAGCAGTGCCTACAGCATCCAGGAACTTGGTCTCCCTACTGCAGCCGGAGGTGTCTAGGTTCCAGTCTATCCCCGGATAATTGAAGTTGCCCATGATAACTGCATTGCCTCCCTTGCAGTTGCATTTAATTTTGTCTGTCATTGCTCCATAAATTTTTTCGGACTGCCCTGGGGGTCAGTAGTAGATGCCGATCTTCGTTTCCGTTCATTCCCAGAATTTTGACCCATAGAGACTCTATCTTATTTTTTGTTTCCAGCATGTTCTCTCCAGTAGACTCAATTCCCTCTTTGACGTATAAAGCAATACCCCCACCTTTTTGACCTACTCTGTCCCTGTGGTGTATCCTGGTAGCACAGTGTTCCAGACATTTTCCTCATTTCACCATGTTTCCGTGATGCCGATGATGTCAAGGTTATCTTTTTGTGCCATAGCTTCTAATTCCCCCATCTTATTCCTTAGGCTCCTTGCGTTCGTGTACATACACTTGAGTTTGCGGCCTTTTACTTTCTTGCATTTCCTTCCCTCTTGTGTCCCTTTCAATCCATCAGGATTTCTGTCTTGCCTATGATCCGGTGAGTCTTCCCCGCTATCGCCCTGCACGGTATCCTCTGGGTATACCATTTCCCGAACTATCGACTCTTGGTCAACTGTCGGCATTTCCCTTCTTCCTAGTTTAAAAACTTCTCAATTTCTCTCTTGATGTTGCTTGCAAGTAGCCTAGTTCCGTCTCCGCTGAGGTGGAGTCCATCCTTCATGAATAGCTTGCTCTTCCCCCAGAAAAAGTGATGGGGCCGGATGGTGTAGATCCGAGGGTGTTGAAGGAACTTAGAGAAGTTCTGGTGACTCCATTGACTGACCTTTTCAATGAGTCTTTAGAGTCAGGAGTGGTACGAAAGGACCAGAGATGGGCGGATGTGTTCCCTCTCCACAAAAATGGAAGTAAGGAAGAAGTAGGGAATTATAGGCTGGTAAGTTTGACTTCTGTGGTAAGCAAATTAATGGAAACACTTTTAAAACAGAGAATGGTGAAGTTTCTGGAATCCTGTAAATTACAGGACCGAAGACAACATGGATTCACATGTTGGGTCATTTTTATTGTATGGTTTCTATCCTGTGGGTCACTTGTGACTGTATACACCCTTTGTGGATTGTTTTTATGATTATTGTATTTAAGTTATTTTGATGCTTATTAAACTGTAAACTGGTACATACGATCTTCTGTTCCACAATCTTTTTATTGTTTTGCTGTGGAACTTTTGGTGCTATTTGGATTTTGTTGTTTAGTATTGCTTTATATGTAAAATCTGATTCCTCAAGATTTCCAGTTCAGGTTTTTTGCCTTCATATCTCTATTACTGATCTGTGGTCACATATGCAAGACAGACAGATCATCAACAAATATTTGTTGAGGGTTTGTCTGTGTCTCATGTTTGGCTGGGGTGTGATCTTTTACTAGCATGTACTTTCTGTGTAGAGATTTGTAGCAGTCTCATTTGTTTTCTTTTCTCACTATTTATCTAACGCAAGAAAGTTTGATCATGTTACCCCTCTACTTATCAAAGCCCATTGGTTACCCATTGAACCCCAAATAATATATAAGATACTATTATTGACCTTCAAAACCAGTCGCTGGCTATCCAGAATTTATTAACTCTTAATTACACATTCATCTAAGCGTTCTTTCCAATCTTCTAACCAAAACTTGCTCTCAATTCCCTCTCTAAGACACATTAATACCATGAGAACTAACATCTTTTCCGTCACTGCCCCCACACTTTGGAACTCAGCTCCCAAACACTTCAGTGAGATTACATCTTTAGACATTTTCAAATCTAGCCTAAAAACATTCCTATTCAAAGATGCTTTTGAATTGTGACCGTCCTTTTGTGCTAGTCCTGCCCTTAACGGGTTCCTCTGTTTTCACTGCCTTTTGTTTTTTCCAGTTTTTGTTCTTTCCTATCTGAATTTTGTAGTTCCTCCCCTTCTCCCTTCATACCAGTCAGTCACTGTTTTTATTAAATGCCTTATGTTTGTCTGTTGTGGGATTTGATGTATTAGTCATGTTAATATTTTCCGCGTATTTTATCTTTGTAAAACTGCCTTGAATACTGGTGGTATATCAAATTTTAATAAACTTGAAACTTATTTATTCAATTTTTTATACCGTTCTCCCAGGGGAGCTCAGAATGGTTTACATGAATTTATTCAGGTACTCAAGTATTTTCCCCTGTCGGTCCCGGCGGGCTCACAATTCCAGGATAGAGGGTTGTCAAGCTAGGGGGGGGGGGGGGGGGTGTCTGATCCGACCCTACCTCCCTCAGCCCACTAGACCACCAGGATTTTGTGGGAGGGGGAAGGATGATCAGAAGGTGGAGAGCGCTTGGTGTCAGGGGGTCCCAGTTTTGATGGTGGAGGAAGGGATGCACAGACGCCACAGTGCCCCCTACCCTCGCTATGCCACAGGAGGGGGCAAACTGGCTGAGGGCAGATGGGATATGTGTGTGAGAGATAAAGAGACTGGAAGTCTGGTTGAAGGCAGGATGTGAGAGAGAAGGGTGGGGGCAAGACTGGCTGCAGGACTATATGGAGGTGTAGGCATCATCTTGTAATACTTTTTTCAATCCACTTATATTCAATTCTTGCCTCTGGCCAGTCTGGGACTCTGCCATACTGAAACTCAGCAAAATAAGGGCCCAGTGTGAAATATTTTGTTGGCAGATGTAGAAAAGGGAATACCCATAGCTAACAAAAATGGCTTAGAGAACTTCTTCCTTTTGCTTCAATGCATTTTTGTGAAACCATTCTCTCGTCTAATAGTTCTCAAATGTAAAATGAGAAACGACTTCTGTCTGGAAAGTTACCTGATTGTGGAAATCAGTAACACTGAAACTAAGATTCAGAATGTTTATTTCATATGGTCCTCGTTTGGTCTCGTCCATAATATTTAGTTGGTCCCCCTTTTAAAAAGTTTTATTTAATTGTACAATGCTTAGAATTTTATGATTTGCATTTAATCAAAATTTTAATAAACTAAGATACTATCCATCCCCCCCTCCAGAACTCCTATTAAAACTGTAAAAGCAAACATGTGTGCCTCATTTCAATATATTTTAAGATGATCTGCACTTTCAGTTTAAGTACTGTGATTGCATTCCTTGTATGTTCTGAATACAGTTTTTTCTTTTGTGTCATTACTATGTGCAAAGTAAGGTGTTTTGGTTCACTGGGGCCTATTTATTTAAAAGTGGAGAGAAATGAAACTGGATTGGTCACTATTGGCAACTTTTGTGGAGAATTTTATGTTCTCCTATTTGTAAGAATAACATATGCCAACTGTGTTTTGGTCTGTATGCTAGCTGCAATGACCTGTACTTGTTATGTGTGTTGCCTAGTTAGTTAATTAACCCCCCCCCCCAAAAAAAAAAAAAAAAATAGCTTGATATGAAAACTGTAGTGCAGTTTTTAGCGCTGGCCACAGCGGTAACAGCTCCAATGCTCATAGGAATTCTATGAGTGTCTGAGCTGTTACTGCAGTGGCCAGCGCTAAAAACTGCTACGGTTTTGTAAAAGGGGGGGGGGGGAGTTAATTTCTCTACTATGTCATTATTGTCCCTGAGTGGCCCTTTTATTCAATAATGATCCAACCTGACTTCCTCACAGGTTTGCTGTGTCTAATATACTTAAAAAAGTTTTTATTATGAGGTTTTGCCTCCAAAATAAGCTGCTTTTCAAATTCTCTTTTTGTTTTTCTTACGTATCAATGGTTTCCATCTAACTTGCCATTGCCAGTGCAGTTTCCTATTTTCTTTATCAGATAATTTTTCCAATTTAATTACACAGTAATAGCCTCTTCACTTCACATATATTTCCAGATAATATACAAGCATAGCTTGATATGAAAAAGCACTTTAGAATAAAACAATATAAAAGAGGGGGAAAAATAAAGGAAATACAGTATATATATGGTGTTAAACAGATCACAAGTAAGGCAAATAATCAATAAAAAAAATGAAGCTGGATATATACATTACAAGAAAATTCATAACAGAAGGAAAAAGAAGATGAGGTACAATCAAGTTTTATAGCCTTATTAAGCTCCACTTGGGAAAAGGTAGCTTTAACTTCTTAGGAAAAAATTACAAAGCATTTACAAGAAAATCACAATTGAAATTTGTTCTTTTAGGCTTCCAAGGCTGGTGTCATGATTGTTGCAATTGTCCGGCTCTCACTGCATCTTGGTAGGTAGAAATGATATTTCAGACATCTAGCCTCTTTGTGCCAGAATTTCAAGTTGTGATTAACAGACTTTCCCACCAAATTCAAATTTTGTTTTTCCTACTAAAATTCAAATTTGTGACCAATGGACTTTCCCGCCAAAATTCAAACTCCTGACCAATGGACTTCCCAGTCTCAATCACCTCAAGCCCCAGCCAATCAGGTTTAAGGACCCACTATATATGTAAAACTAACTGCAGACCTCACAGCTCACCCTGAAGAAAGCCTTAGCATGATGGCTGAAATATTGGTTTATCTACTGTGCAGGGTGCAGGCTCAGCCAAAGGCAGAGACCAGTACCTCAGCACAGCACAGCCGAGTGAATACTGGAGTGGCCTTGAGTAGGAATGTTTACCTAAGATAAAAAGTCCAAATAGTTTTTTGTGCAAAAATTAAAGTTCTTTATTTTTCCCTTTTCAGGGTACTGAAGCAAAATAAAATGGGTAAAACGCGGACCTGACGGACCTCGCGGATCTAAAACCGCATGTCCTTAAAAATCTGTAGTCCGTGTCCATGCCACTTGTAGTTTCTGCCTCTGATAGACCTCAATGAGATTTTAGCGCTGACAGATCCGTCTCAGCATGAGGGAAAAGTATTAGGATCCGTCAGCGCTAAAATCTCATAGAGGTCTGTCAGAGACTGAGGCCCGCGTTTTACCCCTTCTCCAAGAAAGGCAGAGCAAAGGGCATTTCCTATCCCTGCTTATGCAATCATCTCACTAGTGCACTGAGCCTAATCATTACCAACTCCACTGATTTAGCTCTCCACTAAGCCATAAACATTGGACAGGCTTTAGTGAGAAAGGGGCAAACTATTCCCTGAATATTATTTGTCCCTACCAAGTGTAGACCCCCTTCCCCCCCTTCAAATGAACAGTAAATCAAAATTTGGGTTTTAAAGCTCTTGGCTCTAATCACACAGAGTGAACTGGCAAGAAGAGATTAGAAGTTCCCCTCTCCCTCCTCACTATATTTCAGCTGTTGGATCCCAAAACATGTACTTATTCATCTGTGAATTCTCAGACACACCTTCATCCACACTCATAATGCTAGATAATTCTGCCTCAGCTAGACTTTCATCTGATACAGATCTCATGTCAATTTCTCAGCTATTAAATATTGAGTTTAAGCCTGATTTGGAGGGTAGAAACTTTCAGGCAGCTTCCTAGGCTCAGCTTTTCTCCTTGCAATAGCTGTAGTGTCCAAAGGCTTGGAACATGTGCCCGGCTGCTTCTGAGGTCTGTTCTGGAGGAAATTCTGCTTGGCAAGAAAACTGCTCCTCCCTAACCCCTGTTTAACTGCAGGGTTAGCAGGAGCTGGAGCTCTGATTGGCTGTTTGTGTAATGGCTTAATTGCTCTCAATGAAACATGTCCTGATGTGTTTGCCTTGCTGTTTTCTTTACCCCACCCTCTCCTTGCCTCCTGCAGGGACAGTGGGTGTGAAACCTGTCTCTGGCAAAATGCTTACTACAAGGCAAATAAGGCTTGGGCTCAGGAATGTTTTTACTTTCTGCAGCCATCTGCTTTGTGTTAAAGGCACTGCTACTGTATTTCTTCTCAGAGACAGGGTTTAAAACTGATGAGACGCTTGATGATATAGGGGCTTCTGCCTTCTCCCTGCCACACAAACCAGATGTGGTGAGACTCGGAAAGCTGCAACAATCACAATTGAAATTGACCACCAAGGGACAAAAACTTTCTCATCCAAAGCATTTTCTTCTTTGCTCCTGTGTATTCAATCAAAGGTTTGGAAATATCCATACTTTAAGACCCATAAACAACTCTGTTCTGTCAAACATTTAAATTCAAACTGATTATTTCAAAATTACTTAACTGAATGATCAAAACTTCTTCTGTACCCAAGGTAGAAACTTCAATAATATCCCTGGCTATATGACTGGTTCCTAGTACCTCATCAAGGCAATTATTAAAGAGTTGCCAAATTTGTTAGCTTTTCTAATTTCTGTTAACATTTCATTGTCCATTCTTGCCAAGCAGACAAAAGTATACTCCTACCCAATGTATTTTTTTCTAGCATAAAAGGTGATGGTACTCAAATACCAGGCCATTTTTTCAGGAGTAGATTGATCACTGAGGAACTCACCCTATAATAGCCAGGCCCCCTGCAACTAGCCACAGAATCCATGAAAATGCAGCACTGAGTGTGCAGAATCTGAGCACTTTTATTAATATTTGAGGACCATGGGCCATTTGTATCAAGCAATGGAGAAGATGCTGTTACTCAGTACCCCTGAGTACCCCCCTGAAAAAAAGCCTACTCCTATCACTATTCTTTCCTGTAGAATATTTATTCTGTTTGACTCAATGTCTTCTTTACAATATAGAACCATCTCACAGAAGAACATAAGAATTGCCGCTGCTGGGTCAGACCAGTGGTCCATCGTGCCCAGCAGTCCACACACACGGCAGCCCTCTGGTCAAAGACCAGCACCCTGAGACTAGCCCTACCTGCATACGTTCTGGTTCAGCAGGAACTTGTCTAACTTTGTCTTGAATCCCTGGAGGGTGTTTTCCCCTATGACTGTCTCCAGAAGAGCGTTCCAGTTTTCTACCACTCTCTGGGTGAAGAAGAACTTCCTTGCGTTTGTACGGAATCTATCCCCTTTCAATTTTAGTGTACCTTTGCATAAGGAGTCCTAAGTACTATAACTTCTGAGAAGCTTGCTCAGCATAATCACATAATTGAGAAACTGAGTTTTCCAACATAAATTCAACTCTAGTCACTAATTTTCACATGTCTACTAGGGTAATATCAGATGGTACTTGTTCTAAAGAGCCCTTATCCAAATCAGGGCATGGTACTATAGATGCTACTTTGCATCTGGAAATAAGAATTGGAGGATCTTGAGCTGAATCTACTCCAGAACCCACTACGCTAAATGAATAAGGTACCAATTTGGAGATGATTAAGGAAGACATAGATAAAGGTGGGGTAAGGGGACCCCCCCCCCCCCCAGGGCTGAGAAAAGTGCCTGAGCATTGAAGAGGTTTTCATTGGACCCATCAAGGCTGCAACAGCTTGTACATTTTCTCTGTGGAGTCAACAGTTAATTTCCTAGCAGAGGGTGATGAATTATCCTCGTTCTTCTGTTTCCTCTCCATATGAAAAAGAAAGATTTAAGTACTCAAATTCTGCAGAAAGAGTAAAACAGATCATGTAGATATCCTATCAGGGTCTCTGGCCTTCCCCATCCTCCAGAGGGGCTCCAGAGAGGTATGTCTCTTTGGGCCACATCCCTGCAACCCACGCGTCACACATACTACAACACCGATAAGGACCTTCCACTAATGACAGGGAGATCCTGTCTCAAGCTGTCCTAGCAGTGCCCAAGTCTCATGGCACTCCTCTGTTAGTCTGTATCCAAACACATCTGATTCCAAATCTATTCAGACATTGTTGGACTGATAAGATTTCTCAATAAGGACCTCCCGGTGACATCAGGAAGGTCCTATCCCAGGTTGTCTGTGCAGTACATGAATCTCGTGGCACACCTTTGCTAGTGTCTGCAGTCAAACACACCCAACTTTCATGTCATCCATCTATTGAGACTTCAAAGCTCCTTCTGCCTCTTGGGTCCTGTGCATGGACTTGAGAGCATTTCTGGAAATGTTGCCCTGGAGGTCCTAGATTTCCAATTTCTACTTAATTTTGCTTCCAAAGCATCTATTCCACACTATCCTATGTTGTTAGTACCCACCTGTGTTGTGCCAAGACAGCTGGTTCATTCACACCTATTATGTATATGAGGCATGAGGTCCTCCACCTTAGCATCAGATAGGCAAGTGACTAAACAATCATCCAGGAATGAATTACAATTCTCATGAGGCAAAAGCATTCTGGAGGAGAGGGTGGAAACTACCAAGACACAGAGCAAGATGCCTCATTAGGGGAGCAGAACAGAGAAGTAAAGGATGAGAGATATTCTTCAGTCTATCAAGACAAAAAGCAGATCGAACTACACAGGAAGGTGAGCTCAACATCTGTGCTGGATGGTTGTGGTATGTTCTTCCTTTTAATTGAGAAAAGAAGATTAAACCTGCAAGGAAGGGTTGTAGAGAGACAGAGGGAGAAAAAAAAAACTTTTCAAAGCTAATAATTTGGCTTTAATAAATCACTCCCCTTAAAACAGAATCTCTATGAGCATAATATAACAATTACCGTATTTTTCGCTCCATAAGACACACTTTTTCCACCCAAAAAAGTGGGTGGAAAAAGGGTGCATCCTATGGAGCAAATACCCCCCCCCCCCACCTCCCAGTTACCTTTTTTTAATTATTGTGCCCTCCCTCCCTTGACATGGCTGCCTCTCTAGCAGCAGAGAGGCGCACAAGACTGCCTGCCTGGTTAGCTGACGCGGCTGCCTCCTCTTCCCTTCTGTAGTAGCAGAGCGGCACACAAGGCTGCCTGCCTAATCCTGCGCCGCTTCCGTTCTCGCAGGAAGTGGCGCAGGACCAGGCAAGCAGCCTTGTGAGCTAACCAGGCAGCCAGCTTTGCATGCCGCTCTGCTACTGAAGACAGCAAGTCCTGCTTCCCACACACTACCCATGGGCCGAGCATGAGCAGCAGCCATCGGAACCGGAAGCCACTAGGAATCGGCATAGTGGCGCAGCCCTGACAAGAGTGAGCGGCTAAGGCAACAGCAGCAGTGGCAGCTGGTTCCGGTCTCCCACTCTCCTCCCTCCCTTCCACCATGGCAGCGCTTGGCTGCACATTCAGGCCTCAGCTGCCTCCACTGTTGCTCTTCTGACTCCCTTCACGTTCGGTCGGGACATGGAGGAACGGGCCCATCAAGCTGCGCCGGAGGAACTATAAAATACAGGGGAGAGGTTGGAGGGAGTATGGAGGGGTCCTGCCTGCCTGCCTGCTTGCCTCAGGGGGTGGGGTGCCCTGCCTGCCTACCTCGAGGTGGGGGTAAGGAGTACAGGAGGAAATGAAGCTTAACATGGGGAGGGAAAGAGACAGCAAATAAATTCTGAAGGAGGAGGGAGCATAGGGACAGGGACAGGGACATGGAATAATGCTGGAAAGGGGAGGAATAAAGATACAGTGATACTTAATGCAAGGGGAGGAAATGGTACACATGGATAGTGAAGAAGAGAAGAAATATTATACACTTTGGGGGGCCCTGCCTGCCTGCTTATTTGCCTTGGAGTGGGGGGCCCTGCCTGTTACTAGGCCACTATTCCTGCCTGCCACTAGGCCTGCCTGTCCTGTGCCCTGTCCCTGTCTACCTCTAGACCACCAGAATGGGGACAGGGTACAGAGCCTGGCAGGGAGGGAGACAGGGTGCAGAGCCTGGCAGGAAGAATTTGGTTCAGAATGGTTTTTTTCTTGTTTTCCTCCTCTAAATCTAGGATGCGTCTTATGCTCAGGTGCGTCTTATGGAGCGAAAAATACGGTATATTAAAATAGCCAGTTACTCACATTAGGGCAAATTTTAAAGATTAATCATTCTTGGATGGGAATGGTAGCCTTGTATATTCCAGTTGCTTACCATGGGATATTACACCTGAGGTAACATAAAGTAATCATTCTTTAATCTCTTCAGCAGATGGATGGTGTATGTTTCTGGTGTATCTTCTACCCTAGCATCACTGGATTCTGGACTTCCTTTGGCCTTTCCTATTAAATCTCTGGCTTCTTGTTGGATACTGAGAGTATAACTGATTTCATGTTGAGTACTGGGAGCTTCCATGTTTTTCCCTTCCTCTAAGCAATGGCTTTTTGGGAGCTGTTCACTGGGTTTGGAACCAGGAAAAAAACAATAGTCGCCAACTTGCTGTAAGAGTACTGGACTGGTGTGATCAGGGATAAGCATGATGATATCATCATCTCTTCTTTCTCCCAAATCCTTAGAAGCAACTGGTTCCTGGCTGGTTGGAGTGTCCACAAGTTGTGAGCTGGTTAATAGATTGGCTAGAGAAGGAGACGTTTGTACATAGCATTCATGGAGCTTGGGAAGAGCCAGAATACCACACTCTCCAGTGTCTGCAGCCTGAGAAAATCCCTGTTCCTTGCATTCATTCTTGCTGGAAGAAGGGTGGACAATTGAACTCAACTGGGCAGGAACTTTCTCGTGTGAATCAGTTGAATCTGAGGAAGAAAAGGGGAAGAAATGTTTGTCCCCTGGTGAGGGTTTCATCCCATATTTCACTGAGCACTGTAAAGGCTCAAAGTTGGCTTCCATGCTCTGAGTCATCAGATTTTCAGTTGAAGTATTCTGAGCATGCAGTGTCCCATCCACTAGCGTCTCTCCTGATTGATCACCTCTTACCATAGTAGATATGATAGTATTCATACAACATTCTGGTGGATTTACAACATATCCAAGAGAGGAGGGAGGAGGGCAAGTCTCAGTCAGTGAATCAGTCAATAGTGAGGGCAGGTTCTTAGTCAAACACTGAGGAAGTTTTATGTAACCATTGAGTCTTTGTGCCAATTCCTCCATGTTCTTGACCAAGATGAGCTCTGAAAGCAAAGTATTCAAAGAGCGTGCATGGGGACATATTAAATATGGACCGTTGAAAGCCAATGGAGAAATAGCATTTTCTATTGACTTCTTACTGGATATAGCATCCTGGCCAGTGAGTTTCATTGGTGGGAATGACTGGAAATCAGTGTACTCTGTGGGTATAGTGAACCCTGGGATGCTTTGCTCATGATCCAGTGAGGGGAACGGCGGGCACATCTTCTCCATTTCCTTCATCACCATGTTTGAATCCTCATTTATCTTCCTGTGATATTAAAAAAAAAATGATGCAATATATTAAAAAACTTAAATGGAACTTAAAATTAAATGGAAGTGGTTTTTACTAATAAACAATTGATGAATGACTGTTCACTAAATAGCTCACATACCCATGGGACCAATTCATATGAGAATGCTATGAAAGTAAATGCTATTTCCTAAATTCACTGCTTTCTTTCTACACAGATACTGTATATATTTTCACCCAAGAATGCTTTGATTGGGATAGTGGAATAGGAATTAGTATTTGAGCTCTGAATTTGGTACTTTCCCATCCCTTATGACTAGCACAGAGGAGTTCTACATACCTTTCCGACACTAGAGAGCAACTGCACAGGTCATCTTTCGTCATAAGACTGGGTATAGAAAATTCTGATCCATTAAGCAGCTTAGGAAGCACCAGATATCCCTTCTAAAAGCATAAGGAGAAAATAGTATTCACTTAGTTTAGGGAGTAAGCAGCTTTGTATTAAGTTGGGGAGGCTTTTGGAAATCTGAGACCAGAAATATTATCTGTCTCCTTCCACTTTATGCTTTTTGTTCTCAATTATTTCCTGACACCAAACATTATTAAGGAGGCCTGATGCACTGAACATTTTCTCCATAGCTAGAAAGAGACATGGAACTCTTAATACATTCAGCTTATTTCTCTGAGAGAATTACCTCCTCCTCCCCCCCTACTTCATTTTGAAACAGGTCCTTTAATAATAATAATAACTTTATTCTTCTATACCGCCATAGTCGAAAGACTTCTAGGCGGTTCACATTCGAAGAAGGCTGGACAATCAGCGAGATACAGGATGTATGAAGAGAGGGTTACATAAGAATTAGGTAAAGGAACAGTAAAAATAAACAACAAAATTACATCGAGGTAGAGAGGGGGAGAATATATCATTTGGAGGCTTCTGTTTAGGAGACAAATTTGTCAAACAGAATGGTTTTGATTGATTTTCGGAATTGACCTACGGCGCATTCCAAAAATCAATCAAAACCAATCTGTTTGACAAATTCGTCTCCTAAACAGAAGCCTCCAAATGATATATAAAGTTACTATAGTTGCTAATTGCATGGGTAAGTCATATAATACTTATGCTTATGTGTGAAACCATTACCATTATGTGCTTAAGTGCTAGTTGGGTGCTAAGCTGTGATCTATAACTTTAGTGTTCAACTCATATAGAACTGGATTCAGTAAATAGTGCTTATAATTTGGCACTGAATGGTATTCTATAATGAGTGTAATGGGATGGACATCTTACAACAGTGGTTGTCATTGCAAGGCCTGGAAGCCAATTGCAGCCTTTCAAGACCTCTGTGTGGCCTGCGGAACCTGTGCAGAATATCATCTCCCCCTTCATGATCCACCACTTTTTGTTTCCAGTCCTGCAGTCCTGCATTTTTCAGGCTGCGGGCAACGTGTATGAAGTAAACACGTTGCCTTCAGTGACCCTGGAAGCTTTCTCTCAGCTAAAGTTTCCTGTCTCCGCGGTAGGAAGCTGTAGCAGAGGAAAAGCTTCAGGAACAGCCGAAGACAGTGTGTTTACTTCATTCATGCTGCCCATAGCCAAAGAGTGCAGAATCACAATGGGGGTGAGGGTGGTGGGAGAGAAAGGAGAAGAAGATGCCAGACCTCTTTGTGGGAAGAAAAATGCGGAGAAAAGGTGAAGAGCAAAGAGAGGGAGGAAATGGTTCATATGGATGGATAGGAAGGGAACACATGGAAAAGTAGATAGATTGAGAAGGAAGCAGAAAAATGGAAGAAATTTGAATGTTAAAAGTTAATGCGAAAGATGGATATAGGGCAGAAAGTGAAGGAGAGAAAAACAGCAAATGGATAAGAAGGTCCTGGAAACAGTTAGGAGCACAGACAGAAGGAAGCACAACCAGAGACTGGGAAAAGATGATTAGAAAAATAAAATTACCAGACAGCAAAGGTAGAAAAATGATTTTATTTTCAGTTCAGTGATTGAAATATGTCAGTTTTGAGAATTTACATCTGCTGTCTATATTTTGATTTGTTCAGGAACAAATGCATTTCTCTGGTGTTGTACTACATGCAGAGTCTGGCATCATGGGTTTCAGTTGTGGATATTAGGACTTTTAGTTTGCATAGGCTAGGTCTCATTGTGTGACCAAGGCCAGGTGTTCTAGTAGGAATGAATGTCAAAAGGCGCTATTGCTATCATGGCCCCAAGTAGGAATATATTTGTCAACTCTCCTTCAACCCTTTGGGACCCAAAATGGCCCTTTCTTAAAAATTAGTGAAGGCCACTGCCCTAGAGCAGGGGTAGGCAATTCCGGTCCTCAAGAGCCGGAACCAGGTCAGGTTTTCAGGATATCCACAATAAATATGCATGAGATAGATTTGCATCTCAAGGAGGCAGTGCATGCAAATCCATCTCGTATATATTTATTGTGGAGATCCTGAAAACCTGACCTGGCTCCGGTTCTCGAGGACCGGAATTGTCTACCCCTGCCCTAGGGCCAGCTCAAGGAACTGTGGCACCCAGTGCCAACTTTTCTATCGTTGTTCCTACTCATTCACGATCCAGTTGCTCCCCCTCTATCTCAAGTCTCCCCCCTCTCCAATGTTGGTGATAAAGAACGCCAAAATCTTGAATCCCAATCTTACCCTCCCCATCCACAGAGGGAAGAGAAGAGAGGGGGAGAGATGCTGGACTGAGATTTTGGCACCCTTTATCACCCACACCCTGGGTCAGGACTTGACAATCCCATAGGTTGAGCTGGCCCTAGGATACCCTATATAGAATAGTATGCAGTACTTGGATCCATACTCAACTTTGGGTGTGAGGCGTTACACCAACTGAAACCAGGTGTAAATCCCAGCATGCAAGTTGGGCGTGAATCCTCACAGTATTCCATAACTGCGTACATCTTAAGAGGCTGCCCCTAAACCAGTGGTCCCAACCCTGTCCTGGAGGATCACCAGGCCAATCGGGTTTTCAGGCTAGCCCTAATGAATATGCATGAGAGAGATTTGCATATAATGGACGTGACAGGCATGCAAATCTGCTCCATGCATATTCATTAGGGCTAGCCTGAAAACCTGATTGGTCTGGTGGTCCTCCAGGACAGGGTTGGGAACCACTGCCCTAAACAACCCATGTCTCTCCCATTGTTATGGCCCCTTTGTATATTCGGCACTATTCTATAAATGGGTGTGTAAGTGTGTTTTCGCACAGAACTGCCATTTCTGCCCTGTTAGAACACTTTTCCGCACCAAAAAGTCAGCAAGGAAGAATTACCTAATGTTAGGCACCATTTATAGAATTCCCCCTTTAGCATGTAAATGAAAGGGTGCATGCACAGAGGGAGACACATGGGTGAGATATTAGGGTAGTCCAAAAAATTTAACACATTTTGTTTGTCTACAAGGCTAATTTTATTCTTTTATTTTAAAATGAAAAACACACAAAATTTTTACTTAAACAAAGTTTAGGGGTCACCCCACCTCGCTGTTTTATAAAACTACAGCTAAGCTTAACAGTATATTGTAATTCTTGTGCACTCAACAAATAATCAACAGTCTATGACAAAAGAGTCACATTTGATGCAGAAGGAAACTTCTTTCGGTGGCTGGGCACTAGCTGAAGAACAAATTGTTCTGTTCTTCATCTTTTGTTAAGGTTCCTTGAAAACTGGATTGTCAGTTCACTCTGTAGGATATTTCTTCAGGAATATTTTTGCTTTTGTTGATCCTCCTTTAATCATGAGATCAAAAAATGACTGTGTTCTCTGTTACAAAACTTTCAAAGGCCACAGGTTCTGTTTCATCTGCATGCATGAGACGTCGTGGAATGTCTGGCAATGGTAGGCATTGCAATTTCTGCACCATTTGTAGCTTTGTTTCTGGTGCAAATCTGTCATCAAAAAGGGCAAGTGCTACTAGATGACTGGACAGAATCTATAGATGTATAATCTATAATTTACTTGGATTTCAGCAAAGCCTTTGATACAGTTCCTCATAGGAGGCTGTTGAACAAACTTGAAGGGCTGAAGTTAGGACCCAAAGTGGTGAACTGGGTCAGAAACTGGCTGTCAGACAGACGCCAGAGGGTGGTGGTTAATGGAAGTCGCTCGAAGGAAGGAAAGGTGAGTAGTGGAGTTCCTCAGGGATCAGTGCTGGGGCCAATCCTGTTCAATATGTTTGTGAGTGACATTGCTGAAGGGATAGAAGGAAAAGTGTGCCTTTTTGCAGATGATACCAAGATTTGTAACAGAGTAGACACCGAAGAGGGAGTGGAAAATATGAAAAAGGATCTGCAAAAGTTAGAGGAATGGTCTAATGCCTGGCAGCTAAAATTCAATGCAAAGAAATGCAGAGTAATGCATTTGGGGATTAATAATAGGAAGGAACCGTATATGCTGGGAGGAGAGAAGCTGATATGCACGGACGGGGAGAGGGACCTTGAGGTTATAGTGTCCGAAGATCTAAAGGCGAAAAAACAGTGTGACAAGGCAGTGGTTGCTGCCAGAATGATGCTGGGCTGTATAAAGAGAGGCGTAGTCAGTAGAAGGAAGAAGGTGTTGACACCCCTGTACAGGTCATTGGTGAGGCCCCACTTGGAGTATTGTGTTCAGTTTTGGAGACCGTATCTGGCGAAAGACGTAAGAAAACTTGAGGCGGTCCAGAGGAGGGCGACGAAAATGATAGGAGGCTTGCGCCATAAGACGTATGAGGAGAGACTGGAAGCCCTGAATATGTATACCCTAGAGGAAAGGAGAGACAGGGGAGATATGATTCAGACGTTCAAATACTTGAAGGGTATTAACGTAGAACAAAATCTTTTCCAGAGAAAGGAAAATGGTAAAACCAGAGGACATAATTTGAGGTTGAGGGTAGTAGATTCAGGGGCAATGTTAGGAAATTCTACTTTACGGAGAGGCAGTGGCGTACCTAGGGTATGTGGCACCCGGGGCCCATCATTTTTTGACACCCCCCCCCCCCCCCATGTAAAAAAATTTTTTTTTTTTTTTTTTGCAATAACCATGAAATGGAATAAATGGTCAGAATAGAAACAGGCAGTGAAAATTTTCTTTTATTGAACCTCATATATGTAACCATTATTCCAAACATAACAAAACATAAATTATGTCTAAATTGTCATGACATTAGAAGTACATATGGAGTAGTTGCAGGCAGTGGCGTACTTAGGGTATGTGGCACCCAGGGCCCATCATTTTTTGACACCCCCCCCATCTATATGAAAAATATGATTTTTAGTACCAATCTACATATCGCACCACAAGAGTGTACCTAGGAAAAGGCTGCATCTTAAACACTGCAGTGAGCACTAGAACACCAACACATACATTGTAAAACTAAACAAGCCAGATCCCGCACAGTCAATTGGTCCTGTAGTCAATGCCAACTGAAAACTATGTCTTTTTCATACACACAGAACAGAGATACACCCTCGCCCAAAATGGAATAATCACAAACTAAAAATAGAAATATGTAGACAAAAGTTAAACTGATCCGCCAAGAAACCAGACCCTGGATACAATGCAACACCACAAAAAACAGTAACACATGTCCTCTAATACAGTGCAAAATATAAAGACAGTAGATGTAAATTTGAAAAAACTGATACATAACAATCACCACTTTATAAATTAACAAATAAAAATAAAATAAATAATGAGATATAAAAAAATACAATTTTATTGGACTAATCCCCGTAAGCTCGGTCCCCATCCCCGCAAACCACCTGATTCCATCCACACAAGCCTTGAATTGTTTATATTAAAGTATAAAAAGAAACAATATTCTGTACAATTGTCAATTTATAAATCAGCGTCTTCTCCCCACTCTCTTCCCCATTTCCCTTCAGCATCCTCAGCCCACTCTCTCTCCACTTTCCTTCAGCGCACGCACATAAAAACAAGCAAGTAATTTTATATCATTTTCATTCTATTCATTCATAGAAATTAAAGTCTAGATAATGCCAGTCACATAACAAAACATGATTTTACAAAAATAATTCCCTGCAGTCAAGCCTGCAAGGATTATTAGATGTCTTTCAGCAGTTCCCCTCCCTCCCTCCCCCTTACCTTTGTGGCCAAGTCAAAATGATCTACTAACAATAAAATTTTAAAAACACAAAGTACGCTGTACGCAGAGAAAATGTTAATTATCATTTATATTCTGCGGGTTTTCAAAGAGGTCAAGGCAGATGACTTTATGCAATGTCACCTCAGTAACAACTATACAAAAATAGACAAATATTCCCCCTCCCTTTTTACTAAACTGCGATAGCGGTTTTTAGCGTAGGGAGCTGCGCTGAATGCCCCACGCTGCTCTCGACGCTCATAGGCTCCCTGCGCTAAAAAACTCTATTGCGGTTTAGTAAAAGGGGGCCATAGTGCAAAATATAGACAGCAGATATAAATTTTCAAAACGGACACATTTTGATCATTAAGTTGAAAATAAAATCATTTTTCCTACTTTTTTGTCTGGTGATTTCATGAGTCTCTGGTCCTTCTTCTGATCCTTCTTCTTTCTCTCTCCCCCTGGCTCCCCTCTTTATTTCTGCCTTTCTTTCTCTCTCCTCCTGGCCCCCCTCTTTCTTTCTGCCTTTCTTTCTCTCCCCCTTGACCCCCCTCTTTATTTCTGCCTTTCTTTCTCTCCTCTTGGTCCCCCTCTTTCTTTCTGCCTTTCTTTCTCTCTCCCCCTGGCCCTCCTCTTTCTTTCTGCCTTTCTTTCTCTCCCCCTTGACCCCCTCTTTATTTCTGCCTTTCTTTCTCTCCCCTTGGTCCCCCTCTTTATTTCTGCCTTTCTTTCTCTCCCCTTGGTCCCCCTCTTTCTTTCTGCCTTTCTTTCTCTCTCCCCCTGGCCCCCCCTCTTTATTTTTTCCTTTCTTTCTCTCTCCCCCTAGCCTGCACAAAGCCATCGTGCCGATTTCTCCACTTCCACGATTCTTTCCCTACCCTCACCCCCAAGCCAGCAGCCGATTTCTCCCTGCTCCTTCCCCGATGTCCTGAACTTCATCGGGCAGCAGCAGCATTCACAATTCACTGATGTTGCCCGCTTCAGGCCTTCCTCTCTGTCGGGTCCTGTCTTCATGAAAACTGGAAGTAGGCAGGACCCGGCAGAGAACAAGGCCTGAAGCCGGCAACAGCAGCGAATTGTAAACGCTGCTGCTGCCCGAAGAAGGTAATGGAGCACCGAGGCAGTCCGCTTCTCCCCCCTCCCAGCCGAACCCCCGCTGACCCTCCTATCTCCCCCCCCCCCGTGAACCTTTCCGACCTTCCCAGCGAGAGCAGCAAACCTCCTTCGCGGCTTTCTCCTCCCTCTGCCGCGTTACTGATGACGTCATCAGTGATGCGGCAGAGGGAGGATAAAGCCGACGCTACTGGAGGGAGGTTTGCTGCTTTCGCTGGGAGGGTCAGAAAGGTTCACTTGGGGGGGGAGAGAGATAGGATGGTCAGCGGGGTTTCGGCTGGGAGAGGGGAGAAGCGGTCTGCCTTGGTGCTCCAAGGCCTGGCGCCATTACCTTTTTCGATAATGGCGCCGATGCTGCTTTCGCTGGGAGGGTAGGAGCGCGATAGGGACCGGGCCAGCTGTGCACCCCCCCCTAAGGCGGCACCCGGGATGGACCTCCCCCTCGCCCCCCTTGGTACGCTACTGCCCTGGGGAAACAGCCTGCAACAAGATCGCGCGATGCCAGAGATCTTTGCCTGCTTCGGCTGTTTCCTCCGCCGCGGTCCCGCCCCTCCTCTGACATCAGAGGAGGGGCAGGACCGTGGCGGAGGAAACAGTCGAAGCAGGCAAAGATCTCTGGCATCGCGATCTTGCTGCAGGCTGTTTCCAGACGCGACACCCGGCGCAGGGGGGGTAACTGGACCGGACCGGGAGCACCCCCTCAGGGCTTGGTACCCGGGGCGGACCGCCCCCCCCCGCCCCCCCCTTGGTACACCACTGCGGAGAGGGTAGTGGATGCCTGGAATGCGCTCCCGAGAGAGGTGGTGGAGAGTAAAACTGTGACTAAGTTCAAAGAAGCGTGGGATGAACACAGAAGTTTTAGAATCAGAAAATAATATTAAATATTGAACTAGGCCAGTTACTGGGCAGACTTGCACAGTCTGGGTCTGTGTATGGCCGTTTGGTGGAGGATGGGCAGGGGAGGGCTTCATTGGCTGGGAGGGTGTAGATGGGCTAGAGTAAGTCTTAACAGAGATTTCGGCAGTTGGAACCCAAGCAAAGTACCGGGTAAAGCTTTGGATTCTTGTCCAGAAATAGCTAAGAAGAAAAAATTAAAAAAAAAAAATAAAATTTTAAATTGAATCAGGTTGGGCAGACTGGATGGACCATTCGGGTCTTTATCTGCCGTCATCTACTATGTTACTATGTCTATTTATTGTATGCCTAGTCGTTCCTCACTTCGAATCTAATTGTGAGTTGTATTTTCTTAAGGAATATTTGATACATGTCTTGTAATTTGCTGTATGCCCAGCTCTTCTTTCATCATAAACCACCTTGGACTGAAGGTTTGTTGGTATATAAGAATAAATTATTATTATTATGTCTGGAAATGGCTGTGAGTGCCTTGTTTGCAACAGTTATATTCATGTAGTTTCTTCAACTTCCTAGCACCCTGATCTCCTCCCGTGAATTCCAGTATCACCTATATGCTGATGACTCCCAGATCTACCTCTGTACACCCGAAATTTCACCTACAGTCCAAGAAAAAGCGTCTGCCTGTTTGGCTGACATTGCTGCCTGGATGTCCTGCTGTCATCTGAAACTAAACATGTCTAAGACTGAGCTGCTCCTCTTTCCTCCTAAACCCTTTGCTCCTCTCCCTCCATTCTCTGTCTCTGTAAATAATACTGTCATGGTTCCAGTCTCCTCTGTTCGCATCTTTGATTCTGACCTTTCATTTTCGATGCACATCCAACAAACTGCTAAGGCCTGTCACTTCTATTGCTACATCACCAAAATTTGCCCCTTCCTCTCTGAGCACAATTCCTGGACCCTTTTGTAACTTCATGCTTAAATTACTGCAATCTACTTCTAACTGGACTTCAGTAGTGCGGCTTCTCCCCCCTTCAATCTGTGCAAAACTCTGTATGACTCATCTACCAACCTAGCTACACTCATGTCACCCCTCTCCTTAAATCACTTCAATGGCTTCCTATCTGCCTTTTCATACAATTTAAGCTCCTATTGCTGACCTACAATTGTGTTCATTTTGCTGCCCCTCTCTCCTTATATACCTCCCAGAAACTCCATTCCTCATATCAGCTGCACCCTTCTCATCCACTGCCAATTCCAGACTTCATTCCTTTCATCTAGCTGCCCCCTATGCCTGGAATAAATTACCTGAGTTTATCTGCCAAGCCCCTTCCCTTCCCTTGTTTAGAAGTAGACTGAAAGCCCACCTTTTTGATATAGCCTTCAATCCATAACCCTACTCCCCACTGCCAACCTACCTAGCCAACAGATTAACCATTCCCTTTACTGTATCCATGACATCCTGCTTGTCTATCTTGTCTATTTAGATTGTAAGCTCCTTCGAGTAGGAACTGTCTTCTTTGTGACTGTACAGCGCTGCATATGTCTGGTAGCGCTATAGAAATAATTAATAATAATAGTAGTAGTAGTAGTAGTGGTATCTTGGCTCAAACCCATACCGCCATTGCTGACTCACAAGCTAATTTATAGCTTTCAAGTAAAGGTTTTCCTTCATCATAGTGATGAAAATTGATCAGTCGAAGAACATCAGTCCACGTGGCAGTCTAGCAGTTGATAGCTGGCAGACTGATTTCCCAAGAAGTCAAGTTTTGGATGCAGATCACATACTAGATGATACCATACAAACTAATTACTCGCAATTGCCTACATACAAAACACACAAGCAAACAGTGCATGCTGGGGCGACCTCTAAATATTGTCTAATGAAGCTGAAATTTTACACATGAGTAAGACATGTCAAGTGGACAAAAATAAGCCTTGTGGAGACAAGATTTGACAAGGTTGATATATTTATTTATTTTTTTTTTTTGCATGCTACTGTGAACCATCCTAGTGGGACATGAATGGGTCTCACATATATGCCTGTAACTTACTCAATACTGTATGTTACACACTAAAGTACTGCATTTAGGTGTGCACATTTATGCCTGCTACTGACATGGCAATGGATGTGCCTAAATGTTAGCAAATAAATGTTGATTTAATTCTATTATTCTATAACAGAATCTGGGTGCCTAGATGCCATTATAGAATTAGCGCTTGGCATGCTGTATCTTGGCACCCAACTTTTGGGGGCCTTCATAGAATCGCTCCCTTTATGACTCACCCCAGAAGAAAGAATTTGATATGAAATCTACAATCTGCTGGCTATCTGAATCCTTACACCTCCCTGTGTTCTTACCTGGAGGCTGTTGATAAAAAGTTTACTCTTCCGGGGATCTGGAATTTTATCATCCCATTTTTTCTTTGCTCTGTAAAAAAGAAGAAACATTATAATGTGCAGGAATCACCCTGATTAATCCGATAAATGAAAACTCTTAAAATTCCTTCAGATCAAACCCATAATACCTTTCCAGAGTTTCAAGTTTATTAACATTTGATATACTGCTTATCAAATATCTAAGCGGTGTACATGAGTACAAAGTTAAAATGAAAAAAATTAAAAGGTAATCACAATAACCAAGAAAGACCACACATACAGAGGGGAAAAGTGGAGAGAAGTACAATAGTCAATAGGAAACAGAGACATCAAAAGGGATGCACAATAGGGAGGGTGTTAAAATTCTGCAAGACAGTAGAGGCATAAAATAGTATTAACAGTCAAATGCATCCTTGAATAAAAATGTTTCTAAGTTTGATTTAAATTTTGTAAGAGACGAATCTTCCCAAAGGTACAAGGACATACTGTTCTATAAAGATGGGGCAGTGACAGAAAAAATTGATTTTCTGGTGGTATCGTATAATACATGTCAAGGAGATGGAATTTCTAATAGATTTTGATTGCTTGAGCGTAGCACCTGAGAGCTTAAGTGAGCAGAGCAGCTTACTACATTCATAACTTCTGGTGTTCAAATTTTAAAGGACAGGCAACAGTTTCTGTGCCTGACTATGGGCTCCTTTTACAAAGGTACACTAGTGTTTTTAGCGCATGCACCGGATTAGCACACGCTATAGCACGAACTAGCCAAAAAACTACTGCCTGCTCAAGAGGAGGCAGTAGCAGCTAGCGCGCGGGGCATTTTAGCATACTCTATTCCGTGCGTTAAGGCCCTAACGCACTTTTGTAAAAGGAGCCCTATGTATTTCAGACTTAATTGTCTTTACACTGGTTCTCTGTACTACCCATATTTTGTTTGGATTTTTAGACTTATTCACTGAAATTAAGCATTGCAATTTGTTGGTGGAGGATGTGGTATAAGCAATTGGTGTAGTTGGATCTAAAAATGATTTGGGCAAGTTCCTGGAGGAAAAGCTCATAAACAGTTGTTAAATTTGAATTGGGAAAAGACACTGGTCATAAGCAGCATGAACTTCAGCTTCTTTTTGGGACCCCTGCCAAGTACTTCTGACCTGGATTGGTCATTGTTGGAAATGAGATAGTACACTTGATGAATCTTTAGCCTGTCGCAATATAGCAGATGGAGTTGGTCCAGAGGAAGACAACTAAAATGGTTGGTAGTCTTTGTCATAAGACATACGGGGACAGACTTATAGATCTCAATATGTATACTTTGGAGGAAAAGCGGGAGAGGGGAGATATGAAAGAGACGTTTAAATACCTATGTAGCATAAATACACGAGGCAAGTCTCTTTCCCTTGAATGTTCTTTCTTATTATCAATTGTAGTTCCAACCCTTCTTCCCTTTTGTTCCAGTTCGTCAATGTCTTTATAAATTGTCATTTCCCCTGGTTTGTCTTTGTTCATATTGTATTTTAATTGGCGCATTGTTTTGGCGTTTTTTGTACACCGCCTAGAAGGCTTAATTAGGCGGTATAAGAAATTTTAAATAAACTTGAAATTTGAAACTTGAGCATAGAATAAGATTAAGAGGTGACAGGATCAGAAGTAAACTAAGGAAATTCCTTTTTATTGAAATGGTGGTAGATGCATGAAATAGTCTCTTAGGGAGAGGAGGAGATAGTGGATGATGCAGATAGGCAGATTGGATGGGCCATTTGGCCTTCATCTGCTGCCACGTTTCTAATGTTAATACCTTTCTTTATAGGTTGCTACTTTTAAGCTTGTTTTGTAACTCCATTCATGCTTATACAAGTAAAATATAAAAGGCTCTATCAATGCAGGTAATAGATAGAGCTATGGGGATAGACTGAATTCATCTAAGTGGATTTTCAGTTGGTTGAATGCATGGGCATGTTCATAATTTCATATTTGTGCATAGTACTTTTAGTCATGTTAAAAAGAAATTTTAGGGTCAATATTCAATGCAATTTAACTGGTCAGAACAGTGGCGTACCTAGCATATGTGACACCAGGGGCCCATCACTTTTTGACACCCCCCCCCCCATCTGTACAAAAAACATGATTTTTAGTAACAAGCCACACGTCACACATGAGTACCTAGGAAAAGGCAGCATCTTACATATGCAGTGAGCAGTACAATATCAATACACCCATTGGAAAACTAAACAAGTCAGACTAGTACAGATCAATCCTGCAGTCAATCCTAACAAAAAACCATGTCTTTTGAACACACAGAACACAGAAAACACCTTCGCCTAGTATGGAATATGTCATCACAAATTAACCCCTCCCCCTTTTACAAAACTGTAGTGTGGATTTTAACCATGGTGGTAACAGCTCTGACGCTCATAGAATTCTGAGCATCAGAGCTGCTACCACCACGGCTGGCACTAAAAAACGCTCCACAGTTATGTTAGAGGGGGGATAAAATAGAAATACATAGACAAAGGTTAAATTGAACCAGTAAGAAGCTGGACTCTGCATACAGTGCACCACAGAAACAGTGACATATGTCTCCTAAAGCAATAAATGGAAAAAATTTTTCTACCTTTGTCTTCTGTGGTTTCTGCTTTCCTCATCTTCTTGTAACTCTCTTCCTTCCATCCACTGTCTGCTGTCTCTCCTTCTATGCCCCTTCCAGAAACTGTATGCCTCCCCCTTCCATCTCTCCTTTCACCCCCATTGGTCTGGCATCTCTCTCCTCTCCTTCCCTCTTCCACACCTCTCCTCTACAATCCCTTTCCCTTTTTTCCCTCATTTTCCTTTTCAATTTATTTTCTGCATCTGTCTAGATTACGTTCTTACTACCCTCTCATCAATGTCCTTTTTTACTGTCTACCTAAAGCTTGCCACCTCTTTCCCTCACCCCTCCAGTGTTTCCCTAACTCAATCCTATTCTCCCCATCATGTGCCCTCCTTTTATTTATCCCCTCCTTCCATCATGTACCCTTTTTCTCCAACCCTTCCATCTAGTACCTTCTCCTCTCTCTGTCCACTTCCATTCAGCATCTGCTCCCCTCTTTCTCTCCTCCCATGTCCTTCCTGCATTTGCTCCCTTATCTCTCCCATCTGCACTTCCATCCAGCATAGGCTCCCCACTATCATCCAATGTCTTTCCTTTCTCTCGCCATCCACCCCTCTTCAATCAGCATCTGCCCCCTTTCTCTCCCTCCAATATCCTTCCCCCTTATGTCTCTCCCCTTTCTCAGCACCACCCTTCCATACCACCTTGCCCCCTTTCTTTCCCTCCACCACTTTTCCATTCCAGCAATCCTGCTCCTTTCTCTCCCTTCATGCAGCAAGGTCCCACGATGATTGTAGCTGCCGGCTGCCAGTCCACCCCACTCCAACGTACTTGCATGCGGGCTCAGCAGCCGCATGCTGGAAGGTCCCACGATGACTCGTCTGCTGACTCTGCTCCAGAAAAAGTAAGTTACTTCGGAGGGGGTGGACCCGGCAGACGCAGAGAGTTGTGGCAAAGTTCCGCAATGACTGCGTCTGCTGGGTCCACGCCCTCCGACTTAACTTACTTCTTCCGGAGCAGAGCCAGCAGACGAGTCAGCGTGGGACCTTCCTGCACCTCAGCATGACTGCTGCCTCTGCTGCAGAGAAAGTAAGTCAGAGGTAACGTGACCATTTATTTTTTTCATCAAAAGGGGACATCTATTAATTGACTGTGTATCCTTTCTTTCTCCACTCAGGCCCAACAATTGTCCCTTTCTATTCCCTCCCTCCTTCCTTCCCATGTTCTTAGTGCCCCCAGTGCCTCCGTCCTGTGTCCTTAGTGCCCCCAGTGCCTCCTTCCTGTATCCATAGTGCCCCCAGTGCCTCCATCCTGTGTCCATAGTGCTCCCAGTGCCTCTTTCCTGTGTCCATAGTGCCCCCATTGCCTCCATCCTGTGTCCTTAGTGCCCCCAGTGCCTCCTTCTCATGTCATTAGTGCCTCCGTCCTGTGTCCATAGTTCCCCCAGTGCCTCTGTCTTGTATCCATAGTGCCCCCAGTGCCCCATCCTGTGTCCTTAGTGCCCCCAGTGCCTCCGTCCTGTGTCCATAGTGCCCCCAATGCCTCCGTCTTGTGTCCATAGTGCCCCCAGTGCTTCCGTCCTGTGTCCATAGTGCCCCCAGTGCCTCCTTCCTGTATCCATAGTGCCCCCAGTGCCCCATCCTGTGTCCTTAGTGCCCCCAGTGCCTCCGTCCTGTGTCCATAGTGCTCCCAATGCCTCCGTCTTGTGTCCATAGTGCCCCCAGTGCCTCCGTCCTGTGTCCTTAGTGCCCCCAGTGCCTCCTTCCTGTATCCATAGTTCCCCCAGTGCCTCCATCCTGTGTCCATAGTGCCCCCAGTGCCTCTTTCCTGTGTCCATAGTGCCCCCATTGCCTCCATCCTGTGTCCTTAGTGCCCCCAGTGCCTCCTTCTCATGTCATTAGTGCCTCCGTCCTGTGTCCATAGTTCCCCCAGTGCCTCCGTCTTGTGTCCATAGTGCCCCCAGTGCCTCTGTCTTGTATCCATAGTGCCCCCAGTGCCCCATCCTGTGTCCTTAGTACCCCCAGTGCCTCCGTCCTGTGTCCATAGTGCCCCCAATGCCTCCGTCTTGTGTCCATAGTGCCCCCAGTGCCTCCGTCCTGTGTCCATAGTGCCCACAGTGCCTCCTTCCCGTGTCCTTAGTGCCCCCAGTGCCTCCATCTTATGTCCCCCCCACTACCTTCATGATTTTGGCCACCCCCAAAGCCAGCCTGCCTGTCTACCTATCTCCCTCCCTGCTGTGCTAAAGCCAGCCAGCCAGCTTGCCTGCCTACATCCTGCCCTCCCTGCCATGGAAAAAAAATTGCCTCTCCCCTTCCTTTCCCCCGGTCCGCACCGCTGCAATCTTACCTACCCCCCCAGCCCCCCGCCGACAAGAAGTCTTTCCGACGTCAATTCTGACATCGGAGAGGACGTTCCGGGCCAGCCAATCACTGCCTGGCTGGCCTGGAACGTCCTCTCCGGCGTCAGAATTGACATCGGAAAGACTTCTTGTCAGCGGGGGGAGGTAGGATTGTAGCAGCGCGGCTGGGGGAAAGGAAGGGCAGGAGGACCCGGACCTGGCCGGCTGTGCACCCCCCAAAGCCGTGCACCCGGGGTAGACCGCCCCCCCCCACTCCCCTTGGTACGCCACTGGATCAGAAACAACTCCTGCCCAGTTAAATTGCCCGTTTGGGGTTAACTGGTCATTTTCTAAGTTTCCAAGTTTATTTAAAATTTTCTATCTCGCCCTAGGGAAAACCTTCAAGGCGGCTTACAATCTAAAACATATTTAAAATACACAATATATAAACAATAATCAACACATAATACAAAACATAAATTTATTTAATTTGTTTTCTATCCCATTGTCTCCCCAGGAGTTCAGAATGAGTTACAGGTTTAACATACACAAGTTTACGACACAAGTTTCTATCCTAACTTGATACATACTAGGGTCTAATATTAATATGCACAATATACAGTTTACTGGTTACAGTTTGCTATAGTTATTCTTATGGTACAAGGTTTTCAGTACAAGTTATATCATAATTTGACACACATAAATTTACAGTATATGATACATAAGAACATAAGAATTGCCATCTCCGGATCAGACCCTAGGTCCATCAAGTCCGGCGATCCGCACATGCGGAGGCCCTGCCAGTTGTACTCTGGCATAGTTTTAGTCCCCGTTATCACTCTATGCTTCTCATAAGGAAATGTGCATCTAGTTTACCCTTACCCGTATCACTCTATGCCACTCATAAGGAGATGTACATCTAGCTTACCCTTAAATCCAGTGGATTCCGCAATTACCTCTTAAATTACCCTTAAATCCAGTGGATTCCGCAATTACCTCTTCTGGAAGAGCATTCCAGGTGTCCACCACTCGCTGCGTGAAACGGAACCTCCTGACATTTGTCCTGGACCTGTCCCCCCTCAGCTTCAGTCCGTGCCCTCTTGTCCATGTCACATTGGAAAATGTAAATAACTGTTTTTCCTGCTCTATTTTGTCGATTCCTTTCAGTATTTTGAAAGTCTCGATCAGATCCCCTTGCAGTCTTCTCTTCTCAAGGAAGAACAACTCCAGTTGCTTAAGTTGTTCCTCGTAATCCAGGTTCTTCATACCTTTCACTAGCTTTGTTGCTCGTCTCTGCACCCTCTCCAGCAGTTTTATATCCTTCTTTAGGTATGGAGACCAATGTTGGACGCAGTATTCCAAGTGTGGTCTGACCATTGCTCTATAAAGTGGCATTATTACTTTCTCCGATCTACTCGTAATTCCCATCTTTATCATGCCTAGCATTCTATTTGCGTTCTTCGCCGCCGCCACGCATTGCGCCGACGGTTTCAGGGTCCTATCAATTAGTGCACCCAGGTCCTTTTCCTGTTCGGTTTTTCCCAGAGTTGCACCTGACATACTATACTTGTGTTCCTTATTCTTTCTGTCTAAGTGCATCACTTTGCATTTTTCCACATTAAACTTCATCTGCCATTTATCTGCCCATTTCTCCAATCGACTCAAGTCGCTCTGGAATTCCTCACTGTCCTTCTGCGATTTGATTGCCTGGCATAGCTTTGTGTCATCTGAAAACTTGATGATCTCACTGGATGTTCCATCCTCTAGGTCATTGATGAAAATATTATATAAGATGGGCCCAAGTACTGAGCCCTGGGGTACACCGCTAGTCACCTTCTCCCAGTCTGAGAACTTCCCATTTATGCCCACTCTCTGCCTTCTGTTTTCCAGCCATTTGCCTATCCATCTTAGTATATCTCCTTCTATTACATGGCCTTGCAGTTTCCTGAGAAGTCTTACATGTGGAACCTTGTCGAACGCTTTCTGAAAATCCAAGTATATAATATCCACCAGTTCTCCATTATCAATTTGGCTGTTCACTGTCTCAAAAAACTGAATTAGGTTCGTCAAACATGACTTCCCTTTCCTGAATCCATGTTGGCTGGCTCTCATCAGGTCGTGTGTGCCTAGGTGCCAGATTATGCTATCCTTGATCAGCGCCTCAACTATCTTCCCAGGGACTGACGTGAGATTCACAGGTCTATAGTTGCCTGGCACTCCTCTCGATCCTTTTTTAAATATCAACGTGACGTTCGCTATCTTCCAGTCGTCTGGTATCTGTCATGTTTTGATTGACAGGTTGGCAAGTTTTTGCAATAGTTCTCCAATTTCCACTTTCAGCTCTTTCAAGACTCTCGGATGAATTCCGTCTGGTTTAGGAGATTTGTCACTTTTGAGTTTGTCGATCTGGCAGTAAATCTGGTCCAAGTCCACTTCTACTGTGGTGAGGCTGTCCTCTGTTACTCCTTTGAACACTTTCACTGCTTCTGGAATTGTTGCGATGTCCTCCTTCGTAAAGACAGACGCAAAGAAGGAATTTAGTCTGTCTGCAATTTGTTTGTCTTCCTTGATGTACCCTTTCCTTCCCTGGTCGTCCAGCGGTCCCACCGCCTCTTTTGCGGGTTTCCTCCCTTTTACGTACCTAAAGAAGAGCTTGAATTTTTTGGCCTCATGCGCTATTTTCTCCTCATAGTCCTTTTTGGCATCCCTCACCGCCCTGTGACATTTCTTCTGATCATCTTTGTGTTTGTTCCAAGCATCAGTTGTTTTCATGCGTTTCTATGTTTTAAAGGAGTCCTTTTCTTTTATGGTTTCCTTCATCTCTTTAGTGAGCCACGCCGGCTCTCTTTCACCTTTAGTTTTCTTTGCTTTGGACATCCGCGGAATGTAGAGGCTTTGTGCTTCCGTGATAGTATTTTTCAGTAGGGACCATGCCTGTTCTACCGTTTTGACTTTGCCCATCTTTTTCTTGATCCGTTGTTTCACCATGGCTCTCATGCTATCGTATCTTCCCCCTTTAAAGTTTAAATTCATGGTTGAGGATTTGGTACCTTTCCCCTTCCCGACATCGAGTTTGTAGTTGATCATGTTGTGATCGCTCGTCCCCAGCAGGACCGTGACTTTTATTTCCTTTACCGGTCCTATAATGCCATTTAGGACCAAGTCCAAGGTGACGTTTCCTCTTGTCGACTCTCCCATCAATTGTTCCAGGAAGCAGTCCCCTAGCACTTCCAGGAACTTTGCCTCCTTGCCACAGTTAGAGGTTCCCAGGTCCCAGTCTATCCCCAGGAAATTGAAATCCCCCAAGATTACGACATTACCTGTCTTCCATTCGTGTTTAATTTCCTTTATCATTTCCCAGTCTGTCTCCTCCTTCTGTCCTGGCGGTCAGTAGTAAAGGCCAATCTTTGTGTCCTTATGTGACACATACTTGTTCTGGAACCAATATATATTTCTTTGTAGTCTATTGGTCAAAAGTAGGGGTTTAGGTGAAGAGGTATGTTTTTATTGCTTTTATAAAGTTGAGGAGTCCTTCAAAGGATCTGATCTGTGGCGCAGTCGATCTCAGTGGCTCAGTATGAAGTGGGAGTAGGACTGTCGCTTTGCAGTTTGCAGTTGAAGGGCACAACCAGGGAGCATTTTGAGGCGTATTTCATCCTGGGAATGGAGGGACCAGTTCAGCATATATGGAGGAAGCTCAGTCGTCATGTAGGCTGGTGCCATGTCGTGCAAGGATTTGAACGCTAGCATCAGGCCCTTGAAGATCCAACGTTTGGCTATGGGCAGCCAGTGAGCCGATGTTAAAGCCTGGGAGACAGGGCATGGAGGTTTTACAGAAGCCTGATTGCCGTATTTTGTACATGCTGGAGACATCATACATTCATCACCGTGAGACCGTTGAATAGCGCATAACAGTAATCCAGTAATCAAGTTTCAAGTTTAATTAATTTTAATATACTGACCATCGACGTGCACCTGGCCAGTTTACAATGCTAAAAATGAAAGGTTAAAATACATTTTTGTAGGGGGGGGAAATTTGAACATTAAATAGACAAATTACAAATACGAACATGAGCTTGAGGGGAAAGGGGGAGGGGAAAGTTAATAATTACATCATTAAAAACAAATTAATTAAAGGGAAGGGGGGGAAAGGATAAAACACCAGGAATGGGGATCGCTTCTTAAAAGTGGTTTGTGTTTATTTTGCTAGCTGTTGGAAAGGAAATGTTTAGATGCTATGGTATGCGTCTTGGAATAAGAACGTTTTTAGTTTAGTCTTTTTTGTCGAGTGAATTTTCGAGGCGGAGTTGAGGTGGCATGGCGTTCCATAAAGTTGGAGCTACAATGGAAAAATTAGTTTTTCTAGTGTAGTAGAATTCTTTAATGGAAGGTATGGTCAGTAAATTCTGATCAGCCGATCTAAGGGTCCGGGGAGGGTAAAAGGGGATGATGAGTTTATCAAGAAAAGAAGGGAGACGCAAAAGTTTGATTTTAAAGACCAGTATTAAAGTTTTATAGGTGATGCGGTGGGTAGCCAGTGAGCTTCTCACAGAAGAGGAGTGACATGATTATATTTCCCAACCTTATAGATAAGTTTGATTGCCGTATTTTGAATACCGTATTTGAATGCCGTATTTTGAATTGCCGTATTTTGAATTTTGCAGATGACATAATTCTTTTTGAATAATTCCATTGTATAAAGAGTTGCAGTAATCTAAATGAGAAATGACCAGTGAGTGAATGAGGATTGTGATAGCATCAGTTTCAAGAATTGAGGTTAAAGAATGAATGAGCCAAAGTTTGTGGAAATAGATTTTTATGACGGAGCTTATCTGGTCATGGAAAGTTATATCTTTGTCTAGAATAACTCCGAGCAATTTTATTTTTGATTCCATTTTTACCGGGCAAGATTTAATATAGATTTGTCCATTTATCATTTCATTGTTCCTGATTAGGGAGAGTATACCACAGGATATATTGATGTTGAGGGAAAGTTTATTTATGCAGAGCCAGTCACTGATTTTGTCAAGTTTGGTGTTTATTTCTTGTATTTTGCAAATATTTGAAGGATCAACAGGGTGAAGAAGTTGGATGTTGTCTGCGTATGCAAAGATAGTAAAGCCAATGGACTGAGCTGACGTCATCAGGGACGCGGCAGAGGAAATTAGGCCAGTAGAAGAGCCGAAGCAGCGTGTTTAGTGTGCCTGGGACGTTGCTGGAGCTGCCAGGTTTGTCGGCCATGTAGCGGTGGGAAGGTCGGCTGGGGGTATCTGGTATGGCGGGTAGGATCAGCGGGGGGGGGGAGGGGAGTTGCGGCGTGTTAGTGGTGTGGAGGGTAGGGTTGGCAGCAGGAGAGGGTGGAGGAGGGGGAGTCGCGGTGTGTTACCTGGCCGGTCCTTCGACGCTTCTTGGCGGCCGACAGGCTCCGCATGCGCACTCCTACCTGCAGGTCCCTACAGCGCACGGAAAACGGGCGCATGCAGGTGGGAGTGCGCATGCGCGCTTAGGGTTTTATTATATTAGATTGTTGTATATCAAGTCTTTGAAGTGTTAGTGACACACATTTGTTGTAATGATGTAATATATGGACTTTTGCGAGTTATCACATAGAACAGATGGTTATTATTGCAAGTACTGTAACGTTAGTTTAGTTTATTTCTTTGAGCACACAATGTCAAGAGAGGATTTTTCAGGATCAATGATTGAAATCTAGAACTGATAAGCCTCAGATCAGTTCTTTAATACAAAATTCTGAACAGGTTTCTGAGATCCTTTTTCCTCTCTTTTAAAACAGACACTTATTGAGCATTTATAAGTGTTTTGATATATTTTGAGTAGTTCGTGCTGTGGGTTCAAGCCCAATGCTGCTCTTTGCAAGTCACCCAAGCCCCAGGTATGCTAGGTAGATTGAGAGCCCACTAGGACAGATAGGAGAAAAATGCTTGAGTACCTGAATGTAAAACCACTTAGACAACCTCCATTGATAGGCATGTCTGCAGGAAATTTAGGGTCTTTCCACCCATCACATGGTCTAAAATTTATGCATAAAAGGCTATTCAGGAAAGAAGGAGGGGGGCTGCTCTATCGGACCTGTTTCTAATTTGGACCTCTTCTTCTGCATGATCCTGAGCTGTTTTATAAAGAGAGAATTGGGTGATGTATGGTTTCCTTTGATTTGATATAAGAATTTAGTTGCATTTATAGAAAGGAACTAGTTTATTCATAGATTGGGTAAACATAGGATGAGAGGTAGTTGTTTTAGAAGAGTTTTACTGTAATCACAAGTTGTGACTTACATGAGAAACCTCCAGTTGTATACAGACTCATTGTGTGTACACTTCCCCATCCCAATTCGTGGTTTTAGGGCTCGCAATTTCAATTATTCACGATTTCCTAAAACCGGAATCACCCCCACCTCCCGGATCTCCTTGGATCTTATCTGGTAGTCTAGTGGTCTTTCGAGGCAGGAGCGATCTTCCTATGTTCCTACCCTGTGCAGATCACTCATCCAAAATGGCTGCCATGAATTACCATCAAAATGGCTGCTGTGAGGTCCTGTTGTAGTCTTGAGAGACTACGGAAACTCACGGCAGCCATTTTGGATGAGTGACCTGCACGGGGCAGGAGTGTAGGAAGATTGTTCCTGCCCCAAAAGACCACTAGATCACCAGGTAAGGTCCGGGATGCTGGGGGGAAGGCAGGAGGGAGGCGGGGTGGGTCAGAGTCGGCCCAAAAGTTATTTACAAATTTTCAGTATTCGATGGCTGGCTCTGCCCCTCCCCCCTCCCCCCCGAATATTGAGGGAGGAGTGCAATTCTCTTTTTCTTGTAATTATTAAATTAATTCCTTTAATAAACCAAGCTGATCATTTAAGCTCATTTCTGGTTTCTGCTGTCATGTTTGGGTAAGTTTCTGATATTAACTCTGCATTAACTTGAACTTTGGGAAAACAAAACAAAAGAGATAAAGAACACGCACACACATAGAAGTACAAAGACATAAATAGTTTTATCCCAACAGTTTTATATGAAAAATTAAGGGAGTGATTCTCCTTAATCCCATATCGTTTATGACCACCTCCAAAATGAAACCACATTAAAATTTTGGCCTTGTTATGTAATTGGCGGCATTACACATGGTAGGTTTGTAAAATGGGACAGTGACATATGGAAGTACTGGTGCTTATACATGGAAGCTGCTGAATTACCACTTCCATGTGTAAGGGCCTACACCTCCGCTTGAAAGCGGCCTGCTCTGTGCCTTTCATTTTTTCCATGTGTATCTATATAAAATGGCTATTCTTGCTGCATGTATTGACAAAAAATGCACACTCCTGCAGGAATTTTAGAAAAGGCTCAGTGATAGACAAAACTTTTCTAAAATAACATTGGAACTGAACATGTCATGTAAAATGGGGCTCCACATTATCCAACGAATTCTATAAATGATGCTTTGAGCTCCCCGCACCCAATTTGTATACACAACATAATTGAATAATGAGCCAATTAGCACCGGCTTCTTAACAAGAATTTATTAGTGTTAATTGGTTTTAATTTAAATTTATGCATGTGAATTTAGGCATAGAATCTGTGCCTGAAATTTACAAGCGGTGCCAAAGAGGGAATGTGAAAATGTAAGGGTCATGGGCCGATGGGGGGTGTTCCTCAAAGTTGCGTGCATAATTATAAAATAAAGGGCATCTACGCCTAGCTTTAAGCACAAGGCTTTGCACCATGTTTCCAATGTTGCAAATGAATATACCTAAAGTTAGGTGAGGGTCTTAGGTGTAAGCACTATTTTATATAGACTTTGCCTAATTTTAAGTGTTCTATAGCATACCACTGCATTTTTTTCTCACCAATTTTTTTAGGCCTCATATATACACTTCAGTTCTATATTGGGGGATAGTGTGGCGCAGTAGTTAAAGCCTTAGCACCCTGCAGTTGCGGGTTCAAATCCACGCTGCTCCTTGCAACCCTGGGCAAGTCACCTAATCCCCCTATTGCCCCAGGTATATTAGATAGGTTGTGAGCCCATCAGGATAGACAGCAAAAAATGCTTGTATAAACTATTCTGAGCTCCCCTGGGAGAACAGTAGAGAAAATTGAATACTGGTAAAAAAATATTATTATTCAGTCATAATTCAATCGTCACCTGACCTTGAGTATGCATCCCAGGCATCCATGACCCCTTCTCTCATGATCACCCTGCTCTTCTGCCACATTTACACATGCTCCCACCTTTTTAAACATCTGTATCCGTATGCTAAACAGCAAATAGAGAACACCATCACGCAAATTAGAATCAATGACAGCTGCCAATACCAATTCTGAGCTGCAGTCCCTGAAAGGATATAGAGAAATAACTTTAAATTCACATCTTGAACAATATTATGTTTGGGGAAGGATAGGCAATAGAGAATGACACGGTGGCGGTTTACCCGCGGCCACCGCATTTTAGCCGCGGGTCACCCGCCGAAAACGGGGAAGAAAACTAGCAGTCGCTGCGGCGACGGGGACAAGGCCATTCACCGCCCGCAGGGCGGTGAATGGTCTTATCCCCCGCAGTGAGGCATGAAGGATCGCGCGGTCCCCGCAGCTCACACCCGCCCGCCCAATCGATTCCAGTGTCCAGCCAGCTCTCTCCCCTCTCCTCAACCCAGTCCGCAGATCCTCCTCCTCGGCGACCCGCACGCTACCAGAGAGCCGCGCACACCCGCCGCTGCTCAGCCTCGATCTTCTGCTCTGACGCAACCGGAAACAGGAAGTTGCAGCAGAGCAGAAGATCGAACACTGAGCAGCCGCGCGTGTGCGGCACCCTGGGAAAGCGCGCAGGTTGCCGAAAAAGAAAACCCACAAACCAAGGTGAGGAGAAGGGAGAGAGCCGGCCAAACACCAGGATCGACCGGGCAGGCAGGTAGTGGCCGCGGGGACCGTGCGATCGCTAGTGTTCCCGGCTCAAATTGGAAGGAGGGAGTGAAAGGAAAAAGGCTTATATGGATGCAGCGGGGACGGTTACGGGGCGGTGAAAGGGATGGCAGTGGCGGTGACGGGGCGGTGAAAGGGATGGCGGTGACGGTGACGGGGCGGTGAAGGGATCGGCGGTGACGGGGCGGTGCAGATGATGGTGGGGCGGTGACGGGGCGGTGACGGGGACAGATTTTTTCCCCGTGTCATTCTCTAATAGGCAACTAGATATATTTCCCTTGGAAGTGCTCATTGACCAGGTTAAAATTTAAATACTCGACCAATATAGATATTTAGGAATAATTCTTGATTCAGCATTGTCATTTAAGCTTCAGGTCAAGGCAATGGTTTCTAAAGTCTTTTTTCATATGAGTAGCTTGAGGAGATTAAAGGATTACCTATCTTCAGATAACTTTTGTTCTGTTGTAATAGCAATTATTGTTCCACTTCTTGATTATTGTAATTCTATATATCTTAGGTTGCCAAAAATCACTTTACAGGAACTACAATTAACTCAAAACGCTGCTGCAAGATGTGAAAAAAAAAGAACACATTACACTTTTTCTTAGAGAATTACTTTGGCTGCCAATTTGTGCAAGAATAGATTTCAAAGTGTTATGCCTTATTTATAAGATACTCATTGTCCAGCATTATCATCCTTCGCAGCCTTTGAGTTCAGAAGATAGATTATTGTTGGAGATTAAATCTTTTAAATGTGTTACACTTCTTATTAACAGACACACTATGTTTTCAATTCAAGGTGAATGTCTCTGGAATGATTTACTTTTAGAGGTCAGAACTTTGCCTGGAATTTTAGTATCAAAAAATTTTGAAGACAATTCTTTTTGATGTTGTCTGTAATTGAGATATAACTTTGTATATCTTTTTTTTTTTTTTTTTGCCAACTATAGTCAATGGTCTATGTATGTATGTATATATTTTAACTGTGTTTGTTCTTTTTAACCCCGCACAGAATAATAGGATGTTGCGGGCTATAATTTTTAGAATAAATATACTATGGTAATAATGTTATGCCCAGTGTACCTGTCCTGTGGCAGTTCTGTTCAATAGAAATTATGCCTTATAGTCTGTGTACAGGGGCAACAAAATTTACCAGATCAAATGGCATAGTAAGGAGGGGTGGGGGGCAGACCACCCAGAGCACCATCTTGGTGGGGGTGCCGGCACCTCTCTGCTGCCCCATACCATGCTCGCGCCCTCCCTTCCCCCCACAACCATATCTCTATAAATCATCACAGCTAGAGCAACTTCTCAGGCCTGCCTTACATCTATAATCACTTCTGAGTTGCAGAGCCAGGAAGTGACATCAGAGGGAAAGCCAATGCCAGTGTGAACAGCAGGCTGGAGAAGCTGCTCATGCTGGCGAAGATTTAATGAGTGCCGTGGCGGGAGCGGACTGCTGGGCATGATGGACCACTGGTCTGACCCAGCAGCAACAATTCTTATGTTCTTATGAGGTACCTGGGAAGGGAGGGCGCGAGTGTGGTGTAGGGAAAGAACTGGGGTGCAGAAGGAGCAGGGGCAAAGAGGAAGGTGGGGGAGGGGGGGGGAGGGGGCACCACCACCCTGGGGACTTCTTACCCTCGCTATGCCATTGATAATATCCCAGGCCAAAAAGATTTTACTTTACACAAATTTTCACCAGGAAATGAAAACATGTCAACAAATATTATACATCAAGAAATTCCTTTATACTGGTGTCTCATTGGATATCATGATATAGAATTTGGAGATGCACAAGTTCTATGTTACAATAATAATAATAAACTTTATTCTTGTATACCGCCCACCCATGAGTTCCAGGCAGTTCACAATCAGTGAAGCATACATGTAAACAGGGTTGAAGCAATGAATCATGTTACAAACTTATCAAACCAATAAGTTTTCAACAACTTTCTGAAGGCGTAATATGATTACGTTTGTGGAATCAAGGAGCTTAAGCAGGAATTCATTTACCTAACTGGGAAGCAAAAGTCTTATCTAAAAATCTCTTGTACCGACAAGCTTTTACAGATGGATACATGAACATGCAGTCATTTTGAGTATTTTTATTCGACTTATATAATTTAAATTGGGAGGATAGGTATCGTGGAGCCAGACCAAAAAGGGCTTTAAAACAGATGCAGCCAAATTTGAACAGAATTTGCGCTTTGAAAGGCAACCAATGGAGTCGCTGATAGAAAGGACTCACATGGTCGTATTTTTTTAACCCGAAGATCAAGCACACTCGAATACAATTTAAGATTTTCTTATAAGATGCCAAGTAGATGATGTTGCAATAGTCAAGAGCAGATAGAATTAGAGACTGAACTATTAATCAGAAAAAAACAAAGTCAAAATATTTTTTAATAATTTGAAGTTTCCAGAGAATCATAAAACATTTTTTATCATTAGATCAGTATGATCTTCTAACGATAAGTAACGATCTAATGTCACCCCCAAGATCTTAAATGAGGTGACTATATCAAAATTCTGATTGTTAATTTGAAGTTTTTTATCTGTAATGTTATCTTAATAAGTATGTCGCAAAGATCATAAGAGCAAACATTTCAGCCAAGAAGAGATACCTTGGGATTAGTATTCAACCTGTGATGTTTGGCATTTTATAGAGTGATTATTGCAGTTAAAATAACACCAGATATTCTGTGCAGGTATATGGATACCAGCCAGCTCTGAATGTCCAGTTTCAGTGCTGATTAGTAAACCTATCCAGTTAGCGGTAATATTCAGATCACTAACTGGCACTGGATAAAATTAGTACAGCCTTTATGCTGTTCTAACTTTATCTGGATACCTATCTGAAAGTGATAGGAGGAAGTGTCAAAACGGCATTGTAGGGCTCAAGAGAGAACAGGACAAGTATGCAGAAACTGATAAGGATAAGGCTGAATTGCTTAACAATTATTTCTGTTCTGTGTTCACAGATGAAAGGCCAGAGGATGGACTGCAGGAAACAAACGAAAATGGGAATGGATGTGTCGCAGACCAGGATAGATTCTTAGAAGAATCTGTTTGTGAGGAGCTAGCTAAAGAAAAAATAGACAAAGTGATGGGGCCTGATGAGACTCATCTGGGGGAAATCAAGGAACAGAGAGGTTCTGATGGCTCCATTGTCTGGCGTGGCGTGGCGTAGAGTCTGGCGTGGTCCCAGAGGACTGTATTTTTTTTTTTTTCAAGGGTCCCACGACAACAAGAGGGCATCCGTTGAAAATCAGGGGTGGGAAACTACGAGGTGACACCAGGAAATTCTTTTTCACTGAAAGAGTGGTTGATCGCTGGAATAGTCTTCCACTACAGGTGATTGAGGCCAGCAGCGTGCCTGATTTTAAGGCCAAATGGGATCGGCACATGGGATCTCTTCACAGGGCAAAGGTAGGGGAGGGACATTAAGGTGGGCAGACTAGATGGGCCGTGGGCCCTTATCTGCCGTCTATTTCTATGTTTCTATGTTTCTAAGGATGAATGTAGTCCCTCTGCACAAGAGCAGAAGGAAGAGGTTGGGAATTACAGGCCTGTTAGTCTGACATTAGTAGAGAGTAAACTAATGGAAACACTTCTTCCCTGGAGGATTGTGAGATTTCTAAGAACATAAGAATTGCCATTGCTGGGTTAGCCCAGTGGTCCATCGTGCCCAGCAGTCTGCTCCCGCGGCAGCCCTTAGGTCAAAGACCAGTGCCTTAATTGAGTCTAGCCTTACCTACGTACATTCTGGTTCAGCAGGAACTTGTCTAACTTTGTCTAGAATAAAATGGACTACAGGTCTCGAGGCAGCATGGTTTTACAAGAGGCACATCTTATCAGACAAATGTGATTGATTTATTTGACTGGGTAACCAAACAGTTAGATATGAAAAGGGCACTAGATATGGTATTATTGGATTTTAGCAAAGCCTTTGACACATTTCAGGAGAGTCGGCTTTAAACAAACTGAGAGCTCTCGGTATGGGACCTAAAGTAACAGACTGGATTAAAAACTGGTTAAGTGGAATGAGATAAAGGGCAGTGATAAATGGAGTTTGCTCCATGGAAAAGGATGTTGTTAGTGGAGTGCCAGAGGGATCTGTTCTTGGAATGGCTCTTTTTAACATCTTTGTGAGTGATATTCCAGAAGGATTATCTGGTAAAGTCTGTTTTATGTGGATGATACAAACTCTGTAGTAGGGTAGACACCCCGGAGGTTATGGATAATATGAAATGGGATCCAGTGAAGCTTGAAGAATGGTCCAGTAATTGACAACTAAGATTTAATGCTAAAAAAATGCAGGGTCATGCACTTGGGCTGCAAAAATCCAATAGAATAGTATATTATAGGGGGTAAAGTATTTCTGTATACAAAAGAAGAGTGAGAGCTGAGAGTGATTGTGTCTGATAATCTGAAGTTGGCATAACAGGTAGAAGAAATGATGGTCAAAGCCAAAAAGCTGCTTGGGTGCATAGAGAGAGGAATGGCCAGTAGGAAAAAGGAGGTGATATTGTCATTGTATAAGTCTCTGGTGAGGCCTTATTTAGAATACTATGTACAATTCTGGAGACTACACCTTCAAAAAGATTTGAATAGGATGGAGGGCTACTACAAAAATGGCTTGTGGTCTTTGTCATAAAGCGTATAGGGACAGATTCAGAAACCTCAATATGTATTCTCTGGAAGACTAGCAGGAGAGAGGGATATGATAGAGATATTTAACTATATCCATGGCATTAATGTGCAGGAGGTGAGTATTTTTCAAATGAAGGAAAACTTCAGCATGAGAGGGTATAGGATGAAGTTAAGAGGTGATAGGCTTAGGAGTAATCTAAGAAAATACTTTTTTACAGAAAGGGTGGTAGATCTTAGAAATAGCCTCCATATAGAGTTGGTGGAGACATAAACTGTGTCTGGATTCAAGAAAATATAGGACAGGCACATGGGATGTCTTAGGGAGAGAAGATAGTGGATGCTGCAGATGGGCAGACTAGATGGGCCAGGGGCCTTTATCTGCTGTCATGTTTCTATGTTTCTAACTGGTCATTTCTAATCCAGACAGAAGCAGGTTGTTCCTGGGGCACATTTGAGGATGAGCTGTGAATTATTCAGGTGCTGACAATATTCTGTGATGGTGCTTGCATAGCTAAGTGGGCAGATAGGACTACATAAGAAGCAATTCTAACTTTGTCTACTTAGCTATGTGGGTACCAGCGCTAAGTATGAGCCAGCACCTGCATAACTTCCAGGTTTTGGCTTGTCACTCTCTATATGCCTGTCTCTCTCCTGGAACCCCCAATATGACCTGATCTCCCCTCCCCCCAACATGATTGGTCCCTCCTGCTATTCCCTCACCTCAACAATAGATGGCCCTTTGCAAGACATCCCACCCAACCCAAGTTCCAGTAGACTCCCATAGACTACCTTAACTTTGTTGGTGGTGCAGTGACTAAGTACGGCATGAGCAAACCTCACCTTCTTCTATTCCTGGTGTCTTCTGCATATGTAGCAGTATGAAAATAATATGCACTATATTTATGTGTGCATGTATTTCCCAGGGCTAATTATGAGCTATTCAGTTCATTATCAGTACTGCGGGTTATTTGCAACCTTAGCTGTTTGCCAGTGGCATACCTAGCCTATGTGACACCCAGGGCCCATCATTTTTTGACACCCCCCCCCACCATCTGTACGAGAAACATGATTTTTAGTAACAAGCCACATGTCACACATGAGTACCTAGGAAAAGGCAGCATCTTACATACTGCGTGAGCAGTACAACATCAATACACCCATTGTAAAACTAAACAAGCCAGACTAGTAAAGATCAGTCTTGCACAGTCAATCCTAACAGAAAACAGTGTCTTTCGAACACATAGAACACAGAAAACACCTTCGCCTAGTATGGAATATGTCATCACAAACTAACCCCTCCCCCTTTTACAAAACTGTAGTGTGGTTTTTAGCCATGGTGGTAACAGCTCAGACTCATAGAATTCTGGGCATCAAAGTTCTTACCACCACGGCCGGCGCTAAAAAACGCTCTTCAAGGACAATAGTGTTCTTTGTGCCACCTGGAAAACATTAAAATTTATTAACAATTTAACATCTATACCAGTACAACAATCCACGTGTCAATCCTTATGGTTGAACTCCAAGATTCAAGTAGGCGAGTCTAAGATCCTCTGGAAGCACTGGCTGCAGGCAGGTATACATACTTTAGATGTGTTATCAAATGGGAAAATGCTTGATTTGTCACAACTGCAACAATCATTTGGCATTGCAAAGTCTCAAGCATATAAGTGGTTGCAGTTGAAGCAGGCCATTCAGAAGGGGTTCCCTGATTGGCAGAATTTAAATAATCAGTATAGCTTGCCAGGCCTATGCTTCCAGGCAGATTTGCAAGGTTTATCAAGCCGCCAAGTGGTATAAATTAATATCAGAATACTTGAATAAAAAACCAAAAACAAGCCTAAGGGACATTTGGAGCATTGAGAGAAAGCAATCTATTTCTGTTATTCATTTTGCCACGGATTTAGACTTGGAGGATAAGATCTATGAGACAAACTTGATTTTTTCTGTTCTATAGGATTTTTTGGACCCCTGTTTGTTTGCAAAAATTAGATAGTTCAAAATCTAATAGATGCTGGCACTGTCATCTGGAAATAGGGACACTGGATCATCTGTTGTTCTATGTCCCTTGATACTCAATTTTTGGAAGTCTATATGGGGTAAAATCAATATGACATTGGAAGCTTCAATTCCACTGTCATATGACATAGTATTATTCGAAACTCTGTTAAAACATAAGAGTCCAATTAATGCAAATAAGAATAGATTACTTTTGATTATGACAGAAGTGGCTATGCAGCTAATTACAAAAAACTGGAAAAATTAGAATAGACTAAATTATATAAGAACATAAGAACATAAGAAGTTGTCTCCGCTGAGGCAGACCATAGGTCCATCCTGCTCAGCGGTCCGCTCCCGCGGCGGCCCATCAGTCCCATTGACTGAGCAATGGTCTATACCTATCTATACCCCCCAATCCCTTTTTCTTCTAGGAATCTATCCAAACCTTCTTTGAAACCATTTAGTGTTTTCTTGTCTACAACAGCCTCTGGGAGCGCGTTCCATGTATCTACCACCCTCTGAGTGAAAAAGTACTTCCTAGCGTTTGTTCTAAACCTGTCCCCTTTCAATTTCCCCCAATGCCCCCTTGTGCTTGTGGTGCCCCTTAATTTGAAAAATCTGTCCCTGTCTACTTTTTCTATGCCCTTCAGGATCTTGAAGGTTTCTATCATGTCTCCTCTAAGTCTTCGCTTCTCCAGGGAGAAAAGTCCCAACTGCTTCAATCTGTCGGTATATGGGAGATTTTCCATTCCCCTTATCAGTTTGGTTGCTCTTCTTTGTACTCCCTCAAGTACCGCCATGTCTTTCTTGAGGTACGGCAACCAGTACTGGACACAGTACTCCAGATGCGGCCGTACCATTGCACGATACAGCGGCATGATAACTTCCTTCGTCCTGGTTGTAATACCCTTCTTAATGATACCCAGCATTCTGTTTGCTTTCCTAGAGGCTGTGGCGCATTGCGCCGATGCCTTCAGTGTTGCGTCTACCATCACTCCCAGGTCTCTCTCCAGGTTACTAACCCCTAGTGGTGTTCCCCCCATTTTGTATGTGAACATCGGGTTCTTTCTCCCCACGTGCATGACCTTGCATTTCCCCACGTTGAAGCTCATCTGCCATTTTTCGGCCCACTTTTCCAGCTGCGTTAGATCCTTTTGGAGATCCTCGCAGTCTTCCTTGGTTTGAGCCCTGCTGTATAGTTTGGTGTCATCTGCAAATTTAATGACTTCACACTTAGTTCCCGCCTCTAGGTCATTTATGTAGATATTGAACAAGAGCGGTCCCAGCACCGACCCCTGCGGAACTCCGCTCGTGACCCCTTTCCAGTCTGAGTAGTGGCCCTTTACGCCAACCCTCTGCTTCCTGTTTGACAGCCAGTTTTTGATCCATCGGTGGACCTCCCCTTGTACCCCGTGGTTCCATATCTTTTTAAGCAGTCTCTCGTGTGGCACCTTGTCGAAGGCTTTTTGGAAGTCAAGGTAAATGATGTCTATAGATTCCCCTTTATCCACCTGGCTGTTCACGCCCTCAAAGAAGTACAATAAGTTTGTGAGGCATGACCTACCCTTACAGAAGCCATGTTGACTTGGTTTTAGCTGCCCATTTTTTTCGATGTGCTCACAGATGCCGTCTTTAATCAGTGCCTCCATCATCTTTCCCGGGACTGAGGTCAGGCTCACCGGCCTGTAGTTTCCCGGGTCCCCCCTTGCGCCCTTTTTGAAGATGGGCGTGACATTTGCTATTTTCCAATCCTCCGGGATCTCTCCGGTTTTTAAAGATAGGTTGCATATCTGTCGAAGTGGCTCCGCTATTACATCTTTTAGTTCCCTGAGTACCCTTGGGTGAATGCCATCCGGACCCGGCGATTTGTCGCTCTTTAGTCTGTCAATCTGCTTGAGTACATCCTCTTGGCTTACCTCTAAATTGACCAGCTTATCCTCTTGGTCTCCTATTACGATCTCCTCGGGTTCTGGAATGTTGGTTATATTCTCCATCGTGAAGACTGACGTGAAGAACTCATTTAACCTGTCAGCTATCTCTTTCTCTTCTTTTACAACTCCCTTTCGGTCTCCATCGTCCAATGGTCCCATTTCTTCTCTCGCCGGTTGCTTCCCCTTCACGTATCTGAAGAACGACTTGAAGTTTGTTGCTTCCTTTGCCAGTCTCTCTTCGTATTCTCTTTTTGCTTTTCTAATCACTCGGTGACACTCTTTCTGGTGTTCTTTGTGCCTTTTTTGGTTCTCCTCTGTTTGATCTTTTTTCCATTTTCTGAACGATGCTTTCTTGTCGCTTATCGCCTTCTTCACTGCACTTGTTATCCACACTGGGTTTTTTGTTCTATTTTTTGTGCACCCTTTTCTGAACTTGGGGATGCATATGCTTTGTGCTTCGTGCACAGTCTCCTTGAGTAAGGTCCAGGCTTTTTCTACGGATTCCGTCTTCCCTATGTTGCCTTTGAGCTTCTTTCCCACCATTTTTCTCATGGCATCATAATTTCCTTTTTTGAAGTTGAGTGCCGTCGTTGTGGTTCTTTTCCCCTTTGATGATCCAATTTCAAGCTTGCACTGGATCATGTTGTGATCGCTGTTACCTAGTGGGGGTAATACCGCCACCTCCTTTGCTGGCCCCCCTAGTCCGTTAAAGATTAGGTCAAGAGTGGCATCGCCCCGTGTTGGTTCCGTGACCAGCTGCTCCATGAAACAGTCCCTCGTGACTTCTATGAATTTTGTCTCTCTTGCGCAGTTTGAGTGCCCAATACTCCAGTCTATCCCAGGATGGTTGAAGTCCCCCATCACCACCACATTTCCGCTTCTGCATACCTGTTTCAGTTCAGCCTCCATCTCCTGGTCGATTTCTTCCGGTTGTCCAGGTGGGCGGTAGTACAGACCCAGTTTAATGTCTGCTCCTGCTCCTCCCTGTAGCTTAACCCATAGTGATTCCAGGCCATCCGCCCGTACTGTTGTTTCCGTCCTGGCTGATGGTATGGAGTCTTTTATGTACAGCGCTATTCCTCCACCCTTTTTATGTGTCCTGTCTCTCCTGTATAGTTTGTACCCTGGTATGGCCACATCCCATTGATTGTCCTCGGTCCACCACGTTTCTGTGACTCCAATTATGTCTAGGTCCTTATTGCTGGCTGTGATTTCCAGTTCTCCCATTTTGGCCCTCAGGCTCCTAGCATTTGTGTATAGGCAGTTTAAGACCCAGTTTTTTGTCCTCTCTCTTTGTTTCCCTTGTGCTTTGGTATTCCTGCAGTTTCCCTCATGGTTTGCCAGCCCCTGAGCTTCGTCCTCCTCCTGTTGTGTGTGTGTGACGTCCTCTGCCTGTTTCCCCTGCGCCTCCTGCTCTCCTAATTCCCACTCAGTCCTGGGCTCTTTTTCACAATGACTTTGCCCCTCTGTTTCCTGTTGTTCTGTATTGGTCCCGCTTACCTGGTCCATTTGTGCCCTCGATCCCTGCAATGCGTCTTTAGGTCCTTTTTCAACCCATACACCCTCAGACCCGAGTCCTCTTTTACAATGTCCCAGTTCAGTATCTTTGTCAGGTACTGATGTCCGATGTGTCGAGGTCAGGTCGACTATCGGCTTTCCCCTTCTTCTCAGTTTAAAGCCAAGTCTATGACGTTCTGGATGTTGCGTGCCAGCATCCTCGTCCCAGCTGTGCTAAGGTGCAGTCCATCTCTTCTGTAGAGCTTGTTCTTCCCCAAGAAGGTAGTCCAGTTCTTAACAAAGTGGAAGCCCTCCTCCTCACACCATCTCCTCAGCCAAAAGTTAATTGATTGTAGTTCGCTCTGTCTCTTTGTGTCCGCTCTCGGTACTGGCAAGATCTCTGAGAAGGCTATCTTCCTTGTCCTTAGTCTCAGTTTCCTCCCCAGGGTCCTGAACTGGTCTGTTAGTGTAGTCCTGTTGAAGTTTCTCCTGCTGATATCGTTGGTTCCGATGTGGATCACTACTGCTGTCTCCTCCGTCTCGGCTCCCTCCAGGATCCTCTCGATATTGTTGATGATGTCTTTTGTTCTTGCCCCCGGGAGACATGTTACCAGTCTGTCCTCTCTCCCTCCGGCTATGTGACTGTCTACTCCTCTCAGGATTGAGTCCCCGACCACAATAGCCGATCTCCCCTTCTTCAATTGTCTCTCTGGTCTCAGATCTGTGTCATATGTGTAGTCCGTTTGTCCGTTCTCTGGGCTCTGCTGTGTCTCCGCCCCTGGTCTCAGGTCTGTGTCATCTGCGCAGTTCGCTAGTCCTTTCTCCTGGCTCTGATGGATCTCCTCCCCCTCTGCCTGCCCAGGTCCTCCGCAAGGTCCTAGTTCCATGGTGTCTGGTGATTCCTGTCGTCCAACTGTCGGTTCCCTCCTGGTGTGTTGGTGGTCCTGTGCCTCTACCATCTTGCAGGCCTCATCAATGAATTTCTCGAGCTCCCTAACTTGTTCTGCGATGTGGCTTTCTCTGGCGGTGTCCACGGTTGTCCAACACTGTTCTTCCAGGGTGCACAGTCCCTCCAGTTCTTGTACTCGAACCTGCAGTCTCCCGACCTCCTTCTTCAGGCTATCCAGTTCCTGACATCGATTGCAAATGTATACCTGCCTCCCGGAGGGGAGGTAGTCATACATATGGCACTCGATGCAGAAAACTGGGTAGCTCCCCTGGGTTCCTGTAGCCTCCATTCCTGTAGCCTCCGTGATTTGGGAGCGGTGCCTGACGTGCAGTTATCTGAAAAAGTAGAGAGAGAGAAAGTGATAAGAGGAGAATAGAATTTTTTATTTTTATTTTTATTTTTTTTTCTTTTAAGGTTAGAAGTTATTGAGGTTAAAAGTTAGAAGTTGGATTTAGATTTGCTGCTGGGCTGCCTGGGCTCCTTCACAGGCTTCCTTCGCAAAGGCGCTCTCGCTAAGGCGAGCGCCTTTACCGCTCGCCTTCGCCGCGCGCCGAACGGCTGGGCGCCGTTGGCTCCCTTCTACTTAAAGGGGAGCCCGGGCGCCGATGCGACCTATGACGCGACGGGGGGGCGGAGCTAACTCTCGCCGCGACCCCGGGTCTTTCTGCCTGCTTCCTGCCCTCGCTGTCTCTCCTGCTATCTCCGGCCCCTGCCCTGCAACAGCCGAACCTGCTGAAAAAAGAAAAAAGAAACGCAAGGCAAAAACCGCTGAGGTCTGCCTCGTGCCCTGGCTTCCCTTCTACTTAAAGGGGAGCCCGGGCGCCGATGCGACCTATGACGCGACGGGGGGGGCGGAGCTAACTCTCGCCGCGACCCCGGGTCTTTCTGCCTGCTTCCTGCCCTCGCTGTCTCTCCTGCTATCTCCGGCCCCTGCCCTGCAACAGCCGAACCTGCTGAAAAAAGAAAAAAGAAACGCAAGGCAAAAACCGCTGAGGTCTGCCTCGTGCCCTGGCTTCCCTTCTACTTAAAGGGGAGCCCGGGCGCCGATGCGACCTATGACGCGACGGGGGGGGCGGAGCTAACTCTCGCCGCGACCCCGGGTCTTTCTGCCTGCTTCCTGCCCTCGCTGTCTCTCCTGCTATCTCCGGCCCCTGCCCTGCAACAGCCGAACCTGCTGAAAAAAGAAAAAAGAAACGCAAGGCAAAAACCGCTGAGGTCTGCCTCGTGCCCTGGCTTCCCTTCTACTTTTGGTGGGAAACCTTATGCCAAGTTTATAAATATCAGCGTATGCACTCGGAACAATTGGGCCACTATAACAAAATTAAAGAGATTTGGGGTGCATTAGCAAAGTTTGTAAAGAATTGATCTCTAGTATAAGGCTCTGATTTCTGAGTGAATTTTACACATCCAGGGAGGGTGGGGGGCGGAGGGGGGTGATATGTAATTATATTATTATTTGGTAGATATAAGTGCTGATTATTGTATCATTTGTTCATATATTCTATTGCACTTTATATTTGTTTTTGAAACTAATAAAGATTTACAAATTTAAAAAAAATGCTCTACAGTTTTGCAAAAGGGGGGATAAAATAGAAATACGTAGACAAAGGTTAAATTGAACCACCAAAAAGCTGGACTCTGTAACACCACAGAAACAACGAAGCATCTCTCCTAAAGCAAAAAAATAAATAAATATAATTTTTTTTTCTGCCTTGTCTTCTCTGGTTTCTGCTTTCCTCATCTTCTTGTCACTCTCTTCCTTTCATCCACTGTCTACCCTCTCTCTGCCCTTTCTATATGGCATCTTCTCTCCTTCTATTCCCCTTCCAGAAACTTTATGCCTCCTCCTTCTATTTCTCCCTTCACTCCCATTGGTCTGGCATCCATCTTCTTCCCTTCCCTCCTCCAATGGTCTGGCATCTCTCCTCTCCTCTTCTTCCCTTACCTATCCCATACCCCCATGGTCTGGCATTTCACTCTCTCCTCTCCCTTCCCCCCCACTTCCATCAGCATCTGCCCCCTTTCTTTCCCTCCAACCCAATTCCCTTCAGTATCCTTTCCCCGCACACCAATTCCATCAGCATCTGCCCCCTTTCTCTCCTTCCACCACCCTTCCATACCACCCTTTCTCTCCCTCCACTACCCTTCTATGTTCCTCTCTCCCTCCAAACCAGCAAGGTCCTGCGATGACTGTTTCTGCTGCCTCTGCTCCAGAAGAGGTAAGTGACGGCAGACGCAGGGAGATGTGACAAGGTCCCGCGATGACTGCGGCTGCCAGCCCACCCCCTCCGATGTCACCTACATCTTTCAGAGCAGAGGCGGCAGATGTAGTCTCTCAGGACCTTCCTGCACTTCAGCGCGGCTGCTGACTCTGCTTTGGAATAAGTATGGCAGCCATGCTGAGGTACAGGTCCCGTTGAAGAGCAGCGCGGGAGGTTCTGGATACGGCCGGCTGTGTACCCCCCTAGGGCTTGGTACGCCACTGAGCTGTGCTATGACTGTTTGTTTCTGTTTTGAGCTTTCTGCACCTGCTTGAGCTAGGGAACTTCAAAGGGAATTTTTACAGTTTCAGACCTGCTGGCTCTAGTAAACTCTCAGAGGCCCATGACAGGGGAGTCTGGTAGTTTCTAGAACCAGATCCTAATAGAAGTCAAGATAGGGTTACCAGATTTCTTCTTTAAAAATAGAGGACACATGGCCTCGCCCCATTCCGCCCCCACATGAACCTCATGTCTTCTTCCCCGAACTCGGGGCCATGTCTGAAGGGCATCTGCACATGCGTAGAGGTTGACATGATGATATCACGTGCATGCGCGTATGCTTATGACATCATCATGGTGACATCTGCACATGTGCAGAGGCCCTCCACACATGTCCCTAAGTTTGAGGGTCTTCCAAAACCCAGACAAACTGCCAGGTTTTCAAAAGCCCTCCTCTAAAAAGAGGACATATCTGGGTTTTCCCAGACATAACCCTAAGTCAAGGTAGCACTTGAATTTTCTGAAAGGGTGGGCTATGGCAGTAGTTATACTGCCAAAGAAGATTTAAGCTGTGCTCTTGGTGCCAAACTTGACTTTTAGGTCTCTCCTGCTATCTGACCATCTAATCTGAAGAAGAGCCCCTTCATTTTGCCTATTGCCTGAAGCTGAATATCTGAAAGAAGAATTATAGATTCAAGCATGTCTATATGACCCAGGTTAGACATTATAGGCACTTGCAACAACAGCAAGGAATCATAGACTGGGGCAATTATCAGGTCCAAAACCTGGTGGTGGCTTGCTATAGTGGGAAAGTTTAAGGAACCCTTCTCACCCCATGGAGTCTCATTTGAAAAGTTTAAGGAGAGTCTCATGATTTGTGCAGTACTACCCAGGTAGCCCATATTCCATTCCAATGGGAATCAATATCTGAGGCTGAAGGGAGATGATATACCATATATACTTGAATATATGCTGACCTGATTTTAAGCTGAGGTAGACCTTTTCCCCCAAAAAAGGAGGAAAAAGGGTTGACAAATATAAGTGTGTGTGTGGGGGGGTCAATATTCAGAAGGGGGTCAATAATTGGCTCTACATCCAGCCCCCTCCCTCCCCTGCCCTGTCAGGCTCTACACCCAGCCCCCCTTCCTTCCTGCCCTGCCAGGCTCTGCACCCTGTCCCCCTCCCTCTCTAAGTTGTACCCACTCCCTCCCTCCCAATGCCTTGCAGACCTCCACCGGGCCTGCCATAAGACCTGGTGGTCCAGAACAGGGGATATTCCTCCCGCCTCCTGTCCCGGCCAACTCCCCATGTACTTTTTGAATTCCCTGGTGGTCTCGCGGTGGGCCAGGATAGAAGGGATCTCTCCTGCCTCCTGTCCCAGCCGACCATGACAATTTTTACGTCCCTCCCGCCTCCCCTGCATACCTTTCAATTCCCTAGTGGTCCAGTGGTGAACCAAGCAGGAGCAATCTTCCCTTGCTCCTGCTGGGCAAACAGCTGCTAGCTGAATGACTGCTGAAAGTTTTTGCGAGTCCTGTCTAGCCCACGCATCTTTTCTTCAGCTTACCAGCAGCTGTTCCTACACACTGTTGGTGGCTGACCCAGAACCATACCTCTGATGCAAAACACAATCCAGGTAGAGTCTAGGCAACTGCCTAGCACCTCACTCTAGTAGTAGTCTAGCATTACTACTGCTAGTGGGCTCTGTTCCTTCCCAGGTAGGTATAGGAGGGGTTGGGTGTGGAAAGGTTCATCTTTGGGGGATTCCTGGGGTGGGGGGTGTTGGCTGGTAATTGTTGGTGGAGGAGATGAGGTGGGTGAGAGTGGGTTGTTTCCTACATCACTGGCCACTTTAAGAGGTTCCTTGGGAGCATCAGGCTGTATGTAGCAGCCCAATGCTTATGGAAAGGAAAGATAATATCAGTTCAAAGTTAGTATTATTTTTCTACGAATTATTTTTCTATGGCCTTTAAAGATCTGCTGTCATTTTCTCTGTTTCTATGAAGTCAAATGCAAGCTGCTTTATTCATTTTGTATAATCATTAGTTACTTTGCATGCTCGGCATCTCAATATGTGCTTGTGCTACAAAATATGCAGTAAGGGAACACAAAGCAAATGCAAACATATGTTCATGACCACTTGGTGATTTTCCACTTTTTTGTTCCATCAGAAAAATATGGAATTAAAAAAGTGCAAAATCGCTGGACTAAATGTATAGCACGGAATGGAGACTGCCCCAACTGAGAACTTTTCAGTGGCCCCTTGTAAAGACCTGGCTAGTCTAATGTTTGAAGCTACTGAAAAAAAAACCCCAGAAGAGCTGAGATAAACCTAAAGTGTTTCTTTAAAAAAAAATAAAAAATTATTTATTCATTTTTATAACTTACATCAAGTGCATCAAAAAGTAACGCCATTTTAACTTAAATACATCACTTGAAATTCTACAATTCTTCATATTAAATATAATTTATCCCTTTCCCTCCAAACCCTTCAATATCTCATAACACATATACCATATAATAAAGACTTTCCTTCCATTCAAAGCAAATAATGAAAATTCAAAAAATTACCCCCTCCCCATTATTTCATTTGTACTAACCAGGGAAATGATACTTATTCATTGCAATAATTTGTTAATGGCCCCCACACATCTTGAAATTTATTAAAATTCCCTTTTTGAATAGCTAATGTTCTTTCCATTTTATAAATATGACACACTGAATTCCACCAAAAACTGTAGTTTAATCTATTCCAATTTTTCCAATTGCATGTTATGTGTTGTATGGCGACCCCTGTTAAAATAAATAAGAGTTTATTATTTTTGGAAGATATTTGGCTCTTAGCCCTTATAAACATGCCAAATAATACTGTATCATATGATACCTACAGTGTTTCAATGACTATTTTTATTTCAGTTCAGTTGGGCTTCGTGCTTTGAAGAAATCACAGCAATGCATTGCTGGCTCAAGAGTCCAAAGAAGTATGTCTATCATCAGCTGATGAATATATAACTTCATTAATTATAGATTTTAGGAACTTATATAGATGGTATCAGACCATAAATGTGACTGAATGTTTTGACTCTGTCAGTGTGAGAAGGAGCTAGGTTTCAAATAGGGAGAGGGTATGCCAGAAAAATATCCAGTTAGCAAGCAGTACTGAGCTTCTATCCAGATAGTATATACATTAATTTTAGGCCTGCTGAATAAAAGACTTAAGTAAATGGATACTATCCATATGTTCAGCACCACTACTTATATGGTAGTTGGTGCTAGTTCTTAAACTGATGCCATATTTGTGCTGCCCTTTGTGACTCTGTGCAGCACTGTGTGCATCTGTTAGTGCTATAGAAATAATTAATAGTAGTAGTAGTTTTTATTCATCGACTGGTCTAGACAGTGAACTTTGTAGTGTGTCTGAGGTGAAAACAAACTGACATGGCTGGAGAAAGAAGACAGAAGGCAGGACCTTGAAAATGATCTCTCCCTCCATTCATGTGCCCTAAGAGAGGAGCCTAGAGTTTTGACCTGTCTAGGGTTACCATATGGCTCCAGAAAAAGGAGGACGGACTGAGACATCCAGGTTTCACTTCCATTGCTTTCATGCCTCAATTTGTCCTCCTTTTTCTGGAGCCATCTGGTAACCCTAGCCCCCTGTCTTACATTGCATATCTGGTTTGCAACCTCCCAGCCCTGAGGCTGTTACATAATTTGTTTGTATCCTCTGAATGGTGAGGTGGTGAAGGTTGGAGGAAGTTGAGAATGGGGATCATAGTGTTTTACCTTTATCAGTCTCCCACTGATATTCCTCACTCCACTTGCTCCATGGCCCATTATAACAGTTGTTAGGATTATCTGTCATTGTGTGTGCCCGCACCTTGGCAACATACTGAGTCACTGGATCCAGCTGTGAATTCACGTTAAGAAACACTTCTTTTGGGCCTTTGGTGATATTAATCCATTGGCAGGCAGGAGAGAGCTGAAAGGCGAAGTAGGATGAGAAAAGGATGGGGATGGAGGGGTAAGTTTGCAAGTGAAAGAAAAAAGGAAGGAGGTGAGTCAGATGAGGGAGAAAAATAAAGTACAATTGAAAGGCGTGAGGGATGGAGGAACAGAGAGAAAGTGAAGGTCAAGATGCAGAAAGACAGAAATAAAACAGGCAGTTAATTCCAGTACAATATAAACTTGATTCAAAAAGAGCTGATTACAAGAAAACACTAACTCAAATAACATCCCAGTATACAACAAAGCTACTACAAAACTAAAGATTAATATTATTCACATGCAGTATCATGTCTAATACATAAGGTTTTATAGGGTATTGCTCCAAAACAATTAACATATCTTCTATGTATTCCAGCCAATTTCCAACCCCCCTCCCCCTCCCCATTTTATGAAGCTGTGTTAGCATTTTTTTAATTTTTTTTTTTTTCTGGCCGTGGCTGTAAAAGTTCCATTGCTCATAGAATTCCTATGAACATCAGAACATTTATCGCTGTGGCTAGTGATATAAAACGCTAACGCGGCTTCATAAAAAGGGAGGGGGGCATATTATTACTACACGGAATAATTAAAGCTTTAAACTTCAGTTTACAATTGTTGTTAGAGTAATTATGAAGAGTCTACAGGTACAATCATTTTCTCATTAGGCAGTTCAGATGTGGAGCAGACTTCCTTTAGAAATAAGAAGCCTAAATTCATATATTATTTTACTAAAGTTTTAAAGACGCTTTTTTGATAAATGTTATTCTTGATATTTTATCTTTGTGCAATAATTTTTAAGTATATGTGCTCCCCTTAATGTAGGATTCTTGATTTAATCTGCTCTGAATCTCAATTGAAAAATAGCAGAATATAAGACTTCTGATTGGATTAGATTGAAAAAGAGCAGGGCTATTTACCTGTAATGTGTTTTCCTTAGACAGCAGGATTGATAAAGGAACACAAGTAGGTGACATTATCCGATGGTGTCAGGATGGTACTGCTCTCCCAGAGCTCAGCACTTTAGTGTAAAATTCTGACATAGGTAACCCTTCCCACATGCAGCAGTCTCCTTAGCTCTTCACTTAGTTCCAATGCTCAAAACAGTGAGGCAAGTTTCTGTGAAGTGGGAGGAACTGTGGCCCGGATTCTCTAAATACTGCCATTGTCAGCGGCTGCCTTAAAAACAGCCGCTAATCATGTGTCAATTATGCGATTACGCTGTTTAGAGAATTGCGCTTCTGACAAAGGTTGATGTGGCTCTTTGGCTCAAGTGAGCCTGGGGTGTGGCAGCCTATTACAAATGGACAGTTATTCGTTGATATGGGTGAACATGAAATAAAAAAAGCCAGCCACTAAACTTTCTTACCATTGTTCAAAGGATTTTTACTAGTCATGAAGAATATAATATAAGATAAGGATTTAATCCAAGAGCAGATGAGAAAGATTTATGAATGGCTATAAAAACCAAATTTGGATAATATGAATAAAGAACCCAGATAAACAAATATGGGATAAAATATAAGATATTGATATGAGAAAACGTGTGCTCTTTCTCTGAGGAGAAACAGGAAAAGAGCAGGAATCCATCTTGAGGTATGCGAACTGACAAGATCTGTTGATCTGTACTGAAGGTTAGAGAAAATTCAGATCAGATGTGCTTAGTGTTCATAGAGGCCTATTGTTCAATTTGTGTCCAGTCTAGTCTGGTGGGGGGGACTCCAGAGACCCACTGGCAGACATAGATTGGTCTCTGATCTTGTTGCTATAGAGACCCACATTCCAAGGGGCCCTTTTTGAAGAGTAAAGTTAGAGACATTAATTGGATACATATGGACATATATGTGTAAATGCATATATGAATATATGCATTAAATATTAGTAAGCTAGTGAAATGTAAATTAGTATTTAAATATGTAGGAACATTCAAATGCCTTATATTAAAATATAGCTACCTCAAAATGTATTAGATGACATAAGAAAATATAGATTTCTTTAAAGTTGGTTAGCCACTCCCCTTTGCACTGTGAAACAAAGGACTTTTCACTGCATGTTGTTAGATCGAGCAGTAGCATGTGAGAGACGCAGTTTGGATTTTAGGAACATAGAAGAAGGATAATTTCAGGCTGTATGCATGAATATTTTTTCTTTGTAAGTATATTGCAATATTAGAACTGTTTTCTTCTGTATTTCTTTTATTATCGATTTAAGTTAGGATCAGAATGTAACTTTTAGAAATTCTTTTGTAAGGGGGAAAACACTCCTCCAATATGCATGCAAGGGCCTTATATGGTATCAAGTATGTTTGACCAAATATTTGAAGGTAGAAAAATGTCATCATACTAGGTATAAAGGACGGCATATGAGACAGTTTCTCAGAAAGATGCATTTACACTTCTGACTTCAATGTGTCTCCATTGTACAAATACCTTTTGAAACAAGAGTACTCTGTTATTTTTAATAAATGACATTTGATTGGACATATTTGTACAATCATCATTATTCCAGAGCATCTAAGGGCAGATTTAGAAAATAATTCTGTTCAAAGTATATAGGGGTAGTAATTAGTGTTATTAACTAATTATAGGTAATTAGTCCTAAGTTATATGGCTCTCGTGTGTCTAGGGCAGACATGGGCAACTCGGGTCCTCGAGGGCTGGAATCTAATCGGGTTTTCAGGATTTCCCAATGAATATTCATGAGATCTATTTGCATTCCCTGCTTTCAATGCATATTCATTGGGGAAATCCTGAAAACCCAATTGAATTCCGACCCTCAAGGACAGGAGTTGCCCATGTCTGGTCTAGGAGAAAAGCACTGAATTACAAAGCCAGTCAACAAACTTTCTGTTTGCTTACTCGCTTAGATAAGCCAGACCAAGTGATGCAAACATTGCTTTTTTTCAGAATTTTAGCATTTCATAGAAAAATAAAATGTGGGCATACAATAATGCTAAGGACTAGAAACATAGAAACATAGAAATAGACGGCAGATAAGGGCCAAGGCCCATCTAGTCTGCCCACCTTAATGTCCCTCCCCTACCTTCACCCTATGAATAGATCCCTCCCCTACCTTCGCCCTGTGAATAGATCCCATGTGACGATCCCATTTGGCCTTAAAATCAGGCATGCTGCTGGCCTCGATCACATGCATTGGAAGACTATTCCAGCAATCAACCACCCTTTCTGTGAAAAAGAATTTCCTGGTGTCAGCTCGTAGTTTCCCTCCCCTAATTTTCCACGGATGCCCTCTTGTTGTCGTGGGACCCTTGAAAAGGAAGATATCTTCCTCCATCTCTATGCGGCCCGAGAGATACTTGAACGTCTCGATCATGTCCCCCCTCTCTCTGCGCTCCTCGAGTGAGTATAGCTGCAATTTGTTTAGCCGTTCCTCGTATGGGAGATCCTTGAGTCCCGAGACCATCCGGGTGGCCATTCTCTGAACCGACTCCAGTCTCAGCACATCCTTGCGATAATGCGGCCTCCAGAATTGCACACAGTATTCCAGATGGGGCCTCACCATGGATCTATACAGCGGCATAATGACTTCCGGCTTTCGGCTGACGAAACCTCTGCGTATGCAACCTATGACTTGTCTTGCTTTGGATGAAGCTTGCTCCACTTGATTGGCAGCCTTCATGTCCTCACTGACGATCATCCCTAGGTCACGTTCTGCTTCAGTTCTTGTTAGGATCTCTCCATTTAGGGTGTAAGTCTTGCATGGATTTTGGTTGCCCAGGTGCATAACTTTGCATTTTTTGGCATTAAAGTTGAGTTGCCAGGACCTAGACCAGCGCTCCAGTAGGAGTAGGTCGTGCATCATGTTGTCAGGCATTGAAACATCATCTATTGTGCATTTGCCCACTACATTACTTAGTTTGGCGTCATCGGCGAATAATGTTATTTTACCCCGAAGCCCTTCTGCCAAGTCACTTATGAAGATATTGAATAGGATCGGGCCCAAGACCGAGCCTTGGGGCACTCCACTGATCACCTCCATCATTTCAGAGGGTGTGCCTTTCACCACCACCTTTTGAAGCCTACCTCCAAGCCAGTTCCCAACCCATTTCGTCAATGTGTCACCTAATCCTATAGAACTCATCTTGCTCAGCAACCTGCGGTGTGGTACGCTATCGAATGCTTTGCTAAAGTCCAGGTACACGATGTCCAGGGACTCCCCAATATCTAGCTTCCCCGTCACCCAGTCAAAGAAGCTGATCAGGTTAGATTGGCACGATCTCCCTTTTGTAAATCCATGTTGACGGGGATCCCGTAGATTCTCCTCATCCAGGATCTTATCCAATTGGTGTTTTATTAGAGTTTCCATTAGTTTGCTCACTATCGATGTTAGACTCACTGGTCTGTAGTTTGCTGTCTCCATCTTGGAGCCTTTCTTGTGGAGTGGAATGACGTTATCCATCCTCCAGTCCAACGGGACGTTGCCTTTCCTAAGGGAGAGGTTGAAGAGCTTGGACAGTGGCTCCGCCAGGACATCACACAGCTCCCTTAGCACCCTGGGGTGTAGGTTGTCAGGCCCCATTGCCTTGTTAACCTTGAGCCTTGATAGCTCACTGTAGACACTGCTGGGCGTAAACTCGAAGTTACTAAACGGGTCAACTGAGTCAACTCTTGTCTGTAGCTGAGGGCCAAGTCCCGGCGCTTCTCGGGTGAAGACTGAGCTGAAGTATTCATTTAATAGTTGGGCTTTTTCCGAATCCTTTTCCACATAGTCTCCATCTGGTTTCCTAAGACGTACAATCCCACCTTAGTTTTTACTTCTGTCACTGATATACTGATATACCTAAAGAAGGATTTATCTCCCTTCTTGATGTTTTTTGCCAAAGACTCCTCCATGTGAAACTTAGCCTCCCTGACTGCCGTTTTGACGGCTTTTGATTTGGTCAAGTAGTCTGCTCTAGAGACCTGTTTCCCTGATTGTTTGTAAGAGATGAATGCTTTTTTCTTCTCCTTGATAAGGGCTGAGATCTCCGCAGTGAACCACTTTGGCTTATTGTTCCTTCGCCGTTTACTTACTAACCGTTACTTACTTACCGTTTACTGTATGGTGGTTTTCAAAGTCGACCACATTTCTTCCACACTATCGGTTTCTGCTTGTCCTTGTAGCGCCTGGTGAACGAAGTCTCCCATTTCTTTGAAGTTTGTATCCTTGAATTGGAGGACCTTGGTCAGTGTGGTAGATTTAGTGAAACCTTTCCTAAGATTGAACCATACCATGTTGTGGTCACTGGAGGCCAATGTGTCGCCCACCGAAACCTCTGTGACACTTTCTCCATTGGTAAGTAGTAGGTCCAGTATTGCATAAATATATGGGTATACATATAGCAATGCTAGGCAACATCTGCAACACTTAGCAAATTTGATCAGACACAATATGCATAGAAACACAAATTTCCTATAGATAAAAGGCACACAGTTAAGGTATATCACTGAACTAATTACCACGTCACTTAAACCTTTCCTTTTCAGGCAGCTGCTGGTGCTAAAACAGTACAACCCATCTTAACAGTAACACATATTGATGAATTCCCACCTTAATGTGTTACCCCACATGCTGTTATTTTTCCAACCAACAGATTTTTACTATTTATCACTTATATAGCACTGAAAGGCATACACAGCACTGTACATTTTGACATTTATAGACAATCCCTGCTCAGAAGAGCTTACAATCTAACTTAGGCAGACAGATATGACATACTGTATAGAGATAGGGATAGAGATGCAGAACCCAAGCTGAGAGGATATAGGAGTCAAAAGCACTCTCAAAGAGGTAAGCTTTTAACTGGGCTTTGAACACTGCCAGAGACAGAGCCTGCCGTAGGGATTTGGGCAGCTTGCTCCATGCATATGTACATGCAAAGGAATAAATAAATATAAATAGAATAGATAAAACATACCTCATTTTTGTATTTTTGCTTTCCCTCTACTTTGCAATACTGCACTTGATATTGTTGAGATATATCAGTAAAACCCAGTTGCTGGCTCTTCCAGGAAAGTCGATATTCACCAGGGTCCATATTTTCCACTGTCAGATTCTCTGGAGGAAGTGGCTGAACTAGAACGCATGAGAGAATTCCAGAAGTGGGCAGTGGTAATATGGTCTAGCCTCTATAATGGGGGGTTTCCTCCAATACCCCCACAATGGGAGCGCAAACAGTTCTAAGTAAAGTGTGTCCCCCCCCCACAACCCTTCAGACCACTTTAAAATAGTGTTTGAATCCAGCACGCTGACATCCTGTGCGTGATTGCCCACAATTATCTATGCAGTTTTGTCTATGTATCCCAAAACTCATTTACAACCTACTGTGCCCAATTGTATACTACCCCAATAGCCCTTATACCTTCAGGTGTCACTTATATGGCAGTAGAGCAGGTTTTGGGTGAGTTTTGGAAGGCTCACACTTTCCACCACAAGTGTACTAGTTAGAGTGGGTCATTGACCTGGGTCTCCTTCTCTGCAGTCTACTGCACCGACCACCAGGCTACTCCAGAGACCTGCTTGCTGCTCTAATAGGACTGGCTATAACATCTGAAGCTGTCATAGAGGCTGGTATGTACTGTTCATTCACATCTTTAGTAGTTTGGAGTGGGTCAGTGACTACTGGGGAGTAAAGGTGGAGCATGCTTTCATGCATCCAATGATCATCTGATTAGTTTGGCCACCTTTCTGACACTTATTTGTTATTGAAACAGATCTAGCATGAAACGTCCAAGTTTTGCAATAGATATTTTCTGCAGAAAAAAATCCAAATCATAAGCCCACCCTAATCCCACCCAAAACATGCCCCCTTAAAATTTAGACACACTGCAGACACACAGCATATAAAGCCTTCTAAAAATGTGTTTTGAAAATTTCAGTTTTGACATTTTAGCAAACAAAACATCCAAATGTCACTATATGCCATTTTTTGGGCCACTCAGATCCTGTCATACATTAACTGCCCTAGATCTATCAAGTTACTACTAAACAGACATTCTGAGAGCTCAAATGCAGAGACAAAATCATGTTTCACTTTGCTAGTCCATGGTACATGGCTGAAATGTGAAATGGATGATGTTCTACCAATACTTACTGTTCATACATGGTGTAATATTCTTTGTTTTCAGTTCTGGCCTCACTGTGATCACATATTGGCTGTGCATGCTTCGACTGGTGATATTTATCTCACAACTGCTAAAGATGTAGGGAACGCCAGGTTCTATCTTGTGGTGAGGATGACACTCCTTCTCCCTGGGTATAAAAAAAGTAAGAAAAAAAAAGTAAAAAGTATATTTGATATACGTGAGAGCATCAGAAAACATGCATTTTGTTTATTAGCTTGCCAACTACACCCTTCCACAAGTCCATACAGCTTGCTCTCCTCTTAGCCCCAAAGTCATCTGCCTATTCCTTCACTCTCTTGGCTAGACTACTGTAACTCTTGTTTTGTGATCTCAGAGCCTCCCAGCTCTATCAACTCCAACTACCGTATTTTCATGTAGATAATGCGCACCCGTGTAAAACGCGCACACAGGTATAGCGCGCGGAAAACACAAATTTATGTACAGAAATTTTTATATACCGCGCACACCCATATACCGCGCATGCTGCCCGACTCTCCTTTCGCATGCCCCGACTCTCCTCTGGCCACCCCGACTCTCCTTTCGCCCGCCCCGACTCTCCTCTCTCCCTTGAAGTCCTGTCCCCACCCTGAAAATCTGATGCCCCCCCCGACGTCCGATTCACCCCAACGCAGGACTGCTCGCACCCCCACCCCGAAGGACCGCTCGCACGCACTCCCACCCGCACCCGCACCCGCACCCCCATCCTGAAGGACCGCTCACACCCCCACAGCCTCCCGACCCCCCCATCATGTAGAAGCTCCTACCTGTGTCCTGCTGCTTTCTCTTGGCGGTCCCGGCCCTTCCGTGAGCCCTACGCCTGCGCTGCTTCCTCTTCCAGCGGTTCGCCCTTTCTCTAACGTCAAGCCCTCTTGCCCCGCCGACTCCCCGACTCCCCGACACGATAGGGGCAAGAGGGAGCTCAAGCCCTCTTGCCCCAGCCAACCGCAGCACCCCCGACACGATCGGGGCAAGAGGGAGCTCAAGCCCTCTTGCTCCCCCCGACACGATCGGGGCAAAAAGGAGCCCAAGCCCTCTTGCCCCGCCGACTCCCCAACTCCCCGACAATATCGGGCCAGGAGGGAGCCCAAACCCTCCTGGCCATGGCGACCCCCACCCCGCACTACATTACGGGCAGGAGGGATTCCAGGCCCTCCTGCCCTCGACGCAAACCCCCTTCCCCCAACGACCGCCCGCCCAAGAACCTCTGACCGCCCCCCCAGCTGACCCGCGACCCCCCTGGCCGACCCCCACGACATCCCCACCCCCCTTTCCCGTACCTTTGTGTAGTTGGCCGGACAGACGGGAGCCAAACCCGCCTGTCCGGCAGGCAGCCAACGACGGAATGAGGTCGGATTGGCCCATCCGTCCCAAAGCTCCGCCTACTGGTGGGGCCTAAGGCGCCTGGGCCAATCAGAATAGGCCTGGGAGACTTAGGTCCCTCCTGGGGGCGGGGCCTGAGGCACATGGGCCCAACCCGACCATGTGCCCAAGGCCCCGCCCCCAGGAGGGACCTAAAGTGTTCCCTCTAAGCTGAGCAGGTGTCCTCCAGCTGCATTGCTACCACTAGGGGGTGGAATATTTTCAGTCGCTAAGGACAGGTATGTTCCCTGGAGTCCTGCAGAACTTGCCTGTCCCTCACAATTGAAAAATGTGACAGTAAAACAGCACCCTCTATTGGTGAGACTGTGGGTGGAGGACTCCTGCTCAGCTTAGAGGGAACAGTGGGTCACCTAAGGCTCCCGGGCCTATTCTGATTGGCCCAGGCACCTTAGGCCCCACCAGTAGGCGGAGCTTTGGGACGGATGGGCCAATCCGGCCTCATTCCGTCGTTGGCTGCCTGCCGGACAGGCGGGTTTGGCTCCTGTCTGTCCGGCCAACTACACAAAGGTACGGGGAAGGGGGGTGGGGGTGTCATGGGGGTCGGCCAGGGGGGTCATGGGTCGGCTGGGGGGGCGGTCGGAGGTTCTTGGGGGGGCAGTCGTTGGGGGGAGGGGGTTTGTGTTGAGGGCAGGAGGGCCTGGGATCCCTCCTGCCCGTAATGTAGTGCGGGGTGGGGGTAGGGGGTCGCCATGGCCAGGAGGGTTTGGGCTCCCTCCTGGCCCGATACTGTCGGGGAGTTGGGGAGTCGGCTGGGCAAGAGGACTTGGGCTCCCTTTTGCCCCGATCATGGGGGGGGCAAGAGGGCTTGAGCTCCCTCTTGCCCCGATCGTGACGGGGGTGCCGCGGTTGGCTGGGGCAAGAGGGCTTGAGCTCCCTCTTGCCCCGATCGTGTCGGGGGTGCCGCGGTTGGCTGGGGCAAGAGGGCGGGAGTGCGTGTGAGCGGTCCTTCAGGGTGGGGATGCGGGTGGGAAAGCGTGCGAGCGGTCCTTTGGGGTGCGGGTGCGGGTGCGTGCGAGCGGTCCTTCGGGGTGGGGGTGCGAGTGGTCCTGCGGGGGGGGTGAATCGGACGTCGGGGGGGAACTATGTAAAAAAAATTTTGTACAACGCGCTTACGCGTATACCGCACAAGGTTATGCACGGTTTGTAAAAACACGTATAACGCGCACGTTATATGCGTGAAAATACGGTAAAGAATACCTCTGTGAAGCTTTTCCATAGAAAGAAAAAAATGTGAAAATTACTCCTCTTTTCTCCTCAGAGAGGAACACTAGATCCCTGCGTCTTGTTGTATTTATTTTAAACTCTTCACGATTGCCCATCAAGTCCATTTGGTCCTCCAAACAAAACTTCTTATCCATTCCATCACATGTTAGTCTAGATCATTCCCAGCATTCTTGCTTTCATGTAGCTGCCCCCATTCATTGGAACCATCTTTCCATTGATATTCATCTAAAAACTTTGTTTACAAAATTCACTATTGCACTAAAGACAGAGGGCTCGATATTCAAAAGGATTTAACGGGGTAGGAGATACTACTGCCCACTTAAACCACATTGAGTGGGTTGGCTGCTAATATTCAGCAGTACTTAACTGGACAGTGCCACTGGCTTTAACTGGCAGATCAAAACATAAGAATAGCCTTACTGAGTTAGGCCAATGTTCCATCAAGCCCAGTAGCTCGTTCTCACAGTGGCCAATCCAGGTCCCTAGTATCTGGCCAAAACCTAAGGAGTAGCAACATTCCATGATACCGATCCAGGGCAAGCATTGGTTTCCCCCATGTCTTTCTCAATAACAGACTATGGACTTTTCCTCCAGGAAATTGTCCAAACCTTTCTTAAAACCAGCTATGTTATCTGGTCATACCACAACCTCTGGCAATGCGTTCCAGAGCTTAACTATTCTGAGTGAAAAAATATTTTCTCCCATTGGTTTTAAAAGTATTTCCCTGTAACTTTGTCTTTGTAATTTTTGACGTAGTGAAAAATTGATTCACTTGCACCCATTCTATTCCACTCAGGATTTTGTAGATTTCAATCATATCTCCCCATCAACTATCTCTTTTCCAAGCTGAAGAGCCCTAACATTTTTAGTCTATCCTCATACGAGAGGAGTTCCATACCCTTTATCATCTTGGTCACTCTTCTTTCAACCTTTTCTAGTTCCGTTATATCTTTCTTGAGATAAGGAGAACAGAATTGAATACTCCAGATGAGGTCACACCATGGATCTATACAAGGACATTATAACATTCTTAGTCTTGTTAACCATCCCTTTTTAATAATTCCTAGCATCCTGTTTGCTCTTTTGGTTACTACCACACATTGGGCAGAAGGTTTCATGGTATTGTCTACGATGACACCCAAATCCTTTTATTGGGCACTAACCCCACAGGTGGACCCTAGCATCATATAACTGATTTGGGCTATTCTTCCCAATGTGCATCACTTTGCATTTGTCCACATTAAATTTCATCTGCCATTTGGATGTCCAGTCTTCCAACTTTGAACAGTTTAGTGTCATCTGCAAATTGAATCACCTTACTCGTCGTTCCAATTTCCAGATCATTTATAAATAAGTTAAATAGCACTGGTCCCAGTACAGATTCCTGCGGCACTCCACTGTTTACTCTCCTCCATTGAGAAAAATGACCATTTAATCCTACCCTCTGTTTTCTATCTGATAAACAATTCCTAATCCACAACTGAATTTTGCTACCTATCCCATGACTCTAATTTTTTTCAGGAGCCTCTCATGAGGAACTTTATCAAAAGCTTTCCAAAAATCTAGATACACTACATTAACTGACTCACCTTTATCCACATGTTTATTTACACCTTCAAAGAAGTCAAGCAAATTGGTGAGCCAAGATCTTCCGTGGCTGAACCCATGCTGACCCTGTCTCATTAAATCATGTTTGTCTACATGTTCCACAATTTTATTTTTTATAATTGTTTCCACCATTTTGCCCAGCACTGAAGTCAGGCTTACTGTCTGTAATTTCCCATATCTCCCCTGGAATACTTTTTAAAAATTGGCATAACATTGGCCACCCTCCAATCTTCAGGTACTATAGATAGAAACATAAAAACATGACGGCAGATAAAGGTCAAATGGTCCATATAGTCTGCCCATCCACAGTAACCATTATCTCTTTCTCTCTCCGAGAGATCCCACGTGCCTATCCTAGGCCATCTTGAATTCAGACACAGTCTCTGTTTCCACCACCTCTTTCAGGAGATTGTTCCATGCATCTACCACCCTTTCCGTAGAAAAGTATTTCCTCAGATTACTCTGGAACCTATCACTTCTTAACTTCATCCTATGCCCTCTCATTCCAGAGCTTTCTTTCAAATGAAAGAGACTCGACTCATGCATTTATGCCATATAGGTATTTAAAAGTCTCTCAACAAATAATATATGTAGTAACAATAACAATTCACAAAATTCCAAAAATAAGGTGGTGGAGAGGAAAACTGTGATGGAATTCAAAAAAGCATGGGATGAACACAGAGGATCGCTAATTAGAATATGAATGAGCATAATCACTTGCTACTGATGAGATTGAACATGTCAAACTCAGTTAGGTTTATTGTGTTAGATTCATACTCATGTGTACATTTACATCAATCCATTACTATTCTTATACACTGTGATTTGTATCTTCTGAAGATTGTTTTCTTTTGTTCTGTATTTGCCTTATTCAAAACTTAATAAAAGTTTTGAACTTAAAAAAAAAGGTCTATGGCCCAGAAATAACAAAGAAAAAAGACATTTTAATTTAATCATGAAATTGTATTGAATGTGATTACAGGGCAGACTGGATGGACCAATCAGGTCTTTGCCATCATTTACTATGTTACTATGTTCCAGTAGAAGACATATGATGCTCTGAGATTTAGCTACTTACATTTCTGAGGGGCCCTCTTTGTAATAAAGCATGAACAAAACTGAATCGGTAACTTCTTTTCTCACTTCCCAATGGCATGCTAGCTTGTCAATACCGTTGAAGAGGCAGTGAAGATTCTTGGGTTTGGCTTCATTTTCTGTTGAAAAGCATGTGTATTAACTATATAGCGCAATAAACGATAAATGTTAGTGGTACAGTAAATGCAAAGCTATATAAAAAATCATAAAGAGACAGATTTCCAAGGGCATCAGGCAGCCAAGTGGTACAAATTAATATCTGAATATTTAAATAAACCAATTCGTTTACAAAAGTTGGACAGTTCAAAGTTTAATAAATGCTGGCACTATCATCTTGAAATAGGGATATCTTGTTCTATTGTTCCTTGATACTCAATTTTTGGAAATCAATATGGGGACAAATTAATTTGATACTGGAATCTTCGATTCCATTGCCCAATGAGGTGATAATCTGTGGGACATTGTTGTCAACTAAACCTCCCTTAGAAAGGTATAAAAGCAGAATCTTTATCATTATGACTGGGATAGCCATGCAAATGATTACCAAGAATTGGAAAAATTGGGACTGACTTAATTTTTCCTTTTGTTGGGAAACTTTATGTTTATGTTATAGATATGAAAAAATGAATTCAGAAATATCGTGTCATAATAAACTATTTAAATTAACATGGGGTCCATTGATGAATTTTATTAACTCTGATTAATTGGATTATGCCTTTATTTCCTATTTGATTTGCACATCTATGGAGAGGGGTAATATATTTTGTTGTATTCATTGATTGATTCTAAGTTCTGTCTATGATGTTAATTATATGTATATATTTAATGCACAGTTCTCGAATTGAAAATTAATAAAGATTTATTTAAAAAAATCATAAAGAGTTGAATATAGATAGAAAGATAATAGATAAATTATATACCCAAAATAAGCAACCATACTGTATACAGTATCCCCCAGATTCTACCCAATTTTGAGCACCGATATTTTGGGTACATATTTAAGATGTGCACCCAATTAAATTGGTTAGGAGCCAATTAGTGTCAATAATTAGGTGTAAATCAACACTAATTGACACCAGTTTGGAAATGGGTGCTATATGCTATTCTATAACAATATGTGCCCAAATCCCATATGTGCATAACCCAAAAGTGGGCGTGACCATGGTGCATGGACAGGTCAGGAGCGTTCCTAAATTTTGCATGCAGAGCTGGAGATGTGCGCCCAAAATGAGTGCCAAGAATTACACCTGGATTTTTTTAACATGTGTAAGTCCTGATGCCCACATTGGGGTGCCAAAATTGACATTCAATGCTAATTCTATAAAGGACACTCATCTTTGAATGACCATTATAGAATAGCATTAGGTGCAGATTTTATTTGATACCGAGATTTGACCACCATTTCCTAAACCTAGCCCTATGTACTTACTTATGAATTTGTATTATATACCATTCTTTGAGAAAATGAGGATTAGTGTAATAGAGAACAAGTCAGTACTACATTTTATAAAAATAGAGATCCTAATGACTGGGATTGAGCTAAGAAAGAGAATGGCTTACAGGAATTCCTGCAAGGAAAGATACTTGGCATAGTAGCTTAGTGGAGATTTGGGAATGGATGTTAGTGGTCAAGAGAAAATCAGGTAGTTCAAACAGTATAATGCATGTTTGGAAAACTGAGAATATTTCCAGTGCTGAATCAAGAGATTGTAGAACCCTGAGCCAGCTATTGCTCTGCCCCCTGTCTGCATTGGTGCTTTCCTACCCCTGATCTGCTTTGGTGCCCCCCCCCCCCTTCCACCAGCATCATCTCTACCTGCTCATTTACAGTGTCAAGAGCATTTTACTATGCTCTCACTGTTGTACTCTCCTCCATACTTGGCTTCTGGCACCACACCCCAGGTATAAATGTAAGAAAAGGAAGTAATCCTGATGTTTTCACAGTGCAGATGGCCATATAGAAAAGAGAGCACAGTAGTGAGAACAAGAAATGCTCTCACCATTGTGAAAGCTGAACTAGTGAGAAAGGCTTTTGGTGCCTTTGAGCTTTGACACTTTGAGCTAGTGCCTCACCTGGTTCATACCTTGAGTGGGTCTTGTTTACATCCAACGCTGGAAGCAGAGGCATTTTGTATAGTGGTTCAAGCCTCCATCCTTCCTATTTGGGATTATTGTAATGGGTTATATGCTAAAATGGGCTGGACAACTTTTACAAACTTTTACAAAGTCTGCAAGTGGCTCAAAATGCTGCCAACCAGCTGATTTTGGGTGTACCTAGATGGGTGCTGTTTTCTCACCTTTTCAATGTTTCTTTAGAGTCTGGAGTGGAAGTAAGTAGGAGGTTAGGAATTACAAACCGGTTAGTCTGACCTTGATAGTGAATAAACTAATGGAAACACTTCTTAAGCAAATGATAGTGCGATTTCTAGAACTGAATAGATTGCAGGACCCAAGACAGCATGGTTTTATGAGAGGCAGATCCTGTCATACAAATCTGATTGATTTCTTTAACTGGGTCAGAATGGGAGGGGCGCTAGATGTGGTGTACTTGGATTTTAGCAAAGCCTTTGACATGGTGTCACATAGGCGGTTGATAAATAAACTTGAGTTCACTTCGTATGGGCCCTAAAGTGATGGATTGGATTAAAATCTGATTAAGTGGAAGGAGACAGAGGATAGTGGTATATGGAGTTTGCTCTGACGAAAAGGATGTTAGTGGAGTGCCACATGGATATGTCCTTGGGCCAGATCTTTTTAACATCTTTGTGTGTGATATTTCAGATGGACTGTCTGGTAAACTTTGTATTTTTATGGATGATACCAAACTCTGTAATGCCAGAAGATGTGGATGAGATGGGATTTAACGAAGCCTGAAGAATGGTCCAGTAATTGACAACTAAGATTTAATTCTAAAAAAATACAGGGTCATGCACTTGGGCTGCAAAAATCCAAGAAAATGGTATAGTATAGGGGGCAAAGTACTTCTGTATATGAAAGAAAAGCGGGACTTGGGGGTAATTGTGTCTGATGACCTTAAGGTGGTAAAACAGGTAGAAAAGGTGACAGTTAAAGCCAGGAGGATGCTCGGGTGCATCAGGAAAGGAATGGTCAGTAGGAAAAAGGAGGTAATAGTGCTGTTATATAAGTCTCTGGTGAGGCCCCATTTGGAATACTGTGTGTAATTTTGGAGACTGCATCTTCAAACAGATATAAATAGGATGGAGTTGGACCAGAGGGCCACAACAAAAATGGTTAGCGATCTTCATTATAAAGCGTATGGGGACAAACTTATAGACCTCAATATGTATATTCTGGAATACAGGAGAGGGGGATATGATAGAGATGTTTAAATATTTCTGAGGCATTAATGTGCAGGAGGTGATTCTTTTTCAAATGAAGGAAAACTCCAGAATGAGAGGGCATAGGATGAAGTTAAGAGGTCCCATTTGGAATACTGTGTGTAATTTTGGAGACTGCACCTTCAAAAAGATATAAATAGATTGGCGTTGTTTATTTATAACAAAAAAACAATGCATCAAAACAGCAGTACAGCACAAAAGTAAGGAAAACTCCAGAATGAGAGGGCATAGAATGAAGCTAAGAGGTGATAGGACCAGGAGAAAGGGTAGTAGATGTGTGGAATAATAATAATAATAACTTTATTTTTGTATACCGCTATACCACAAACAGTTCAAAGCGTTTTACAGGGGAAGAGACTGTACATATACAGCAAAGATACAGAGAGTAATTGTCATGTGTATTGGTAACCAGTATTCAATTATAAGGAGGGACAGGGAAAGGAGGAGAGATGGTTAGTGTTCGGTAGTTTGGCCGGGAGGGAAGGGGTTAGAGAAATTTATTAAAGAGGTATGATTTGAGAAATTTCCTGAAGGATAGGTAGGATAGAGCATATGAAATGAGGGTGGTCAGGCAATCATTCCATCTGCCAGCTTGGAATAAGAGAGTTTTGTCAAGGAATCTTTTGTAGATACATCCCTTTGGAGAGGGGTAGGCAAACAGGTGGGCATTGCGTGTGCGGTTGGTGCCTGGAAACACAAAGTGGCATGACAGGTATATCGGGGATGAACCAGTTAAGGTTTTGAAGCAGAGGCAGGCGAATTTGAAGATGACCCTTGCTTCTATTGGTAACCAATGAAGTTTTCTGTAGAAAGGGCTAATATGGTCTGACTTTTTGAGGCCATAGATGAGGCAGACGGTGGTGTTCTGAATGATTTTCAGGCGTTTAATGGTTTTCTTGTAAGAACCCAAATATATGATGTTACAGTAATCCAGGGTGCTTAAAATTAGGGATTGGACCAGCAATCTGAAGGAGGGGAAGTCGAAGTAATGTTTGATAGTACGGAGTTTCCAAAGGGTGGAAAAGCATTTTTTGACTTGGGCATTGGTATGGTCTTCGAAAGTGAGGCAGCGGACCAGGATGACTCCGGTGGAATTGATTGGATAAGTTAGCCCGTTAAGTTGCTCCAAGGGGTGGCTCCAAGTATGGGAGAAGGTTCCATCATTGTGGATTTGGTAGGTGCGGTTTTTTAGGAAGCCTGTGAGCCAAGTTAGTACCTGTCCCGAAATGCCAATAGAGTCGAGGCAACTAAGCAGTATGTCATGGTCTACAAGGTCGAATGCACTGCTAAGGTCAAACTGGAGTAGCAGTGCGCTATTTCCCAGAGAGAATAATTGGAGGAGGTAGTCGGTTAGTGAGGCTAGGACGGTTTCCGTGCTGTAGTTAGTGGGAGTCATGAAGAATGTTAAACTTCTCTAGGTATGACCTGAGGTCCTGATTAACAAGACCTTCCATAATTTTGAGGAAGAGAGGTATGTTGGCAATGGGTCTGTAGTTGATGCCTGAAGAAAGTGGTTCTTTGGGGTTTTTGATAATTGGAGACACGAGGATGTGGCCGAGTTCCAGCGGAAAGTAACCGGTTGACAAGCAGAGGGTAACCCAGTTGAAGAGCTCAGCTTTGAAGGGGAGGGGGGCTGTTTTCATGATGGGAGGTGGGCAGTTATCTAGTAGGCAGTTGGATTTGGAATATTTAGAGTATAGCTTAAGGAATAGGTTCCAATCAGGGTTTTCGAAGTGGTTCCAGGTCATGTCGGCAGTTGAACCTTCATGTTCTAGGGTGGGTAGGTAGATTGATGGGCTGGTGCTTTTGTTGCGAGAGATGTCTTCAAGTTATGAATTTTTTTTGCGAAGTGGTCGGCTAGATTTGTCGGGGAGGGTGGTAGTTCTGTGGGGGGGCTTTTATATGGGTCGATGTCAAATAAGGAGTTGACTAATTCTGAAGAGTTTTTTTGCAGTTCAGGGATGGGGTATTGATTGATTGGGAGTAATATTTGCAGCGCTTTTCTTTGATCATTTTTTTGTATTCTATAACTTTTATTCGCCAGGAGTGTCTGTCAATATCCGTGCCTGATTTGCACCAAATTCTTTCTAGTTTGCGTACTTCACATTTCAGGGCTAGTAGGTCAGCGTCAAACCAGTTGGCAGATAAACAGTATTTTTTCCTGCATAGTTTCAGTGGAGCAATGTCATTTAGGACCTGATTGCTGAAATTATTCCAGCCTGGGATGAAATTTGGGTCTAGGTAGGGGATGGATGTTGGGTTGTAGTGGGACCAGAATTCTTCTGGGTTTGGTTGACCTCTAGTCCATATTGTTTTTTCCTTGTGGATGGTTCTTGGTTGCCTTTTGATTTGTTTATTGAGCCAGTGTAATTTAAAGTTGCATCGGAGGTGATCTGACCAAAGGGTGGTGGTCCAAGTTTCATCTTTGAAGCTTATGCTGGGGCTGGTGGAGGTATTGGGAAGGAATGAGATCAGGTCTAAGTGATGTCCTTTAGCAGGGGTTTTAGTTGGGGGTGGTTTGGAGAAACCTAGGGATGTTAGGAAGGAGAGAAGATCAGCAATGTTGGAATTCTCTTCCTGCTCAAGGTGTAGATTGACATCGCCAGCGAGAAGGTTATGGGTGCCCGCGACGGAATTTGTGAGAAGGAATTCGTAGAAATCTTCTTTAGCTTGGTTCCATTTGTTAGGGGGGGGGTGTAGAATACTGTAATGGTCAGATTATCTTTAGAGTCTGCTTTGGATATTTTGCAGGAGAGGATTTCCAGGTCATTGGTCAGTTTGGAGTCGAGAGTTTGGAACTGGAAGTGATCTCGGAGGATTATAGCTAGACCACCTCCTCTCCTAGAGTTTCTTGATAGCGGAATGATTTTGTAGTTTGTAGGAAGTAGGTCTCCAATGATGGTGTCCTGATTGGAAATTAGCCATGTTTCGGTTAAGAATAGGATGTCTAGGTGGGATTCTTCTAGCCAGTCTTTGATCAGTTGGGCTTTGTTTCTAACCGAGCGAATGTTCAGATAGACACCAGAAACAGTGTGGTGTTGCGGGGAAGGAATGGGCTCTGTACTTGTTAGGTTTTTTAGGAGACGGTTTCTTTTGTGCGTTGGCCTGGAGGAGTGTAGGGTGGCATTAACCACAAGGATTGGGAAGGGACCTGATTCCTTGTAATCATGGAAGGTAAAGGAGGGAGGAAGTGGTTTTCCTGGTCTGGTGATTCTGTTCCAAGTGAGGTAGGTAGGGATGGGTTCAAATGCTAAGGTTCTGGTGATCCAGTTTCTCGAGCTAGTAGGTAGAGAAGGAGGAGGGGTATAAGTTTTCCTGTGAAATTGGACATGTTGGTCCTTACTGAACTGGAGAGAGAAGGGCGGTGGTACTGCGAGTGCTGGTGAGAGAGAACTGGTGGTTGATGGGCCTGGCTAGGTAGTAGCCAGATGATAGAATGATCAGATAGTTGGAGACTTGATTTGGCTAGGTTAGTTAAATAGGACAGTATAGGCGGTGTCCAGGGTAGCTAGGGGCATGCAGTTGATAATCTGAAGCCATGCAAGGGGATAGAGGATTGACGAGGCATGCCGGTAGGTGAGATAGTCATGCAGATACTTAGCTGCTAAGTCGGTCCGAGCTACTGGTGGGAAATCCCAGGGTTGGGTGTTTGAAGATTGTCATCAGCAAGAGGCTCCCTCGTCGGCTGAGGAGACTCGAAGCTGGGTGAGTCTGGAAGCTGGAGGAGGGTGGCATAGGGTAGAGGAGAGGCTTGTGCTCCCCTTAGATGCTTCGCAAAGGCGCACGCTAAGGCACACGCCTTTGCCGTGCGCCTTAGCCGGCGCGCCAAACAGCCGCACGCCGTTCAGCTGTAGCAATTTAAGTTCTCCAAGCAGGGACTGGGGGGCGGAGCGTGCTCACACGCCTGGCCCAGCAGTAAGAAGGCAGCCGGGAGCTGTGGAAGAAGTCGGCGTTGGTGTGGCGGTGAAAAACTCGCCTGGAGCGGGGCAGGCAGTCTCGACGGGTGCGAGGCAGGGCCGCAATGGCTGCAAGAATAGTCTCCAGGAAGAGGTGGTGGAGACAACGACTGTCTGAATTCAAGAAAGCATGAGACAGGCACATGGGATCTCTTAGGAAGAGGAAGAGAAAGAAATAATGGATGCTTCAGATGGGCAGACTGGATGGGCCATTTGGCCTTTATCTTCAGTCATGATTCTATGGGCCTAATTATGTAAATAGAACCTACATTGTAGGTGCCACTCGGCATTGTTATCAATCAACCGCTAGGCGCTGTTTATAGAATCACACCTAACAGTGCCTAGGCATGCTTAGGTGTCGCTAGGTGTCCTAGAGGTAGGTGCTAGTATATTAGGCCTAGTTTTACCAGACCTAATTTAATGGCATCTAATTCAAGCGCACCTATTCTCTGCCCCTAACCACACCTACTTTTCAGGTAGGCTTCATTAGATTTCAGAAGGTGCCTCCACTTAGATGTCACTATATGCCCCCGTGCCTAACATTTAATTTTCATTTTTTAATTAATTATTCAGTTAACTTCATGTTAATTACCATGCCATTTAAGCTAATTGATTTAATGCTTCAATAGAGCATAGAAATTGGTTTGATTGACATTATTATTTCCCATGTGTCTAAGACCCCGCCCACAGGAGGGGCCTAAGGCTCCCGGGCCTATTCTGATTGGCCCTGGCGCCTTAGGCCCCACCTATGGGCGGGGTTTCAGACACCTGGGCCAATCCAGCCCCATTCTGGAGCCGGCTGGCCTGCCGGATGGGCGGGCTTGGCACCCGTCTGTCCAGCCAAAGTTGAAGGTACGGGGAAGGGGGGTTGGGGTGGGGGGGTCGTGGAGTTGGCCGGGGGGGGTCACGGGTCAGCTGGGGGGGGGGTGATTGGGGGTTCGGGGGGCGGTCATTGGGGGGGGGGGGTTGTGTCGAAGACAGGAGGGCCTGGGATCCCTCCTGCCCGTATTGTAGTAGGGGGTGGGGTTTGGGCTCTCTCCTGGCCAGATAAAGTCGGGGGGTGTCACCAGGGCCAGGAGGGCTTGGGATCCCTCCTGGCCCGATCGTACTCAGCGGGGGGGGGGGGGCACGATCGCCGGGGCAAGAGGGTTTGGGCTCCCTCTTGCCCCGATATCGTCGGGGGTGTTGCGGCTGCTGCGGGGCAGGAGGACTTGGGCTCCCTCTTGTCCCGATATCGTCGGGGGGGGGGGGGGCCGCGGGTGCCCGGAGCAGGGGGGCTTGGGTTTCCTCCTCCTGTATGTGTGTGTGTGTGTGTGTGTGTGTGGGGGGGGGGTTGGTGTGGATTCTGTAACCGGTGTTGTTTTTGACAGACACCGGTTACAAAATCCAGCTTTTAGGCAAAGGACTGTCTCCTCCTTTGCCTAAAAGCCCTTGTATTGGATATTTGGGGCTTAGGCATTTTTTTGGTTCATTATGGGGTATAAGTGTAGAAGTCGTGGGGGTGTACTTGCAGACGTAGTGGTTGGCTGGGCGTTTAAACAGCTGAATGTAGAGGCAGGCCATTATCAAAACAAGGACGTTTGTTTTGGTTATGGACACTTTCCCTGCTTCTGCTTTCAACATTTAAGGCCTTAGGCCAAAAAGGGACTTAGACAGTTTTTTTGATTATGCCCCTCTCTATTTTTCTGTGCTTTTAACTAAGTTTCCAGGGCCTTCTTGTCCTTTGACTGTTTTTCTTTCCATCTTCACTTTCTGCCTTGCATCCATCTTTCAAAAATATGAACTGACCTCGCTTTATTATAGTAACCTGTCTATGAAGTGCGATCAAAGATTGTTTAAAGTTGCTCAGAGACATGAAACTCTACAAGGAAGGAATACACCCTCCTAGGATTGATACAGAGTTTACCTTCCAGCCATTGCAACTGTTTCAATTAGGATCAATTAGAATAAAGTGAGGTCAGTTTATATTTTTGATTGAAGCATTTTCTGACTTCCCCTAGTCTTTACTAGTATTATCCCCGCTATTTCAGAAGGAAATATATTTGCATCCATCTTTGGCATTAACTTAATATTAAAATTTGCTGCTTTCTTTTCAAAATCTACGTTTCCATGTTTTACCTTCCCTTCTATCTCTGTCTTCTTCTGTCCCTATTTCCATGGTCTGACATCTCTTTCTTTCCTTTCTCTCCCTCCCTCCTTCCTTCCTTCCTTTTCCCTGGTCTGGCATCTGTCTCCTTCCCTCCCCAACTTTTTATTTCTTTCACCCTGCCCCCTTCTTTCTTTTTCTCTCTCTCCAAACCCCCTTTCTTTCTTTTTTCTTTCTCCATGCCCCTTTCTTTCTGTCTTTCTCTCTCCATGCCTCTTTCTGTCTGTGTCCCGTCTCCCTTTTTTTTTTCTGTCTCCCTGTCCCCCCCCTTTCTTATTTTATTTCTCCCTGCCCTCCCTCAAGCCACCACCATTGGGGAACAGGCTACCACCGCCGCATTCGGGGAACAGGACAGCACCGAGGTCTTAGCTCTCCCTGCTTATCTTCCCCAGTGTGGGGCCGACCAATTCTCGCCACCCGACGTCAATTCTAATATCGGAGAGGAAGTTCCGGGCCAGCCAGGCAGCGATTGGCTGGCCCGGAACTTCCTCTCCTACGTTAGAACTGATGTTGGATGGTGAAAATTGGTCGGCTCCATGCTGGGGAAGATAAGCAGGGAGAGCTAAGAACTCGGCGCCAGCCTATTCCCTGATTGTGGCGGTGTTAACCTATTCCCCAATGGTGGCGGTGGTAGCCTATTCACCGACTGTGGTGGCGGCCTGTTCCCCAATGGCAGTGAGTTGGGGGAGGGCAGTGAGAAGGGAAGCATGTTAGGGACCCCTGCTTAAGGCGAGCCGCGAGCCGCACTTAAGTGGCTAAAGAGCCGCAGTTTGCCGACCACTGTGAAGAAACACCACCACAGGAGAAATCATAGGGGGTTAAAAAAATTAAATTTCTGTGGGACAGATATTTGCAATTTCCAAAGAAACACATTTTTCACATACTTGCCAAAGGCCTACAGCCCTACACTGCAACTACCACCACAGCCTGGGATGCCTCGTTGCTTGGTTCTGGTGCTTGTGGGCGAGCTGCAGGGCAGAGTGAGCTGTGTTGCAGGGCAGGGTGAGCCGTGCGCTCCGGATCCGGGCTGTGAGGGGTGTGGAGGGAGGCTGAGACCGCGAGATGCAAAGCGCAACCCGGCAGCCGCTAATGCCGCCTAGAGATGCAAGCCAAAGCGGGTGGAAGGAGGCTGAGACTGGGAGAAGCACAGCACCACCAGGACGCCGTTTGCCAACATTCCCTCCGACACAAGTAAATTACAGCAGTTGCAGTCTGTATGCGATTGTCCTCTCCACAATCAAAAAACTTGTGAAGTGGAGAGGACAGATTGCGGGCCGCAAAATAGTCCCTGGGGGGGCCGTATGCGGCCCATGGGCCGCATGTTTGAGACCGCTGAGTTAGAGGGATAGTTTACCAGGAAGGAGGCATTTTTAGAGGATCTGGAAAAATAAAAAAGATCCATTGGAAAATTTTGAAACTACTCAAGATGAAATTTCTGAATGAGCCACTCTCCTGGTTACTTTCTCCTCAGAGAATTGTAAAAGTATTGTTTTGAAAAATTATTTCCTGAAAAAAGATTTCTTGTTTTGTGGCCAGAAATTATAAATGTTTCCAGATGTTTGTAGAACCACCCAATATAGACAAACAATTTCTTCAATATAAATCTCGAGTATTATCATTGGATACAACTTTTTTTCAAAAATTTCCAGCCAATGTTCGGTCGCTTATTCAAATGTCGTATGCTTTTTTTGAACCTGATCAGCTACAAAGATTCCTATCAGATAAAGAGGGGGCTGTTCAAACTAAAACTTAACATGTTGTAACACAGGCATATTACTTTTCCTTTTCCTTATTGGTTAATATGTATTTGTATTGTTGCTTTGTATTATCCTATCTTTTGGGGGAATTGTTTTGGGGATACGTTGTAAATTGCTTTTGGGGTATTTTGCTGTATTCTGTTTGGCTGTTTGGTATCTGAAAATTTAATAAACAAAGTTGGAAAAAAATATGTAGGAAGATTGTTCCTCTCTCTTCCTTGATGTGGAATCTTATTGCCTTAGAATACTGTATGTACTATATACTGTTATACTCAATTTTTTTTTTTTAAAAAAGGGAACAAGACAGTTTTTAGAAATGTTAGCAATAGGAGGAAGTACAAAAGTATTGTGAAACAAAGGAAGGAGAGAAATATGTAGAAGTTGATAAAGATAAGGCTAAATTGCTTAACAAATATTTCTGTTCCGTGCTCACAGCTGAAGTCCCGGGAGCAGGACTATAGAAAACAGACATAAATAGGAATGGACTTTGAACAATTTTCAGAGGACTATGTTCATGAGGAGCTAGCTAAACTAAAGGTTGACAAAGTGATGGGGCCGGATGCCGTTTATCCGAGGGTACTGAAGGAATTTAGGGAAGTTCTTGTGGCTCTGCTGGCTGACATTTTTAATGCTTCTCTAGAGTCGGGAGTGGTACCGGAGGACTGGAGAAGGGCAGATGTGGTCCCTCTTCACAAAAGTGGAAGTAAGGAAGAGGGAGGGAACTACAGGCTGGTACGTCTGACTTCTGGGGCAAGTAAATTAATGGAAACACACAGTGGCATAGCGAGGGTGAGAGGTGCATAGAGATGATGCCCCTCCCCACCCTCTTCTCCGCCCCCCCCATCCCTACACGCTCCTTCCTTGCTTCCCCATTGCCAGGCGTGTGTTCTGGCATCCCTTCCCCTGTACCTCTGTAGCATTTGTGGCGTGAGCAGCAACCCCCAACCTGCTGCCATACCTGCACTCTCCCTCTGATGTCACTTCCTAGGCACGAATCCAGGAAGTGATGTCAGAAGAAGAGCGAATGCAAGCGCAACAGCAGGTTGGGAGGTTCCTAATCGCACCATGAATATTACAGAGGTACGGGGAAGATAAGCGACATGCATATAAGGCAGTGGGGAGCAGGGAAGGAGTGGGGTGATAGACAGGAGGACGGGTGCCGTGCCCCTACTAAGATGGCCCGTGGGGTGGGCCGCACCACCCCACCCCCCTTACTACTCCACTAGGAACAACTTAAAACAGAGAATATTGAGGTTTCTGGAATCCAATGGACTACAGGACCCAAAACAACATAAATTCACTAGAGGCATTTCTTGTCAGACAAATCTGATCAATTTCTTTGACTGGGTAACCAGAGAGTTAGATGGAGTGTGGTGTATTTAGATTTTAGCAAAGCCTTTGACACTGTTCCACACAGATGTCTAATAAATAAGCTGAGTGTCCATAGGCTTGGTCCCAAAGTGATGGTCTGGGTCAAGAACTGGTTGAGTGGAAGGCAACAAAGGGTAGTGGTCAATGGAGATCGCTCTGAGAAAAGAGATGTTACCAATGGCATGCCATAAGGTTCAGTTCTTGGGCCCATTCTTTTTAACATTTTTGTAAGCAATATTGCTGAAGGGCTGTCTGGTAAGATTTGCCTCTTTAAGGATGATATCAAAATCTGCAATAAGGTAGACACACTTGATAGTGTGGAGAACATAAGGAAGGATCTAATGAGGCTTGAAGTATGATCTGGAATTTGGCATCTAAGATTTAATGCTATAAAATACAAGGTCATGCATTTAGACTGCAAAACCTCAAGGGAATGGTACAGTTTAGGGGGTGAACAACTGTGCACAAAAGAGGAGCGGGACTTGGGTGTGATAGTATTTGATGATCTTAAGGTGGCCTAACAGGTTGAAAAGGTGATGGTGAAAGCTAGAAGGATGCTAGGGTGCATAGTATGGCCAGTATGAAAAAGGAGGTACTGAAGCCCCTGTATAAGACTCTGGTGAGACCTCATTTAGAATATTGTGCACAATTCTGTAGAACATACCTTCAAAATAATATAAACAGGTCGGAGTTAGTCTAGAGGACGGCTACTAAAATGATCAGTGGTCTTCATCATAAAGCATATTGAGACAGACTTAAATATTTCAATATGTATACTTTGGAGGAAAGGCAGGAGTGGGGAGATATGATAGAGATGTTTAAATACCTACATGGCATAAATGTGCATGAGGCGAGTCTTTTTCAATTGAATGGAAACTCTGAAATAAGGGGGGGGGGGGGGCGGGGGCATAGGATGAAAGTGAAGGGAAAATAACTTCAGAAAACATATTTCCATGGAAAGGGGGTTGAATTCTTGGAACAGCCTCCCAGTGGAGGTGGTGGAGATGAAAACTGTATCTGAATTCAAGAAAGCTTGGAACAAGTACGTTGGATCTCTAAGAGAGAGGAAGGGATAGTAGATGTCATGGTTAGGCAGATTAGATTAGGCTATGTGGTCTTTATCTGCCTTCATTTTTCTATGATTCTATTTTAGCCATTATGTCCAACCCTTCCCCTTCCCCTCAATCCATCTTAGATCCATCTCTGAACTGGAAAAACATCTAAAAAGAAAAGCCATTTTCCAAACTGACATGTCCAATTTATAAATGTTAAAAAAAAAAAAAAATTTACAAGAATGTCTGTCTGCCATCATTTTGAGAGAAATGACCACACAGATGTCTCTGCAGATGAGTGGGGTAGCTTAGTGCAATGGACTTTAAACAATGGCACCCAGGGACAATTCCCACCATAACTCCTTTATTTTCCATGGTGAGCCCTCCGGGAAAGAATAAAACCAACTGTACCTAACTGTACACCATTACAATCACCTTCCACCCTACAGGTATCTCCTATATTTAGGTAAAGTAGGTAATTTGGTGGTTTTGGAGAGGTCATGGTTTCCATCACAAATGTACTTGTACTAGGGGGAGTGGGATTTGGACCTGGATCTGGATCCCCTGTAGACAGTCCACTGCTTTGACCACTAGGGTACTCCTGATGCTGTCATAGTATCCAGTATCCGCTTTCAGTTTTATCTTTTAGGGGTCTGGAAGAGGGACAACATCCACTAGGGAAAAGGAAGGGATCAAGCTTTAATCCAGTGGTCAACTGGTCATTCAGAGCATCTTTTTTTTTTTTAGCCTGGACATAATTGAAATAGGTCCAGATAAAAATGTACTTCTTTATAGACTTGATGTGTCTTCTTGTTCCATTATTGCTGAAAGATGTTCTAATGTTGGGACCACCCTAGTCCCACACGAAACACAACACTAACATGCCTTGTTGCTATTTGGATGAACTCAGTGTGCAAAATCGCTATTTAAACCTTTTCGGCAGAAACACATCCTTTTGTCTCCTTCGAGACATCTATCTGCTTTAAAAATGAGCACCATAGAATGAGAGTCATTTTATAACAGGGTACCTAGGATAATTGGCCAAGAAGATGCATATTTTGAGCCTATTTCATAAAGACACCCTAGGTGCCCTCTGTCTTTATAAAACAATAGCACAAGTCCTACAGATATCTAGCCTAGACTGGAGGTGTGCAATCAAAGCTGCTGAGAGCAGGTATAAATATGCATATGTACAATTCACCTGGCTTGTATACTTTTTATAATATCCTGCATGAATTGTGATTTCAGCCTCGCTCTGCCCTAACTCTGTCCCAGAGCACACCTGTTATATAAATATGCACCAACTTACATAACATATGTCGTTTTAGGCAGGACCTATTTGCATACGAGCCTATTTACATATGTAAAACACCTTAATATGGTTTATAAAATTCCCCTCTATGGGCTAACGGTGACAATGTGCCAATAGTGTAATTGGTTCTGTGACAGAATAAACAATTGAACACCATGAGAAATAACTTCTTGGCTCCTTTCTTATGAAATTACCTTCTTGAACCACCCAAAGCACTTCAGTGCTCCAGTCGCTCCAGTGACCCATGAATCTGCTGTCTTCTGTAGGCTTTGCTCGGATACGGGCCACATAATTGCCTGGTATCACCACACTGTTTCGAAGGATACACTGGGACATATTGGAGACTAACACCAACAAGGCCATCTACAAGCAGAATAGTTAATTAATATTTCCCAAAAGGGAAGCAATTTATTTATTTATTTAAAATATTTAGATCCCGCAAATCCAACAATGCTAACTGGGTTCCAAAATTACATACATAATAAAATAAAATACAAAAAATAAACACATACAATAACAAACCATCACAAAAAAAAAAAACCCACACTCAGTAGCAGCAAATTCAAACATCATAAAAACTACCTAATAAAAAAGCAGATCAAACAACTTTCAAAAAAAGTATTCAATCCATGGGCTATATCACCCAAGAACTATGGTGTAGAAACAACAATCTTTTTATAGTTTAATTGTCTTCCAGCTGCTCCAGCCTCTTTTTTTTCTGACTGCCTGGAACCTAACTGGAGCCTTATTTAATAACAATTTATTTCATAGAAACAACATGGAAAAAAGTTCACTTTCATTAAGCCCATCTGTCTTTCTTCTTGCTTCCCATTTTCTCTTATATCTCCATTCTCATCAACTATAAATTCCCAGGTCATCCTTTATCTCTCTGTTCTTTCTTCCCACAGTCTCTTCTTTATCTGTGTGGTGTTCTAGAACAGTGTTCTTCAACCGCCGGTCTGTGGACCAGTGCCAGTCCACAGAACTTTTCTGCCAGTCCGCAGGGCTGGCACGTCCATCAGGCTCAAGACAGTGTTCTTCAGCCGCTGGTCCACGGCATCTTCAGGCCAGCTCCCTGAGTGCTGCAGTGCACTAAGCCATGGGAAAAGGCTCCTACGCGCATTCTGCGCCTGAACTGGAAGCCTTCTCTCTGATGTTGCGAGATGGGCATGACTTAGCCCAGTGTTCTTCAACTGCTGGTCCACAAAATAATTATTTTATTTCCGCCGGTATTGGTGTCAAAAGGTTGAAGAACACTGTTTTAGAATTCTTATTCCTTCTAGCATTTCTGTTCTCCTTCCCAGAGTTTTCATTTCCTCCTCTATCTTTATTGTTATATCTCTTCCCTCCTTTCCTGAATCTCACCTCCCAGGATTCCCAGGATCTTTTATAGGCCACTTCATACTGCATTTCCCCAGGCATCAAATGACTGTGATTCATGTCATAAGGAGTTTCCCATGTCAGCAAGAAATCACTGGTGTTCAGTCTCTCAATTCTGGGCTTTAGAGGTGGAAAGGGTTTTACTGAAATTAAAATGGATGAGACATTTATTACCCGTACTTATCTTTATTATATGTATTTCCTTCCATGAGGTATATCTAAGGATTTCAGAATGTTCATAGAAAACAGAAACTTCAATTCAGTGCTTTTGGAAATGGAAATAGTGACAGACAGTTACAGACATGGGTGTGATACACACATTGCTATAGGACAGAGAGAGATAAAATACATGATTACTGCTATTAGAACAGTGTATAAGAGAAAATGCAGCACTCACTGTTCTGTGATAAATTGACGTTAATACTGGTATTCAATTCTTGGTCTGGCAGAAATGTGTAAACATCATGTATGGTCATGGCAAAGTGTGCTTGCTGTCTCCAGCAGGTCCATTTCACATGATTTGAGTCATTTAATCTTGGCTGCATCATGCTGCATGTTTCTTTTTGCCTGTGTTTCAAGGAAATGGAAACCCAGAGTCAGAATGCAGCTTCTAGTTCATTTGGCAGGTCACGCCTGCGCTTACAGGAGCCGCACCTCCAGTGGTCAACATTTCACCAGAACGTACTCAGGTATTGTCGTGCCAAGTCCTGGGAGCACCCATAAGTAATTTCAGTGCACACTCTCCCAGGTTATATCCAATTCATGCACTCTCTAGGTTCCAGCACACTGATTAACACTCTTCTAAGACAGGGGTGTCAAAGTCCCTCCTTGAGGGCCATAATAATCCAGTCGGGTTTTCAGGATTTCCCCCAATGAATATTCATGAGATCTATTAGCATACAATGAAAGCACTGCATGCAAATCGATCTCATGCATATTCATTGCGGAAATCTTGAAAACCCGACTGGATTGTGGCCCTCAAGGAGGGACTTTGACACCCCTGTTCTAAAACAACATTCAGTAGCAGACATGCCTCCACTTAGGTGTTCTAAGGCTGTATGATATAAGTCTATTCTATATTGGCATCTGGGCATTCAGATTCCAGCCTAGAATACCAGCATATCCCGGTGTCAGTGCGCCTTACATTGCATGCACATAGTTATGCCAGTTCTAGACCTAGCATAAATGGGGTCTCAAAAGCATGGCACAGACACACATAACTTATAGTATTCTGTAAGTTTAGGGTTACTAGATTTTTGCTGGGCAAAAAGAGGACCTGTGGCCCTGCCCCATTCTGCCCCGGCCCTGTCCCGTTCTGCCTCCGGCTCGCCCCATTCCACCCAAAGCCCTGCCTCGTTCTGTCCCCCAACCTCGGCCCCACAAGAACCTCATCTCCTTGGGCCATGTCTGGAGGGTATCTGCGCATGCGTGGATGCACGCAGTGATGTCACCATGTTGCATTCGTGCATGCACAGATGCCCTCCACATGTGGCCCCGAGTTCAAAGCATTTCAAAACGCGGACAAAGTGCCGGTTTTTGAAAAGCCGTCCAGATGCCTGGACAGTCCTCTAAAAAGAAAACATGGCCAGGTAAATCCGGGCGTCTGGTAACTCTATGTAATTTACATGCGTAAGTGGTAAGTGGGAGACATCCTGTGACCCATCCATGCTCCATCCATGTGTTCACCCCCTTGCATTTACCTGTTATACCACTTATGTGAGTTAAGTGTAATATTCTGTAATTTTACACATATAAGGGGTGGGGGGTGCACATGTAGGCACCAAGTTATAAAATTGCCCTTCTTCTCCCGGATTCTGTAAATCAGGGCTGCCCAAGTCCGGTCCTCAAGATCTACTGGCAGGCCAGGTTTTCAGGATATCCACAATGAATATGCATGAGAGAGAGAGATTTGCATACCAAGAAGGCAGTACAGGCAAATCTCGCTCATGCATATTAATTGTGGATATCCTGAAAACCTGGCCTACCAGTAGATATCGAGGACCGGACTTTGGCAGCCCTGCTGTAAATGTTGCCCAAGGTTAGGCATCCAAATTTAGGACACAGAATCCAGATGTAAATTAAGGAGTGTGGCACAGTGGTTAAAGCTAAAGCCTCAGCACCCTGAGGTTGTGGGTTCAAAACCTGTGCTGCTCCTTGTGACCCCTAGGCAAGTCACTTAATCCCTCCACTGCCCCAGGTACATTAGATAGATTATGAGCCTGCTGGGACAGACAGGGAAAAATGCTTAAGTACTTGGTTACATTCATGTAAACCGTTCTGAGCTCTCTTGGGAGAACAATATAGAAAATTGAATAAATAAAAAAAATTAATTAGTCAGTTGGATGCTAACAAGCAATAATTAGAATTAATTGGCATTAACAGGCCCTATTTTGGGTTTATGTGCGCATCTGCCTATGTGCTATTCTGTAACACTGCACCTGGGAGGGTCTTGGGGGTCTGATTGGTCCATGTTGTTTGAGAACCCTCCCATAGGAAGGGCCTTATACAAACTGGGCAATGAGAGCCTCAGGCAAAGGGGCCTAAGGCTCTTATTGGCCCGGATGCCTAAGGCTCCTCCTACGTGGTGTCTGGGCCAATCAGAACCTTAGGCCCCTTCCCAGTGCATCCAGGGAGGGGCCTGAGGCTTTGATTGGCTCAGGTTAGGGGTAGATCAGGGGCATTCTTTTAAGTTAGGCACTGCTAGACATCATTAACAGAAATGTGCCTACATTTATTTATTTATTTAAAAAAAATCTTTCCTAACTAACATATTTATTTATTTATTTATTTAAAAAAAATCTTTCCTAACTAACATAGTAACATAGTAGATGATGGCAGATAAAGACCCGAATGGTCCATCCAGTCTGCCCAACCTGATTCAATTTAAATTTTTTTTTTTTTTTCTTCCTAGCTATTTCTGGGCAAGAATCCAAAGCTCTACCTGGTACTGTGCTTGGGTTCCTACTGCCGAAATCTCTGTTAAAACCTACTTCAGCCCATCTACACTCTCCCAGCCATTGAAGCCCTCCCCTGCCCATCCTCCACCAAATGGCCATATACAGACACAGACCGTGCAAATCTGTCCAGTACTTGCCTTAGTTCAATTTTTAATATTATTTTCTGATTCTAGATCCTCTGTGTTCATCCCACGCTTCTTTGAACTCAGTCACAGTTTTACTCTCCACCACCTCTCTCGGGAGCACATTCCAGGCATCCACCACCCTCTCCGTAAAGTAGAATTTCCTAACATTGCCTTTGAATCTACCACCCCTCAACCTCAAATTATGTCCTCTGGTTTTACCATTTTCCTTTCTCTGGAAAAGATTTTGTTCTATGTTAATACCCTTCAAGTATTTGAACGTCTGAATCATATCTCCCCTGTCTCTCCTTTCCTCTAGGGTATACATATTCAGGGCTTCCAGTCTCTCCTCATACGTCTTCTGGCACAAGCCTCCTATCATTACATTGAAGATGAGGTAAACCCTGGCCTACATTAGCGACACCTACAATGTAGGTGTCTAAATGTAGGTGTGATTCTGTTAGTGCCACCTAATGCATTATTGACATGACTATGTGTCTACATTATAGGCGCTTATAAATATAGGTGTCAACAAAATCTGGCCCTTACTTCGCTTAAAAAAAATCAGTGCCGACTAGTGCAGTTCTAAGCACTATTCCATAAAAGTTAGGCACCCAGTATAGAATCATGCTTAGCACTGCCTAAGCATTCTGATATTTAGGTGCACCCTATTTATGAAAGGGTTTTCTTGGCCTAAATGCATGTGCCTAAGTTAGGTGCCCAACAGCTCCTAACTCAAAAAACAGGTGCCTAACTCAAAAACATGCCCATAATCCCATTTTAAACTAAGAGCTTTGCACTAAGTACCTACAGCAACTGTTGTAGAATCATGCCTACCAAGTTAGGCGCCTAAAGTTCAATTAACTTCACTTAGGGCTCCTTTTATCAAGGCGCGCTATGGAGGTTAGCGTGTTGAACATTTCATCACGCGCTAATCCCTGCGGCAAGCCTAAAAACTAATGAGTCAATGGAGGCGTTAGCGACTAGTGCGGCAGGCGGTTGAACGCGCGGTATTCCGCGCGTTAACCGCCTACCGCACTTTGATAAAAGGAGCCCTTAGTGTCAATTAAGAAATGTTGAGTGTTATCAGTGCTGATTTAGCCTATTACTCAATTCAAATTCCTCTTACTGACGTTCAAGTGTATTCGCTCTGTAGCTACGCAATATCTCTCCTCTCTTATTACTCCCCCTTCCCCCTGGATCTCCATTCAGCAGACATGTCTCTCCTGTTGGTACCCTTCTTCTCTACTGCCAAATCCCATCTCCGTCCCTTCTATTTTGCTAAGCCACATGCCTGGAACAACCTGCCTGGCTGTTACATCAGGCTCCGTCTCTGTTTGAAGCCGTGTTTAAATCCTAACCCTACCAACATGTCTGTCTTTCATCCCCTCAATGGTCCCCTGCCACCTCTTCAGCCCCCTCCAATTCCCTTCTTGAGCACCAAATGCTAGATTCACTAAGGGCACGGATCAGATCTGATCCATTCTGTGTCCAGGAGGCTGATTCACGAATCGCCCTCATGCAAATGAGGGTGATTAAAATCATGCCCCCAACCGAGTGCCGTATCGCTCTATAGTGGTCCCAACACATGCGCAGACCATCTGTAGATGGTCTGCACATGCTTAAAGCAGCAGCGACCTTTTTTTTTTTTTACTCTTAACTTTTCTTACTTTTGCAAGCCCAGCGAGTCCTTGGTTTTAACCCACTTTAAACCCGCGGGTTAAAACCACGGGCTCGCACTGCGGGGAAGGCGATTGGGGCAGAGTCCTGGAAAGTCAGGGGGGAGAGAGCAGGAGAGTCAGGGTAGACAGAGCTGGAAAGTCGGGGGCTGAGAGCAGGAGATCTCGGGGCTGAGAGCAGGAGATCTCGGGGCAGAGAGCAGAGAAGCAGGGCAGAGAGTAGGGTGGCAGAAGGCAGGGCAGTCGGAAAGGACCTGAGCGACTGGTCCTCGGCAGTTGCTTATTTTTAGATCATTCAGCCCAGTCGGTGTCCCTCATTTTGTTTAGTGAATCGCTGCTTGCCTGCATTTGAATGCTGTTCCCCCTCATTTGCATGCATGGATCGGAGGATGATCGGGACAGAGGTTAGTGAATTGGGTCGGAGGGAAATCGGGTTGCAAAGGGGTTGCAAACCGATCGGTACATGGTCGGTTTGCTTAGTGAATCTAGCCCTAAGTTCAGACTCCCCTTTGGCCTATGTGATTCCACCTCATCATTCCCCCTCCCCCTCTAATTCCCTACACGAGCCCTTGTTCTGACTCCCTTTTTGCATTGTGTGTCTGTCATAATTAGACTGTAAGCTCTTCCGAGCGCTATAGAAATAATAAATTGTTGTTGTAAAGTTAGGCACCTACATCAGCTAGGCGTGCTGATACAAGCGCATGAGTTTAGGCATATTTTATAGAATTTGGGGGTTAGTCCCATTCTGAAAAGGGGGATAAAGGTCTCTGAATTTGCCATGTCCTTGTCCAGCCCAAAATTTGCCCAGATCATGCCCCCATGCTATTTTGCTGTATCCCAGCTTTGTAAAATGGGTACTGAGATGTTTATGCAAGATAAACATTTAAGTGATGGTTTATGCCCATATCAAATGTGAATTGCAAAATGAGGGCCGTGGACTACTTAAATTGATGTGTGCTTTTAGCATTCTAGGTATAAGTATTTACACCAGCTCTATGGTTATTCCAGTATTCTATAAAGAAAGTGAATATTTATTTTCCTTTGTAAAATAGGCTCCAGAAAGCAGTGGGGTAGTAAGAGTAAGTGGTGCCTGGGGCGGTGGCGCCCCTTCCCCACCCTCTTCCCTGCCCACCCTGCCACACGCGCGCCCCCTTCCCTTTCCCTGTACCTTTTTAACTTCTCTGGTGTGAGCAGCGTGCCCATGGTCAGTGTCGGCTTGCCCTTTGACATAATTTCCTCGGCGCAGGTCCTAGAGACTCAATGAGCATCGGGAGCAGCGCGGGCCATTCAGCGCAGCTCCCCGTGCTAGAAACTGCTATTGCAGTTTCATAAATGGAGGCCTAAGTCATTCTTCCTGCTTCATCTTCCGGGAGCTCCCTAGTCACCCCTGCTTTTGAGTTTGCGAATCCTGACAGGAGCAGACATGCTTACCTTGCTCTGATATCATTAAAGCACAAATCAAAACAGAGATCTCTAACTGACCTTCACTCACTCTAACTGACCTTCTTATCAACAAGCCAGGCTGTTTTCTTCCCCTTTTTCAAAAGAACCAGATGTTGGCAGGCGATATGAAGAGTTCAGAATCAGGAAGAGGAAAGTTGATTTGTGCAATGTGGCTTTATTTCTCAGTTGCCTAGTAGTACTACCCTCTCTCTACTTTTTATCCTTTCTCATATGAGATGTATGCATAAGACAGAGAAAGGGGTCCATTCATTAGGAAAGAATCACAGTAAAAATGCAACTCTAATATCCACACCTTCCTTATGTTAAAGTTCCCTCAGGAGAAAGGAGGAAACATTGAAACATCTGGGTTTTACTTCCATTGAAAGCAATGGAGGTAAAACCTGAATGTCTCAATTTATCCCCTTTTTTCTGGAGCTGTATGGTAACCCTACCCCCCTTCCTCTGGATTTCACATCCCCTTTGTTAAGTTTCACCATCTTTGTGAGCAAAGGGAAGAGAATTTGTAACATGTTATTGATATTTATGAACTTAAGACTCCCTCATTTATCTTGATATTATTCATACTGTATATTTGAGATATACTGTTAATATGTTAATGGCCCTGATTCATATTTCTGGAATAGAGCAAGTAGGGGGTGGGGTGAGTATGTTTTGATTCTTTAAGAACATAAGAAGTTGCCTCTGCTGGGTCAGACCAGAGGTCCATCGCGCCCAGCAATCCGCACCCGCAGCGGCCCATCAGGCCCATGACCTGTACGATGATCTTAGTCTGAACCCGTAAATCCCCCTTGGTCTCTATCTATACTCTTTCTATATCCCATCTCTACCTCTATCTGTATCCCTCAATCCCCCTATCTTTCAGGAATTTATCCAATTCTTCTTTAAAACCCCGCAGTGTACTCTGTCCTATCACAACCTCCGGCAGCGCGTTCCAGGTGTCCACCAACCTCTGAGTGAAAAAGAACTTCCTAGCATTGGTTCTTAACCTGTCCCCTTTCAGCTTCTCCGAGTGCCCCCTTGTGCTTGTGGTCCCCAATAGTCTGAAGAATCTGTCCCTGTCTACCTTCTCGATGCCTTTCATGATCTTGAAAGTCACTATCATGTCTCCTCTGAGTCTCCGTTTTTCCAGGGAGAAGAGCCCCAGCCTTTCTAACCTGTCTGCATATGACAGGTTTTCCATACCTTTTATCATTTTCGTCGCTCTTCTCTGGACCCTCTCAAGCATCGCCATGTCCTTCTTGAGGTACGGTGACCAAAACTGGACACAGTACTCCAGGTGCGGGCGCACCATCGCCCGATACAGCGGCATGATGACTTCCTTCGTCCTGGTTGTGATACCCTTCTTAATAATACCCAACATTCTGTTTGCTTTCTTTGAGACTGCTGCACATTGTGCCGTTGATTTCATTGTTGTATCCACCAGCACACCCAAGTCCTTTTCAACGTTGCTTTCCCCTAGCACCGATCCCCCCATTTTGTAGTTGAACATCGGGTTCTTTTTCCCTATATGCATGATCTTGCATTTCTCTATATTAAATCGCATTTGCCATTTATTTACCCACTCTTCTAGTTTGTTTAGGTCCCTTTGTAGGTCTTCGCATTTCTCCGTGGTTCTAACCCTGCTGCAGAGTTTGGTGTCATCCGCAAATTTTATAACTTCACACTTCGTTCCCGTTTCCAGGTTGTTTATAAATACATTGAACAGCAGCGGTCCGAGCACCGACTCCTGCGGAACACCGCTCGTGACCCTCCGCCAGTCCAAGTATTGGCCCTTCACCCCAACCCTTTGTTTTCTGCCTGCCAACCAGTGTTTAATCCATCTGTATACGTCCCCTTCCACCCCGCGGTTCCGCAGCTTCCTAAGTAGTCGCTCATGGGGTACCTTGTCAAAGCCTTTTTGGAAGTCGAGGTAAATGATGTCTATGGGTTCCCCTTTGTCCATCTGGCAGTTTATTTCTTCAAAGAAGTGCAGTAAGTTTGTTTGGCATGACCTTCCCTTGCAGAAGCCATGTTGGCTCGCTTTCAGTTGTCCGTTTGTTTCTATGTGCTCACAGATGCTATCCTTTATTAGTGTTTCCATCATCTTGCCCGGAACTGAAGTCAAGCTTACCGCCTGTAGTTCCCGGGGTCACCCCTTGATCCCTTTTTAAAAATAGGTGTGATGTTAGCTATTTTCCAGTCCTCTAGGATCTCCCCAGTTTTCAAGGATAGGTCACAAATTTGTCGGAGTGTTTCCGCTATTTCGTTTCTTAGCTCTTTTAGAACCCTTGGGTGGATTCCGTCTGGGCCCGGTGATTTTTCACTTTTCAATCTATCTATCTGTTGGAGGACATCCTCATGGCTTATCTCTATATACTTCATGGAATATATTTTCAAAGATGTAAGCTGGCAACAGCAGTTAGTATAGCTGGATTTCAAAAGTGTTTGGACAAGTTGCTTAAGGAAAAGCCCATAAACTTTTATTAACTATGTAGAGTCAGGGGAAGTTTCAAGTTTCAAGTTTATTATAAAATTTGATTAATCGCCTTTTCCAAATTCTAAGCTATGTACAAATCGATAAAAATTATAGAATTAGGGGAAACAAACACAACTAACAAAGGGACTAAATCTACTAAACATAATAAAAACCAACTTACACAAACATAATAAAACACATTCCGCTTACTGGTTCAATCTTCTATTCTAAGCATGCTTGATTACTGTAACATCATTTACTTGGGAACTTTTAAGAAAACCCTTCAACGGCTTCGAGTTATTCAAAACTCGGCTGTTAGATTGATCTTTGGTTTGAAAAAATGGGAACATATAAGTCCCTATTATCAAAAATTCCACTGGTTGCCCTTGGAAGCAAGAGTTCTGTTCAAATTCTCTTGTCTTTGTTTTAAATCAATATTTGGGATGGCTCCTACGTATCTGGTCTCTCATTTTAAACTGAACTGTTCTAACAGGCCTTCTCGTAGAATTCATATATTCACTTATCCTACAATAAAGGCCTGTCGATATAAAAGATTCTTGGATAGAACTCTTGCTTTCCAGGCAGGTAAATTAAATGAATGGTTGGGTAATATCATTATGCATTCCTCATCTTACTTTAGTTTTAGAAAATTAGTAAAAACAAAAGGATTTACTGTTAAGGTTTTACTGTTTTACTTTTACACTATATGTATGTACTGATGATTTTATATTGTGTTTTATGCCCTGATTGTCCAGCATTTCTTGTTGTAAACCGCCTCAAACTATTATGGCTTTGGCGGTATATAAAAATAAATTATTATTATCTCTTGCTGAATATCTAGCTTGTCGGATTGGCCAGTAATTGGCTATGTTATGCAAAACAAAAATACAAAAAAATGAGGAGTGGAGGAAAAGTATAGACAAAAAAATATAACTGCTCTTTACTAAAACAAGAGCCTAAAGTATCATCTCCGAGCACCTACAAATCACAGGTGAACAAATATAAATTAAACTCTACCTACCATATGTACTACCAAATTATATGTACTGGCCCTGCTGGATTTGGTTGACATGAGACACTGGTTGTATTGACGTATAATTAATACTATCTTCCCCCTTATTATGTGATATGTACAACTAGTCTTTTTCATGTTTAAGTTGTCTTTTGTATATTTGCATTTTTATAATAATTATTTGTATACTTTGTATATTTATTTTGAAAAATAAAAAATTTTTGAAAAAAAAAATCTCTACCTACCAAACATCACTGACATACAAACTTTCATGAATCTTGTAAGAAAATAAAGAATAAAAAAACCAAATTGCAAAATTCATGAAAGTTTTTTTGCCAGTGATGTTTGGTAGATAGAGCTTAACTTATATTTGCTCGCCTGTGACCTGAGGTGGTTTTTTTTTTCGTCATTTCATCATATGTAGGTGCTCAGTGATGATACTTTAGGTTCATGTTCTTTAGCTAGTCACCATTACTATTCAGCGGCTGGTCAGCCAAGACTAGCAGCTAGATAGACCTAGCTAAAAAGCAGGTCTATCTTTCACCATCTTGCTTAGCTGGCCAGCCATTGAATATCGGTTTGGCTGGCTAAGTTTGAGGGGACGAACTTTGACTTGGATATTAAGATGATTTACAGCCTGCACGTTTATATGATCATGGGGAGAGTGTGGCGCAGTGGTTAAAACTACAGCCTTAGCACCCCGAGGTTGTGGGTTCAAACCCACACTGCTCTTTGTGACCCTGGGCAAGTCACTTAATCCCCCCATTGCCCCAAACACAATAAATAGATTGTGGGCAGACAGGGAAAAATGCTTGAGTACCTGAATAAATTCATGTAAAACCATTCTGAGCTCCCCTGGGAGAACAGTATAGAAAATTAAATAAATAGATGTCCTGGAATAAACTTTATATTTGACAGAATAAAGAGTGTTAATGAGAAGAATAAACAAACATACATCCAGTTTCAAAACAAAATTAAGAAACTGAAGATGAGCCTTTAGGGCAGGGATAGGGAACTCCAGTCCTCGAGAGCCGTATTCCAGTCGGGTTTTCAGGATTTCCCCAATGAATATGCACGAGATCTATTTGCATGCACTGCTTTCAATGCATATTCATTGGGGAAATCCTGTAAACCCGACTGGAATACAGCTCTCGAGGTCCGGAGTTCCCTACCCCTGCTTTAGGGCCTGATTCTCACAACTGCGCCATACGTTAGGTAGTTTTAGATGACCTACTGCTGCCTAACTTAATTGGTTTAATTGGTGATAAACAGCTTGATAATTGACCGTGTTGTTTAAAACCAATTAAAAAGTAATTAAAAGGTGCCTACAAAGAACGCCATCCAAGTCCCGTCTATAGAGGCGCATATGTCAAAAGTAGGTGTGGTTTGCACCGGAAGTGGACACAGGCACCAGTAGGTTCCTCTGTAGACATGATTGTCATCATAGGTAGGCAACAAATGTTGGCCTGTAAAACCCTGCCTACATTCCCAGTGCCTGGTTTTGACGTGGCCATGATTCTGCAATCAGTGCCATAGCATGACTGACAAGTGAATAGTGCTGCTTTTGTAGGCAGTCGCCGATAACGGCGGTGTTTGCAGAATCCGGACTTTAGTAACACATTGTATTGAATTTAAAATACATTTCAGTGGTTAGATTATTTTGCAAATGATTGGGAACCCGCCAAACAGGGGAGGAAATTGGAGAAAGAGACTAAGCTCTATTTCTTGTGCAAAGAGTTTTTTTTATTCTCTACAACCTGCTTACCTACATTCATATTTGATTCCCTATTCGCCATTAAGGACTTTGAGATCTATTCAGGATAACAGAAAGGTAATACACTCTGTTCATACTGTAGAGCTAGATGGGAGTCTGCTTGAAATAAAGCATTCTAATTTGCAGCTCCAAATTTATGGAACCATATGCCAGGAGAGCTGAGATTAGAGACAAATTTAAAATCTTTCAAAATTATGTTAAAAACAGTATTTTTAAAAGAAGCATTCGGACAAGTTTTAAATCAAACCAATATTACTCATATATTCTGAATGTTCTAGATCTTCAGTTAGCAGTCTGGGGAAATTTTAAAGCTTAATGGTATTTATATGATTTTATTTAGGAGTGAATGCTTTTTGTAAGAGTGAATGTCCCTTAGTATGCCTACTGTTTATATGGGCTAGTTCTTTTTTTTTACTGTATTTGTTTTATTTTACTTTTATTTTGTAAACCGCTTGGACCAGTAAAATGAACGAGCGGTATAACAAGCTTAATAAACCATAAATCATAACCATGAAAAAAGATGAATGTATCAATTAAAAACTGTAGAGCTACATTCATATAATGGAATGACTTCTTCTAAGATGGTTTATTTACAATATGCACATTATTTGAGCATTCTCTATAATTTATATTGATTGTAGTAATTCCACCACAGTGATGTCAGAAGAATTGATGGTTCTGATTGGTCAATTCAATCAGGAAAGCATTCCATTTGATTTCAAGCACTATTCTGACTTTAGGAAGTTATCACAAAGTGAATACAGCTTACAAGTGTAAGTAAGATAAACATTTTTGCTTCTACATTTCTGATGATAAATGGTAATGGTTTGCTTTTTTTTTTTAGAGCAGCAAAGAAAAGCAAGCCATATGAAAAACCTGTCATTGTGTGCCAAATGTATAAGCCAATAATGTAAATTCAGCTGCATTGAATCTGTTTGTTGTGGTTCAAGAAGCAATTTGCATACAACCAGAATTGTGTATGCATAGAACCTCTGATGAAGCCTTTTGGGTGAAACAGTAACCACGCTGGGTTTCTTGTTTGATAAGTGATTATTTTGGTTAAATTTTAATCAATTTTTATACACATGTTTTGGTGATAAAAAAGGAAAATAATTTTTAAAATGCATATTAAAGCTAGCTGGAGGCTTTTAGACCTATGAAAGATATTATAGTCTTGGCAACAAGAGTTATATGTAATGCAGGAAAATGGGGTTGTTGTTTTTTTTTTCTTTTTGCTGAACAAGAAACCTGAGGTCTCTTTTTCTTTCTGTAAGTGATGTTCTTCATGTAAGAAGCATAAACTTGCAGACGGGGCATTATTTGGTTGTGTTTTTGTGTTCCCATCTCCCTTACACCCTATGCGGTCACATCACTCACACAGCCCTCGAGATGGCTCTAAGTTCACCCATCCCAGAATGAAAATTCTAGAAATGTCATAAGCAACAAAACATTAGGAAGAAGAATTCTGAAGTTGATAATATTTGTGTTTTATTCACAAGCTGTTGAATAGAAGTGTCAAGGGTTAAAATTGGCTGCCAACATGAAAAAGAAGATAAGAAAGTTCTGATATCTTTAAAGGTTTCCTCACATCCTTCTAAATTGATGTAATACAGTGCAATAAGATGTTAACCGAACAACAAATGCCTTGTGCTATCAACTAAACATTTATGGTGACTTAAGTTGCAACAAATGAGGTTATTTTCTCCACAAAATGTGTTCTTGCAGTGAGTACTCTATGCAAATACGGTTCTATTATTGACTATTTCTGCTCGTACAAATTAATTACCTGTTCTGCCACTTGCCACACTTTAAGTCTACAAAATCTTACTACCTGCATGGAGATATATTTGCATGCTTGTCTCCTCCATTATATACAAATTTCTCTCATGCATATACATTAGGAATATCTTGAAAACCCAACTGGCTGGGGGTCCCCCAGGACAGGGTTGGGAACCACTGGCTTAAACAAAGGAAAAAACAAATCAAACATCAAAGGAATATTAAACAAAAGGAATAATAAAACACAATGTGGAGGAATAGCCTAGTGCAGGGGTAGGCAATTCCGGTCCTCGAGAGCCGGAGCCAGGTCAGGTTTTCAGGATATCCACAATGAATATGTACGAGATGGATTTGCATGCACTGCCTCCTTGAGACAAATCTATCTCATGCATATTTATTGTGGATATCCTGAAAACCTGACCTGGCTCCGGCTCTCGAGGACTGGAATTGCCTACCCCTGGCCTAGTCGTTGGTGCAGCAGCCTGAGAATCTGGGGAACTGGGTTCAATTCCTGTGTAACTCCTTGTGACTCTGGGCAACTCATTTAACCTTCCATTGTCCCAGGCACAAAATAAGTACCTGCATATAATATGTATTGTAAACTGCTTTGATTTTAACCACAGAAAGGCAGTATACCAAGTCCCTTTCCTTTCCTTTAAAATAAGGAAAATTGGGGTGAAGAAGAGAAAGAAAATTCTAATTAGCAAGAGACTTTCTACAAGATATTTAAGGGGAAACTAGAAATGTCTTATATCTGACTCTTCGTATCTATAAGACCTTTTAAACCGAATCTGAAGGAAGAGTGGACATCAAAATAAGTTGAGGATATTTCCTTGCTTACAAAAAATTCTTAAACTGTTTTGGGTCCAGAAAAACATATGGCTTGCAGTAGAATCCATCTAATATTTCTGTAGTCATTAATATTATCAAGCTTGTGTTACTGTTAAAAAGGTTATTGGAGATTGGGATCATGGATACAGCCATGGATACATCCTTTGTACAAATAGAACTCGGAAAGTTAGAATTGATAGTGATCATTCAGCTTGAATGACTATACATATAGGAGTTCCACAGGGCTCGGCCTTGTCATCTACAATTAATCCAAAATACCACAGTTAAACTTATTCCAGAGTAACACAGCTAAGCTTATATCAGATATATGATAATGTTACCTTTCTCCTGAAGTTCAAACACTGGCTTTCCTTTTATTCTCATATACATTCAAGGTTCTAGCATTAACTAATCAGATTTTTTTTATTCATTTCATTGTTTCTGTTAAGATCACTTCTCCCCTATGTACCGGCCCACTTCTTGCATTCTTCCAACCAACATCTACTTGGTATTCCTTCTCATTGTCAGATTCGTTCATACCATGTCAGATCTACCTGCTCTCTTTTATTAATTTTAAGGTAGATCTGAAAACATACACGGATGCCAAGACCCCTCAATACAGCTCAAATTACCATTGTTTCATAGGTATTGGGATGTATTTGTTTTCCTGTACCATCTTCTCTCTATTCCCTCTCATTTTGTTTTCATTTAGGATTAGTTCCTATCCTTTGTTATTTCATTATTATGCAATACATTAAGCTACTCCTCAAGAACTACATGCTATACTCTTAAGAATGTTCTAATTTTTCAAACTCTAAGATAAATGTTTTCCTTAAATTCATTTACATTTCATCGATTAATTTCAATTCATTTAATCCATTTGATAACTCCCAAGACCTCAGATGTACCATTCCACCGCCCTATGCATATTCTTATTAGCAGGGAAATCTTGGTATTATATCTTCATAGGTCTAGGTCATATTTTTACTTAAAAGAAGAGTTATAGAAGTCGGATGACAGCGGCAGTGAGCAGATCCCTAATGAAGCTATTGCGAAACATGTCGGATCCAGACGCATGAGCTGCTTAAGTTGCCTTATAAGATTTCAATCATCTAAATCATTCAGATAAGTTAAAAAAGCAAAAAAAGTTTTTAAAAGTTTTAAAAGATATTTATAAAAATATTTAAGTAAAAATATGACCTAGACCTATAAGGATTTAATACCTATATTTCCCCGCTGATAAGAATATGCATAGGGCGGTGGAATGGTACATCTGAGGTCTTGGAAGTTATCAAATGGATTAAATGAATTGAAATGAATAATCGAAATGTAAATGAATTTAAGGAAAACATTTGTCTTAGAGTTTGAAAAATTAGAAGGATCTTTTGATATTGCTCTAAGGAGAGAGAGTTTAAGCTATTTTAAATATTAACTAATTGTACTCTTAAGAATGGAAAACTTTTAACATATTTTAGCCTGCAAATCCTTTGCTACCAAACTGATTTAGTAGGTTATCAGGCTGCTCAGTGGTACAAATTGATTTCTGGATTTTTGAATAAAAAGCCAAAAAATAGTCTTAGAGACATCTGGAGCATCGAGATAAAACAGTATATTTCTGTGTCTCGTTGGCCACAAATTTGGACTTGGAGATTGAAATGTGCAGCATCAGCATCTATGAGATAAACATGGTTATTTTTGTTACATAGGATTTCCTGGACCCCAGTTCGATTAAATAAAATAGATAGTTCTAAGTCTAATAGATGATGGCATTGTCATACTGGTATAGGGACTTTGGATCATCTGTTGTATTTTTGTCCGTTTATATTAATATATTGGAAGTCAATTTGGGGACAAATAAATTTAGTACTAGATTCAAATGTTCCAATGTCATATGAGGCTATAATTTGTGGAACAATTTTACATGTGAAACCCACTCTAGATAAATATAAGAGTCATCTATTTATGATCCTAACAGGTATAGCCATTCAATTGATTACAAGTAATTGGTAAAACCATGATATAATTAATTATGCATTTTGGTGGGTGAAGGTGTGTACTACATACAGATACGAACGAATTAACGCAGAATGTAGGGGTTTTAGTGAGGTATTTAATAAAATTTGGAGCTCATTGACTACATTTGTAAAAACATAATAATGTATTTTCATCATATCTCTTCTTTTCTTTGGTTTATTTATCTTTACACATCCAGGGGGGTGGGGAATAAATATTGATAGTGATATTTGGGTAACTTTATTCTTTATTTGTATTGTATATTAGGATATATTATGATATTATTATATGCAGGAAAATGAAATTATTTAATGATATTTATGTTACCTGTATAGATAATAGTGGAATATGTGGAATATCTTTTGTTCTTTCATTTGTATGACTCTGTTTTTGATTTAAAAAAAAAAAAAAAGAATGTGCATAATAGCTGAAGCTGTCACACAACCTGGTATCTCTTGCTAGTTTCACATTCAGGGGACAGGGAGGGAAATAACCACTGGAAGGTTAAGGATGTGTGCCTTAATCCCTCCAGTGAACCCCCGCTCAATCTATTTAATTATCCCTCTCTAAAATCATGTCAATGTAAGAAGTTTTTTGACAGAATCTTAACATTCCAGGCAGCTAAACGAAATATATGGCTTGGAAAATCTATACTCGAGGCTATCTCTTATGTTGACTTCAGAAAATCATTGAAGACTCGTCTGTTTGACAAGTTTTAAATCTTAAATCATGTCACTGTCTTAACATTTATGAATTCCTACAGCTATCCATATTCTTAATTATGCCACTGTTTTAACTTTATTAGATTCTAACTGATCTATTTTATTGACTTTATTGTATTTCAGACTGATTGTTTTATTGTGTATCTTAAAACATTGACTGTATGCATTTTTTTGTTGTGAACCGCTTCGAACTTCTGGTATAGCGGTATATGAAATAAATTATTATTATTATTATTATTTTTATAAACTAGACATGACAAGTACCAGGTCTAAATATGGACATCCATCTTTTTAACCTTGAACATTCTTTCTCATTTTGTGATGGTACACCCATATTTTGGGCCTTCCTAGTCCCACCCAAAGCATGCCCAAATCATGTCCCCTTTCCTTAGGGATGTACTGCAGTGTTAGATGTCCATATCCTGTCTTTGTAAAATTGGGATTTGGATATCCATGCAATGTAAACATCTAAATACAGTGGAACCTTGGTTTACGAGCATAATTAGTTCCAGAAGCATGCTTGTAAATCAAGTTACTCGTATATCAAAGCGAGTTTCCACATAGGAATGAATGGAAACTCGCTTTGATTCGTTCCACCAAACACCCCCCCCCACACTCGAGGCTACCGGCACTGCTCCATCACCCCCTCCCCCCCCCGCTCTAACCGGCATCGCCCCCCCCCCCGAGAGAACGAGAGCCAGAAGGCCTTGAGCAGGCGCAGATGCTCAAGGCCCGGCCCAGGCAAGAGGAGGGAGCTTGCTTTCACTCTCACAACCAGCAGAAGGGGTAAGAAGCGTGTTTGAGAGGAAGGGCGGGCGGATGCCGCTTTCAGCATGGGGGTGCGATGCGGTTATCGCTGGGGGGGCGTTCACAGGGGGGGGTTTGCGATGCCGGTTCTGGGGGTGCGATGTCGGTTAGAGCGGGGGGGGGGGAGGTGCTCATATATCGGAACATGCTCAGTTTGCGAGGCAAAAGTTTGCTGAGTGTTTTGCTCGTCTTGCAAAACACTCGCAAACCGAGGTTCCACTGTACCAGTTTTCAGCCATCCAAAACAAGAAAGAGCATCTAATCATGTATGGATAGATATAGCTGATTTGCTGAGTGTTTGCCATGTTGGATGTGTGTTATAAATTGTATAGATAACAAAGAGTTGATAACACCTGTCAATGGCATCTAAGGAAAGGGTAGGACTGAATACTATTCAGCCATGGATATTGCATAGATTATCTTCAATATGAAGAAAACAGAACTGATGTCGCTGAGCAGATTTACAAGCCTTGAATATCCCCAGTACTTGAACATTGGTGATTAGGATATTCCGTTTGCATTAGAGCTAAGAAACCGAAGTATCATCCTGGACTCTGGGTTACCACTGAATGCACAGATTAAGATAGTGTTAAAGAAAAGTTGTTTTAAGTCACAAATAATGCATAGCGTGAAGCCTTTTTACATATGACACAGATCAGATTTTTCATTCTGAAGATTTCATTTTAGATTGGTAGCAGGGGCACTTGTGATTTTGTTTTCTGGATCAGTGCAATGGTATATATTTGTGGGTACTAGATTGTATGTCGAGGGCTCTTGGTCTAAAACACTGCTATGTAAGGATTACATCAGGTGTGAGACATTAGGAGCATATTATAATTTTGTATTCATTGCACTGGCTACCAGTAGTTTGGTATGTGCTAAATAATGAGACTCCAACCTACATTACATCTGTTTTGAGGACTTATCATCAGCCTAGAGCACTTCAATTCAAAGATCAATGTTTATTAGATGTTCCATCTGTTCGATTTGTTTGACTAGAAGAGATCCTTGAGTGTATGTTTTCTGTGGCTAGACTGCTAATGTGGAATGCATTACCAGTAGAATTTCATCTTATAAGTAATACTGTCACTCTTTGGAAGATAATGAAGGCATATTTGTTTGAGCAAGCTTTTCAATAAGTTATAATGGATCTTGTGTCTACACATTACTTATAGTATGACAGCAGAGCATTGTACATATTTGCTAAAGTAGGTGTTATCATTTTCTACCATTGTCATCTCTATGCGCCGATGAGCAATATTTAAAAATAGTATAATAACCAGTGTTTGATGACAATATAAAGAGGAGTTTTGTTAGTTGTTTTAAGATCTCTTTATTGATTATAAATGTATGTTGTAACCTACACCGATCTTCAAAAAAGGTTCAAGGGGAGACTTGGGAAACTATAGACCGGTGAGTCTGACCTCGGTACTGGGAAAGATGGTAGAGATGCTGATAAAGAACCGCATCATTGATCACCTTGACGGACACGGGCTGATGAGGACCAGCCAGCACAGTTTCAGCAAAAGCAGATCTTCTTTGACAAACTTGCTGCACTTCTTTGAGTAAACAGGCAAATAGACAAGGGCGACCTGGTCGACATTGTATATCTGGACTTTTAGAAGGCGTTCGACAAGATTCCGCATGAACGACTACTTCGGAAAATTGCGAGCCGTGGATTAAAAACTGGCTGGAGCATAGGAAACAGAGAGTGGGGGTAAATGGACAATACTCGGACTGGAAGAGCGTCACAAGTGGGGTACCGCAGGGCTCGGTGCTTGGACCCGTGCTCTTCAACATCTTTATAAACGATCTGGACATAGGTACAATGAACGAGATGATTAAATTTGTGGATGATACAAAGTTATTCAGAGTAGTGAAGACGCAGGGGGATTTTGAAGATCTGCAACGTGACATAATCAGGCTCGAGAAATGGGCATCGACATGGCAGATGAGGTTCAATGTGGATAAGTGTAAAGTGATGCATGTCGGTAACAAAAATCTCCTGCTTGAATACAGGATGTCCGGGGTGGTACTTGGAGAGACCTCCCAGGAAAGGGACTTGGGAGTTCTGATCGACAAGTCGATGAAGCCGTCTAAGCAATTTGCAACGACGGCGAAAAGGGCGAACAGAATGCTAGGAATGATAAAGCAGGGGATCATGAACAGATCGGAGAAGGTTATCATGCCGCTGTAATGGGCCATGGTGTACCCTTACCTGGAGTACTGCGTATTAGAGAATGACACGGTGGCGGTTACCCTCGGCTAGCCGCGTTTAGCCACGGGTAACCTGCCGGAATGGGGAATGAAAAATAACAGTCGCTGCGGGGACGGGGACAAGGCCATTCACCGCCCATGGAGCGGTGAATGGTCTTGTCTCCGCAGTGAGGCATTTAGGATTGCGCGGTCCCCGCAGCCACCGCCCGCCCGTAACATTTAGCCAGCTCCCTCCCTCTAGCTCACCTTAAATTCTGAGTTTGCAGGCTTCCATTTTCCTGAGCCGCACACGTTCAAAAAGCTGTGCACGCGCGGCTGTGCGAGTCCATTAAGCTTCTCCTCTGACGCAACCGGAAACAGGAAGTTGCAGGAGAGGAGAAGCTTGATGGACTCGCGCAGCCGCGCGTGCGCATCTTTTTAAACGCGTGCGGCTTGGGGAAAAAGGAAGCCGGCAAACTCAGAATATAAGGTGAGGTGGAGGGAGGGAGCTGGCTAAATGCTGCGATCGGGTAGGTGGGGGCTGCTAGACCGTGAGATCGCGTTTGTTCCCGGCTCATATTAGGAAGGAGGGAGTGAAAGGAAAAAAAATTCTGGGCCAAGGGGATGAAGAGAGAAAAAAAGAAACCCACAGCAGGAAAGAAAGGGGAAGACAGGCAGGTGAGCCAGATGCTGGAAGCAAGGGGGGGGGAGAAAGAGGGAAAGAAGCTAGATGGGGTTGAAAAGAAGAGACACGCTGGTATGGAAGAGGAAGATAGGGGAAATCTGGACAGAGGAAGGTAACAGAAAGAGGGGAAATTATGTGCATGGGGCATAGGGACAGAGACATAAAGGGGACATGCCATGGGGATGGTATATGGACACAGGGGGGGGGGGCAATGGCAGATACATAGGGGAGATATTAGAAATGGGGAAAATAGGAACACAGAAGCGAGATAGTTTGTGGGAATGGGACCGGGACAGAGATCGCAGGCTCCAGTGGCTTGCACAAATTACATTGTAACGTGCCATGAAAATAAGAGGGAGGAAGGTAGATAGATAGGCCACGCGAGAGGAGCTGAAGGGTGGTAGAAAGGAACAGATGGTGAATGAGGGAGGGAAGGGTGGTGGTGGAAAGGAATAGGACAGACATTGAAGGAGGGTGGAGAGGAACAGACCCTGAAGGGAAATGTGGAAGATAGAATGGGAAGAAGACAGATTCCAGACTATGGGGGAGCGGAGGGAAGAAGATGGGTGCTAGACCAATTGGGAGGGGGGGGGGTTGAAGGGAGAGGCGCAGTAACAGCAAATGGAAGACGCAGAGAGACGACACACAGTGGATGGAAGGAATTGAATGAGAAGATGTGGAAAGCAGAAACCAGACAACAAAGATAGAAAAAAAATTATATTTATTTATTTATTTTTTGCTTTAGGATAAAGTAGTATATTAGTTATGTTGATAAAAATTTATAAACAAAGCCCTGCCAGCTGAACATCTCTTTCTCTAGTTCAGCAGCAGGAACTTTGATTTATAAGAAAGGAATAAGCTAAATATTACAGTACTAAGGCTTATATGGATGCTGCGGGGACGGTGACGGGGCGGTGAATGGGATGGCAGTGGCAGTGACAGGGATGGCGGTGACGGAGACGGGGCGGTGAAGGGAATGGCGGTGACGGAGCGGTGTAGAGGATGGTGTGCCGGGGACGGGGCGGTGACGGGGACAGATTTTTTCCCCGTGTCATTCTCTACTGCGTACAGCATCTTTCGCCGTACATGAAGAAAGACATAGTCCTACTCGAGAGGTTCCAGAAAAGAGTGACTAAGATGGTTAAGGGGTTGGAGGAGCTGCCGTACAGCGAAAGATTTGAGAAACTGGGCCTCTTCTACTTTGAACAGAGGAGATTGAGAGGGGACATGATTGAAACGTTCAAGGTACTGAAGGGGATAGACTTAGTAGATAAGGACAGGTTGTTCACCCTCTCCAAGGTAGGGAGAACGAGAGGGCACTCTCTAAAATTGAAAGGGGATATATTCCGTACAAATGTAAGGAAGTTCTTCTTCACCCAAAGAGTGGTAGAAAACTGGAACGCTCTTCCGGAATCTGTCATAGGGGAAAACACCCTCCAGGGATTCAAGACAAAGTTAGATAAGTTCCTGCTGAACAAGAACGTGCTCAAGTAGGGCTGATCTCATTTAGGGCGTTGGTCTTTCACCGGAAGGCCGCCGCGTGAGTGGACTGCTGGGCATAATGGACCACTGGTCTGACTCAGCAGTGGCAATTCTTATGTTCTTAGATTTTTAGATAACAGGAGAATCAAATTTTATAAATAAGTAAACAATGAATCAAAGATCGCTTTTTGTGATCTTCTCAACACTGTTTGTTACAACCTCATTCACTGAAATTGGCTATACTAACCTCTGCTAGGAATAGTTGTGTTGGACCATCTTTATGATACTGCCATAGGGGACAATTCCAGTCCTGATGTTGCATACTAAGAGCCTATTCTAAATTGCTTCTGAGTACCCAAGAAGGGCTGTGGTTCACTGGTTAATTTGCTGCCCTTGCACCCAGAGGTTGTGAGATCAAATCCCAGTGCAGCTTCTTTTGACCTTGGGCAAGTCACTTAATCTTCCAGTACCTACCACTTTTAATGCCAGCTTTGAAATGCCACAGTAACAAAAAGGGTGGTATACATGTCCACATTCCCTTACAGAATTCTGGAGTAGTCTAATGGATAAAGCAGTAGGCACAGGACCTATGGAAACCAGTATTCAAATCCCACTGCTACACCTTATGACCATAGACAAATCATGTAATTTTCTGCCTCAGGTATAAACTTATTTGTGAGCTGACAATGAAATAATAACTATTCATGAATGTAACTTGCCTTGAACTATTACTAATAAGGTGTGAGCTATATCCAAATTCCTTGCAACAGCTACTGATGTTGCTCTTACAGCCAGTGACCCAAAAAGACAGTGGCAGTAAGATTGAGAGATGATAGTGAATGAGATGACCTAGGGCTGAGTAGTATGGCTGAGAGCCATCCTTGTGCTGATGAATTTCTATGGGGAGAGTCTGTGTTAATTACTTATGGAGGTAAAGGGGTGCCTTCCCCAGTGGTACCTATGGATATCCCACTTTAAAATCCAGTCCTCGTTGTCCTAAAGGGGTGCTGTTGCTTTATCGGACGTCTCCATGGCTTTTTAAATCTAATGATGCAGATTGCCCTCACAGTAATAACGGCATTGTGCACTGATGTGATAAATATACCATGGAATTCTTTGCCATCTCATGTACTTTGAAAAATTATTTCCACAGAATAACTTTTATAGCCTGCCAATATTATTCCGCTCTCGTATATTTACCTCTTTGTCCAAAGGAGACTCTGGGTTTCCTCATGAGACTATTTGACTTTTAGCTGATATGTGCTCAATTTGCTCTGTGGAATCTAGTTTTATGCACTCATTTCCTGCACAGTGAAAATGGAATACAAAATTCACAATATGCTCTTTCTGTTAGTGAAACAAATAGAAGATGTGCTGACATAGTTAGAGCAGGCTATCAGCTTCTGAAAGGACACAATCTAAGCTTTCTATTTCATTTTCCCTGTGCAGAAAAGCAATTTTTGCAGTTAAACTGAACTGTGATGGAGGTTACAGAGCAGCCTTCCAAAACTCTTCACGCCTATATACACAGTAAATGACAACAGCTATGGACGGTTTTTATATTCTGCTGTCCGAAAATATACAGTTCAGACTGAGTTAAAGTGGGTGTTTGTTTCACATATCTAAACATACTTTAAGGAAAGAACAATTAAGGAAATATTAAGAAAGTAATTGGGCATAAGGAATCAAAAATATAGATTGCGTAAGTCATATCCTGTTTCATAGCAAACTGTTTCCAAAAATTGCCTTGATAAGACCATAATATTTATTTAATTTGTTTTCTATCCCATTCTCCCCAAAGAACTCAGAACTGGTTACAGGTTGATATAGATAATAAATAGAACCCATCTATATCCAATCACAGCAACAGAAAAATAAATTAAGGCAGATAAAGACCATATGACCTATCTAGTCTGCCTATCCATGACATTTACTATACCTTTCTCTCCTTTACAGATCCAATGTACTTGTCTCAAGATTTCTTTAATTCAGATACAGTTTTCCTCTCCACCACCTCCACCAGGAGGTCATTCCATGCATTCACCACCCTTTTATGAAAAATTATTTCCTGAGATTACTTCTGAGTCTATCTCCTTTCATCTTCATCCTATGCCCTTTCATTCCAGAGCATCCTTTCATAAGAACATAAGAACTGCCATCTCCGGATCAGACCTTAGGTCCATTGAGTCCGTGATCTGCTCATGCGGAGGCCCAGCCAGGTGTAACCTGGCGAAACCTTAGTCACCCGTATCCTTCTATGCTCCTTGTTCTTTCTGGCCAAATGCATTACCTTGCATTTTTCCACATTAAACTTCATCTGCCATTTCTCTGCCCATCTCTCTAACTGGCTCAAATCTCTCTGGAGTTCTTCGCTGTCCTTTTGTGATATGATTGCCCGACATAACTTCGTGTCATCTGCAAACTTGATGATTTCATTGGACGTTTCTTCTTCTAGGTCATTGATGAAAATATTAAATAAGATGGGCCCAAGAACCGAGCCCTGGGGCACACCGCTAGTCACTTTCTCCCAGTCTGAGAACTTCCCATTTATTCCCACCCTCTGCATTCTGTTTTCCAGCCATTTGGCTATCCACCTTAGTATGTCTCCCTTTATTCCGTGGCTTTGTAATTTCCTGAGAAGTCTTTCGTGTGGAACTGTCGAACGCTTTCTGGAAGTCCAAGTATATTATGTCCACCGGTTCTCTGCTATCGATTTGTTTGTTCACTGTCTCAAAGAATTGAAGTAAATTTGTCAAGCATGACTTCCCTTTCCTGAAGCCATGTTGACTGGCTCTCATCAGGTCATGAGTATCCAAGTGCCGGACTATCCTATCTTTAATCAGTGCTTCAACCATCTTTCCAGGGACAGATGTAAGACTCACCAGTCTATAGTTGCCCGGTTCTCCTCTTGATCCTTTTTTGAAAATTGGGGTGACGTTCACTATTTTCCAGTCGTCCGGTATCTGTCCAGTTCTAATTGACAGATTAGCAAGGTTTTGCAGTAGTTCTCCGATTTCTACCTTTAGTTCCTTTAATACTCTCGGGTGAATTCCATCCGGTCCAGGGGATTTGTCACTTTTAAGTTTGTCAATCTGGTAGTATATCTGATCTAAATCCACTTCTACTGTTGTGAGGCTATTCTCTATTTCTCCCTTGAACACTTTCACTGTTTCAGGTATTGATGTAATGTCCTCCTTTGTAAAGACTGACGCAAAGAAGGAGTTTAGTCTGTCTGCAATTTGTTTGTCTTCTTTGATGTACCTTTTCTTCCTTGGTCGTCTAGCGCAGTGGTTCCCAACCCTGTCCTGGAGGAACACCAGGCCAATTGGGTTTTCAGGCTAGCCCTAATGAATATGCATGAAGCAAATTTGCATGTCTATCACTTCCATCATATGCAAATCTCTCTCATGCATATTCATTAGGGCTAGCCTGAAAACCCGATTGGCCTGGTGTTCCTCCAGGACAGGGTTGGGAATCACTGGTCTAGCGGACCCACTGCCTTTTGCAGGTTTTTTCCCTTTTACGTCTCTAAAAAAGGGCTTGAAGTTTTTGGCCTCTTGCGCTATTTTCTCCTCAAAGACCTTTTTAGCATCCCTCACCGCCTTGTGACATTTCTTCTGATCGTCTTTGTGGCTATTCCAAGCTTCGGCTGTTCTTTCGCATTTCCATTTTTTAAAGTTCTTTTTTTCTCTCACGGCATCCTTCACCTCTTTAGTAAGCCATGCTGGTTCTCCTTTGCTTTTATTTTTCCGTCCTTTGGATATCTGTGGAATGTAGAGATTTTGTGCTTCCGTGATGGTGTTTTTCAATTGAAGGAGACTCGCCTCATGCACATTTATGCATACGTATTTAAACATTTCTACCTTATCTCCCCTTTTCTGCCTTTCCTCCAAAATATACATATTGAAATATTTAAATATGTTCTCATTTGCTTTACGGCAAAGACCTCCAACCATTTTAGTAGCCTTCCTCTGGACTGACTTCTGGATGAAGAACTGAGCTATAGATTTTGTGCAAAGTGAATCTGAAACAAAGATCTAAGCATGAAATATAGAGCTGCTAAAAGAACCTGCATAAATACTCAAAGGATCACATTAGGGTAAGGTTATAAGAAGATTTCAGTGTATCAGAATAGCTCTTGGAACAGAAGAGAGATCATAAGAAGAAAAAAACATATTTAATCAAAATGCTCCCAGGAATATTGCCCGACACAGCTGCATTTCACCTACAAGGATGTATTGGGGACATACAATCAGCTGATGTTAAAAACAGCTTCTACCAACGCTGAAGAACTAGTCCTGGGTTGTTACAAACCTTGATCAAGCCATTCCTCCAATGTCAGTAGCTGTATAAAGGGGATACTATACATATTTGGGAGAAGGTTTTATGGTTTGAGGAAACCACAGTAGATCCTTTTGGTCCTAAAGCTAACCAATAGGTGTGGTCTAAAATAAATATTGAATATCACCCTGCTAATACCATCTCTATCATAAAGCATGGTGATGGCAGCAACATTATGTTGTGGGAATGTTTTGCAGTAAAAAGAACAAGGAGGATTGTAAAGACTGAGGGAAAGATGAATGTTACAAAGCACAATTGCCTTAAACCTGGGAGTGAGGAGAAGATTCAACCCATTCAGCAGCACAAAACAAAAACAACAACGGAGTAGGAAGAAAGTTCATGTCCTCGAGTGGTCCATAACAGGTGAGACTCAAATCCAACAGAAAATTTGTGGCAAAAGTTGAAGCCTCTAATCCAAAGATGATTTCCAATCACCCTGAAAGATCATTAGAGATTCTGCCACACAGAAATGGCAAACACTGCACCAACTCACTATGCAAAATTGGTAGTCTAATGGTTAGTGCCATGGCCTGAGAATGAGGGAACCCGATTCAGTTCCCTCTGTAGCTCTTTGTGATTCTGGGCAAGTGGCTTAACTCAAGATGTTGTTTACTTGAACCACATAAAATATTTGTACCTACCGTTTGTTAAAATCCCTGTAATTGGCCCAGTGAAATAAATTCATCTTCAAGAACTTTTGGGCTGCCAGGCTCTCTTCATATGTGCAAGCCACATAAGTATTATAGTCATTGTGACATTGCAAACTTTCCAAAAGTGGAGTGCCTGAAATAAGATAAACATCACAAAATTCCCATGAGAACATTACAGGAGTAAGGAATGAGGGCTCTAAAGGATATCACAAGAGAGTGAATTTACTTATTTGTTCATGTTCAACAAAATATGTTGCAGGTTAGGACTAAGCTTGGATTGGGCAAGAGACAGAAAAGAGAAGACACAAAGACAAGAAAGAAAATTAGAAAGAAAATAAAGGGGCCTATGTCCTAACCCACAAAAATGCACATGGGCAATGTTTCCTCTAAGCTTTGTGGGAGTCCTGCCAGTGGGAGTGTCTTCAATCATTAGGGACAGGCAGGTCTTCTGGAGGCCTAAAGAACTTGCCTGTCCCTTACTAATGAAACAGCACCCCTACTGGCAGGAATTTAGGTGGAGGACTCCCACACAGCTTAGAGCAGGGGTGTCAAAGTCCCTCCTCGAGGGCCGCAATCCAGTCAGGTTTTTAGAATTTCCCCAATGAATATGCATGAGATCTATTAGCATACAATGAAAGCAGGGCATGCAAATAGATCTCATGCATATTCATTGGGGAAATCCTGAAAACTTGACTGGATTGTGGCCCTCGAGGAGGGACTTTGACACCTGTGGCTTAAAGGGAACATTGCATGTGGGTTAGTACCAATTTCTGCAAAACATAGCTATAAGATGCTGGGCTCATTTACATCCTTATTTATACTTTGTATACAAAACTGTTTTTTTAATCCTCTCTGAAGGCTCTCTGTCATGAATTAGAGGTCTCCAGGTAACCAAGTGGTCCGATTGGCATTCACTCTTCCCCTGCCTCAAAACAGGGATAAAATATATAAGTGCAAAGTAACTTTAAAAAGTCCACTTCACACACACACATACACACACAAAAAACCATAAAAGCTATATAACATTGTTGAGTATTTGCAGCATTTTTGTGCAATTTTTTGACTAAATTGTACCTTTTGATTTGATTTACCGCTTTTAACAATTAGTATTAAATTGGTTTACATATAGTTTAAATATGACTTTGCAAAGTTGCTATGCATTTTACGACATAGCACCAAAAGAGAGAACACAGAGAAAGAGAAGATAAAAGAACAAACAAGAAGGACTATAAAAAAGTGAAAATATACTGTAAACCTACCTTGAATATCTCCAGGAGTGAAAGCAAGCCACATAACCAAGACCAATGGTATTATTTGTCTGCATAATGTTCTCTTGGTCAAGTTTATCTTCATGCCAAAATTAATTATGTTCACACATTGAAGACTTTTTTTGCCAGAATAATATCTTCTTTTCTGGGGGTAGATAGTGGAAAGAGAAATCATAGAGGAGAATCTGGAATATAAAATAACTAAGTGAAGTTAAGGTAGACCATTTCTAAAAGGATATCTTGATGTTTGCCTGCTTTCCAATCCCAAGGCTCAGGTTTATTCAGTCAGACATCTGAGGATAATTTTTTTTACTCCCTAGATGTTCTGGCTGATGTAAATGCATTGTAATTTAAGAGGTTAATGACAATTTACCAGATTAGAGTATGTGATATTTCTAGAAGGGGCCGCTGAAAAGTTCTCAGCCCAACCAAGAAGAGAATGATATGGAGCCCTGAAACTTACAAGTTATTCCACACTTTTCTTGACATGAATGATGTGAAATGAAAAGTATGGGCTGAGAACTTTTCAGTGGTCCTTCGTAATTGCTAGAGGAAACGCACACGAATAAGCTAGCAAATAGGTATGTACATTCATGTTTGGTGTTTTTGGGGTTTCTTTTCCTTGCATGAATGATAGCACTGGTCTCAAACTCAAACCCTTTGCAGGGCCACATTTTGGATTTGTAGGTACTTGGAGGGCCTCAAAAAAATAATTAATGTCTTATTAAAGAAATGACAATTTTGCATGAAGTAAAACTCTTTATAATATATAAATCTTTCTTTTGGCTAAGTTTTAATAATAATATTGTAATGTATAACTAAAGAGACATATGATCAAGAAACTGTTTTATTTTACTTTTGTGATTATGATAAACATACTGAGGGCCTCACAATAGTACCTGGTGGGCAGCATGTGGCCCCCCCCGGCTGCGAGTTTGAGACCACTGATTTATAACAACAGCAACATAGAATTTTTTTTGTTCGACTGTCAATTTTAGTCTGTAAGATGTGTCACAATGGAATAAAAGTTGAGAAACACTCCCTTGTAATCTTCCTGCCAAAGTTAATTTTAGTGGAGGAGTGGCCTAACAGTTAGGTCAGCAACCTGCAAACCAAGGGAACTGAGGTTTAATTCCCACTGCAGCTCCTTGTGACTATGGGCAAATTACTTTAACCCTTCATTGCCCCAGGCAAATAAGTACCAGCATATAATATGTAAAACACTTTGATTGTAATAGCAGAGAGAAAGCATATCAAAACCTTTCCCTTTCATGCTGTTTTTCCCAGTAACATACCTGGGTATGTGACACCTGGGGCCGATCATTTTTTACTCAACCCCCCCTCCCCCCACAACCAATATAAAAAAATATATTTTTAGCAATTTTAGTTTTATATCCTGTCCTCCCCAGAGAACTCAGAACGGATTACAGTTTAACATTCACAGTGTTACAATATAACATTATATAGGGCTCCAACCTCTCCAACCCCATGCTGGTGCTGTGGTGTAAACAAAATAAACAAAAAAGACTTCCTCTCTCTATTAGGTCCTAGCTCACACTTCTTGTCTAACACCAGCTCTGGCAGGATACATATTTCAAATCTGACATATTGTAATCACAAAATAGAAAATAAAATTATTTTTTCTACCTTTTATTGTCTGGTCACTTTATTATTCAAACCATGTTGGTCCCAGACTTTGGTTTCGGTTTCTCTTCTTTAGCTTGCTCGCCAGGGTCTCCTGACCATTTGACGTTTTCTTCTTTCTCCGTGCTCACGATCTATCTTCCATCTATGTACCTTCCCTTCCATTGCCATATCCAACATTTCTGTTTCTTTCTCACTGTCTACTATCTCTCTCTGTCTCTCTATTCCTGCCTTGTGCCCTGGGTCAAACCTCTCTATTCACCTCCATGCAGCATCTCTCCCTTCGTCCCCTCCATTATCATGTGCAACATTTCTCTCTCTCTCCCCATGGACCATCTCTCTCTCCCCATGGACCTCCACCCTATGTCCACCATTTCTCCTCCATGCATGTCTCCCTCCTCTCCACCATATGCAGGATTTCTCCCTCTCATCACTTTCTATCTTTTTGTTGCATTTCCCTGACTCTTCTCCAGCCCATGTCCAGCAATTCTTCCTCTCTCCCCCCCATGTGCAGCAGCTTTCCATCCATCACTCCCTCCCTCCCATCCCACTGTGCAGCACCTCTGGACCTGACTGACACCATCAACCTTGAGATTTGACATTTCTTCAAGCCTCCAACGGCAGTTAGAAGCAGTGCCAAATGGGTTGTTTGTGACCTGCTCCCTAGGGCTTCTCTCTACCGCATCATCAGTGACCTGGCAGAGGGAAGGCCCTGGCAGCTAGGCCATAAGAAGCCTGTTCAGAGTTCTGCCTCCAAGGGCCAGCCATTGTCACCGCTGCTGCTGCTTTAGAAGGCAGGCCCGGAGGTATGTGAGTTCTCTCTGTCAGCAGCCTTAACTCACTGCTGGGCCAGTATCGGGCCTTCCTCTCTGCCAGTCCCACCTACTTCCTGCTTCTGTGAAGGCAGGACTCGACAAAGAGGAAAGTCCGACACCGGCAGAGCAGCGAAGTTCCTGAACCATGACGCCGACCCTGGAAGCACCCTTTCATGGTCTGCACCTGGGGTGGACTGCCGCTCCCCCAGCCCCCTTGGTATACCACTGATTTTGCCCCTTTCCTGGTGCCTTGGGGTTTCCATGTCAATGTGGTGCTACTTCCCCTGTCATATACTATGGGGTTTTCATGTCACTGATTTCACAAGTTACAAGTCTTTTGAAATGTGTTTGGTGTTTCTTTTGTGACAAACCTGTACAGCAGCACAAATGTATATTTTGACTACATTCCAATCTTCCTTTCAAAGAAGGGACCATGCCCATTCTTATGAGTTTTCTGACAGAGATGGCCAGATTCCACAAAGGATGCCTATGTTAGGCGTTGCTAGCCACCCTAATTGTGACTGCCTAACGATACCTAAATGTGGGATCCACATGCAAGTTTTTTTAAAAATTGGCTTAATCGGCATGGTCATTGACCACATCGGTTTTCAGTCAATCAAAAAAAATTAATTACCAATTAGGAGTTTAGCACCGAACTCTTAGAACACCTAGCGATGCCTACCAGAAATGTAGACATGGGGCAGAGAATAGGTGTGGTTGACAGGCATTGCTAGGCATTCAAGTTAGGTGCCAGTAAATTAGGCACAGTAAAATCTGGCTTAATATACAGGCACCTACCGTTAAAATGCCTAGAAACGCCTAAGCAGGCCTAGGTGCCACTAGGTGGGATTCTATAAGTAGTGCCTAGTATTTGACTCCAACCCTGATCAAATCTTCTTTTTGTTTCTTTGCCCTAAGCAAAGAAGATGTGGGGTCTCTCTGCTGCCACTGGAGTTACTTTACCCTCCATACCCTCCCCCAGTCTCAGTAGGTTCTCCAGACCTACCTTAACTCCATGATGGTCCAGTAGGGGTGGTCCAGTGGAGGCAGGATATTGCTGGCACCCACATAATCCCCGACTCCTGCCCCGAGCCACCCCTTATACCGCCCCTGACTTGCCCACATTTTCTATCCAGTCTAGTTCTGCTGAATATTGGAAGTTAGGTGGCCCAAGGCAATTTGCTTTGCTTAAATTGCTTTGAATTTAAGGAGGATGGTGTCAACAGAACATCAAATCATCAGCTAGATGACTGCTCAATCAGATTTCGAAAAACTATGGACCTGACTTCTGGTGTTTGTGTGCTAGAGAAAGAAGAGAGGGAGTTTTAAATGAGGTGGAAAGTTGGGAAATTTTCAGTTGTCATTGGTTCACATAATGTTAAATACTAGCTCTAGATTTTTCTGGTGTAGTACATCTGTGAGATAGTTTCTGTGTAACTCGACTTTTTGTAAATAAATAAGCTTTATTACGTGCATGGATTTATGCTTTTGGTTTTCCAGTTTATAAAAAACATCTCCATCTATGCAGCAGACAAAAATGGAGCCCATGAACCTAACTGTTGACACCTTTTGGATCATTCAATGAAACTGCTCAAATGTAGCACAGTGGCAGGGTAAATTGCAGCAGACTGGTAAAAAGGCTTACACATTGCCATGAAAACTTTCAGTTTCCAGCCAGAGCTCTTGTCAAACCGTAAATACAAATGAGAAGAATGCAACAAGGCCCCAACAATGTAAGATCACCTCCTTTTTATCAAATCACTCTATGATCTTTATACTCTAAATTATAGTTAGTAAAATTCATTTTAAACTAGGGTTGCACATTGATTAATCTCAATTAATTGCAATTAAAAATTTTAGTCGCATAAAGTGTCCACCCTCCCTCACATTTCCTTCTATACTCATACAATGGCAAATGTAGACTGCGGAAGTAAATTCTCAGAACCAACATGTTTTAATTACTAAAATGAAAATAAATCATTTTTCTTACCTTTGTTGCTTGGTGTATCACCAATTAGTTGTGTACATACATAGTATGTTTAATTGTACAAATTGTTTTATTTTATCTCCCAATTTTAAATTGTCATACTGTCACAGTCCGTACCCCTGGATAGCGCAGCAGGCCCTGTGACTAATGAATACTGAGCTGGCCTGGTCCCCAATGACTTAGGGAACCCTTCAGGTTTAAAGTCTGTTGTCTGTTGCCTGCAATAGGGCTGCAGGAAAGTATTCCCTTTCCTTCTGAGAGAATAAGGACTCAGACAACAAAGCAGGTTTCTAGCTTTTATTCTGGCCAAAGCCAGTTATTATTATTATTATAATAGTTACTAGTGTTTAAGCCCGTTAGATTAACGGGTGCTAGAATATATGTGCAGACTTAGGCTTTTCTTTTCTTTCTTTCTTTCTTTTTTTTTTTCTTTCTCTCCCCCCTGTCCAGCGGCACCCCTTCCCTGCTCCGCCTCTCCAGCAGTAGCCCTTCTCCCTTGCTTTTACCTCTCCCCCTGTCCAGTAGTACCCTTTCTCTGCTCCCCCTGTCCAGCAGTAGCCCTTCTCCCTTGCTTTTACCTCCCCCCCCTGTCCAGTAGTACCCTTTCCCTACTCCCCCTGTCCAGCAGTGGCCCTTCTCCCTTGCTTTTACCTCCCCCCTGTCCAGTAGTACCCTTTCCCTGCTCCCCCTGTCCAGCAGTAGCCCTTCTCCCTTGCTTTTACCTAACCATATTCAAGATCCCATTTCCCCTTTACCTTATCTATTTCTGTCTGGCGCTGTTGGGATTTGGGCTCCGGGGGAGCTGGCTTCTGCATCGTTTGCTGACGCACTCTGGCGTGGGGTCTCTGTTGGGCCGCGGGGAGCTGGTTTGGCCACACTGCATCTGTGGAGTTCATTGTCCGGGCCGCGGGAGGAGTAGGTTGTGTGTGGGAGCCGACAGGATAGCACCGTGGCTCCCTTCGTCCCTTGCTGCCCTGCCCCCCCTTCCCTTCCCATGGTCCCGTTGACACATTTTTGAGTTTGAGGGTGCCGGGTGTCTTCTCTCATGATCGCGCCTGTGTCGGAAGCCTTCTCCGACGCAGGAGCGGCTCGTGGAAGGAGTCGTCGTGGCGTGTTCTTTTAAAATAAACTCCGGACTGCGCGAGGTGGAGAGCAGGCAGGCCACTGGCACAGGTAGGTGCGCATGCGCACTCCTACCTGCAAGAGACCTACAGCTCACGGAAAACCAGCGCACGCAGGTGGGAGTGCGCATGCGCGGCTAGAGCTTTATTATATTAGATTATTATTATTATTAGATTGTGGTTAAAACTCACCACTATCTTGCACTGCAAAAAATACTTCAAAATAATTTCCAGAAAAAAAACAAGAAGCACAAAAGAACAATAGCCAATAAACACAGGCTCTCTCAGACTGCTGATCCAAGATGGCGTTTGTCTGAGCTCGACGAGAGGACGCCTGGGAATTCATCAATAATTTACCTTTCTTTTTTTCTTATTGAAGAATAACTTTTCCTGGCCATGCTGAAGAGAAGAGGCAGGAGCGCGACTGGTGCCTCGCGGCACTCCGGGCCGGCTGCATTCGGCAATATTGATGAATTCCTGCGGTGTATGCAGGACATCACAGCGGCGTCGGTAGATTCCCCGCAGGAGGCGTGGCAACGAGGTGAGGTGCAGGCGGTCTTCTTGGGGCTTGAAACAACACTTAGTCCCGACGCTACAGCAACGCCCCAACAACCTTACACCACTAGCTCTCCGCGGGAGGGGGTGTTGCCGGGAGACGGAGGACACTCTACACCAGAGGCCAGAGTAATCGATCCGGAGAGCAGTAGTTCAGGCTCCCATTTCGTTCAAGAGAGCCTGAACTTGGGAAATGAGGACTTAACAACAACTGGAGCAAGATCATCCCAGACGATACAGAGGCAGGAAGAATTAGCAGCTGGTGAGCAGTTTGAATTAACTTTACAACCTTTCTTGCCACAAAAACCCCAAGTCACACTAGAATCCCTTTGGGACTTTATATCTAATTTGGGGAAAACCTTTAATTCTCAGTTCCAACAAATAGAAGGGAAGATTAAAAATCATGATAGTGAAATTGGGAACTTGAAAAAAGAATTAGAGGTCTCAAAATCTTTAACAAATAATTTACAAGAAGATATGGGACTATCAAAGAAACCCATTTCGATTATCGGCGCTTGGACGACCTGTCAATTTGATCGTCCAAGTGCTGATTTAGGCAGGTTTTTAGACATATTTCCATTTTGATTATGTACCTCATAATGTACAGTATGATGTCCACATTCTTGTGCACTCCATTTTACTCAATTGTACCTTCTTTTTAATAACCATCATCTCTCTTCATCTTTATCTCATCCTTTGTGCACCACTGCAAACTACTGTGCATGTTCATTCTTCCTCCAACCATCTGGGTGTGTGCTTTGTTCTCAAACATTCCAATACTTTGGAGGAAAGGCAGGAGAGGGGAGTTATGATAGAGATGTTTAAATACCTACATGGCGTAAATGCACATGAGGCGAGTCTCTTTCATTTGAAAGGAAGCTCTGGAATGAGAGGGCATAGGATGAAGTTAAGAGGTGATAAGCTCAGGAGTAATCTAAGGAAATACTTTTTTTACAGAAAGGGTGGTAGATGCGTGGAATAGTCTCCCAGTGGAGACAAAGACTGTTTCTGAATTCAAGAAAAAGTGGGACAGGCACATAGGCTCTCATAGGGAGAGGAGGAGATCATGGATGCCGCAGATGGGCAGACTGGGTGGGCCATTTGGCCTTTATCTGCCATTACTGTTCTTTTCGAAAATTAGACAAGTCCTCTCTGTCTGACAAATTTACTACTTAACTTAGGAGTTTTTAAGATTGTAACTAATTGATTGTATTTCACTGACTGGCCACTTCCTCTTAGGTATACCGCCTAGAACTTCCGGTAATGCGGTATAAAAGAATAAAGTTATTATTATTATTAGCATGTTTTTATTCTTTATGAAAAAAGGCACGCCAATATAAAGATGGTACCTAATTTCCAGACAATTGGGAAATAGTCACTGCTACCAGTGTCACTCTTGTCATTGCTAAATTCACTAATAAAAATAATCTGGGTGATATTCTGACCTCGGTGATCAGCATTTTTTTTTTTTTAAACGCTGACCACTGCAGGCACTTTACTACTGAATATTCAGCACTGGGCGGGCCATCCCTGGAGCCCAACACTGAATATTCAGGGATTGGGTGGTAGCCAGCATTTATCCAGGTACCTTTCTGCTGTTCTTGAGTAGTTCCTTAGTTAGCAGACTGAAAATCACTACCTGAGTCATGCCAGGCTCGGCCCTGACTGTTCCCAGAGGATTCTGGGAACCAGATGACACCAAGGTGGCTTGAGCAGATATTCAGCAGCATTGGCCGGTTGTGCAGCTGAATATTTGAGCGGGGCTTGATCACTGTGAGTCTCCCCTACTTGTTTAACTCGCATTAAGGGCTCCTTTTAACAAAGCCGCGCTAGCGGTTTAATGCGCGTATTAGCACGCGCTAAACCGCCAGCCGCGCTAGCTGCTACCGCCTTCACTCGAGAAGGTGGTAGTTTTTCAGACAGCGCATGATGAAAAGTCATGCGCGTTAAACCCGCTAACGCGGCTTAGTAAAAGGAGCCCTAAATGTCAACCTCAGTGAAACGGAAAAACATTTTTTCAGTCCCTGCCCCTCTAATTTTGGAACTCGCTCCCTTTACATCTCAGAGCTGAAAAAAAATTTGCAGAAATTCAAAAGCAATCTCAAATGCTTTCTCTTTAAAGACTCCTATAACTGAAAAAAAATATTTTACATAAGTAGACACTTCCACTCCATTTAACGTTCCTCTCTCTCCTATTGTATTTTCCTTTTATGTATTCTTTATAAGAAATTGTAGCTCTTCCTTTTTTTTCCAATGTTTTCCGGTTATAAGATGTATACTTAATTGCTGTATGTCTAATAATTTAAACTGTTTGTTTCCCAGGTATTTAAAATTATTATGTACAACGCTTTGTACCATTGGATAAGCGTTTAATCAAAAATTTAAATAAACTATGAAACTATGACAAACATGGGACCTTATTAAAAAATGAACTAAATAAAGCCTATAGACTCTATAATCTAAGTAAGCCTGTCCTTTAGAGAAAGCTAGCAGAGTAGCATACAGTTCATTACTCGAATCCTGACATTCAGCATTCACTCTTTAAACATTTTCCTTTAGGTTACTTACTTTGGCCGGTACTGTTGGTTACCTTAACAGACAGATGGTAGAAGCAATCTTAGGACTTGACCCCTTTTTCACAGAAAGCCCATATCTGCACAAATCCGGCAATTGTATCATACGATGTGCATTCTCTTCTCGCCTGCTGAAATCACAGTCCATTCACTACAAAACAATGTGACCGGAAAGGAAGGAACTGCCTTTGAGCCAAAATGTTGGTTTTGATTGTTTAATAAACTTTTTTCTTCTTTCTGCTAAGTAGCTGACACTTGAATCTGTAACGTCTTTGTACTGAGCTGGGTTCTGCTTTCAATCGTGAGATCATAGCTGGTTTGATCTCTTAGCTTCCTATTTCTCAGAGGCTGGATGAGGCAGTCACTTCTTGTATTTAGGTTTCCTGGTCTGGTAATTGCTGTTGAAACTTCTTCATATTGATGTTTTTGTAGTTAGTATACAACTGGCAGAGTAATTTCCTGCCAAGGGTGGCAAATTCAGTCCTCACAGCTATCCATGCCTGGTGGCAAGTCTGTTTTCAAAATACAGTGGTACCTCGGTTTACGAGTGCACCGGTTTGCGAGTGTTTTGCAAGACGAGCAAAACATTCGCAAAATCAGCGCCTCGGAGAGAACGTGAACTCGCAGGCCTTGAGCATGCGCGGATGCTCAAGGCCCAGCAAGAAGAGGAGGCCGATCTTCGGGCACCGGCACCAATGCACAGGACATGCTGGTGCCGGTGCCCAGGCCCAGATGACAGTAAGAAGCGGCAGGGGGGGGGTCCCCAATTGCGGCAGGGGGGTGCCGAATTGCGGGGGGGAGAGGGTGCCGGATTGCAGGGGGGCCTTCGGGGGGAGCAATGCCAGTTCTCGGGGGGGGGGGATAGAGCCGCGCCGCTGGCCTCGGAGGGTGGGAACATATCAAAGCAAGTTTCCATTATTTCCTATGGGGAAACTTGCTTTGATAAACGAGCATTTTGGATTATGAGCATGCTCCTGGAACGGATTATGCTCGTAATCCAAGGTACCACTGTATTCATAATAAATATCCATTAGTCACATTTATATAGAGTAGTTCTAATCAGTCTTAATTTGTTATAGTTATAGGTTTACACTCTTTGTATTTTACCCCACCCAAATCACAAATAATATTCGACCTTTTTTAATTTTTAACATTGTAAACTGCTCAGATACTTGTGATGGTCCATATATCAAGCCATGAATAAACTTGAAACTTGAATAGGGAAGTTGCCCACTTATCATGCCCATTTGCTTATTGCAAAGTGTGTAATTTTATTTGTGGGTGTGTATGTGTTTTCTTGCAGTCAGAAATCAATTTCAAGTATAGTCTACAAAACAGAAATTCAATTTCTTGTTTTATTATTGTTTCTCTCAGGAGGTTGACACACATTTTCCATCTAGAAGACTAACCACAGAAACCTGACAGCATTGAAGAATTAAAAAAAAAACAGTCTGAGCTTTTCTAATATTTTGCTTACGTGTGTCTGGGAGGAAAGAAATCCAGTCTATCTTTTTGAACAGAATGTAAAACTTCATTCAGTCAGGTGATATATTCTCTAAATGTAATGCAATTTTTTACCTGTACGATCTTGTGCATAAATCTTGTCTCTGAAAGCCTCATGCCTAAAGCATTTGATTTATCTAATACAGCAGAGGATCTAAAACTTCATAATAATTTCATGTGACATATTCCCAAATAAATTTAATCCTCTCTTTAAGGTGGAAATTCTGTAACATTTACATTGGTCCATTATATGACAATTCCACCTATTGACAAATGGATCATAACCTACCAGGTATCACCAGCAAATACCATACACAGAGCAAAGGAAAAGAGAGAACTTTTCATATCAAAATAATAATTCCTCATTACTTTGAAGGGAGGGGATTAGAATATTCATTCTCTGCCCACCTTTTTTTCCGTTTTCATTTTCTTTCATCTGACCAGTGAGTTTCCCTGGTGAGTTGCCTTGCGCCTGTATAGGTATGAGCGATGCACAAATAGAAAATTAGATTAGAAAAGATTTCACGTAATGTTATACCAGTATGATGTGAATTTGAAAAAATCGATGAAATGTGTTCTTTTGACAGCATTGTTGAGAGCATTTCCATTATAAGAATATAGAGTTATTTATAATGATTTTTGAAGCTGACCTATCACTAGAGGTTGAGGATATCCCTGGAGACATATATATATATATATATATATATATATATATACACATCCACATTACAGGGATGCCTACTACTTTAAAGAACTCGGGAGGGGTCTGATTCAGTTCCGGTGGGTGGAGCCAGTTGGTTCCCCTTAGGGAAATGGTGGCTGTGGCTAAGAAGAATTTTGTTTTCTTGGTATTCAGTTTTAATTTGAAGTGGGTCATCCAATTTTCTATTGTAGACAGGATGGTGTCTATTCTGTGTATTTCGGTGGGCATCAGGCATGTGGCAGGGGAGACAACTGTAATCTGTAATGTCGTCAGTGTAGCTGTAATGGGAGATATTAAGACTACTGAGTTGTTCTCCTAGGGCAGGGGTAGACATTTCCGGTCCTCGAGAGCCGGAGCCAGGTCAGGTTTTCAGGATCTCCACCATGAATATGTATGAGATGGATTTGCATGCACTGCCTCCTTGAGATGCAAATCTATCTCATGCATATTTATTGCGGATATCCTGAAAGCCTGACCTGGCTCTGGCTCTCCAGGACTGGAATTGCCTACCCCTGTCCTAGGGAAGCAAGATAGACATTAAAGAGCAAGGGTGACAGTGGGGTACCTTGTGGGACGCCACCGTTGCTGGCCCATGGTGTAGATAGTGTATCTTCAATCTTGACTTGGTAGCTGCAAGATTTCAGAAAGCCCTTGAACAAGTTTAGTACATTTCTTGATAGTCTGTAAGCAGCTAGGCAGGATAGCAGCAGGTCATGATCCACAAGGTCAAAAGTGCTGCTGAGGTCCAGTTGGAAGACAAGCGTGTTTAGACCCTTGCTTAGTAGATCATATAGATCAGTGATGTGATGCAATTACCGTCTCATTATTGAATGACTATCTGAAACCTGATTGGGAGTCATAGAATAGTTGAAAGTGTTCCATGTGATTCATCAATTGAATTTGTACTACTTCCTCCATCAATTTTATGAAAAGTGGGATTAGTGCGATGGGTCTGTACTTGTGAGGCTGAGAAGTGGCACTTTTTTTTGTCTTTTATGATGGATCTGATATTGATGTGTCCTCTTTTAGCTGGAAATTTTCTTTTGTTTAATAATGTGTCTGTTAGCCAGAAGTAGAGATCTGCCAGGAATTTATTTGAACACAACACACACTCCAAAAACTACTGCCACAACCTAAACTAGATACAACAATAAGGCAGAAATAGTCAAAAAGGTTCACAAAGGGGGCGCTCAGAATCAAAACTGTGCACACCACGCAAACCGTGTGAAAACTAACGAGATAATCTCAAATTTTAAGGGTGCTCTCAGTGTGAACAAGCAGCAACGGGAGACAAGCTCCGACACTTCGTAACTCAGGTAGAGGTAATATACCCCCACCCACACACCATCACTGAGCACCCAGGGTGTGCAATAAATCAAGGTGAAAACATTCACAAATCAAAAATGAGTGAATCAACTAAAGTGAGTAACAGGTGAGACCTGAGCGACCCCTAAATGAACCCTACCAGCCAAAACCCCAGCAAAAAATCAAAAATCAGAAAAACGATAACTTAACTGAAGAATGAAGAATGAAGACGAAACTCATCTCTGAAGCACAAAATTAAAGCGCGTCCGGATAACCTGTTATCCGGACGCGCTTTAATTTTGTGCTTCAGAGATGAGTTTCGTCTTCATTCTTCAGAAAGGTGAGTAGGTTGGTGACATTTTTTAAATTCTAGGTCGAGGTTTAAGTCCCCTAGTAGTAAGCAATTAGGAGAGGTAAGGGAGTTTTTGAACAAAAAGCTGTGGAAAATGTCCTTTATGTTGGTCCAGTTTTTGGGCGTCACATAGAAGAGCATACAAGTGAGAGGGTTTTTTAGTCTAGGAATGGACAGCTGACATGCTAGAATTTCAATGTCACAAATGCAGCTGCTGACTGGGAAACTCATAATGAGTAAGTTATGTTTGGTGTCCAGGGAGATTCAAGCTATAGCTATAGGGTACTAAAAGAACTAAGAAATGAGATAGCGGGAATACTCCAACGAGTTTGCAACCTATCCTTGAAAACTGGAGAGATCCCGGAGGACTGGAAGATAGCAAATGTTACACCTATCTTTAAAAAGGGGTCAAGAGGAGACCCGGGAAACTATAGGCCGGTAAGTTTGACATCGGTTCCGGGCAAGATGGTAGAAGCACTGATAAAGGACAGCATCTGTGAGCACATCAAAAAAAATGGGCTGATGAAAGCGAGCCAACATGGCTTCTGCAAGGGAAGATCGTGCCAAACAAACTTACTGCACTTCTTTGAGGGGGTAAACAGTCAGTTGGACAAAGGGGAACCCGTAGACATCATTTACCTCGACTTCAAAAAGGCCTTTGACAAGGTACCCCATGAGCGGCTACTTAGGAAGCTGTGGAACCACGGGGTGGAAGGGGACGTGCACAGATGGGTCAAACACTGGTTGGCAGGCAGAAGGCAGAGGGTTGGAGTGAAGGGTCACTACTCGGGCTGGAGGAAGGTCACGAGCGGAGTTCCGCAGGGGTCTGTACTCGGACCGCTGCTGTTCAATGTATTCATTAATGACCTGGAAACAGGGACGAAGTGTGAAGTTATCAAATTTGCGGATGACACTAAACTCTGTAGAAGGGTTAGAAATGCGGAAGAGTGTGAGGACCTACAAAGGGACCTAAACAAACTGGAGGAGTGGGCGAATAAATGGCAGATGGACTTCAATGTAGGGAAATGCAAGGTCATGCATATAGGGAGAAAGAACCCGATGTTCAGCTACCAAATGGGGGGAATAGTATTAGAGGGAAGTAACCTTGAAAGAGATTTGGGTGTACTGGTGGACACAACAATGAAGTCAACAGCACAATGCGCAGCAGCCACGAAGAAGGCAAACAGAATGTTGGGTATTATTAAGAAGGGTATTACGACCAGAACGAGAGAAGTCATCCTGCCGTTGTATCGGGCAATGGTGCGCCCGCACCTGGAATACTGTGTTCAGTATTGGTCACCGTACCTTAAGAAGGATATGGCAATACTTGAGAGGGTCCAGAGGAGAGCGACATGAATGATTAAGGGCATGGAAAACCTTTCATACACTGAAAGATTGGAGAGACTGTGGCTCTTCTCCCTGGAAAAGCGGAGACTCAGAGGAGACATGATAGAGACCTACAAGATCATGAAGGGCATAGAGAGAGTAGAGAGGGACAGATTTTTCAAACTTTCAAAACATAAAAGAACAAGAGGACATTCGGAAAAGTTGGAAGGAGACAGATTCAAAACGAATGCTAGGAAGTTTTTCTTTACCCAGCGTGTGGTGGACACCTGGAATGCACTTCCAGAGGACGTAATAGGACAGAGTACGGTACTGGAGTTCAAGAAAGGATTGGACAATTTCCTGCTGGAAAAAGGGATAGAGGGGTATAGATAGAGGGCTAATGCACAGGTCCTGGACCTGTTGGGCCGCCGCGTGAGCGGACTGCTGGGCACGATGGACCTGGGGTCTGATCCAGTGGAGGCATTGCTTATGTTCTTATGTAAGTGAAAATGAGTACACTTAGGGCTCCTTTTAAAAGGTGCGTTAGAGTCTTAATGCGCGGAGTAGCGCACGCTAAATTGCAATGTGTGCTAGCCACTACCGCCTCCTTCTAAGCAGGTGGTAATTTTTCAGCTAGCGTGCAGTATAGCATGCACTGATCCGGTGCGTGCGCTAAAAACGCTGGTGCACCTTTGTAAAAGGAGCCCTTAGCTATTTAAGGAGAGCTGCAATGTTTGCTTCTCCAGGTTCCTGATGCTGAACAGAGAAGCAGAACTGGACCCACACTTTCAAAGGTAGGAAATTAAGATCTAGAATATACTGGAGTTCATTTATTAAGCTATGATGGCTCACAGTACTTCACATGGATGATGGGAAATGTAGAGGGGAGGCTCTGGAAGCCAGGTCTCAAATATCTAGCAAGATCCCAAGTAGTAAAACAGATATGCCACTTATGCTAAGAATAAGCAGTGGATTTCCCCTTTCATTTTCCTTCTGGAGCAACCCAGGAACTAGAGATTGTTCTCTGTGCTTGGAATTTATGACTGTATATATATATATATATATTTAAATACAGTGCTCCCCCACAAATTCACATTATTTTCCAACTGCGAATGACCTGGCAGGAGAGGGCAGCCGGAGCGTCAGCGAGTGAAGGAAATCACTCGCGGTCTGCTCCGACCGCTTCTTCCTGTACTAAAGTCGGGCCTTTGGCACGCAGCTCCTGATTGGTGAGGCCCGACTTTAGTACAGGAAGAGGCAGTCGGAGCAGACCGTGAGTGATTTTTTTCACTCGCCGGCGCTCCGGCTGCCCTCTCCTGTCTTCCCTGCTAAAAACCGTATTGGCAGTTTTTCAACATTTGCGGGGGTTCCTGGAATGGAACCCCTCATGAATATGGGGGGAATACTGTACAAGGATTAATGAGACTACTACTTATCATTTCTATAGCACTACTAGACATATTCAGCACTGTACATCAAAACATAGAAGAGACAGTCCCTGTTCATAAGAGTTTACAATCAAGGTCGACAAACTGGACAAGAAGGTGCATCTGTACACAGTGCTCAAAAAGAGAAGTTCATAGGTTATTATTGAGATGTCTTAGGGAAATTCACTGCTTATTCATAGGATAAGCAGCATAAAATATGTTTTACTACTTGGGATCTAGCTAGGTACTTGGAAACAAGATACTAGACCTTCAATCCGTCCCAATGTGGCAACTCTTATGTTCTTATGGATTCCATGTGTGTACTTTTTGTTCCTTATCTTGAAACATTACGAGAATGACAAGCTATCAAGTAAATAAATAACACAAACTGAAATGAAATGACATTTGCACCTCTGTCTGCGAGTTTTATTTGCAGGTTAAATGCCTTTTTATAGTTACTCAAACCAACAAATATCTTTTTGTTGATGGTTTTTCTAAGACTGAAATCTGAGCAAATTGAGGACAAACTGGTGTGATGAAGCCAGTATAAGCTTATGTGTTCCTGAGGTCAGAAAAAAACTGCTGTAGATTTTGGAAAGCATTAGTCTTCAAAGTTAGGACGGATCCTAATATGAATTGTTAATCACTGTAGGAAATTGTTTAATATTTTAAAATGGATTTTTATTCCTTGAGGATATGAATCTGAGACCCTGAAATAGCCTATTAATCTCTGTGATTAGGAAAATGTCTAAGACCGGGAGACAAATTAATTCTGAAGGTTATCAGAAGATCTGCCTGAAAAATGTCTTGACACTTTTGAGCTTAGAAACTGTAAACATTCATAAACATAAAATATCAAAGAAAGATATGAAAACTAACATATACCAGTGAAAGGTTCCATCAACTTTGATGGGAGAAACCCCCATATTTCAGCAAGCAGTCATTTCCCCAGGCTTGCCCAACCCCCTGGAAATCCTCTCATCTCAGCTGAAGAAATACATTCCACAACAGATCGTGGTGCAAATGCTTTTGTATATGCATACATACTTTTCACCCACACAGAGACTAGATCACTTTTATGTGTGCTCCCCTTATTAATTGAGGTGCTAGACCCTTCTTGGATGATGGAAAGAGGGATATTTTATTAGAGCTGGGGGGGGCCGAGCAAGCTAAAATCACTACTACTGCTACTACTATTTAACACTTCTATACCACTGAAGGGATACACAGTGCTGTACATTTTAACATTAAATAGAAAGTCCCTGTTCGGAAGAGTTTATAATCTAACTTAACAGACAGACATGACATAGAGGGTTGGGGATGCAGAACCCAAGGTGAGAAGAGTTAGGAGTTAAAAGCAGTCTCAAAGAGGTGGGCTTTTATCTTGGACTTGAACACTGCCAGAGACAGAGCCTGCAGTAGGGATTCAGGCAGTTTATTCCAGGCATACGGCACAGCAAGACAGAAAGGATGGAGCCTGGAGTTGGCAGATGAAGGGAAGAGCACAGATAGGAGGGCCTTACCCACTGAGCAGAGCTCGTGGTGGTGGTGGGGACATAGGGGGAGAGAAGTGAAGAGAGATAATGAGGGGTAGCTGAGTGAATGCATTTGTAGGTCAGTACAAGGAGTTTAAATTGTATTCAGAAACAGATGGGAAGCCAATGAGGTGACTTTAGGAGAGGGGTAGCATGAGTATAGTGGCTCTCGTGGTATATGAGTTGTATAGTCGAATTCTGGACAGATTGGAGGGGAGAAAGATAGCAGGAAAGAAGACAGGAGAGTTGCAGTAATCTAAGCATGAAGTAATGAGGGTGTGGATAAGGGTTTTGGTAGTGTGCTCGGAAAGGTCAGATTGTGGTAAAATTATAGAGAAAGAAATGGCAAGTTTTAGCGATATGTTGTATCTGGGTGGAGAAGGAGAGAGAGGAGTCAAAGATGACCATGAGATTGCAAGCAGACAAGACAGGGAGGTTGAAAATGTTATCTACAGAGACAGAGAATAATAATAATTTAATAATAATAATTTTATTCTTATATACCGCCAAAGCCATAGAAGTTTGAGGCGGTTTACTGCAAGAAGCGCTGGACAATCAGCGAAGAGGTTACAATCAAAGTCAGCAATACAATCTTACATAATGAAAGAATATGAGAGCTATATAGTTCTTAGGGTTACTGGTTGAATAGGCAGAGCTGAGTTGATTCTTAGTTTACAAATCAATTGAACAAATTCATTTTTACCAGTTTTCTAAAATTGGAGTAGGATGATGAGAGCGTGAAGACGTTACTAAGCCAATCCTTTTTAAAGCTAATACTCATCATGCTGATACTGCGTATTCCCACTAATTGTATTCTGTATTCACTGAACGCTCAGTGAATTCCTCACCATCTGTATCCTGAAATTCGCTGGCTATCCAGCTCCCTTCACTGTAACATGTTAATACTATATTGTAACATATTAATATTATAATTCTTTTTTTAAAAAATTATTTATTTATTACTTTTAAAATTTTTTCCAAGAAACCTCTTGTACAGAATATTGTAAATAAGAAAAATAACATATTTTAAACAAAACTGAATCTCAATTAGGCAATAACATTCTTAATCAAGAATTCCAGTGAGTGCTAATGAAATTAAGTCATATTATTAGCGGGGCGCTAGCGAGCCAACTGAGGAATGGCAGCATAACTCTGGAGCTCCGGCTGCATTTCTACCAAATCGATATAATCGTCCTCTTTAACTTCATTTCTCAAGAGAAAAATAGCACTGCTACGCTCCTTAAAGATATGGCAACCCCTAAAGTCGGCAAAAGACACAAGCCTGACCCACCTTCCCCTAAAAAACCATCGGATGAATCTAAACTGGAGGATAGCCCACAGAACATCATGGCTGAACTCAAGGCACTCAGATCCATGCTTGCTGATGTGGGGATCGATGTCACAGAAATAAAATCGGAACTAGCAGACATGAGGGAAGATGTCACACAATTCCAGCAGCGATTACAAGCTGTTGAAGACAAGCAATCTGCACAACAGACGACCATAAAAGATCTGCAGCTTCAAGTCAAAAAAATCCCCATTTTAGAAAGGGAGCTGGAGGAGGCGAACCTGCGCTCCCGTCGCAATAACTTAAGAATTTTGGGCATTCCGGAAGGTACTGAATCTACTGATATGATTAAATATTTAGAAACTTTCATACCTAAAATTTTAGATTACCGGTTTGACAAGCCCTTAGAGATTGACAGGGCTCACAGGGTCCCTTCACATATGTTGACCAATGCCCGGTATCCCAGACCGGTTGTACTTCGCTTGCTTCGTTTCAGCCAAATTCCGGAAATAATGTCCAGAGCAAAAGCGAAGTCACCATTAAAATTGGATGGATATAATATATTATTTGTTCCAGACTTGAGCAAAAAAACGGCCCAGCTGAGGAAACAGATGTTGGCTTATAGACCTAAGCTGAAAGAACTTAATGCTAAATATGGAATGATGTATCCTGCTCGAATGAGGGTAACTCTTAATAATGCTACTAAAGATTTCACAGATCCTGCGGCACTGGCTGAGTATATAGAAGAATTGAGCCCATCTAACATCGATGAAGTGTGACTGGTGACAACAGCTACACATGTTATTTCACATTTCTGACCTACTTTTTGTCTGGTGGATACTACGGTTCACTGTAGTGCCCTCCTGTTCTCAACTCAACTCAGCCTGGGTGACTTTTGCCTAATTTGTTATATATTCTCAATGTTTTCAACGGTTTGACATTCCTGTTTCGTTTGAGATTACTCTATACGCTGGGATACTACTATGTTTATTTACAATTGCTGGCATTACCTGCGCATGGATTCAATATGGCGCTTTGTCATCTTCCTCGCTTCCTACACGAGGCAAGTGGCGCGAAATTTTCGCGCCGCATGATCCTGATGTGCTTTATGGCGAACATTATTTTACGACCATAATTTCCGGCCATTACGACCCATGGCTTCCCGCACTTCGCATGGATGAGTTTCTTTTGCTAATTTTTATTTTTATTGCTACGAACTTGGACTCTTATAAGTACTGCAATTTCTCTAGCCTTAGACTCTATTCTTTTATTTTATAGTGCCTGCTATTTAAGTTGGTGCGCGCTCACAGTGTGTGGCTTCTCTACAATTCTATAGCTTGTCTTTCTAAATATCATGGTGTCTGTATTCCCGTTGCTTTCTCTTTGTCGTTGTTTTGTACGTACTCATCTTTCCCATTTACTTGTTAGAGAGACTGATTATCCAACGCTCACCTCTCACTAATGGTCAATCCCTGAAATCAATTCCTTTGTTTTTATAGTATTTGTTCGTATCTTTCTTCCACATGTAACGGTCCCTTGCTTCTGCATGTTATGGTTGTCTGCTTGCCCTCTAATATTGTCATATCTGTTTTACCATACCTGTACTTTTGTAGATTTATTATATTGTTTCTTATAGTCTTTCTCTCATTATCTCATGTCATTTTGTAGTTGTCCTATCTGATATATCACTTTATTTTAAATAGATGTATTGTGGGTTTGTTTTATAGATCATATCTCACTGTGTCCTTACATCTGGAGGAATGTATTGAGTTTATGCTATCTACTATGGACACCACCACTACATTTTCTGTTGTTCTGGTATACTGTTTGCCTTGTCACTTCACTAATATATATAAGCATATCCTACGTTGTATGTTCTCATACTGGTTGGCTGTCATAAGTTTATGCTGTTCCGGCTGAGAACATTCAATATTTTCCCTGCTGTTCTGGCTTATTGTTTTATATGATTTCGTCTAGCTTCCTTTCTTATACTGCTCTCTATAAGTCTTACTTTACCTCTGCAATCTGATGTTACAAGTTATTTATTTTTAAATCTGGATGGCTGTACTAAGTTTATGTTATCTAGGTATGTCTCATTAATCTATCTCCTGTTTATACATATTACGATTCCCCTTTCATCCTAACACCTTATCACATTCTATGGTTTTATATGATATCATGCAAAAATGGATGGGACGATGTCATAAATTTATTCTTCCCATTCATTACACATCACATTGCAGGTATTATATTTCCTTATTGACTAGTGCTGAATGCTTATCAATTTTCACTTGTAGTTCCTTTCTAAGAGAACTGCTAGTATTTAGACTGCTGTTTTAAGTTTATGCTGTCTATATGGGAATTAGCACTACACCTCATGTTGGTATGTCTTAATGTTCTGTCTTAATGTTCTGTATTACTATATGTCACAGGTACTGGTTTATTTATTACTTGGTTAATTGGAACAAGAGGATATCTTTAGTTTATTCTTCCTGTTCCATGTCTCTTCACTACACAGCAGTATTCCTTTCATCCCGGTTCCTTTTAACCACATTACACTGACATATCTAACGTCATGTTAAAATTGATTGGGCAGATGTCATTGGTTTATTCTTCCCATTCATCACATATCACACTACAGCTACCCTATTCTCTTAACGACTGATATGGATGTACTTGTTGTCACATGTAGATTCTTTTTTTCTTTTTTTTTTTTCATGTTGAATTGATATCACTTAGACAGCTGTCTTAAGTTTATGCTGTCTAATATGGAGTTCATTATTACGCCTCCTGTTGTTGTGATCTATTGTCTTTGTCTCTTCTGTACACTTTTTTGTTGCTTGTATTGGTTTAATTAATATCTTAGTACCCTGGAATAAGTTGATGTCTTTAGTTTATTCTTCTTATTCCATGTCCCCTCACTTAACAGCAGGTTTTCCAATTTCTCATTTTCTGGATATACTTATTTATTGTCTCACTATTATAACTTCTGGTGGTTTCTATGTCTAATGTCGCTCGCTATTATTAATATTTATAACCATGCTCTCTATTACTGTGGTTCATGGTGCTCTTTATCTGAATAGCTGTCTCCCTTATTAGCTGGTGTGTCTATCTTAGATAGCTGGATATCTTAGTTTGTATTACCTGGATGAGTTTTTCAAATAATATTTTAATTGCCGTGTCTTATTGTTTTTCTGTGACTCTTCACTGCTTATTGGTAATTTCTACTGCTACCATGCAAGAGGACGTCATTATTTCCTTTTTCCCAACCTATCCATAGCGTACCACAATTGTTCATGATACATGTTTGTAGTTGTTTCTTGTACATTTTCATTACTGATGTACTGTCACTATACAGTTAGCCTGATTAAGATTATACTGGGTCAATTGAGTTCTCTCACTACATCACATATAATGTTATGTTCATATCTCCACTGCGTACCACTTAAATTCTTCTACCAGCACCCATATTGATATTTCTGCTATTATATGGATGGTGCTATTCTAATCTTACAAATATAATGGAGGATATTGGGTAGGGTACCCATTTTCCATTATATACTCTATCCACATATGTCACCTATTCACATGCTCTGGTCTTCTCTTAGACCTTGTATAATGAATTCCTATGTATCTTAACCATCTCCTTTGTGTTAAGTCTACTTAGAACCATTGGGTTTAGAGATGTTATTTTATCTCTCCTTACTTATATTGGACGATTGTGTTTCTCACACTACTGAGGCAGCCGAGCGGTAGTTGTGCTGCTCCTTAATTGCTCGTTTCCCATAGAGATTCCTACCATATCTCTGATGCTTGTTTCAGCAGATGAGTTGTGGTATGGTGGTACAGACGTGGTTTCTTTTTTCTTGTATTTGTCATTTCTACAACAGGTTGATGAACGGGATCGCAGGGGCCATAGCAATAACATACAATTCATTTCTCTTTCAATAACATGTCCTTGAAATTACTATCTTTAAATGTGAAAGGATTCAATAATCCAATTAAGAGGAAAAAGGTCCTTACATATGTCTCACGAAAATCGCCCGACATACTTCTCTTTCAGGAAACGCATCTGACTGCAAATGAAAGCTTAAAATTAAGAACTACCTGGGCTAGTGATGTCTATTATTCACCTGCTCTTAATAAAAAAAAATGGCACTGCAATTCTAGTAAGAAATACCTCTGGGTTGCAAGTTATCGCTCATAAAAATGATACTGAGGGCAGATGGAACATGGTGTCAATCCAATTGACGAGTAATGTGGTTACTATTTTTAACATATATGCTCCCAATGTTGATGACCCCCTTTTTTTGACAGACTTACCTCCACTGCACTTGCTGAGAGTTCTCATGCATATATCATAGCAGGAGATTTCAATCTAGTATTGGAACCCTCACTTGATAGGAAATCTACGGTGCCATATCGGATCCCTAGGTCGTGGTATAGTTTGCATAATATGATTTCCAAGTTGGATTTACAAGATACTTGGAGACTGTTACATAGCTTGGATTCTCAATTTTCCTTCTACTCACCACCTCACAATTCATATTCCCGTTTAGATTATTTTCTCTTAAGTAAAAGGTTATCACATCATATAATTTCTGCATTGATTAACGAGATTTCGATTTCGGATCATGCGGCTATAGAACTTCACTTAGAACAGCTCCTGTTCAGTCAAACTATGCATTCCTGGAGATTTAATAATACTTTATTAGATGACCCCCAGTTCATCATTACTATTGGTGCTGCTCTGAAAGAATATTTCGTACTCAATTCCCCTGATCATACTAATGTGGTGACGTTATGGGATGCTTGTAAGGCTTATATAAGAGGTCATATAATTGCATACCAGGCCAAGAAAAATAAACTGAACAAACAAATTCTTACAGAACTTGAACACAACATTAAAATGTCAGAGATATCACTATCAACAGAATCCTGAGAATATGCAAATTTTAACTGAGCTAAGGGAATATAGATTAAAATATAATCTGCTACTGAGTACCCAAGCAGGAAATACATTATTCATGCAATCCGCAACATATCATAGCTCTAACAACAGGAGCGGTCATCTTCTAGCTCAATACTTAAAAATACGTGAGGAAAAATCACATATTTATGCTATCCTAGATGAGGACGGGAATAAAATTACTGACCCAATGGACATTATTCAGAGCTTCAAATCATTCTATGATTCTTTATATACTACTGAATTAACACATCAAAATCCTACAAAATTCCTAAACCCCCTGACTCAAAGACCTCAATTGACCGAAGAAGACAATATTTCCATTGTCCACTATGGCTAAGAAAAAATCCCCAGGCCCTGACGGCTATACAGTCGAGTTTTATACTACTTTTCAAGATATTTTGGCACCTCATCTTTTGCAGCTATTTACTTACTATAATCTTACTGCTGATGTCAGAGGGACGTTTACGGAAGCGTCCATAATTGTTCTCCCTAAGTCAAGCAAAGATCAAATGAAAATTCAAAACTATAGACCCCTATCACTTATTAATGTTGACGCAAAAATTTATGCAAAAATTTTAGCAAATAGAATTCAAAAAGTACTTCACCGATTAATTGGAGAGGAACAAAATGGCTTTATGTTAGGCAGGCTTGCAAGTGATAACACTATAATGTTCACATCTATTATTCAGATAGCTCAAAATTCGACACACCCATATCTCGCCTTGGCTCTGGATGCAGAAAAGGCGTTCGATAGAGTTGAATGGCAATTTCTGTTCCAGGCTATGATGTGGTTCGGATTCACAGAAAGGTTTATTTCCATGGTCCGAATACTGTATATTAAACCCTCCACCTCTATTAAAATAAACGGTATTACTTCCACAATTTTCCACCCCACTAGGGGAACGCGTCAAGGGTGCCCTCTATCTCCGTTATTATTCAATCTGGCATTAGAACCCCTACTTCTTTACATCAGACAATCACCTGACATAGCTGGTGTTAAATGCGGCCCCACAGAAGTGAAATTATCTGTTTACGCAGATGACGTATTGATTTATACAGATCCTATCTCATTACCTCACTTGCTGAATTTGATTAATTCGTACTCTCACTACTCGGGTTACAAACTCAATACATCCAAGACGGAATTAATGCCCCTGAATAAATATATCCTACAGAATTCTCTCAGGGAACATAATTTTCAGTGGTCCAGCGGAAGCTGAAATATCTAGGAGTGCACTTCGGGTCCACGATAGAGGAAACAAAAAATTTGCAGTGGAGGATATACTTCAAACGATTTCTACTCTTACTGCTCGATGAAGTCCCTTAAACCTAACTTGGTGGGGTAGAATGGAGTCCATCAAAATGGTGTTAGCGCCCAAGATACTATACCCACTTAGTATGTTGCCCGTTCTATTGCCTCAATCATTCTATAAAAGGGTAGACCAACTCCTTACCAAATTTCTTTGGCATAATAAAGTACCTAGAATTGCGTTGAATAGATTGAAACTACCACGTAAGGATGGAGGTACTAATTTCCCGCACTTTTTAGGCTATCATTATGCTTTCTTACTTAGACAATGTTCTCGGTGGCTACTACATGATGCTACTGATATCTCGACTAACACATGGATTGCATTGGATGCAAACCGTTATAGTTGGACCTCTTTAAATTTCATATCTTCGGCTGGATTTCTCCATCACCAGGATTATATTTTAGAGGCTTCAGTAATAGCAGTTCAGGATATTGATAAACTTCTACCACATAAATGGACCAAATCCTTAAATATTCCAATTTGGAATAACCCCACTGTAAAGATCCAACATAATACTGTGAACTGGGTGAAATGGAAATCACTGGGTATTTGGAAATTAGGACACCTGTACGATGGCAGTAATTGGATACCATATGACATTCTCTGCTCTCGCTACCGTTTACCACCTTCGGCCTTCTTTCAATGGTTGCAACTCAAACATGCATTTCATGACATTATACATAATGCACTAGATGGATGGGAAGAACCTGATCTTTTAAAGTTTTGTAAAATATTCGCCTTTAAGAAAAAAGAAGCCTCGAATTGGTACAAACTAATTCAATCCTTCAAGGAGTTGCCCCTACACTCCACACAAAATAAATGGCAGATAGATCTTCAGCTTTCTCTTACGGAAGAGGATTGGAATCACATGTGGTCTATAATATATAAAATTACTAGCTCGGCAGCGTTATATCAGACCTTTTTCTTCTTAATCTATCGTGCTTATTGGACACCTCATAAATTGTCTAAAATACAGAAGGATGGGTCAGGAGACATATGCTGGTCTTGTAAACTGTCTACAGGCTCATTGAAACATATGATATATGATTGCCTTTTACTACAGCCTTACTGGTACAAGGTTTGGACCTAAATTTGCTCCATACTGGACATTAAAGAACAGCTGTCATACCCGTTTTTATTTATCAGTTTAACTGCTTCACATTTGTCATTTTCTCATGATAAGGTACCATTAATACAATTTCTGTTACTGGTTGCAATTCGGATTATATTGGCTAACTGGAAAGATTTTACCAATATCTCTCATAACGAATGGTGGAATACAGTCTGCCTATTCGCTAAATATGAAAGGGTAGCAGCTGAACGTCGTGGCTTCTTGTCCAGATTTGAAACTATGTGGGCGCCTCTAATTACACTCCTGAAACTTTCCTAATCTGACATGTTTTGCTGTGGTCCCCTGCGATCCTGTTCTATGCGACTTTGATCACATATTGTTGTCCCTTATTTGCTATTTTGCTCCTAATGTATCATTGCCTATAGTATGTTCAACCTGTTAAGTGTACTCAATATGATGCTGTATTTTCTAGTATCCGTTATACCACGTCTGACCAGAACCACCTCTTTTTTTTTTTCTTTTCCCTGTTCTAGTTTTTGTAGGATGTTCCTACTGTTTTGTTCTATTTGAGACAGTGTCTGACGTATTGTATCATTATGTACTCAATGACTAGTTTTGTGGTCATTCCTGTCCAATTGCTGTATTTGTTAAAAAGCCAATAAAGATGATTGAACAAAAAAAAAAAAAAAAAGTCATATTATTAGCAAGAAAAGCAAAACATCTGACTGCAGTAGAGGAGTCTACCTAATTACTTTACTATTGATGTTATTTCGTTTACCCCTTCCAGGCGGTTTGTAGAGAGGAACCCTGTTAGTTGAGAAGGGTCAAAGAATACATATGTATTGGATCTATATTTAACAATACATTTACAGGGATATAAAAAAGACCTCCCATCATTGTTACCCCTGGTTTAAGGAGCAGGAATTGTCGTCTACGTTTTTGGGTGTCCTTAGTCACGTCCGGGAAGATCTGTATCTTTAGTCCCAAAAATTCTTTATGTCTATTTTTAAAGAGCATTTTTAATAACCAATCTCTATCTGGCAATAAAGCCACTGTTAGCATTAATGTAGCAGGTTTTACTATATCTTTCAATGATGTTTCCAGGATTGCAGCAGCGTTCATTTGTAGATCATGTTTTGGGAAAGGAAAATCTTCTTGTTCTTTCGCTGGTAAATAGAATACTTGTACAAAAGGAGGGAGCATTTCTTCTGAAATATTCAAATTTTCCATAAGATATTTTTTCAACATTTCTTTTGCGGAAATCATTGGAATTTTTGGAAAATTTAATAATCTGAGATTACTAGAGCGGGAATTATTTTCCAAATTTTCAATTTTTTTTCTCAAATTAGTATTATCCCTAATAAGGGTAGTCTGTAATTGCTTCACTCCTAACAAATCTTTTTCAATATTTTCCACCTTATTATTTATTATAACAGTCTCTTGTTTAAAGCTTTTCAGTTCTTCTTTTTGTTCTAATACTGTTTTTTCCAATTCCTTTATCTGTAGGAACAATGACTGCCCAAACTAACGACTAAGTCCCATAAGGAATCCAGGGTAACATTGGTGGGTTTTGCAAAGGAAAAAGTACCTGCATGTATTGGGTGGATTGTCTCACCCTCCAGATTCCTCTCTGCTTCACCTTGACTTTCCAACTGCTCCATAGCTGTTCCTGCCACAGGCTCGATGGATTCTATAGCCTGGCTCAACGAAGCCTCCTAGGAGAACAAGTCTGCCTCCTTGGCTAGACTGTCCTCTCTAGGTGAGCTGGCTCCCTGCAGCTGTGGAGGCGGGGTCCTTGCGTCGGGGCTCAGAGTCGCGTCTAGCCCAGGGAGGTTCGTAATGGCTTCACTCACTGCCGGGAACTCCAGCGGGCGATTCCCCAGCGTTACCGTCTCTTGCTGCAGGCGCCTCAGTATTCCATCTATTTTAAACAGAGGAGAGGTTTCCGGGCGCCGTGAGGCTTCACCAGCGCTCTTGCCTCTCCTCTTCGGCATTCGGATGATGTAAGTAAAACTTTGAGGAGAATTACTGAAAGCGTCTCCCCGCAGTCAGATCATCGCGGCCATCTTGGATCGGATATTATAATTCTTACTATTCTGTACTCTATAATCACTGACTGCTCGGTGACATCTTCCCTATTTGTACGTTGTAATTCGCTGATTGTACAGCTCTCTTCACTGTGAGCCGCCTAGAAGTTGCAAGATTATGGCGGTTTAGAAAAACTAAAGTTATTATTATTATTTGCCTGCCTGGAAGGCAAGAGTTCTGTTCAAGAATCTTTTGTAGTGGCAGGCTTTTATTGTCGGGTAGGTGAACAGATGTATTCTTCATGTGGGCCTAAGATAACTTGCCAGGTTGAAGTAGGAAACCAGGTAAGAGGGGGCCAGACCAAATATTGATTTATAACACAGACAGGAGAACTTAAACAGGATTTGCGCCTCTAGGGGCAGCCAATGGAGTTTTTGATAGTAGGGGCTTATATGCTCCCATTTCTTCAGCCTAAAGATCAGTCGGACTGCCGAATTTTGAATGATTCTGAGTCTTAGGATGGTTTTTTTGAAGGAACCCAAGTAAATAATGTTGCAATAATCGAGCAAGCTCAGGATGGAAGATTGAACCAGTAAGCGGAAGGATGGTGCATCAAAGTATTTTCTGATAGTTCTGAGTTTCCATAGAACCGAAAAGCATTTTTTAACTAATAAATCTATGTGAGCATTTAGATCAGGGGTAGGGAACTCCCATCCTCGAGAGTCATATTCCAGTCGGGTTTTCAGGATGTCCCCAATGAATATGCATTGAAAGCAGTGCATGCAAATAGATCTCATGCATATTCATTGGGGAAAACCTGATTGGAATATGGCTCTCGAGGACCGGAGTTCCCTATCCCTGATTTAGAGTGAGGTGGCGGTCTAGGGTGACTCCCAGGATTTTAATGGAGTGATCAACAGGGAAGTCCTATGGGGGAAGCAGACACGTTGGATTTAGGCGGGAACATGAGCAGCTTTGTTTTAGCCATATTTAGTTTTAGATGGTGGTGAGATATCCAGGCAGCAATGTTGGGTAGACAGGCTGAGACTCGGGTCTTGGTTGCATCAAACTGTCCACTCTACTTACACAATAATGTAGATAGACCACACCAGATGTTGAACTCCAAACTTGAACTTTACTCTTCAGTTGAAGAAAGATGCGGTTCAATAGAAAACCAGTTCCAATTTATTTACACAGGATATCCTTCACTTTTCTCCTCTCCTCCAAAAATACACAGGGTATGCTGATGGTAAAAAGTATATTTCTTGATTAGCAGTTTATATCAGATGTCAATGCGGTTCATACAGATTGTACTCCTTAAAACCTAATGCCTTTGCTTTAATAGCCTGGTACCAGTATCCTTCTTCTTTGTGCCCAGTTCTTATAAGTTCTTCCCCTCTGCCAGAGATGTAGATTCCCATAAGAGTCTAATATGGGCTACCTGTTTAGTAGTGCTGAACAACCTGAGGCTCCCCTTAACTCCTTCCAATGAGACTCCATGGAGTGAGTAGGGTCTCCACATCTTCTCACTAAAGCAACCCAGCATCATATTTCGGACTGAGACTTGCCCCAGCCTCTAATTCCATGCCCCTGTAGCAAGTACTGTACCTATAATGTCTAACCTGGGTGATATAGACAGGCTGAATCTGTAACTCTCTCAGTTGTTAGCTCTAGGCACAGGCAATGAAGGGGCTCTTTCTTAGGAAGTAGGAGGTGATAGTTGATAGAGGGAAGAAAGAAAATGGCAGAGATGTTGGACCCAGGGGAGAAAGGCAGGCCTGGGGAGGGGAAGATGCTGAATGGATGATAAGTATGTCAAAGACAGGTGTATTAAGGGAATGAAACAGGTCAGAAGAGAGGAGAAATGACATATGGACAGCAACCACTGGAAAGGGAATTAACAGAAAATACAGGAAAACAGAAGAGACAAAATGGGAACATGATGGAAAAATAAAATGGCCAGACAACAAAGGTAGAATAAAATGTGTTATTTTAAGAACATAAGAACAGCTGCTGCTGGGTCAGATTAGTGGTCCATCGCGCCCAACAGTCCGCTCATGCGGCGTCCCCCAGGTCAAAGACCAGTGCCCTAATCGAGACCAGCCCTACCTGCGTTCATTCTGGTTCAGCAGGAACTTGTCCAACCTTGTCTTGAATCCCTAGAGGGTGATTTCCCTTATAACAGACTCCGGAAGAACATTCCAGTTCTCTACTACTCTCTGGGTGAAGAAGAACTTCCTTACGAAATCTATCCCTTTAACTTTAGAAAGTGCCCTCTCATTCTCTCTACATTGAAGAGGGTGAACAACTTGTCTTTATCTACTAAGTCTTTTCCCTTCATTATCTTGAATGTTTTGATCATGTCCCCTCTCAGTCTCCTCTTTTCAAGGGAGAAGAGGCCCAGATTCTCTAATCTCTCACTGTACGGCAACTTCTCCAACCCCTTAACCATTTTAGTCGCTCTTCTCTGGTCCCTTTTGAGTAGTAACTGGAATATATTAGCTTTGGAATATGTACACAGATTTTTGTATTATGTTCAATGGCTTACGAGACAGGGGGTAGGAGGGAGGGTTGCCCAGAACCTAAAGTGGGTGGGCACTAAATCTTTTTCCCACCTTCCCAACTCAAATGCAAAATATAAATACCTAAGCTGGTGGGGATTCCAAAGCCCTGCCAGCTGAAGATCTCTTCCTGAAGTCTGGTGGCCAGGACTCTCCAAACTCTTTAGCTGGTGGCATCTCAGAGACATTGGCGCTAGCTACAGAGCTTGAAAAGCTCTGGCTGACAGACCGGAGGATGTGATCTTCAACTGGAAGGGCATAGGGATTCCCACCAGCCACAGCAAAGGAGATGGATAATTTTGGGGGGACCTTGGCCTAGGACCCTTGTATGTTCATTACTAAAACAAGCGCATAGCTGTTTTTATTTTGCTAGTGCTGTATACTTGCTGAGTTTAATTTCTTGGGGTTCCCTGTTCAATTTATATTTGTGATCCCTTGTTCTGTGTGTTGTATAGGTTTGTCTGTGTTTTATATGTGAGGAAGCCATGTAAAGTTGTTTTATGTGTGGGGAGATGGGGGAGGGGAAAGGAGGAGAGGGGATCAGGGGTCCCTTCCATAATTTCTGCCCTGGGTCCCATAGGCCTGGATTCTCTATAGGGTGCCGATATCAGTGGCCGCCAATTGCATGTCAATCATGTGATGGTGCCCTGTAGAGAATCACGCCTCTGCAAAAGATGGATGCCGGAAATGTAGGCCAGAGTTTTATGGCCTACATTTCCACAGCCTACATTTGCTAGGAATCATATCTACGTAGGCATTTTAGGCTGCCTAATGCCACTTCCGGCATTATGCAGCCTAAAGCACCTACGTAGGTATTATTCTGACAAGTGGAAGGGCATAATCAAAAGAAACGTCTGTCCATTTTGGGCCATTAGACACTAGTCCCCCAATGTCGGCAGTGTCTTGTCCATTCTCAAAAATTACATCGAAAATATTTTTTTTTCAAGAATCGTCTAACTATACGTCCAGCCGTTTGATCGCCCAGACCGCTAAGTCATCTATCTTTATACCCCATTCTCATCCAAAAATTTGTCCAAGTCAAAAACGCCTAGAAAAAGACCTTTTGGACATGGGAGGGGCCGGCAAAGTGATGCACTGGACACCCAGACATGGCAACACAGTAGTGGGGCACCTTACAGAGCACTGCTGCAAACTTCAACAAAAGAGTGCCACATAAACATCTCACCACAACTCCCTTATGTCATGGTGAGCCCCCCAAATCACCCCCAAAACCTACTAGACCCACCTGTCTTCTACCCCAATAGCACTTATGGCTGCAGGTGCCAATTATATGGCAGTACAGTAGGGTTTGGGGGGGGTGCACATGCTTCACCATGAATGCAGGGGTTAGAGTGGCTTATGGACCTGGCCCTCCTCTCTATGGTTCGGAGAGGGTGGTGGATGCCTAGAATGCGCTCCCGAGAGAGGTGGTGGAGAGTAAAACTGTGACTGAGTTCAAAGAAGCGTGGGATGAACACAAAGGGTCTAGAATCAGAAAATAAGATTAAATATTGAACTAAGGCCAGTACTGGGCAGACTTGCACGGTTTGTGTCTGTATATGGCCGTTTGGTGGAGGATGGGCTGGGGAGGGCTTCAATGGCTGGGAGGGTGTAGATGGGCTGGAGTAAGTCTTAACAGAGATTTCGGCAGTTGGAACCCAAGCACAGTACAGGGTAAAGCTTTGGATTCTTGCCCAGAAATAGCTAAGAAGAAAAAAATTTAAAAATTTAAATTGAATCAGGTTGGGCAGACTGGATGGACCATTCGGGTCTTTATCTGCCGTCATCTACTATGTTACTATGTATTAGCCCTCCCCCCAGGCTATTTCAGCTACCTGTGTGCAGCTCCACTAGGCTTTCCTATACCAGGTGCTGATGTTCTGGAGGCAGGTATGTAAAGTTTTTATTCCGATTTTTATGGCGGTGAGGGGGTGGGGTCATTGATCACTGGGGGAATGTGTGGGGGTCTGTACTCTGTCTATACAGTGGTTATCTGGTCACTTTGGGTACCTTCTGGGCACTTAGACCTGGTTTTCATTCACCTAAGTTGCTACATTTAAGTTCTGTCTAGGCAGCCTCGTTAAACTTTCAGTTATACTTGCAGTATGAATAAGTCTAAGTCGGCCCATGTCCTGCCCAAATCCCACCCTCACCACTCCTCCTATAATGCCTCTTTTAACTCTGGGCGTACAACAGCACTGAAGAGGCCTAAGTCATTTTTAAAAACGTCTAAAACCCGATTCGATTATCGGCACTTGGACGACTTGCTTTACTGATCGTTCAAATGCTGATTTAGGCCGGTTTTTATATGTATTTCCGTTTCGATTATGAGCACCATATTATTTAGGTGCCACTAGGCACTTGAACGGTGCATTTTTTTGCCGTTTTAAACAGCATTTGTTAATTAATGTAGGCGCCATTTCTAGAATTTCCCCCATAACGTCTAAAACTGGCCCTGTTCTGCCCCATCCCCTTTAAGCTGGCTCCCTCCTGTACATTTCTGTTTTAAACCTCTTTATACTTTCTTTGTAGGCTTGTTTGTGGTGCCACTTTTTGAACATGTAATAAAACAGAACAAAAAAAGTTATACCTTTTTAATTGGACTAGCTTAATGCATTTTTTTGATCAGCTTTCAAAGCCAACACCTTCTTCAGATCAGAACTTCTCTTCCAGCACCACATAGCTCACATTTGAGTTTGAACTGTATGGAGCGCTGTCTTGTGAGAACAAAATGTGATTTTGGGCAGCACATAGCTCAAATTCACCAACAGCTGGGTGGTACAGATATGAGTATTAACTGAAGAACTGTTAATGGAGGTATGCTGGCAGTGTCTGAGGAAAAAAGGTGGTGAGAGAGTGTATAGTGAGGATAGAGTCAGGAAGCCACAATTAAGGGTGATGGTGGGGTCTTACAAAAAAGAACACTGCTCTTTCACACTGGATACATTGCTGCAATGTCCACTGGTACTTTTTACACATTGACTTTCCATCAGTTTTGAAGCTTGTGTGCTTTCATTTTGAAAATTACTTATGGATAAAGTACCCAGAGCCACTTTTGCTGACTGTTTATGCAGGTGCTTTTTTTCCCCCCAACACAGGTGGTTTTCAAAACAGATTACTGTACATGAATTGTACCAATCCCCATCTTAACCCCACCTCCTGGAAAACAAAAAGATAACATGGAATGCCTGTGCTGAATGCAGGTGAAAGTTTCCACATGCATATAGAACAGCCTGTAGTTCTAAAATGTTGCTGTGAAGCTTGCATTTGGTTGATGACCTCTGACCCAGAGTGTGGGAGTGTAGAAGGAAAGTTCCATATAATGGACGGGAAGTTTTAAAATAACCTTTTACTCATCGAAATAGCTACTTAAAACAGGCAAATGGCTTTTGAAAATTCCTATCCCCATCACCCAAAAAGGTGATATACAGTAGATAGATGTTTTTTTGAACATTATAGTCAACAAGGAAAAGGAATCCAACAGGTCTGCAGTGAAAATCGAACAACAAGAAACAAAAACGGAACTGCAGAACAGATGTACTTGATGCAGGCACTTTATTCAGTCAGTAAGATGTTGCGTGATAATAATTGTAGTCCACCTTTGCTTCAGAAAAACAGGAACCCAAAATGGTCCATGTTTTGATTAAAACATCTTCCTCAGGGGTCCCAAGTTTCCTCTTTGTAAAAAACAAAGTGGAACGCAACAAAAATACAGAAGAATCTGGTGCCTGTTTTGAAATGTCTTGTCTGATGAGAAATGTCTGTAGCAAAGGTGGATTACAATTATTATCACGCAACATCTGACTGAATAAAGTGCCTGCAACAAGTACATCTGTTCTGCAGTTTTGCTTTTGTTTCTTTTTGAACATGAAACATAGAATAATCAGTACAGAAACAGAGCAAATTATGTATCAAGAGATTGGTTTGTAGCTTAATTTTTTCACCAATAAACTAAAACATATTTTATTAAAGTATTTAATATATTTTTCAAAAGCTGTGGCAGAAGACTGTTGCAATAAAAATTTCTTCACAAAAATTTTATCTTTTTGTTTTTTCTTGCCACATTGTCAATTATTCCCTTTTCCTTTCTTCTATCCATTTCTCTCTACCTTCTCTTTTCTTCACTTCTGTTTCTGTTCATTTATATGCTTTTTCTTTTTTCATCTTCCCTTGCCATGTCATATATTTCCTTTCATTGCTCCATCTCTCTTCCCTTAAAAGCTGCTATTAAATATTTTTGTCTCTCCTCATTCCCTGTCTTTGTTCTCCATTACTATGCCATCCCAGAAACTTTCTTTCTCCTGTGTTTTCTTCTCCTTTTCTAGGAACTGGTATTGTATACTTCAAGGTCCTCAGGGCAGGTGATATGAAGCTGCCAGGGGAAAAAGTTTTTCTTTATACGAAATTTGTCTTTGTATTTGCTCTGTAACAACATAAGGTCCACATCTTCATCATCAAGTAGACGGATCATATCTCCCTCAATATCACAGTAATTAAGAATTATATCTTCCTCTTGAAATTCCTTCCTGTGGGGGAGGAGGGAAAGAAAAAGGAACACAAATGTTTCTTAATGTTGTAAATGTCAAATGCTGCCTAGAAAACAAAGTTGGTTACTTGTAACAGAATTTCCTCATCGACAGCAGGATAAAGCAAACACACCTCAAGTGATGCTATACCGTAGCCTGGAATGAATCATTTCTGGGCATGCGTTTGGTTTTCTGGGCTGGTAATACAGAAGTGGTAGATGAAATTTAATGTGGACAAATGCAAAGAGATACATATTGGGAAGAATAACCCAGATCACAGTTACCGGATGCTAAGGTCCACGTGGAGGTTAGCGCCCAAGAAAAGGATCTGGGTGTCATTATAGATAATACAATGTAACCTTCCGCCCAATCTGCAACAGTGGCCAAAAAAGCAAAAAGATGCTAGGAATTATTTAAAAAAGGGATGGTTAACAAGAATAAGAATGTTATAATGCCTCTGTATTGCTCCATGGTGCAACCTCCCCTGAAGTTTTGCGTTCAGTTCTGGTCTTCTTATCTCAAGAAAGATGTAGCAGCACTAGTAAAGGTTCAAAGAGTAACCAAGATGATAAAGGGGATGGAACTCCTCTCGTATGAGGAAAGACTAAAAATGTTAGGGCTCTTTAGCTTGGAAAAGAGATGCTGAAGGGAGATATGATTGAAGTCTACAAAATCCTGAGTAGAGTATAACAGGTACAAGTTGATCAATTTTTCACTCCGTCAAAAATTACAAAGACTAGGGGATATTCGATGAAGTTACAGCAAAATATTTTAAAACCAATAGGAGGAAATATTTTTTCACTCAGAGAATAGTTAAACTCTGGAATATATTGCCAGAGGTTGAGGTAAGAGCAGATAGCGTAGGTGGTTTTAAGAAGGGTTTGGACAATTTCCTGGAGGAAAAGTCCATAGTCTGTTATTGAGAAAGACATGAGGAAACCACTGCTTGCCCTAGATCGGTATCATGGAAAGTTGCTACTCCTTGGTTTTTGGCTAGGTACTAGTATCCTGGATTGGCCACCATGAGAACGGGCTACAGGGCTTGATGGACTTTTGGTCTGACCCAATAAGGCTATTCTTATGTTCTTATGAATTACCTCAGTCCATAGTATTTTGTTTTCGTTTTGAGGAGGATATGGTGGGCAGGATAGTGGATCTACATTATCCTGCTGTCAACAGAGAATCCCCGTTACAAGTAGTGGCAGCCAAGAAAATTCAGTCACACTTTTAGCAACTGCCCAGCTAAAGGATGCTTGTTTCTTGAATAAGTTAATAAAGTAACCAAAGGTGTGAACATCTTGAGTGATAGGAGAGCTGATGCTCTTGATAATAAGTTCTGAAGGACAGCCTATTGAAAGATGCCAGAAGAAGTGTAAAGTCAAAAATATTTGATAAAGTTAAGGATGGAGACTATGTGGAGGCTCTGCAGATATCCATTAGGGGAAATGATTATATATTGGTGATGGGTGTGGCCTTGGCTTTTAGTTAATGTATCCCAACCCAGTCAGAGGGAGTGGGGCAAGTTTGTTTGAATGCTGTCCAACTGAACACAATGCACTTGGAAACTTTGATACCTAGGCTCAAGGGTTGAAAGGAGGTGAAATGTCGTGAGGAGTTTTGGTGGTTCTTAGTCTTATGTAAGTAGTATAGCAGAGCTCTCTTGCAGTTCAGGTATGGAATGATGCCTATCCTGGACAGGAATGAGATTTGGGGAAAAAGGCAGGACAATGATCAGGTTGATGAGGAAGTAGGGATGAAATTCAATTAAAGTCAATTCAATTTGTTACCTTTGCTTAATCTTCTGTAAACCGCATAGAACTTCACGGTATTGCGGTATATAAGCTGTTATTATTATTATATACATGGAACCATCCTTTTGGAGTGAAACCTCACATAGAGTGGTTCATGAACCAGTACTTGTACTTCCCTGATCCTCTTTCATAAGTAATGTTAATCAGGAAAAAGATTTTCCATATAAGAAATTTAGAAATACTCCAATCATTGGTTTAAAGGGGAACAACATGAATTGCATGAGGATTATTTTTAGGTTCTTGGCAGCAGAAGTAAAATGCAGAAGTAACTCCTTTGTTGGAAACCAGACATATGCCCAGAAAAGACTCATGGAGTGTTCGGGGCTAGCATAGAACAATTTCATCTAGGCACCAGAGGTGTAGTTGTCACTGAAGAAAATCCATTCTTCTACAGCCAGCCTAAAGATTAGATGTGAATACAACAGATCCCCCAATCTTTGCCCTCCTAAATAAATCATCCTTTCTCTATATATTTCCAACTGGATGAATAGTTTAATAGTTAGAGCAACAAGCTGAGAACCAGATAAGCTAGGGTTCAAATCCTGCTTCTCCTACTGACACGGGTAGATTTTCTGTAGGGAACTCACAATTAGGCACCAGGATAGTATACACTAAGGGCTCCTTTTACAAAGGTGCGCTAGCATTTTTAGCGCACGCACCGGATTAGCGCACACTATAGCTCACGCTAGCCAAAAAACTACCACCTGCTCAAGAGGAGAAAGTAGCGGCTAGCACGCGCAGCATTTTAGCGCGCGCTATTCTATGCGATAAGTCCCTAACGCACCTTCATAACAGGAGCCTTAAGTAGCTATTCTTAACAAAAAAATATGTGCGTACTTTCCATTATAGAAGAGTAACTAAGTCTGCATTTGCATGTGCCCATTTAGCCCCCACCACCACATATGCCAGCTCAAAAACTGGTATAAATGTGGACACTTAAATGTGCCAAATAAGTAAACGCAGGTATTTTGTAACCTATGCACACATATTCTGGCCATACCCCTCACTTCCCACATCAATGCCGCACTTGAAGATGTGTACCCCTGAATTTACATGCCCAGGTTATAGAACTAAGGGCACTTGCACATGCAACTGCAAACTGATGTCAATTAGTGCCAATTAACTCTAATTATAGGCAATAATTGGCTATTAAGTCTAATTAAAAGCCAGTTAATATTAAATTATGTGCACAACTGACCTTATTCTATAACAGCATACGCAAATCGGCGCGCTAAGCATCAGATTAAGTGTATATTTTTATAGAATCTGGGCGTCTGTGACTTCAGGTGCAACTTATATTGTAAGTCCACTTAGAAAGAGAAATAACTGTTACATCATTTTGTAACTTGCCTTGAACTCAGATTTGGACAAGTGAATAAATCCAAATCCAGTACATAACAGGCTTCACAGTTATAGGGTAAACACATATGAAATCTTGAAACCCAATTTTGAGTCATCATTTAGTCTGTGTGGGCTATATTCCATATACGGCGCCTCAGAAAATGGCACCGACTAGAATGGTGCTTAGCATGATTCTATAAAAGTACACGCACCTTATAGAATCATGCTACATGCAAGTGTGTGTCATAACGTTTAGGTGCACCCATTTATGCCAAGGAAAACCAGGCATAAATAACTAAGTTGTGCACAGACCGGGCCTATTCTATGTCAACGCATGTAACTTTTAGGAATGCCCCGCAAACCGCCCATGCTTCTCCCCTGGCCATGGAACTAACATGCAGTACTTTATAGAATGCATCAACCAAGTTTTGCGTGTAACTTTTAATTAGAGCTGATTAGCATCAATTATTGGTCTTTTTAAATTATGCACACAAATCAGCTGTGTGCACTGATTTGCGCATACAACTTAAGGTGCCATATACAAAATCTGGGTGTGTATATGTAGCTTCATTAAGCTTAACTTCTCTCCTTTCCTTCTTCCTCTGCCATTTGCTCCATTTTTCAACCACATTCTTTCTAGCACTCTCTGTCTCTCCACTCAGGTTTAAATCCCGCCTTCACTATTCAAGGTATAACCCAGTGGTCTCAAACTCACAGCCCATGGGCCGCATGCTTCCCCCCCATGTACTATTTTGCTGCCCGCGGTCTGGCTGGCTCCCTTGCTGAAGTCATTCTTCAGTTCAAAGCCACTGTAGCAGCGGCAGCGTCTCCTCGTACGATCAACACCTGTGTTGGAAGCCTCTCTGCTCCCTTGCCAAAGTCATTTTTCAGTTCAAAGCTGCCGTGGCTCCTCACGCAATCCACGAATGTGTCAGCTTCAAAAGCAGGCACGGATCATGCGAGCAGATACCGCTGCCTGCGGCTTAAACTGAAAAATGACTTTGGCAAGAGAGCTGGCCAGAAACAAGGAAGAGAAATGCTGCTGCTGCTGCACAGGGAAGTGGAGGAGGGGAGAACAGGGAAATGCTGCTGCAAAGGGAAGGGGGGAGGGCAATGCTGCTGCTGCACAGGGAAGGGGGATGGGAAGGGGGAAGAGAAATGCTGCTGCTGCACCCATTTTGGGAGCGAGAGGAAAGGAGGGAGAAGGAAGACAAGGGAGAGGAGAGCAACAAGAGATGCCAAGTCCATGGGAGGTAGGGAAAGGAAAGAAGATACCAGACCATGAAGGGGGGAGGGAGAGATGCCAGGGCATGGGGGGAGGAAAGGAGACAGATGTTAGACCAGGGAAAAAGGAAGGAAGGAGGGAGGGAGAGAAAGGAAGGAGAGAGATGCCAGAACATGGAAATAGAGAGGAAAGGAGAGAGAGATAGGAAGGGAAGGTAGAACATGGAAAAGTAGATTTTGAGAAGAAAGCAGAAAAATGGAAAAATTGAATGTTAAGTTAATGCCAAAGATGGATGCAAAGCAGAAAGTGAAGATGGAGAGAAAAACAGTCAATGGACAAGAACGCCCTGGAAACATAGTTAAAAGCACAGAAAAATTAAGTCATCAAACAAAGGTAGGGGATTTTATTTTCAATTAGCTGATCACCCAGCATTGCCCGGATATCCCAATCCGTGATATCCCAATTCTGGATATTCCAATCTCAGCAGCAAGAATGGCCCTCTCTATGTCTCAGCCCGAAAACTATAGATTAGACATTTATCTTTTATATCCTGTAGTCGGGCCTCACGCTGTTGTACTATCTCTGAAGCTCTAGATGTAGCAGTTCTCTTTTTCATATCCTGTAGTAAGGTCTTATGATGCTGGACTGTCTCTGAAACTCTAGATGTAGCTTTGAAAATTTGGCCAATTACATTTTGTTTCCTTGGAGGCATTGTTATAGCAATGACAGCACAGCACAGTGTGATATCATTCCCCAAGCTTCACACAATTGGTCAAAGCAATATCTGTTGTTGTTTTTTTATGATTCTTTACATGTCACCCCTTTCCCACCCCCATAGTGTTTGTACCCAGATATTAATTGATATGTTTACCAAGTTTGGTTGAAATTTGTCCATGCGTTTCAGAGTTATGCTGGAACATACATACATACATCTGATTTTATATATATAGATATTGTGATTGAAATGTGTCAGTTTTGAGAAAGGAAAGATGTTAAACTTTAACTGTGAGGGCTGCAGAAAAAATAGGGTACTTGGCGGGCCGCAGAAAAAATAGTTAATGTATTATTAAAGAAATGACAATTTTGAATGAGGTAAAACTCTTTATAGTTTATAAATCTTTCCTTTAACAATTAAAGGAAAGATTTATAAATATCTCTGAATCCAGGGCACAGTGGGTGGGAAAGAGAAATAGCACTCTTGGGATTTCTGACATTATGCAAGGTCAGTATTCCAGTACCTCATCAGTTCCAGTAACTCATTGAATGATGGCTTGCAGTTGACATCTTCTTCTATGGAGATGTCCCTGAAGTAGGAACAGAAGTCAATTCATGTTAAGTTAGCACAGTTTTAATTTAAGAAGTTTCTCTTCAAATTCCTACCCTTTTCTTTCCCTACAAATAAGCAGTGACAATAATCTTCAACAGCTGAAGATTTCTTGGAATAGTACCATCAAAGACAAAGCTTACATGAAATCTGAGAACACAGTTCTTAGAAACCTTGTTATGCAGATTCTTGGAGATCTATCTTTTGTGCTTATTACTGATATCACAAACAATGTAAAGTTTTGGATTAATTGTATTACCTCATCTCAGAGACATCAGCACCATGGTAGTAGCTACGTAGCCAGCTGACTGGAGCTTCTTCTGGAGGTAAATCTTTAATTATCTTAACAAAGGAATCTGGGAAGATTCCAGTGACATCATTGAGAGTGCCCTAGAAATAATCACATGATAAAGCAAAATAAATACAAATCAAAAATAGAGAGGTTCTTTGAGTGCACTTTCTTTGCTTATGCACACTATTTGTAAAAAGGGTGCTCACTTAATGAGATTGCTCCCCAAATGAAAATGAAGACTAATAAAACCAAACACAATGCTTCAAATGAAATGAAAAAAAAAAGAGCAGGGTATAGATTTCTCTTGTTTCTACAAATACTCAGAGACATCTATGGGATGCTTTAATCAGTGGATAGCGAAGGTAGGAGGCGCCCAGGGTGGGGGTGCCCCCCCTGTGCCCTCCTCTCTGCCTCTCCACTCCTTCTGTGCCAATCACCTCCATGCATTCTGTACCAACCCCCCACCCCCCCAGGACCCCCATGCCACACTCAGGCCCTCCCTTCACACCCCCATACCTCTTTAACCTTCACCAGCATGAGCAGCTTCTCCAGCCTGCTGCTCAGGCTGGCATTAGCTTTCCCTCTGATGTCACCTCCTGGCCCCATGACCCAGAAGAAAGGGTTACCAGACATCTGGATTTCACCGGACATGTCCTCCTTTTGAGGACATGTCCAGGGGTCCGGACAGATTTTCAAAACCTGGCATTTAGTCCAGGTTTTGAAAAGCTTGGAACAAATCACCGTCTGGCAGGAGGGCAGGTAGCTGGGGGTGGGGCTAGGGTGGAACTTGGCGGGCCTGGGGGCGGGTCTAGGAGCAGTGGCGTACCAAGGGGGGGGCGTGGGGGGCGGTCCGCCCCGGGTGCCAAGCCCTGAGGGGGTGCTCCAGGTCCGGTCCGGTTCCCCCCCCTGCGCCGGGTGTCGCGTCTGGAAACAGCCTGCAGCAAGATCGCGATGCCAGCGATCTTTGCCTGCTTCGGTTGTTTCCTCCGCCACGGTCTCGCCCCTTCTCTGACATCAGAGGAGGGGCGGGACCGCGGCGGAGGAAACAGCCGAAGCAAGCAAAGATCGCTGGCATCGCGCGATCTTGCTGCAGGCTGTTTCCCCAGGGAAATGAAGCGGGGAGGCCGGGGGAATAAGCAGTGCTTCGTGGTGGTGGTGGGGCTGAGCGGTCCTTCGAGATAGTGGGGGGGGGCAGCAGGCCTTCAGAGTAGGGCGGGCAGTCAGACCTTGTGGAGGGGGGGGAGACAGGCCTTCAGGGGGACAGGCCTTCATGGAGAACAGGCAGGCAAGCCTTCAAAGGGGGGACAAGCCTTCTGGGGGGGACAGGCCTTCAAGGGGGACAGGCAGGCCTTCGGGGGGTGACAGGCCATCAGGGGGGGTGACAGGCCATCGGGGGGGGTGCAGGCCTTAGGGGGGGGACAGGCCTTCTAGGGAGGGCACAGGCCTTCAAGGGGGGGACAGGCAGGCAGGCCTTCAAGGGGGGGACAGGCCTTCGGGGGAGGTGCAGGCCTTCAGGGGGGGTGCAGGCCTTCAAGGGGGGGCAGGCCTTCGAGGGGGGTGTAGGCCTTCTGGGGGGGTGCAGGCCTTCAAGGGGGGGATAGGCCTTCAGAGGGGGACAGGCCTTCAAGGGAGGGGGACAGGCCTGCGAGGGGGTGTAGGCCTTCGGGGGGATGCAGGCCTTTGGGGGGTGCAGGCCTTTGGGGGGGATGCAGGCCTTCAGGAGGGCTGCAGGCCTTCAAGGGGGGGCAGGCCTTCAAGGGAAGTAGGCAGGCCTTCAAGAGGGGGACAGGCCTTCAGGGGTGGGATGCAGACCTTTAAGGGGGGGACAGGCCTTCAGGGGAAGGGGCCCTGGTGTAGAAGTACACGGAGGGAAGGGGGAAGGGTTCAAAGAGACGTGCATATGCTGGACTTTGGGTGAGAAGAAATAATGGGTCTGAAAATAGAGGAGAGAGAGATGATGGACATGGGTTTTAGGGAGGGAAGGAACAGAAAGGGAGAGAAGTTGGACACAAGGGATGGTGTGAAGGGGGGGATAGAGATAATGATTAGGAGGGTAGTTGGGAAAAGAAAGGGAGAGATGGTGGACCCTGGGGTGGTGGGGATGGAGGGAGAGCTGCTGGATGAAAGGGTAGTTAAGAAAAGGTGGATCTGTGGAGGGAGACAAAAAAAGGAAAGATTCCAGATATCCGGGGGAGGGAAAGGAAATGGAAGGGGAGGACAGAGATGGCAGATGGATGGTTAGCATCGAGAAAGAAGAAAGAAGGAGACCCTGGCAAGCAAGTTATCAGAAGACAACCAGAGCCTTGGACCAACAAGATTTGAAAAATAACCAGACAACAAAAAGGTAGAAAAACTAATTTTATTTTCTGTTTTATGATTACAATATGTCAGATTTGAAATGTGTATCCTGCCAGAGCTGGTGTTAGACCGCAAACGTGAGCTAGGATTTAACACATAGAGGAAAAGTCCTTTTTGTTTCTTTATTTTATTTACACCACAGCGCCAGTGTGGTTAGTAGAAGCCAAAGGGGGGTGAAAAAGCTATAAAATAAACCCACCAGGATGTTTGGAAAAAAAAAAACACCCAATTCGGCAGGAAAATCGAATCGATAAACCAATTCAATAGGCTGAATCGAATCTAAATTTTTTTCCTGAATCTGGCAGCACTAGTTTGCGCTACTGTCTTAGACTTTAGGACCTGGGATTGGGGAGAGATGGCATCCTCAGTACTTTATAATGCAAGTGAAATGAGGATTTGGTCAGATTTTTGAAGGGTCTGCACTCTGCAGAAGAAAAATATTGTATAGGCCGGGGACATGAGACAGCAGGAAATGGGAACTTTTCTTCCTTCTATTTTTGTGAATGGAAAGGCTGAGGATGTCAGAGAGTTCAGTTAAAATATGTGCTTTATAAGAAAATATAATAATGTGTTTTATAAAGTTTATAGCATTGCTGGCCTACCCGGTGAGGTGTTCCTAGTGGTGGTGGCGGCAGCGTGTCAATGGGTTGAGAGGAAGAGGTGATCTGGGAAATTCTGCTGAGCAAACTCCAGGCCCATTTCCACCCCCCAGTTAGTCCACTCCACTCAACTGGTTCACACACTGAGTGGGTATTTGGGTGTTGTTCCTGGGTAGTTGTTTTGGGATCTCTTCCAGTGGTTTGTCAGTATCTCCTTCTGGTCCAAGGAAGGAAACTTTGTTAACCTTAGCACTGACCTACAGAATATGTTTGTAACAGCGCTGCTTGTGTGGCATTAGTCTATGTAGTGAGCGAAAGAAAAAACCAGACCTTTGCACATTTTTGCACTATATGGTGGGTGTATGAGGAGATTCACATTTCCTGCACAGCTAAGTCCGTGTGAAGTTACCTTGTGCTGTATTTGACATCTAGCAAAGTCTCTGTTTGGAAGGAAAGATCTCAGCTTAAAAATGAAGTGGCCAGAAGTTATGGTAAAAGCAGATAGCGTAGCTGGTTTTAAGAAAGGTTTGGACAAATTCCTGGAGGAAAAGTCCATAGTCTGTTATTAAGACATGGGGGAAATATCTGCTTGCCCTGGATTGGTAGCATGGAATGTTGCTACTCTTTGGGTTTTGACCGGGTACTAGTGACCTGGATTGGCTTCCATGAGAATGGGTTACTGGGCATGATGGACCATTGGTCTGACCCAGTTAGGCTATTCTTATGTTATGTTCTCATCTGTAGGAGCCTTTGTTTTCACTTCTTATTTTAATGTATTTTTTTTCTGAGAACTTATCAGTGTTTTTTATAAAGGGAACAAAAATGGAAGAGAATTAATGTGTGTGGAATGGGGGGGGGGGGGTAACTAATTTTTTCAGCTAAATAATTCAATCCACTTCAACCAGACATAGGAGAACTCACGCACCATTCACACACCCTCCAACCAAAAACGTCAAAAGAAAAAAACAGTTCAACAACCTCCTAGCCATTCGATCTGCAACATTCAACCCCCAACTCTACAACCTATTGACCTCGACCACAAACTACAAAACCTTCAAAAAAGAAATAAAAACCCTTCTATTCAAAAAACACATAAAACCGAACTAACACAATCAGAACTGTCCCAAGCATCACCTGCAACTACTCCATATGTACTTCTGATGTCATGACAATTCAGACATAATTTATGTTATGTTATGGTATGTTTGGAAAAATGGTTACATATATGAGGTTCAATAAAATAAAATTTTCACTGCCTGTTTCTATTATGACCATTTATTCAGTTTCATGGTTATTACAAAAAATATTTTTTTACATGGGGGGGATCAAAAAATTATGGGCCCTGGGTGCCACATACCCTAGGTACGCCACTGTCTAGGAGTCTGGATTTTCCAGGAATTTCAGAAGGGGGAGAGCCTGGTGCGAGCAGGAGGCTAGAATAGTTGCTCTCCCTGGTGAAGATTTTAAAGAGGTTTGGGGGTGGGGAATGGAGGGTGTGAAGGTGGCATGGGGGGGGGGGCGGAGAGGTGCCTGAACTCCCACCAAGACTGGTGCCTGAGGTGGCCCTAATTATGCCACTTGTTTTAATTAGCTTTACTGAGTTTTGGTAGAAAACTAGTGGAGGGGGTTTCCTGAGATAGTCTCTTTTTTCCTGAGGTTTCTACAGCATTAAAGTATACTGTAGAATCATCCATTTTTCATCTGTGTTTGTGATCCCTTCAAATGACTGTCACCAGTGATATTTAAATGATTTAACCAACTGGAAATGGCCACTGACTATTAAATTGCTTGTTCACAGCCATCCGGACATTTTCAGTGGCACTTAACCAGTTATCTCTGCTGAAAATAACCAGTTAGCGCCAAATTCAAAAGTGGCTCCAAATTCAATAGTGGGCGTTTCAGGGCAGAGTGGGGTTAAACCCTCATCACATAACTGCTTAAATTGGGCTGCATAAATAGCAGTCCTATCTTTAAGCAGTTTGTCTTATGTGGTTAGGGACTGAGGCCCCGATGTTCTAAACTTACCATATCTTTAATGATTGATGCTAAATCAGTTCTAACTGGTTTAGTATCAAAGTATTTCAGTTTCCAATGCACATAATGGCTCTGTGTGATCTTTACTGTGATTTGTAGTATCCTCATACGCTGTCTTAAAGGCCCATCTCATGTGTGTGTCTTAAAGGCGTGTCTCATTCATGTGTCTTAAACACTACCGATTGCATGAGAGGTGGAAGTTAAAAAAAAAAAATATGGGGAGCAGCATATACCGCATGGTCTGCAGAAGCAATGTAGAAAAAAGCATTTTAATTTACATAGTTTGCTGGTAGGTCTTTGATCCACCCCTCTGATGAGAGATTCTGGCGGGTCCTCTTAAAGATTTGTTCAATAAATCTTTAGAGACGGGAGTGGTTCCGCGAGACTGGAGAAGAGCGGATGTAGTCCCTCTTCACAAAAGTGGTTGCAGAGATGAAGCGAGAAACTACAGGCCAGTATGCCTCACTTCAGTTATTAGAAAAATAATGGAAAGGTTGTTGAAGGAAAGGATAGTGAAATTCTTAGAATCTAATGGATTACAAGATGGGTTTACTAAAGATAAATCGTGCCAAACGAATCTGATTGAATTCCTTGGGTGACCAGAGAATTAGATCAAGGATGTGCGCTAGATGTAATTTACTTAGATTTCAACAAACTCTTTGACATGGTTCCTCATAGGAGGCTCATAAACAAACTCCATGGGCTGAAGTTAGGGCCCAAAGTGGTGAACTGGATTAGAAGCTGGTTGATGGACAGATACCAGAGTGTGGTGGTTAATGGAATTCATTCAGAGGAGAGAAGGTGAGTAGTGGAGTGCCTCAGGGATCGGTGCTGGGACTGATTCTGTTCAATATGTTTGTGAGAAACATTGCTGAAGGATTAGAAGGTAAGGTTAGCCTTTTTGCGGATGATACCAAGATTTGTAACCCCGGAGGGAGTGGAAAACATGAAAAAGGATCTGCAAAAGTTAGAAGAATGGTCTAATGTCTGGCAACTAAAATTCAGTGCGAAGAAGTACAGAGTGATACATTTTTTTTTTTGGGGGGGGGTAGAAATATGAGCTGGGAGGTGCTGGGAGGTGATAGGCTGATAAGCACTGACAGAGAGAGGGACCTTGGAGTGATTGTGTCTGAGGATCTAAAGGCATCTAAACAGTGTGATAAGTCAGTGGCTGTAGCCAGAAGGATGCTAGGCAGTATAGAAACAGGAATAACCAGCAGAAGAAGGAAGGTGTTGATGCCCCTATATAGGTCATTGGTAAGGCTTGGTAAAGGATATAAAAAGACTTGAAGCGGTCCAGACGAAGGTGACAAAATTGGTAACGGGTTTGAACCAAAAGAAGTATGAGAAGAGATTGGAAGACCTAAATATGTATACTCTGGAGGAGAGGGGAGATATGATACAGACGTTTAAATACTTGAAAGGTAATAATATAGAACCAAATCTATTCCAGAGAAGAGAAAATAGTAAAACTAGAGGGCATAATTTGAGGTTGAAGAGGAAGACTCAGGCACAATGTTAGGAAATTTTTTTCCAGAGAGGGTGGTAGATGCCTGGAATGCCATCCCAAGGGAAGTGGTGGAGAGGAAAATGGTGATAGAATTCAAAAAAGCATGGGATAAACATAGAGGATCTCTAATTAGAAAATGAAGGATATAAATTAAAGAACTAAGGCCAGTACTAGGCAGACTTGCATGGTCTGTGTCCCATATGTGCTGATTTGCTGTAGGATTGGCTGGGGAGGGCATCAATGGGAACTCCACGATCTTGGAACATAAGGATGTTACTGGCTAGACTTTATGATAGATATCCTGCAAATAGGATGGTTGGATAGGCAGGGGTGAGCTTAGACAGCAACTTCAGCATTTGGATCCTAAGACAATACTAAGTGGACTTTACAATCTGACCCTGAAATATCAAAGAAGAGACAAGTTAATTTAATCAAGTATTTGTAATGGGTATAACTAATGAGCGGACTGGAAAGACCATTCAGATCTTTATCTGCCGTCATTTACTATGTTATATTACTAGAAGGATGACAAAAATGATAAAAGGGATGGAATGACTTCCCTATGAGGAAAAGCTAAAGGCGCTAGGGATCTTCAGCCTGGAGAGATAAGATATACATCTATAAAATACTGAGTGGGGTGGAAAGGGTAGATATGAATTACTTATTTACTCTTTCCAAAAATACTACAGTGTTTCCCTGAAAATAAGACCTACCCCGAAAATAAGCCCTAGTCATAGGCAGCTGCGCTTCCCCCTGCCATGCAGCTGAATCCCCACTGATCCTCCATCCTTCCCTCCCAACCGATCCCCACCGACCATGACCATAAATAAACTGGATATTCAATTCCGGTCACTGGAAATGGCCAGGCATTGAATATCTGGGTTCAGCCCCAATCGCAGGAGTTAGCCTAGCTAACTCCTGTGGTCTGAATATCAGCCCCAATGTGCATTATTTATTTATTTCAAAAATTTATATTCTGCTCTATCATACACTTCTGGGCAGAGTACAATTTCACAAGCACAATTAAAGCATATACTCAAAATAACTTAAAACAGATAAAACAATACAACATAAAATTAACATAATAAAATAACATATAACAAAATTATAATCAAACCCAAACAGAGAAACATGATGGCAGATAAAGGCCAAATGGCCCAACCAGTCTGCCCTTCCGCAGTAACCACTATATCTTCCCCTTTCTAAGAGTTCCCACATGCCTATACCACAGTTTCTTCAATTCAGACACAGTCTTTGTCTTCACCACCTCTTCCGGGAGACTGTTCCACGCACCTACCAACCTTTCTGTAACAAAGTATTTCCTTAGATTACTCCTGAACCTATCACCTCTTAACTTCATCCTATGCCCTCTCATTCGAGAGCTTCCTTTCAAATGAATCGACTTATGCACATTTATGTATTTAAACATTTTAATCATATCTCCCCTCGTCCACCTTTCCTCTAAAGTATACACATTGAGATTTTTAAGTCTGTCCCCCATATGCCTTATGACGAAGACCACACACCATTTTTAGGAGCCTTCCTATGGACCGACTCCATCCTTTTTATATGTTTTTGAAAGTGAATTCTACAGAATTGCAGACATTATTCTAGATGAGGTCTCACCAGAGTCTTATACAGGGGCATCAATACCTCCTTTTTTCTACTGGCCATACCTCTCCCTATGCCACCTAGCATTCTTGTAGCTTTCACTGTCACTTCTTGAACCTGTTTGGTTACCTTAAGAGCATCACATACAATCACACCCAAGTCCTACTCTTCTGTCTTGCACATAAGTTCTTTATCCCTTAAACTGTACAGTTCCCTCGGATTTTTGCAGCCCAAATGCATGACCTTGCATTTCTTAGCATTAAATTTAAGCTGCCAAATTTCAGACCATTCTTCAAGCTTCGCTAGGTCTTTCTTCATGTTATTCACACTATTCACACATCACCATTCACACATCTATTGCAGATTTTGGTATCATCCGCAAAGAGGCAAATCTAACCCAATAGCTCTTCAGCAATATCGCTTATAAAAATATTAAAAAGAACAGGCCCAAAAACCAAACTTTGAGACACACCACTGGTAACACCCCTTTCCTCAGAGTGATCTCCATTGACCACTACTCTCTGTTGCCTTCCACTCAACCAGTTCCTGACCCAGCCTATCACTTTGGGGCCCATCCCAACGCCTGTATGGAACTCTGAAAGGCTTTGCTAAAATCTAAATACACCACATCTATTGCACTCCCTCTATCCAATTCTCTGGTCACCCATAGAAATTGATTAGATTTGTCTGGCAAGACCTGCCTCTAGTGAATCCATGTTGCCTCCAGTCCTATAATCCACCAGATTCCAGAAACTTTTCTGTTCCAGAAACTACCTTTCTCTGTTTTAAAAGCATTTCCATTAATTTCCTTACCACAGAAAACAGACTTACCCTTCCTGTAATTCCCTACTTCTTCCTTACTTCCACTTTTGTGGAGAGGGACCACATCCAACCTTCTCCAGTCCTCCAGTACCACTCCCAATTCTGGAGAAGCATTGAAAAGGACAGTCAGCGGAGCTACAAGAACTTCCCTAAGTTCATTCAGCACCCTTGGATGTACACCATCTGGTTCCATTGCTTTACTTATCTTTAATTTAGCTAGCTCCTCACAAACACAACCCTCTGAAAATCGATCAGGGTCTACCACTCCTCCATCCTTATTTGTGTTTGTCTCTAGGTCCCGTTCCTAGCACTTCAGCCATGAACACAGAACAGAAATATTTGTTAAGCAATTCAGCCTTTTCTTTATCAGCTTCTACATAGGTTGTGGTAAAAGTGGATAGTGTAGCTGGTTTTAAGAAAGATTTGGATAATTTCCTGGAGGAAAAGTCCATAGTCTGTTATTGAGAAAGACATGGGGGAAGCCACTGCTTGCCCAGGATCGGTAGCATGGAATATTGCTACTCCATGGGTTTTGGCCAGGTACTAGGGACCTGGATTGGCCACCGTGAGAACGGGCTACTGGACTTAATGGACCATTGGTCTGACCCAATAAGGCTATTCTTATGTTCTTATGTAGATATTTCTCCTCTTCACCACTGAGTCTCACAATGCTGCTTTTGCATTTCTTCCTATCACTGATATTGGATTTGCATTTCTTCCTATCACTGGATTATTATAATGCATTGTTCAAAGGAATTATTTTATAAGAAATCTGCCGCCTGCAGATTGTTCAAAACGCCTCAATTAAACTTATAAGGAATGCTAAAAAATTTGATCATGTGACTCCCTTACTTAAGGAAGCGCATTGGCTTCTGGTTGCTCACCATATAACTTACAAACTATGTCTACTGACTTTCAAATCCCTTCTTTATAAAGCACCTGCTTTTATTTATAGATTATTGATTCCCCACTCTTCCCTTAGATCTCTTAGATCCACTGATTAGCATCTCCTGACTGTTCCCTCCCTAAAAACTATTAATACACGGCGACAAACTATTTTTTCTGTTACTGCCCCCCAAATATAGAATCTACTCCCAATTCACTTGCGAGAACTGAATTTGAATAGCAATCTAAAATGATTTCTTTTTAAAGATGCATTTGACAACTAATAAAACTACATTTGGCTCACCATCCAGACATTAGGTTTATATCAGGTGCTTTGATTGAGCCCTGGTTTCTAAATTCTGTGATGCTTATTGCTCTTCCCTTCCCTAACGTTTTTTTTCCCCCTTATATGTCTTCTTTACTATTTTTAAATTGTATTTCTGCACCTTCCCTTCCTTTTGTATCAATTAATTTTGTCTTGTCAGTCATATTTATATAATTTGTTTCCCTTTAATTATTGTAACCCAATATTTTAATTTTTTGTACATCGCTTAGAAGTCGATATCAGCAATTAATCAAATACATGATAAACTTGAAACTTGATATATCTAAGGAGGAGAGTGTGGCGCAGTTGTTAGAGCACAATGAGTGGTTCACTTAGGTTAGAAACCATGGACCCGACATGGTCCATGCTTCAAAAAACACTCCTTCCTCAGGGATCTTGTATTACTCATGAGAAATGTACCAAATGTGAGTTTCACATGGAGACGGATTCACAATTGGACATTTTTGACGTTCTTTTAGCCTGATTTTCTTCATAAAGTTGCATCCCATTTGGTTCATTCCTCTTGAGAATAAGGAAGGAGTGTTTTTTGAAACATGTCCATGTCTAGTCCATGGGTTTCTAACCTAAGTGAACCATTTTTTGGGGCTACCATGGTTTATTGACCTCAATAAAGTCTTAGCATCTTAAACATCACTTCTGCAGGTTCTTTTGGTTTTTTGCTCTTTGATAGTCACTGCAGACCCGTTGGATTTCTCTTTGTTTTGAAGTGATTAGAGCTATAGCCTCATCAATCTGAGGTTGTGGGTTCAAACCCCGTGCTGCTCCTTGAGACCCTGGGCAAGTCACTTAATCCTCCACTTCCCCAGGTACATTAGATAGATTGTGAGCCCACCGGGACAGATAAAGAAAATTCTTGAAGTACCTGTATGCAAACTGCTTTGAATGTTGTTTTAAAACTACAAAAAGCTGATATACAAGTCCGCCCTAAAAAATATCTTATCTCCCTGTTTTACCATTTAAGCTATTTTTTCTTCCATTTGCATCTTTGCTTTCCTGACAACTTGATCAGCCTCTCTTAATTTTTCCAGATATTTTTGCCTTCTTCTTTTTGTCTTCTTCTTTCTGCGATTATTGTAGCTTATGAAAAATAACCTCTTATTCCTTACCTTCTCAGCTACTACTTTTGAGAACCAAAGTGGCCTTCTTTTCCTCTTACTTTCACTTACTTGCCTCACAAAAGCTCTGTCGCCCTTACAATAATTCCTTTCAGTTTTTGCTCACTGCATTTTTACTCCTACCAGACATTCCCATCCAGATAACAATTCCTTGATGTAATCCCCCATCCGAAGAAAGTTTTTTTAAAGTCTAGAACCTTTACTTTTGAATGAGCTCTCTCTGTACCCATCTTAATATTAAACCGTATCATGAAGTGATCACTGGTTGCCAGATGATCACCCACTGTAATATCAGGAACACTTTCCACGTTTATAAGCACTAAGTCCAGTATGACTCCATCTCTCATGGTTTCTATTACCAACTGCTAGAACAGTGTTCTCCTTGTAGAGAATTCAGGATCTCCCTACTTCTAGAAGACCCCGCAATAGGGATATCTCAATCAACATCCAGCATGTTAAAATCACCTATTAGTAAAACTTTCCATTTTTTAGATATATTCTGAATGTCTACTATTACATTTCTTCTTCCATCTGTGATGTAAATATATTTACTATTTCCTCTTTCCAAATTGATCCACTGTGCCTCATCCTTGCCCTGCAGATCTGGCAATTGTGTGGCTTTACTATGATCTTTAACATATAACGCTACCCCCCCCCCTCCTCTTTTTCTTCCTACCCTGTCTTTCCAGAACAAATTATAGCCCAGTATAACTATATCCCAGTCATGGGTCTCTGTGAACCATGTATCCAACTCATCTTCTTCTAGATCCAGAATATTGTTTCCCATACTTTGAGCATTAGTATGTACTGCTTTCCAGACATTGCCCCCTTTTCCCATCGGTATAGAGGTATTCAGTGATTTACTTACCCATCGCTTCTAGTTTAAAGCTCTCTTCAGTAGATTAGCCAGCCTGCTGCCGAAGACACTTCTTCCCTTCTTTGAAAGATGCATGTCATCCCTGCTCAGCAGCCCTTGGAAAATCATCCCATGGTCCAGGAAGCCAAAACGCTCTCGACAACACCATCCATGTAGCCACGCATTCATCGCCAATAACTTATGAGCAATTGAAATACAGCCATATTCTTTTAACCTGCCAATAACTCTGCCAGAAAAGTCTGAGTCATGACTAGTCCATCATGTAATCATATATCACTTTTAAAAGCCTCTCAAAACAATACACGTACAGTTTTTAATGCTGCTTTAAACACCTTTCAATCTCTAATGGAATGTATCTCCTCTTAGACGGACATCAATCCCTATCCACCCACATATCCCAAGTAGTCTCTACCTCCTTCTACTACCCCCAACTAAGAAGGATCAAACCCTACATCTCCACACCTGACTTAGCCCAACTCCTCTATGCATATGTCCTCTCCAGAATGGATCACTGCAACTCCCTATTTAATGGAATATCCAAAAAAGATCTCAAGCGCCTCCAAAGGGTCCAAAATGCAGCTATCTGCCTCCTAAACAGCCTCAACTACCATGATCCCATCTCCCCAGCACTCCGCGCTATGCATTCAAAGCCCTGGCAATAGCACATAAAATAATTTATACCACCAACCCCTCCTTCATAAAATCCAAGCTACCCATCTACATCCTCACCCGCACCCTCCGCTCAGAAACAGAGATACGCCTATGCATTCCCCCCGGAAGGTCCCTCTTCTCAGAAACCGCCCGCAAACGCTCCTATAGCCACTTCATTCCCCAACTCTGGAACCAACTCCCCCCTCAAATCAGACTACAGAACTCACTAAAGACATTCCGGAAAATGGTAAAGACCCTCCTCTTCAACTTCTAATCTGCCTAAATTTCTGTATAGTCCACTCTCAGCCTATACTCAAATAACTTGCATTTAAACTAAACTACTTATATTTAAACTACTGTTCTTAATTTGCTGTATACTCCCTATATTTAAACTGCTGCACAGTCTCGTATGTCCAAGTATTTAAATCTACTGTATAATCTTGTATGTCCAATTACACTCCATTGTGAATGTTTACTTGTAAACCGTTCTGAGCTACTGGGAGGACGGGATAAAAATCTAAATAAATAAATAAATAGAAGAAGGTTTGACAACTGTATTCTCTTAGCATAGAAAATAGCATTCTTATGTTCTTCAAGATATATGAAATGAAAAGAAGGAACATCAAGTAAATTAGATCTTGCCAAACATAATTATTGTATTGGTTCATGAAGATGCAAACTAGAGACAACTACAGATAATATTCTACCAATCAATGTCTTGAAAACCATAACAAGTAACTTGTAATGAATATAATATTCTACAGGAAGCCAATGAAGAGCAATCAGTAATGAACTTATTTGATTATATATTGATGCATAATATATTACAGTATATGTGCTATTGCATTTTGTGCAGATTGAAGAGACCTTAAACTTTTACTTGGGATTCCTATAAGGAGAGAATTATAGTACTTGAAATGTGAAACAATTGTACTTTGAAAAACAGGTTGAAAATTTTCTGGGGTTAAAATTTTTTTCAGCTGCCTTATAATCATAAGTTAAAATGTTTTTTCATAGTCATGGAATAAATAGGTGTCAGGTCAAAAGCGCGCCGGGACAAAGGCGGGCTCAGACAACTGAGCACAACGTGGAGCCACGCGCCGAAGAAAATGACTGTTTTAAAGGGCTCTGACGAGGGGTGTGGGGGTGGAACCCCCCCACTTTACTTTATACAGATCGCGCCGCGTTGTGGGAGCATTGTGGGGGGTTTGGGTAAAAAACAGGGAAACAGTGAAGTTTCCAGTATAATGAGGGTGGTTACAACCCCCCAAACCCCCCACAATGCCGCCGCGATCTGTATTAAGTAAAGTGGGGAGGTTCCCCAACAAAATCCCCCATCGGAGCCCCTAAAACACTCTTTTTCTTCGACGCGCACTTCCGTCTTGCGCTCAGTTGTCGGCGCACACTTTTGTCTTCGGCGGTTTTGTCTATGAACCAATAAATATGTTCCTTCATAGAAAGAAATGGGTCAAGATTGACTCCCATAAGATCAAGGTTAAAACCTCATTAGACTGGGAATAAAGTTGATCAACTTAAAAAATATACTGAATATCATCAGCCTAAATTCTGTAATCAACTCCCAGGGTCCCAAGTAATGAACACAATGGTTAAAAACAAACATTAAAAAAACATGGCAGATAATGCTTACCCTTGTGGGACACCTGACCAGATTTCATATTCATAAACCGTGAGCAATCCCTTCCATTGATAACAGAAAATTGTCTCATCACAAGACTCAAACCACTTGAGTACAGTACTACTTATGCCTATAGCTTTCAAATATTACAAAAGAATATCATGATTGACAGTATCAAATGCAGCAGAAACATAGGCATCAGAACAGCGGAGCCAAGGGGGTCATGGCCACCCCCTCCCCAATTGGCAAAGAATGGGGCCAAAAGGAATCAAGAAGAACCCGCGTAGGCCTCTTCCTCCTCCTTCATTCCTTTCAATCACTCTTCCTGCACAAAGCTGCAGGCAGCAGTTCCTACATGCCTTCCCTATGATGTCAGAGGAATAAGGCTTCCGGGTCAGCCATGGGAAGCATGTAGGAACTGCTGACCCTGGCTTTGTGAAGAAGTGCAGCTAGAAAGAAGGAGGAAGAGACCTACATGGACGTCTAATAGCTGGCTGGTACACACTGTGGCAGGGACGCTTGGGCTAGGCTGGTGTGACCTACCCAGGGCCCCATGCCACAAGGAATAGAGTTTGTTTGTGACCGGATCCTGCCAGTGGCTCCCAAGCCCACTGGTGTACTACCGCTAAGCTTTTCACTTCGTGCTAAAAGGAACCAAACCACACTGAGTTCCAAAAGCAAAGCCAATTTTCCTTTAATTGGAAATAATAATTCAATTCACAGTCATGTCAGATGGCATAATCGAGCAAATATAACAAAACAGTTGGAGTGCCTCTGGGCTAAGCAAAGTTCATAAACAGGACCCGGTAATTTAAGCTTTGGCACTTCTTATAAACTGAATCAAATTAGAACAGAAAAAAAACCTTCAAGTTCAAAAATCAGGGTTTTTCCCTGGAGCAGTGCTGAGATAGCAGCCCCACCCTAGTCCAGCTGACAAGGCTGTTCCCCAGCAAGAAACGTTATGTTGAACAAAGAAACTTTTCCTCCACTTCGGGAGGTTTCATGACTACAGTCCTTTATGAACAGTCCAGCGAGCTAAGCAACATTGGTGTAAACAGTTCTCATTCCAAAACAACAAAACATCAAAAGTAAAAGGCTATTCCTTTCCCTGGAGCCCTCGCCAGAGTAGAGAGTTGCGCGGGGACAGAAATCCCACCCGTCCCCACCAAAATCACACCCGTCCCTGCGAGGAATCCCCTCCGTCCCCACCCGTCCCTATAAACTTCAGAAATAGTTATTTCATTTAATTATGCTACTGAATTAAAGGCTCTGGTAGAAACCCGTTTACAAATAAGCAAAGAGACTTTATTAATTGGGAAATATTAATTGGGAAGAATATATACTTTGTAAACAGGTTTCTACCAGAGCCTCTAATGTAAATATAAAATATAAATACTCAGCTGATGAGAACCTCCAAGCTGTCAGCTGAGGACTTCCTTTGCAGTTGGCCGGGGGTCCCTTTTGCCAAGCTTGGCAGGCAGCAGTAGCGTCCCTGAGTCACAGATGCTGGCACCTCAGTGGCTCATGGATGATGCCAGCGACTGCTGTGCTTGGTGGAGGGGAGTTCTGGCCGTATCTAGAGGAGGTCCTCTGCTGGCGGTGCTTGGGGATCCCCACCAGTCACAGCAAGGGTCAGCAAGTACTTCAACACTGTAGAAATAAAACCAGAAATGCATTTCCTTTCTTTTGAACACAATACAAAGACATTTGCTATATACATTTCCCAAAGCTAACATATTTTAGTCAATAAATTCCAATTTTTACCTTTGTTGCCTGGAGACTTATTTTTCCATAAAATTGGTCCCAGTTTCTTTTTTCCACTTTCCCATCTTCTGTAAATTCTTCTGTTGCTATCCATTGGTTCCTCCTACCGTGGTCCAGCATTTATCCCTTTCTCATCTTTCGTGCCTGCCCACTAGTCCCATGCCCAACATTTCTCCTTCTATCACCCCTCTCCAGCACCATGCCACATCTCTCCCTCTATTCCCTTCACCACTATGCCCAACATTCCTCCCTCTTGCATCCATTTCAATCTGTCCCACTGTTCCCTTTCCACCACAATATTTGTCCCTCTCATCTGTACCTCCCTCCCTCTGACCAAATTTTTTTCTTTCTTCCATTCCTGTGTACACAACCATCTCTTTTCCTCCCTTCCTCTCTCCCAAGTTCATGCCTTCTGTGTCCAAAAACGCATTCCCTCCCCCACCTCAGCATCTCTTTCCCTCCCTTCCTCTCTCCCAAGTCCATGCCTTCTATGTCCAAAAACGCATTCCCTCCCCCACCTCAACATCTCTTTCCCTCCCATCTTCCATCCTCTTTCCCAAGTTTATGCCTTGTGCCAAAAATGCACTCCCTCCCCCCTTTTGTGTTCTGCCTCCCAGCCCTCATCTGCAAGCAAAATGGAGCTCGAACCGCGAGGCTCATCTGCTTTTCCCTACCTGCCCTGCCGCAGCACACAGTCGACCGGAAGTCTTCCCGATGTCAGCGCTGACTTCGGAGGGAGGGAGGGGAAACTTAAAGTCACCATCCCTCTCTAACCCCGGTTCCTCCCTGCTCTTTCCTATTGGCATAGGAAGCAAACTAGAGGCTCTTGGGATGTATAGTTTTCTGTTTCTGGTTTAAACCTAGGTTCTGTGGAAGGAATAGGGACTTGCCAGGTGCTTGGCATAGGCTTTCTATCATCCTGTCTGGGCTCCCTGCCACAACACCTGTAAAAGGGCACATTGGGACACAGAAGGAAGGAAGGAGGGAGGGGCATGAACTAGAGAGTTGCACGGGGACAGAAATAAAACCCATCCCCAGTAGAATCAAATCCGTCCACACCCGTCCCCACAAGTAATTGAATCTGTCCCCGCCCATCCTATAAACTTCAGAAGTAGTTATTTCATTTAATTATGCTACTGAATTAATGGATCTAGTACAGACCCATTTACAAATAAGCAAAAGACACTATTAATTTGGGAAATATTAAAAGGGAAGAATACATACTTTGTAAATGGGTCTTTGCCAGATCCTTTAATGTAAATATAAAATATAAATACTCAGCTGATGAGGACCCACAAGCTATGTCAGCTGAAGACTTCCTCTGCAGGTAGCCGAGAGTCCGTTTTGCCAAGCTTGGCATGCAGCAGTAGAGTCCCTGAGTCACAGATGCTGGTACCTCACTGGCTCAAGGATGCTGAGAGCCCTTTGTGGTATTCCCAGGGCTCCCCATTGTCTCAAATTTTATTTAACATCTACATGAGTACTTTGAAATACTATGGCTTGAATTATTCAGGAAACTCTATTAACGTACGCTGATGACATCTTCATATTACTTGAGGTTGACCCAGATCTTGTTAACCTAATACCTAATATTATCCATTGCATTGCTAAGCTTCGATCCTGGGCGATGATGGTCCAGATGAAATTGAATGCTGCTAAGACCAAACTTTTATGGATCGGTCCAAAGTTAGATTCTCTTCTCTCAGCTGTGACCTTAGATCAGTGGTCTCAAACTCAAACTCTTTGCAGGGCCACATTTTGGATTTGTAGGTACTTGGAGGGCCTCAGAAAAAAAAATAGTTAATGTCTTATTAAAGAAATGACAATTTTGCATGAGGTAAAACTCTTTATTGTTTATAAATCTTTTCTTTGGCTAAGTCTTAATAATAGCATTAAGAGACATAATAAGAGACATATGATCAAGAAACTGTTTTATTTTACTTTTGTGATTATGATAAACATACCGAGGGCCTCAAAATAGTACCTGGCGGACCACAGGTGGCGCCCGGGTCACGAGTTTGAGACACTGTCTTAGATTCAGGAGAATCTCTGAAAATTGAGTTTTCCTTGCTAATATTGAGTATTGTTATTGATTATATCTCTTACATTTAAGGATCAGCTACATTTTCTTGTTAAAAGGTGTTTATTTAGCCTCCGTATCCTGAAAAGAGTGAGAGCGCTCTTTCATCAGCAACACTTCTCTTTATTGGTTCAGTCAATTATCTTGTCAAGGTTGGATTATTGCAACTCAATGTACCAGGGTATCTCAAAGGTCAGTCTGCAGAGACTTCAATTGATACAGAGCACTGCTGCCAAGCTCATTTTTGGTAAGAGTAAATTTAAATTTGATCATGTAACCCCATTGCTCAAGGAATTACATTGGCTTCCAGTGTATCTCAGAGTTCAATTTAAGTGCGTTTGTATTGCATTTAAAATTCTCTTAGAAGTCTAGGTCCCTTTGTTATATTTCGGAAATCTCTGAAAACTTTCTTGTTTACTAAAAACTTTGGAAACCAAGCCATTCTAGATTACATTCTTCTTCTGTATTTATGTACTATACTTACATTATTGTAAACCGAGTCGAGCACCTTTTGGTTGAAGACCTGGTCTATAAAATTAAGTTTTAGTTTAGTTTATTAGGATATAAACTTGTATTGATAAATCTTGCACTGTAACCATGGCAAATTTAACCTGTAAACTGTGTATTATGTATATTGGCATTAGACTCCTAGTATGTGTCAAATTAGTATTATAATTTTTAGATTAATGTGAGCTAGCACAAGTTGGTCCAGTAAATAAGATTTGATCTACTGGGCTCCTTTGGGACTGTACTTTAGAAAATTTGACAGTTAAATTTAAATATGCAAATGCTTCATGCAGCTGCTCACACTTTTGGTGATTTTAATTTACATGTTGAAGCTGTGTGATTTTTATTCAGCCTTTTTGATTTAATGGTTTTATTCAATTGGTTGACTCTGCTATATATCAGACTTTATGCAATTTATGTAGCCCAGCTTAAACACAGTGAAGCTGCCTTAGAACCCTTAGAGAACCTTTGTGCTCATGTGTCTGGCAGGCTTCCCTTGATTAGTACACAAGGTCTGCATGGCTTTGAATCTGTGTCTCATTAGCTTCCCTCACAGCCATGGGATACATATGTCCTCATTAATCTCATGTTAGATGCTTGTGCTCAGCCACTGGTGCTTGGCTCGACCATATGCTTTCTGCATCAATCCCTTAATCTGATATACACATCTCCCTTTGTATTCGCAGGGTTTAGAGGCATAGCTCCCTTGCGAATAGTAAAAATTCATAAATATCTTTAGGGTTCCACCCTAACTCCTTCCTGGCTCCTGGACCCCTCCACAGCTTACCTTTAACGCCCTGGTGGTCTAGCAGTGAAGCAGGGCAGAAGCAATCTTCCTACGCTCCTGCCCTGTGCAGATCTGCTATCAAAAATAGCTGCCTCAAGTTCCCGCAGCAGTCTTGCGAGACCGCGGAAACTCACAAAACCAACCTGTCTTATTAAAACAGCAGCAACATTCAGGACTCAAATAGCAATAATTGTATCTAGAAATGGCAGAACACTAAAATACCAATATAGTGTGGATTAGAAAAAGAGAACATGTCAGACTGCTACTGATCCCTGCAGAGAAACTAAACCTCATCTCTATCAAACCTGCAGAATAAAAACAGGCCCTCAAATACAGAATAAGTGACCACGGTTTAAAAATAAGAACCCTGAGAAGTCAAATTCCATATCCAGACCAACAATGGAGAAAAAGTAGCACAATTTCTTCCATACTGTGTGCTATTATACTGTGTTAAATATAAAGTTATCAGGCTGACACATTTTACTAATTGGTTCGGTCCCACTCTCTCCTTTCCACTTCTCTTGTGTGTTGTCTTCATCTAAATTCTGGTGCAATGTGTCTAGGAGTCCTGACTATAGGTAATATCCCAAAAAATTGTGAGTTGTGTTGCAGAAGAATGAAACTTACATTCTTCAACTCTGCCTCATTCTGCACTCTTTCCTTCTGAAAGTGAGTTGACAAGGTGTTGTTCTGATCTACTCTGATCCTTTTTCTTATTTTGTTTTTTTAAAAATCTGAATCCAGAGGTTTTACGGTGCTCAAGAGGTTCCCTGAGGCCCTGGGACAGCTTTGCCTGGGAGAAGATGCAGACTCTGGGAAAGAAGCCTGCAGGTAGCAGGAAAACACGCGGGGTACCTGTTTGGCCAGCCTGCATAGGACTTGAGAAGCTTGGGGTCTATTACCCTGGAAGCTAGTTCACAACCTGATTTATCAGGAGCTTGAACACAGGATGTCTGGTCAGGCTTTAGTGGGTGCTGGCTGCATGTTCCCTCCCCCCTTGTCACATGGATCCCTGGGGGTTGAGGTCTCAGTCTGACTTTGGTCTGACTGGCAGCCTGAAGATCGCAGCATGCGGACTTGATTTGACTGACCAAGGCGATGTGTTCTCCAGATTCCAGCTTTTCTGTGACAAGGGGAGTGTGTGGTGCAGTGGTTAAAGCTTCAGCTTCAGTAGCCTGGGGTTGTGGGTTCAAACCCACATTGCTCATTATGACCCCGGGCAAGTAACTTAGGGCTCCTTTAATGCGCGGAATAGCGCGCGCTAAAATGCCACGGCGCTAGCCGCTACTGCCTCCTCTTGAGCAGGTGGTAGTTTTTCAGCTAGTGCACGAGATGCGTTTGCTAAAACTGCTAGTGCACCTTCGTAAAAGGAGTCCTTAATCCCATTGCCCCAGGTACATTAGATATATTATGAGCCTGCTGGGACAGACAGGGAAAATGCTTGAGTACCTGAAAAAATTCATATAAACCATTTCTGAGCTCCCTTGGGAGAATAGTATCGAAAATTGAATAAATAAACAAAGCAGGCTAGCACCAGCACAGTCAGATTGTGAGTAAGTCTATTGCAGCCTATGGGAAAATCAGGGGGGAGGGTTTGAAATTGCATGTTTGAAGTACTTCTGGGGCTGGATATACAGTCTCTCACCTCCAAAAATCCCCTTTCCAGAATCTTTTGACCCGTAGTTTGGTTTTCCCAGCCCGTTTTTGGCACAACCATGCTGCCATGCGGGAATCTTGGATTTCTCCAAACAAACCTCCTATGGGAACCACTATTTATACTTATCTCATTTCAATATTTCTACTACCAATAGTGCCACTTTCATTCAAAATACAATTTTCTTATATTAAATATTCAATTCATGACCAAATAACTACTTTGCCAATATAAATAAATAATCATAAAGTGCTCAGTGCTACCACCAGGTCATTGCTAATGCAGTACAGACCACGACAGTTTTGGAACCATCATTGCACTTTATTGTTCCTTGCCTTCCATAAAGTATAGTGTGCAATGGCTTGAATGTTACTCAAAAACACTGCTGATATTCCAATTACCTATATAGTTGTTTTAAAATGCTATCAAAAACATGTTTAGGACTGTACTTATCTTGTTATTCTTGTTGCCCTCCTGTCCAACGTTTAACTATCATGTGTCATAAACCGCACTGAATTAATCCACATAAAGTGCTTGTGTGATAAAGTGCTGTCCAGTGTCACTTTAAAATAACATAGTCATGCTTGCAATCAAGTCTAATATTTCACTGCCCTCTGACCCAAGCTGGGTTTCATGTTCGTCTTCAGGGAGAACAATGCCTAGGAGAAATTATCGTTTGGCTGAAACCTTCTCGGGAACTCCAATTCTCAGCGTGTTAGCAAGCCTCTATCTGCCTCAAAACCCTTTGATTTTGTTCAAAATCACTTTGGTTTGACCCCTCAGTCTGTGATACCCCTAGATCATACCAGATTTGCTAGGAAGTTCTTCTTTATCCAACGTGTGGTGGACACCTGGAATGCGCTTCCAGAGAGCGTAATAGGGCAGAGTATGGTACTGGTGTTCAAGAAAGGACTGGACAATTTCCTGCTGGAAAAGGGGATAGAGGGGTATACCGTATTTTCACGCAAATAACGCGCACCCGTATAAAACGCGCACATGGGTATAGCGCGCAGAAATCACGATGATATGTACAAAAACTTTGGTATACCGCGCTCACGGGTATACCGCGCATGCTGCCCGACGCTCCTTTCGCCCGCCCTGACTTTCCGACTCTCCGTTCACCCCCCCTGACTTCCGTGCACTGTCCCCCCTTGAAGGTCTGTCCCCATCCTGAAAGCCTGATGCCCCCCCCCCGACGTCCGATACATCCCTCCCCCCGAAGGACCGCCGACTCCCCAACAATATCGGGCCAGGAGGGAGCCCAAATCCTCCTGGCCACGGCGACCCCCTAACCCCACCCCGCACTACATTACGGGCAGGAGGGATCCCAGGCCCTCCTGCCCTCGACGCAAACCCCCCTCCCCCCAACGACCGCCCCCCCCAAGAACCTCCGACCGCTCCCCCAGCCGACCCGCGACCCCCCTGGCGACCCCCATGACCCCCCACCCCCCTTCCCCGTACCTTTGGTAGTTGGGCCAGAAGGGAGCCCAAACCCTCCTGGCCACGGCGACCCCCTAACCCCACCCCGCACTACATTACGGGCAGGAGGGATCCCAGGCCCTCCTGCCCTCGACGCAAACCCCCCTCCCCCCCAACGACCGCCCCCCCCAAGAACCTCCGACCGCTCCCCCAGCCGACCCGCGACCCCCCTGGCGACCCCCACGACCCCCCCACCCCCCTTCCCCGTACCTTTGGTAGTTGGCCGGACAGACGGGAGCCAAACCCGCCTGTCCGGCAGGCAGCCAACGAAGGAATGAGGCCGGATTGGCCCATCCATCCTAAAGCTCCGCCTACTGGTGGGGCCTAAGGCGCGTGGGCCAATCAGAATAGGCCCTGGAGCCTTAGGTCCCACCTGGGGGCGCGGCCTGAGGCACATGGTCGGGTTGGGCCCATGTGCCTCAGGCCGCGCCCCCAGGTGGGACCTAAGGCTCCAGGGCCTATTCTGATTGGCCCACGCGCCTTAGGCCCCACCAGTAGGCGGAGCTTTAGGATGGATGGGCCAATCCGGCCTCATTCCTTCGTTGGCTGCCTGCCGGACAGGCGGGTTTGGCTCCCGTCTGTCCGGCCAACTACCAAAGGTACGGGGAAGGGGGGTGGGGGGGTCGTGGGGGTCGCCAGGGGGATCGCGGGTCGGCTGGGGGGCGGTCGGAGGTTCTTGGGGGGGGCGGTCGTTGGGGGGGAGGGGGGTTTGCGTCGAGGGCAGGAGGGCCTGGGATCCCTCCTGCCCGTAATGTAGTGCGGGGTGGGGTTAGGGGGTCGCCGTGGCCAGGAGGGTTTGGGCTCCCTTCTGGCCCGATATTGTCGGGAAGTCGGCGGTCCTTCGGGGTGGGGGTGCGAGTGGTCCTGCCAGGGGGGGGGATGTATCGGACGTCGGGGAGTCGGCCGGGCAAGAGGGCTTGGGCTCCCTCTTGCTCCGATCGTGGATGCGGGTGCGGGTGGGAGCGCGTGCGAGCGGTCGTTCGGGGTGGGGGTGCGAGTGGTCCTGCCGGGGGGGGGATGTATCGGACGTCGGGGAGTCGGCCGGGCAAGAGGGCTTGGGCTCCCTCTTGCTCCGATCGTGGATGCGGGTGCGGGTGGGAGCGCGTGCGAGCGGTCGTTCGGGGTGGGGGTGCGAGCGGTCCTGCTGGGGGGGGTGAATCGGGCGGGGTGGGAACTATGTTTTAAAACTTTTGTATACCGCGCTCACGCATATAACGCGCGAGGGGTATGCGCGGTAGGTAAAAACGCGTATAACGCGCGCGTTATATGCGTGAAAATACGGTAGATAGAAGATTACTGCACAGGTCCTGGACCTGTTGGGCCGCCGAGTGAGCGGACTGCTGGGCACAATGGACCTCAGGCCTGACCCTGCGGAGGCATTTCTTATGTTCTTATGACCCCTTTTTCCCTAACTCTTTGGTCTATTCCACTCTCTCTATTCTTCCTTTCTTCTTATAATTTGAGCCTCTTCGTCCCCTCTGCCTCCTTCTATAGCATCAGCCATTCCAGCTCTTCTATCGAGTGAGGCTACCCCAGTCACAAACACCCACCCCTTTTAGCAGCAGACAAAAGAAGATTATGCTTAATTGCATATCATAATGTGCTGCTGAAGGGCCAATATCACAGGATAAATTGTGAAGTCATGTGAATCATCACAAGGCTGGCTCTAGAGCCCCAGGGAATAATACACATTTATGTGTGTGTCCTGAAGTTGGCTGTAGTGGAAAGAACTAGAACCTTGTTAACAAAAACCAGAATGCCTGATTGCCCTATTTCACACTGAGGTGGACCACCAGATTTTGGGGAGGCTCAGCCTTGCCAAGTGTCTTTTTTATACATAGGCTTCCCAGATTTTACGGCAATAAAATCTGGATTCCTAGACCTGCCCCCAGGCCCACCAAGTTCTACCTATCCCCGCCCTGTAACACCCTAATCCCGCCCCCAGTCCTGGCCTAGCCCCACCTCCCGCTGCCTGCTCTTGTCGGGCAAGGAGGAAATCCGCGAATGCGTGGATTTTCTCCCTGCCCGACATGATTTGAAGAGGCTTTTCAAAACCCGGACAAAGTGCTGGGTTTTGAAAAGCCATCCGGACCCCTGGACATGTTCTCAAAAGGAGGACATGTCCAGGGAAATCCGGACATCTGTTAACCCTAGGTGTGCCGATAAAGTTACTTTAGTGTTCTATAGTGGAACCAATGTGCCTTGGCTTTGTTATAGAAGAGGCTCCCAATGTGGGTTTTGTGGCGTTGAAATGGAGATACCCAGTTCAAGAATTAGCCTCTGCAGGGGTCAGTAATGTTTAGGCCTAGGGGACCTCTGAGAATTTACAGTATGTGAGTCTCACCTCTAACCAGTTCTTATTGATTCTGCTCAGCAGGTAGATGAGACTTCCTTTGCTAAATTTCAGTTCTAGTGTGCTGTTGCCTGTGAAGTCAAAGAGTGCCTGAAAAACAAACAAATAGCCATTAGCAACGAGCAGCATTATAAAATGAATATTTATACTACTTCCTCTGTTATGCAATCGTAAGTCATTTTTGTCTGTGGAACAGAATAGCAACCATGTGTAATAAAGTCCCAGCGTCTGAAAATTAGCATGTTAATAAATACATTTATATAAGCTATTGCAAAACAAATCATTTTCCATTATTGCAACAACCATAATGTGCAATAATTATATCATAATAAAAATAATTAGATGATGTCCTAAGGCACTGATTATGCAAATTGTATTTCTTATTTGTAGATGACAGCCTAGGTTTATTTAGCATCCAGAATACAGTAATGAAACTGAATTTTACAGTTTAACACTTCAAGAAGTCATAGTCGGTGGCTTGCAGGCAGTATATAAGAAATATTTAGAAATAAATACAGTACAGTACAAATTTGCCCCTTCTTTCACAAATCCACACTAGCGGCTGCCACATGGCAAAAGCCCTAAAGCCTTTTAAATCCCTATGGGCTTCGGGGCAGTTACCATAGCAACCATAGGGGGTTGATTATCTGATCTTCACTAATCGACCACCCAGGATATCCAACAGACCCTCCCCCTAGTGATGTTATCACATCGCCGTTAGGAAACGTGTGACTTCTCTTCTTGTTTCGACATGTACATGTTTCGTCCAAAATGGCCTGCTTCAGGAGTCTTATCCACAAGTGCAAGGACTTCCAAGTCTCTGATATTGTGTTGAATCCTCTGAGCAAAATACCGCAGAAGCCAAAAGATTTCCTTGGCGTTCAAAGCCTTTTGAAACATTGTGTTCATCCTAATTTTACCTAAATAGAAGATCTAGTGCAGGGGCTGGGCAATTCCGGTCCTTGAGGGCTGGAATTCAGTCGGGTTTTCAGGATTTCCCCAATGACTATGCATGAGATTTATTTGCAAGCACTACTTTCAATGCATAGTCATTGGGGAAATCCTGAAAACCCAACTGGATTCCGGCCCTCAAGGACTGGAGTTGCCCACGTCTGATCTAGTGCCTTATACATTTTGGGGCTCATAATCGAAAGAGAAAAACGTCCAAAAACTGGCCTAAGTCGGCAGTCGGACGTTCATAAATCAAAAACGTCCAAGTGCCGATAATAAAGCCGGGTTTTGGACGTATTTAAAAACGACCTAGGCCTTCATAGTGCCGCTGAACGACCAAAGCTAAACGGGACATTTCAGGAGGAGTGTCGAGGGCGGGAGTTGGGCAGAAGGTGGGCCGGCTTAGACTTAATCGTACAGCATGTATAACCAAAAGTTATACAGCCCAGGATTGACGGACCTTGGACATTGTGACTTAGACCATGTAAAACATGGTCTAAGTCACAAAAACCCACCTAAAGTCACCAGATAAGCACTGCAAACACATAAAACAGACTCCCACACACTACCCCAGTGATCACCGACCGCCCCCCACCCCCATAAAAATATTAATCACACCTTTAAAATTCAGCCTCCAGATCATCATCACCTGGCAGCCTGGCATAGGAAAGCCTAGTCATCCAGCACAGAGGCGGCTTAAGTCATCATGGGGGTGGGTAGGGACTAATGCAGAGGAGGACCCATTTCCATAAGCCCCTGTAATCACTGCATTGATAATGAAACTTGTGCACTCCCCTATAAACTCACAAAACCCTTTTATACTGGCATATAAGTGGCTCTTGCAGCCATAAGGGCTATTGGGATGGTAGATAAGTTGGTCTAGGGGATTCTGGAGGTGGTTTGGGGGGCTCACTATGACGTATAAGGGAGCTGTAGTGAGAAGACATGGCACCCTTTTTGTGAGTTCACAGCAGTGCCCTGTAAGGTACCCCACTATTTGGGTGCCATGTCTGGGCGCTCAGTCCATCACCTTGTAGACCCCTCCCACGTCCAATAGGGCTTGTTCTAGGTGTTTTTGACTTGGACGAAAAGTTGGACGGAAATGTGGTATAAAGATGGACGATTTAGTGACTTGGACGATCAGATCTGCAGGACATATAATTAGACGATTTTCGAAAGAAAAAAAATTTTGGATGTATTTTTCGAAAATGTGTCCTAGGCTGTTTTTTTACTTTGGATGACTTGCGACTTAGACGAAAACGGACTTAGACGTCCCTTTAGATTATGCCCCTCCATGTATACTTTTCTTTTTGTCATAAGGCATTAGGCAAGGGGATTTAGGTGAAGAGGTAAGTTTTGATTGCTTTTCTAAAGTTTAGGATCCCTTCAAGGGATCTGATTTGTGGGGGTCAATTGGCCTTAAGTACATATAATAGTCCTTAAGTAGTGTTAATTAGAGCTAATTAGCACTAATTTGTTGTTATGCGTGTAATTGTACTTAGGTGCTCTTCTATAAACAGAGCCAAAATGTTGTGGAGGGCCATGGTCATTAGGCTGTCTAAGTCTAACTATGGATATTTTCTAGCTAGGTATAATATTTCTTGTATAATATTATGTAAACTGTTCAGATGTTATGTCGTAGGTGGTATATCAAAAGCAAAGTCACCATGATGCTTTCAGAAACTGTAGAGAATCAGGTTCTCTGTTACAAAATAAAAATACCAGACTCTAAAAACACAGACAACCGATAACTTTCCTTCAAAAGCAGTTATCCATGTGGAATAGAGAGGATGCAAGGACTTGGCGTCAATCAGATAAAAGTCAGTGTGGCAGAGAATATATTGACCTCTGCCCGTGGTCTGTCATAGTCAGGAACTTGTGGAGATGTATTCTTGCTGCAAGAGAAGACAAACAGTTGTTTAACTTGTACCTTTTAAGGGGGTTAATTGTATAACAAGAAGCTTACATAAGAAGTCCAGAAAAGTGTCTATTTTAAAGCCTGTTTTGTAATGGCAGCCTATTTGCCTATAGTATTTTTTTGTTGTTGTTTTTTTAAAAAAATGTTTATTAATTTTTGAAATCCAATAAATAGTGCAACAGGTTAACAAGCAAATAATATAATAGACAGCAGTGGCGTACCAAGGGGGGGGGGGGGCGGGGGGTGGTCCGCCCCGGGTGCAAGCCCTGAGGGGGTGCTCCCGGTCCAGTCCCCCCCGACGTCTGGGTCTCCCGTCTAGCATCTGGATTCCCCCCTCCCCGGCCTCCCCGCACCATTTACCTAGAGAAGCAGCCTGCAGCAAGATCGCGATGCCAGCGATCTTTGCACTGCTTCGGCATTGTTTCCTCCGCCGCGGTCCCGCCCCTCCTCTGATGTCAGGCTTTCAAGGGGGTGACAGGCCTTCAAGGGGGACAGGCAGGCAGGCCTTCAAGGGGGTGACAGGCCTTCAAGGGGGGGACAGGTCTTCGGGGGGATGCAGGCCTTCAAGGGGGGAACAGGCCTTCAAGGGGGACAGGCAGGCAGGCCTTCAAGGAAGGGACAGGCCTTCAAGGGGGACAGGCAGGCAGGAGCTTCAAGGGGGACAGTCAGGCAGGCCTTCAAGGGGGGGACAGGCCTTCAAGGGGGACAGTCAGGCAGGCCTTCAAAGGGAGGACAGGCGTTCGGGGGGGGGGGAACAGGCCTTCGGTGGGGTGCGGGCCTTCAAGGGGGGGGACAGGCCTTCAGGATTGGGATGCAGACCTTTAAGGGGGGGACAGGCCTTCAGGGGAGGGAGGCCCTGGTGTAGAAGTACACCGAGGGAATGGGGGGGTATTTCACCCTTGATTCCATGGCTCGCAATTTTTTGAAGTAGTCATTCATGTGGAACCTTGTCGAACGCCTTCTGAAAATCCAGATATACAATGTCGACGGGTCACCCTTGTCTATCTGCCTGTTTACTCCTTCGAAGAAGTACAGCAAGTTCGTCAAGCAAGATCTTCCTTTGCTGAAGTCATGCTGGCTGATCCTCATCAGATCTTTCTCCTTTTACCATCTTGGAGATCCTAATGTTCTTTTGGAAAGCACAGACTTGGTATTCCCTTACCTGTTCATCCCACAACTTCCCCCACCCCTGTAAATAAAACAAAACTCCAGCCCATGAAACATCCCCCTTTGAGTCAGAAGAAGGTATGTCATCTTCCTTGCAGCTCCAGCCAAGAATTTCTGCTGTTACTGATGTTTGGGGTAACAGTTCATTACCCTCCTCATGTTATCCACACCCTCCAGGGTGTCTGCCCTAGTACAGAGTTTGGTATCATCCACAAAAAGACAAACTTTACCAGACCGTCTTTCTGCAATATCACTCACAAAGGTGTGTAAAAAGAAGCCCCCTATTTCCTTTAAGAATGGTACTCTATGCATGATTTGTATACAGAAATTTATGTAACAATAACACAATTAAGAGAGGAAACAGGCATCCATAGTATTAAGAAATGCAGTGGCAGCCCAGATACAAAATTACAGTGGTAATAAATCCTTAGTTGATGGACAAATACATATTAAGAATTCATGACTTATGACATCCTTGAATTAAACCCCATCACTGAAACCAGCCCGACAAATCTGTGCTAATAAAAGACCACAAAAGGGAAAAACTTACACTTTACGAGTGGGAGGACGCAGCCGACGCAATGCCTGTGGGACCATATCTGTGTCAGCAACTGTCTGGTAGAAGAATATTCGAACATCTTCATCTAGCAGCACCCATACAGGCAGGCACAACAGTTTCTATAGACAGAAAAGAAGATCTTATAGATAAGACCAGAAAGGCTTTACTGAGGTTAAGGGTCAGATTCTATAAAGGGCACATAGTGGCACCTATATTCTAGGCACTGCTCGGCGTGGTTGTCAATCAACCACTAGGCACCGTTTATAGAATTCCACTTAGCAGTACCTAGGAGTGCTTAGATGTCGCTAGGCATTCTGGAGGTAGGTGTCAATATATTAGGCTGGATTTTATCGGGCCTAATTTATCGGCACCTAACTTGCTTCCTAGCAATACCTAAGTCAACCACACCTATTCTCCGCCCCTAACCAAGCCTATATTTCAGGTATGCATCGCTAGGTATCAGAAAGTGCTTCCACTAAGGCGTCACTAAGCATCACATGGAATTCTGTGCCTAATTTTTAATTTTTTTTAAATTAATTATTCAATTAACTTCAATGGCATGGTCAATTACCACATCATGTAAGCTAATTGATTTAATTCCACTAATGAACTATCCCTTAATGAACCCAAATATAATAGGACGGCAGACTAGAATGACTTAATAAGAGGACATTGCCATAAAGCATGAGATAGTGTATTAAGAGCTTTATCACATTTAATACAATTAGGAGAACTTGCTAAACCCACATGAAAAGCTTGTACTTGTGAGAAATATGCCCTATGTAACATTATATAGGTGCATTCCCTCCAAACATAGCCCGTAATAATTTTAGGTAACCGAAGAATAGCTTGACCAAAATCAGGAAGCGATATTTGGATCACTAACTCATCACTCCAATTTTGTAAAATCCTATCATATGTTCGATTTGGAATTACACTCCACCACCACTTATGCAACAAAGATACAGAAACTGGAACATTCTTACATTGATTGAAAAAATTGAGAAGCCTTTCACAAACTCTATAAGAAAGGCCTGATCTTATTTGATTAACATAATGTTCCAATTGCATATATCCATATAACGACCCAGGTCCACTTCCTACAGTTAAGGAAAGGTCTGGAAATCTCCTCATCTTCCCTGTCTCGTCCAAAACCTTTGCAATATAACGAACACCCTTACTTACCCAACATCGGAAAATCCCATAATTCATTCCCGGTGTAAAATCTCCATTTCCTTGAATAGGTAAAAAATCAGTTACACTGGGATGATACGCCCATAATTTCAACAATCTACCCTAAACTTACCTCAAAGGAATCAAAATATAATTACACCTCAGATGATCTGGTAATCTTGACCTAGGCACTTGAATTAAATACAATAAATGAAAGGGATGAAAAAATGCCTTGTCATAAGATAAAGGAGTAAAAAAATCATCCTCAAGAACCCAGTCCCTTATATGTCTTAACAAACAAGCCCAACTATAGATACGAAGATCAGGAAGTCCTAGTCCACCCCTCATCCCCGATCCCTATAATATATCAAAAGATAATTTTGGTTTTTTACCCGCCCAACAAAATTTTGTAAGAATTGTTCATAACTTACGCTAATCTCCATTATTTAATTCCAAAGGAAGCATCTGAAAAATACTGTATTTTTCGCTCGTTTATCCCTCCAAAAAAGTGGGCGGAAATAAGGGTGCGTCTTATGAAGCGAATATACAAAACAAAAACCCCCGGCAGTACCTTTAAATGTTGGAGGTCGGTGGACGGCTGTCTGCTGCTTGTCGGGGCCCGCGGCACACAAGCGCGCTAATACCTGAGCCCAGACACTTTCCTAATTGGGCCGGTCGTTGGTGCTTCGCAGGGCTGCTGCCTGCTGATTACTGGCACATCGGGGCCAGCAACGCACAAGTGCACTGCTATGTGGGCTGGCGCCACTTCTGAATGGCTGACCTAGGGACCTGGGATTGAATTTAACGGTGCTGGGGGGATATGTCTAATGTCTCAAACCCCAGCTTTCATTTTCAGAGTGTTAATTCCATATATAACTACAAGAACACTGAGATCTCAGGATCAACATCTATTGGCTATTCCCTCATTGAAAGTTATTAACACTAGACGGCTTACTATTTTTTCAGTGACTGCCCCACAATCTTGGAATAATCTCCCTCTCTATATTAGAGAAGAAAAGAACTTAACTAAATTCAAGACTAAGCTTTAAAGTTTTCTTTTCAATGACGTTTTTAGTTAATAAATGACTTTACATTCCTTCTTAACCTTATATCTTCTTATTTGTACTTTACTCCCTTCCTTTTGTTGTAATCCTGAAATATAGAATTTGATACAGAATGTAACCCTTTAAATATATATTTCCTAGTGTTTCATGATTGTAAGTTTTTGTAATTATGTAATATTATTTGTCTATGTAATAATTATCCCAAGTTTTTATTTATTCATTTATGTTTGTACATCGCCTAGAATGTAGAATAGGCGATTAATCAAATTGCATAATAAACTTGATATGTAAAAATGATGATTGATTGGGGAGGTGCTGGGTTGGAATTTAAAGGTCCTGGGGGCTGGGATTGAATTTAAATGTGAATGTGCTGGGGGTATGTAAAAATGATGATTGATTAGGGGGCTGGGTCGGAATTTAAAGGTGCTGGGAGGCTGGGATTGAATTTAAATGTGTTGGGGGTATATAAAACTGATGATTGATTGGGGGGCTGGGACAGAATTTAAAGGTGTCATTTATATATTAGTATACAATTTGGTTCAGAATGGGATTTTTTCTTGTTTTCTTTCTCTAAATCTGGGGTACGTCTTATGGTGAGGTGCGTCTTATGACACAAAAAATACGGTATATAGCCATTTGGGAAAAAGAATCCTTTTAAATAAAGCTGCCCTACCCACAAAAATAAAGGCAAATTCTGCCATTTTTGTAATTTTTGTTTTGAGAGATTGAGCAAAACAGGGATATTAGCTTTATATAACATTCTACGATCCACCGGTAAATAAATATCGAGATATTTAAATTGACTCTCTGGCCATTGTAATGGAAAACCTGGACCCCACTGTCTACACAGGGTTTCATTCGTAACTATAGCCTCGGATTTATCCATATTTAATTTAAATCCAGAAAAATCTCCAAATTCTATGAAACTTTCTAATAAGGTTTGCAACGATAATCGGGATTTATTTGTTAATTGAACTAGAATATCGTACACAAATGCAGCTATTTTAAAGGTAGAAGCCCCAATAGTTACCCTCATAATGTCATTATTAGAAAGAATTTCTCGAATTAACGGATCCAAAGTTAAAATAAACATTAGTGGAGATAAAGGACACCCCTGTCGTGTTCCCTGACCCACAGAAAAAAAATTCCAAAAGACTTCCATTTACATATACCCTAGCCTGTGCATCCGAATATAAAGCTCTAATAGCTTCTTGAAAAAAACCCGTAATACCATATTTAATCAGCACAGCAAAAAGAAATTCTCATCTGACCCTATCAAAAGCTTTTTCAGCATCAAAACTAATCAGTAATGAAGGAGTATTCTTAAAACGAACCCATTCCAAAGAAGACAAAATTGATCTAATATTCTTAACAGCTGTTTGTCCCTTTACAAACCCTACCTGAGGTTCAGCAATTGAATCTGGCAATAATTTTGCCAATCTATTATCCAAGATCTTAGCCAACAATTTTGCCTCATAGCAAAAAAGAGAAATCGGTCTATAACAGGCGGCGGTAGAGCAAATATAGGCACTGTTTCTAGAATTTCTCCCTGAGTGCACATTAGTTGTTAGTGTTGCTTTGGAAAAGGAGCCCTAAATTTTAAAACTGATAATTTAATCTAACTTGTTTATAAGTTATGCTTACAGATTTAGGCCTGGCAGCCATTTGCTAGGCATTTTATGAGCCCAGTGTTGAAATAAGAGCTTTCCCTGCTTTAAATCTGCCTCTATTGCCACTTAGGGGTCCTTTTATCAAGCTGCGGTAGGGGGTTAACACGCATAACACTGCACGTTAAACCGCCTGCTGCCCTAGCCGCTAATGCCTGCATTGAGCAGGTGTTATTTTTTTTAGCCGGCCGCAGGAGTTAGTGCGTGATGAAATGTCCGACGCGCTAACCCCCGCTAGCGCAGCTTGATAAAAGGACCCCTTAGTTTTTAAGCCTTTAAAGTTAGGAGTTCGGTGAAATTTTGAATATATATTTAGGCCCTAGGGCCCCAATTCTATAAAAGGCGCCTAAAACATAGGTGTCAAGGAATGCAGCGCTTAGTGCATGTCAGTCTTAAGTATCATTTGTAGAATCATGCCTAGTAAAATCTAAAGTGAACTTAGGCGCCGATAGGGGTCCTAACCTTAGTCGCACAATATTTATGCCAGGGTAGGGTTACCATATGGCTCCATAAAAAGGAGGCTGGATCGACTATTGTAACTTGACTGTTGTAAGGCCCTCTATCTCGGTATTACAAAAAACTGTCTTTCTAGATTACAATTGATCCAGAACACTGCTGCCAGATTGATTTTCAGGAAATATAAGTTTGATCATGTAACACCATTACTTTATAACCTGCATTGGCTTTCTGTGTATTTTAGAGTCCAGTTTAAATGTGCCTGTGTCATTTTCAAAATTCTCTTTGGAATTTTTTCCCTGTTAGTCCCTCTATCTTGGAATCTTTATAGATTCTCTTTTGCAAGGGGCGAACAACAATTTAAGCTAACTTGTCCATCTAGTAAAGGTATCAAAAGAATCAAAGCTTTTGGTCAATCCCTGTCCTTCAAGTTCACCCAACTTTGGATTGATCTTCCACTTTCTCTGCGATGTTTTAGTTCTCTTTCACCCTTTCGCAAGTCTTTGAAAACCATTCTGTTTACCAAACACTTTAGTAATTAATTTCTCTTCCATTCTTGCTATGTTGTTACTTGCTTAATTTAGTCACCGTTTTATATTTTTATTATCTTATCTAACTATTGTAAACCGAGTCGAGCTTTCTCAGATTGAGGACTCGGTATACAAAACTAAGCATTAGATTAGATTAGGTTTTACTTCCAGTGCTTTCAATGAAAGTAAAACCCAGATGTCTCTATCTGTCCTCCTTTTGCAAGAGCCATATGGTAACCGTATGCCAGGGTTTGCTTGATCTAAATACCAGTGCCAAAGTGTAAAACAGGTGCCTACTTGCCAAACACACACACGATCCACCCTCAACCGTGCCTACTATCCTGTAGGTGCCTTGGACTAGGTGCCTGCTTGTTATTGGTGCCACTAAAGCTTTTTAAATAATTAACATTCCCCCCCACCCCCCACCCCTTTTACAAAAGCGTGGCGAGGTTTTTAGAACCGGCGGGCACGCTAAATGTTCTGCGCTGCTCCAATGCTCATAGGAACTCTATGACCATCAGAGCAGAGCATTTAGCATGCCGGCTGGTGCTAAAAATCTCTTCTGTTCTTTTGTAAAAAGGGGGGAGGGGGTAAGTTAGGTGCGTAGACTGGCTAAGTGTGTCAATCTAGGTGCCTAATTTTAGGCATCTTTTATAGAATCTGGGCCTAGGGTTACGCAAGTAGAACATTTTCATATTTTTTTTCTTTTTTTTTTTTCATTCTGAAACAAATGTCCTTATGCATCCCTTTGTTTCTTCCCCCCCCCACTCCACTTTCCTGTCAAAAAATTGTAGTTCTCCCCCCTTTCCTCTCCTTCAACTCCTGAATCATCTTCTCCTTATTCTACATTGTTTACCCTCCCTTCTCCAACACCGTTCTAGGATTTAAGGGTAAGTTAGATGTACACCTCCTTATGAGAAGTTTAGAGTGATATGGGCACTAAAACTATGCCAGGGTACACCTGGCGGGGCCTCCGCGTGTGCGGATCGCCGAACTTCATGGACCTAGGGTCTGTCCCAGAGATGGCACTTCTTATGTTCTTATGTTCTAATGTAATTTTCTACTTGCTCTATTTTACTTTGTGCTATTATATTATAAACCGCCTTGATGGCTTCAATTGGTGGTAAATCAAAATGTTAATAAACTTGGAATTTTTCACAAAGCATGTGCACTATGGCCCAAATTCTATAAACAGCACCTACCAGTAGGCGCCTAGACCAATGTAAGCGCCTAACTTAATTTTTAAATTGATTTAATTGGCACTGTTAATTGACCAACCCTATTAAAAAACGATTAAAAGACGGATTTAAGAAAACAATTTTTGTGTAGGCGTCTACCCTGAGGTACGCACCCAAAAAGTTACGGTTGCCAGATTTTTTTCTTTGAAAAAAGAGGATGCCTGTTCTGCCCAAGTCCCGCTCTGTTCCGCCTCTGGCTCCACCCCATTCCTCCCCCAGCCCCGCCCTCCCATGAACCTCCCCAAGCTCAAAGGCCACATTTGGAAGCCTTTGCCCAAGCATGGACATTGACGCAATGACATCACAGGCATGCGCGCGGGCACATAATGTCATCACGTTGACAGCCGCTCAAGCACAAAGGCTTCCAGACACAGCCTCCGAGCTCAGGATTTCCAAAACCCAGACTAACTTCTGAATTTTGGAAATCCCTATGGGTGCCCGGACAATCCTCTAAAAAGAGAACATGTTCAGGTGTTCTCGGATATATGGTAACTCTACAAAAAGTAGGTGTGGTTATGGGCAGAGTTTGGACATGAATTGCCTTAGGTGCCAGTAAATTAGGCCAAAAAAATCTTGGGCTAATATACTGAACACCAGAAATCCCAAATTTACAGAAGAAGGCCTTAGTAAAAACACATTACCCGAAAACAGCATGGGTTTAAAGCTGGGAACAGATACCGTTGATGAAACTCATTTTATTTATGTATTTAATTAGTTAGTTAGTTTTATATCCCATCTTCCCAGAAAGCTCAGAATGAGTTACGTTAATATACATAAACATACTGAAGGAGATACAGTTACGAGGGGCATTCAATAATTTATCTACCTCAGTAGGAAAGAAATGTTTTCACAACAATTTTATTTTATTTTTCAATATCCACAGTCAGCGTCCCGCAGTCTGAATATTGGCCCCACTGTGCCTAACTTTTAGAAACACCCATGACCCCTCCCATGGCCACACCCCTTTCAAATTGCATGCTAGAAAACTTAGAGGGTGGATGTTTTAGAATAGTGACTATGGCAGATGCATGTGTAAATCCAAATTGTTGCCAATTTAGTCTATGCCTTGTTAACTAATCAATTTGTACATGCATCTTCCATTAAGATAGACAAGGGGGAAGCCACTGCTTGCCCAGGGATCGGTAGCATGGAATGTTGCTACGATTTGTGTTTCTGCCAGATACTTGTAACCTGTATTAGCCACTGTTGGAAACAGCATACTGGACTAGTTGGACCATTGGTCTGACCCAGAATGGCTATTCTTATGTTCTTATCTGCCTATATGGAATCCAGTGGTTACTGTCCAGTTTTTAGTAAGAGTGCACCTTATCTGCACATAGTGGAAGGAATTCAATTAACCATCCAGAGACTTAGGTGCCGAAACTTAGGTGTATCATTTAAAAAGGTTGGCAGCGGGTCTTTCTTAACGGGATCGCTCCTTGAAAAAGCATTCCAGCGAAACGTGGATTCATGTCGGAGCCCAGTTTCAGCTTTTCTAAGTGAAAGAAAAGTTATAATTTTGATACTATTTAAAAATAAATTTTAAAATTAAATATATATATAAATTATAAAAATGTAAGGCTTGAGGATGGTGGAGGAAAACCGACGAGGAGGAACTAGATCGAAATATTATGTTCAGGTGTAGCCGCTGAGGTTATTACTCCATTATCATTATATATTATATAAAATATATAATATATATATATATAAAATATATATAATATTTATATAAATATATATAATATATATATAAAATATATATAATATATATATTATATATATATAAAATATAATATATATATTATATTGTGCTTAAATTAAGCACAATGAATGCAAGTTGGAATCAATAATATTTTTGTAGAACCTATAGAAGAGTATTTAGAGATAATTGATACCATTGAAGAGGATAAAAATTGTTTTTTTGCCTTTGATACATATTTAAGACCTATAATCAAACCATATAATGTGAAACAATAATAATTTATGACATAATACAGACCAGCAGGACTGCAACTTGTCAAAGAAACTAAAAATCCATACCTTCATGTAGGCATTAAGGAGGGGAATCCGATTTTCTGCAATCTCCTGCTTATTACCTACATAAATCTTCCCTGGAAAGCACATAAGAAAATAAGTCATTCATGTGGAACCTGTGGTCCAAAATAATGGCAAAATCAACAGGAATACTAGCTGTAATGCTTAGAATCAGGGAAGGAACTCACCTGGGAGCACAGGTAGAAGGCAAATGAATGGATTGTTCTTACTCTCTGGTCCATACCTCTCCTCCAGTTTGGCATTGAGAGAATAGAACTGACTATATCGTCGGTAAATCAGATATTTTCCACCACCTTTTGTCTTCACTTCGATCACAAACATCTAAAAAGAGGACGGTATTTCAGATCCAACTTGGACATAAAAATTATTGAATGGATGTTGTTTTGATTAGATTATAAGCTCTATCGAGAAGGGATTGTCTCTTACATGTTTAATGTACAGTGCTGCATATATCTGGCAGCACTATAGAAATGATAATACTCTTTTTAGTGCCTCAAATGTTTCTGGGTATATTTGACCTGCTGATTCCAAAAATGGCACCAGTTGTCTCCAATGAGCTCTAGTTTTTCAGATACAGAACATGTACCATATACCGCTATTCATTCTGCTCGCCCCTTAAAAAATCAGGATATTTTAATGTAGAGTTACCAGACGTCCAAATTTCTCCAGACATGTCCTTTTCAGACATGTCCGGGGGTCCAGATGGCTTTTCAAAACCCGATACTTTGTCCGGGTTTTGAAAAGAAATTGCATCGGAGGGGGGCATCCATGCATGCATGGATGCCTTTCTGCCTGATGAGCAGGCAGCAGGAGGGCGGGCTGGGGGTGGGGCTGGGGGCGGAGCTGGGCATAACAGGGTGGGATAGGTGGAACTGGGTGGGCCTGGGGGCGGGTCTAGGAGTCCATACTTTACTGATGTAAAATCTGGTAACCCTAACTACATGTTTAAGCTTTTAGTAGCTTTATCTATATGACTTCAGCAGGTCTACCACTTTATGCATCAGCTCCAGAGCCTTGAATGCCACACTTCTCTAATGCATAGCAGGTGAATACTGATCTTTGAAATGAGATGCAACTGTGTGTTAACTGCTAAAGTAGCAGATAATGAAGCACAGTTAACATCACCTTATTTATGTACATATGCATTTATTTATACAAGTTTGTATATACTATCTACTTGCTAATGAGGAGGATGAGTATAGGAGAGTTTTGAAGTACAAAGCACATCAGAAAACAAAAAAAAGCACTAAGGGCCATCCAGATTCAGGAATAGACACGAAGTTTATTTGGGATCAAAATTTCCGGATCTGGATAGTCTTTAGTGCTTTTCTACATACTAATGAACACAATCCAATTGGCTCACAAATGAAATTACCCATTCCCTCTCTCTTTAATAAAACCTTTAACATTTCCTGGTGATAAATGATTTCCCTATTTCTTGGCCTACCAACTCTTTATTACTCTTAAAGAAACCAATATATTTTTTTTTCTAAGAAGAAAAGTGCCCAGAACTCATACAAAACCAGCTTTAGGGGACAGGGTCACAATCAATGGTGCTGTTCCTATGGTAGCCACACCCCACAGCAGCCGTACCCTTCTCACTAGCCATGTAACATATGAAAAAAAAAGGCACTAAAATATTACACCAGCCTCCAGAATACCAACACATCTCTTATTAGGAGCATACAAGAAACATGAGTTTCTACACAGAAATTATGTATCAGCAGAATACTTCATCTCGGTCACATACTGTCAATGCAGAACGTGGATATTACATGGCCTTAAAGCACCACTATCACATGAAGTGCCTCTTGCTGCTATGATTTGGTAAGGAGCACAACTGGGACTGAATTAATACTATTAAAAGTAAATCTACATGATGGATTTGGGTCATTTAGGGACAGGCTGAGTTAGCTCTGGTTTTATTCTCCTTGTACACAAAAGGAGTAAAACTGTTCAGGTTACCCCTGATGACCTGGAGCTGTCTGGTAGCCTATAAGCTTTTCAGATTCAAACTCTAGGAGCAGCTATGGCTGAAAGCAAGCAAAATGTTAAGGGTTGTAGGGTTGCCTAGTCTATACACAATTGGTGAAACCTGCCAGCATATATTTGTAAACTATGGAGCAGAAACTGGTAAGTACCACCATAAAAAAAATCCATATATCATCTTAAGGAAGTGTAGTAATGTATGCATGAAACTAATATGAATCAGAATAGCTGTACCAGGATGGTAGCTGCCTTTCAACTTGAGGATCACACGTTCAAGAGAGGCTTAGTAATGAGTGGGGAGAAAAGCTAGATGAGAATTAATACACCTAACCCAGTATATCCACTATTCCAACATTATGTGTAATATCAAGTCTTTATTGTTTTAGAAAAAGACCTGTAGTGGTCAGGCAGGCACTGGGTGCCACTGATGAGAATACTCTAGACCTCCATCGAGCACATCACAAGATTTATAACGATGGGACTTTCAGTAAGCCCCTTGGCTAGCCTGCAGATTGATTTATGGAGCATAGAGTAGTAGCATACCAAGGGTGGGGTTGTGTCAGTAAGGGGTGGCACACTAAACTCAGGGCCACGTCTGGAGGGTGCGGACATTGACGCAATGATGTCACTTGCATGTGTAATGTCATGCAGGGGACCTCCAGATGGGGCCCTGAGCTTGCTATAACAATGCCAGTGGAGGGAGTGCGAGAGGACAGGCACCGATGAGGAGAGGTGCCGGCTGACTGCCTACAGTACGTGCCTCTCACCGCTGGTGCCCCTCCTCCTCACCAGCATCTTGTGGCACACCCAGAATCTCACCATGGCACACAGTTTGCGATACACTGATCTAGCAGTTGCAGGACCACAGTCTCCATGCATGCAGCTATCGGCTCCATCAGTCCCCTTTCCCCTTTGCTGTCAACTCACTGTTCCAAGGAAGGAAACTGACAAGAACTGACAGTTCGCACATGGAGTACGGTAGCAAGTGCTTCCTGTGGCAACTAAGTTAGAGATGTCACTGGCGTAGGGCACTAATTCCTAAGCCAGATATATAGTGAGATCTTCATGAATAACTCTATATGTCATGTACAATATCTTGAATTGTGATTGGGTTTGTTTAGGTAGCCAGAGGGAGAGTCAGTGGGGTATTTCTGCTACACAGGGGAATGGATGGGAGGGGAGGAAAGCTGTTGCTCAGGAGGATGGGAGGGGAGGAAAGATGCTGCACATGGGGGGACAGAGGAGAGAGGAAGAATTGAGGTAGAGGAGAGGAAGAGAGAGAAGAGGGAGAAAGGGGTGAGAGGGAGAAATCCTGCATATGATGGAGGGGAGGGAAACATGCATGGATAAGAGAGAAGGAGAAATGTTGGACATAGGATGGAGGGCAGGGAGACATGGTGCATGGGGAGAGAGAAAGAAATGTTGCACATGATAATGGAGGGGAGGAAGGGAAAGATGCTGCATGGAGGGGAATAGAGAGGTTTTACCCATGGCACAAGGAAGGGAGAAAGAGAGAGAGAGAGATAGTAGACGGTGGCCCCCCCAAAAAAATGCTGATATGGCAGTAGTAGAAAAAATAATTTTATTTTCTATTTTGGGATTACAATGTGTCAGATTTGAAATGTGTATCCTGCCAGAGCTGGTGTTAGCAAGCGTAAGCTAGGACCTAACAGAGAGAGGAAAAGCCTTTTTTGTTTATTTTGTTTATACTATAGTGCTGATGTGGGGTTGGAGAGGGAAAAGTGGGTGGAAAGGCTACAAAATAAACTTGCCAGGGGAAGGGGTAAAATGCGGATCTCACGGACCTGACGGACCTCGTGGATCTAAACCCGTATGGCCTTAAAAATCTGAGGTCCGTGTCGGTCCGTGTCCATGGCGCTTGTAGTTTCTGTCGCTGACAGACCTTGATGAGATTTTAGCACTGATGGATCCGTTTCAGCATAGGGAGGGAAAAGTGTTAGGATCCGTCAGCGCTAAAATTTCTTCGAGGTCTGTCAGAGCCAGAGACTAGTGCTGGAGCGGCAGAGCAGAAGCCAAGAGAGCGGGGACATAGGTTTTGGACGTGCGTTATGGAAAAGAAGTCTCCAAACTCCAGCACTAGTCTCTGGCTCTAACAGACCTCAAAGAGATTTTAGCGCTGACGGATCCTAACACTTTTCCCTCCCTATGCTGAGACGGATCCGTCAGCGCTAAAATCTCATCAGGTCTGTCAGCGACAGAAACTACAAGCGCCACAGACACGGACCGACACAGACCTCAGATTTTTAAGGCCGTACGGGTTTAGATCTGCGAGATCCGTCAGGTCTGTGAGGACCGTGTTTTACCCCTTCCCACTTGCCAGGATGTCTGAAAATAAATAAAACACTTGATTAGGCAGAAAAAGTGAATTAAATCAAATCAAAAAATCGATTCAATATGCCGAATTGAATAAAAACAAATGCTCCCGGAATCAGGCAGCACTAGTGCACAGTATACCCACCTTCAAACAATATACATTACATTACATTAGTGATTTCTATTCTGCCATTACCTTGCGGTTCAAGACCGATTACAAAAGCGGATTTCTGGACATATCCAGAGGTGTTACAGAATAGAGCGGGTTGCTTCAGAGGATTGAAATGTTTCATTCGGTGTTAGTTAGTCTTCATCGATTTCTTGAATAGCAAGGTTTTTATTTCTTTTCTGAAAGTTTTGTAGTATGGGGTCTACAAAACTTTCAGAAAAGAAATAAAAACCTTGCTATTCATGTACCATTGCCTTTAGGTGTCATTTTATAGAATAGCATGGAACCAAAATATTGGCATTTATGAAAGTATATGCCAGCATTCTGGTTATTTATATGCATTCATGACACCGAGATATAGATGCAGCATTATAGAATTACCTTCTCTGTGCCTAGGACAAATGATCTGCACTGAATAAGGCCCATAGTACTCATGGATCTTTAAGCTAACTACCTAGGCACTTTAAAAATGATTCCCCATAATGGTAAGCCTCTGCCTGAAGGTAGTCAGAATGCACCAGATGATAATTCTTCACTGACATGTCACAGAAATCCAAAATTAAAATAGAATAGATTCTTACGTAATAGCTGGAGAATCCTTTCTTTTCTAGAATGTCTGCAATATTGGCTGAAATTGGCACATCATCGGGCAGCTGTTCAAAATCACTGAAACAAAGACAGATAATGATGTCATAAAGAGCCACGTTATCCCAATTAGTGAAAGGGGCTTGGAGGCTGTTCGGTGTTGTTAGGTGAGCTCTTCAAACCTGACCATGTCTCCCCACTCCTGTCCAATCTTCACTGGCTCCCAGTGATTTCCAGAATCCATTTCAAATGCTCCTGCCTGGCTTTTAAGATCATTCACGGCATCCTTCCTCTCCTAATCCCACTATCCTTTAATTCCTCGAGTCCTGACTCCACCAGACCCGCCCAAAGATATAAACTATCCTTCCCCTCTTTACACGGTATTCTCTATGCAGGTAAACTGGGAAAATCTCTTCTCTTCAAAATCACAGGTCTCTGGAACGACCTTACTTTCCCGTTGCGGAACCTGGGCTCTCTCCAACTATTCTGCAAGCAACTGAAAACTTGGCTCTTCCCTAACATGTAATTCTATTTGCCCCCTTACTCTTCCATTCTATATATAAGCTCATAGAAACATAGAAACATAGAAATAGACGGCAGATAAGGGCCCATGGCTCATCTAGTCTGCCCACCTTAATGTCCCTCCCCTACCTTTGCCCTGTGAATAGATCCCATGTGCCGATCCCATTTGGCCTTATGTAAGGCCTTATGTAAGCTCATGTAAACCTTTTCCTTTCTCTTCTTATATTTTAAGTTCTTGTAAACTGTGCCGAGCTCCACTTCCGTGGAGAGGATGCGGTATATAAACTTAAAGTTTAGTTTAGTTCACTGCCTTTCATCAGTCCTCTTTCATTTATATTTGTTTCCCTTGTGTTGTTGCAGTCTTTTGGGATTTCATACCGCATTAATGCAGGAAATATTTGATGGTATATCTGTTTGGATGATGAGGAACAGATTGTCAACGGATGTTTCAAAGACAGACTTATTGGTCACACGTCCTCTGACATGCCCTCAGATATTCTACTTCCTGGTTCTCTAGTTAAGATGTCCTATCTTGGAATATTACTGGAATCCCAATCAGTGGCTTAACGAGGGTGAGAGGCGCCTGGGGTGGTGGCACCCCTCCCCCGCCCTCTTCTCTGCCTCCCTCTCCTTCCCTGCTCCACCCTGCTGCGTACCCTTCCCTATCCCGTACCACTTTTAACTTCCACGGCATGAGCAGCCTCACCAACTTGCTGCTTGCATCATTGTTTTCTCTCTATCAGATATCACTTCCTAGGTACAGGACCCGGAAATGATATCAGAGGGAGAGCCAACGCTGGCATGAGCAGCAGGTTGGAGTTGCTGCTCTCACTGGGAAAGAGATAGAGGTACCAGGGGAGGGGTGGGAGGGGGGGCCATGAAGGTACGCAAATGGCGGGAGGAGTGTGAAGGAGCAGGGGGTGGAATGGAGGAGGAGGGCCAGTACCTTCATTAAGACGGTGTCCAGGGTGGACTGCCCCCCCCCCTACTATGCCACTGATCCCGATTATCTTTTAGGATGCAACTAAAATTGGTGATGTCCATTGTCCATCACATACCCAGCCCCTGGAAAGGTGTGTAAAAATGACAACTGAGGCTGCTGGTCATGTGTACAATCAAGAGGGTACATTATGGGGGTCCTTTTACTAAGGCGCACTAGTTGTTTTAGCGCACGCTAAACGCTAAAGCATTCATAGACTTTGATGGACACATTAGCGTTTAGCGCACGCCTTAGTAAAAGGACCCCTATATTAGGAGTCAGATGGTCAATAAGGAGCTCATCAGCCGAAACAGAAGCAAACAAGATATGGCCTCTTTGCTGGATTTTGTTAAATAACAATAAATAAGAAAAATCAGTTTATAAACCGCAAGGCCGAAAAGTTCTATGCGGTTTACAATAGTTAAAAAAAAAACTCAATAAAAGAAGTTGAATAGAACGAAAAAAGTTAAAAGCCAATTAGAGACACTAAAATGACCAAAATAGTGCATAACAATATTTTTAAGAATTAGCTGCCTAAATACTTTGTAATAATAATAAATTAACTGCAAAAATGATATGGCCTCCTTTTACGAAACTGCAATAGCAGTTTCTAGCACGGGGAGCCGCGCTGAATGGCCCTCGCTGCTCCCAACGTTCACTGAGTTGCTAAGAGCATTGGGAGCAGTGCGGCTCTCCATGCTAGAAACTGTTATTGCAGTTTCGTAAAAAAGTGGGATAGTTCAGACAATTTGTATGTTCGTATAAATATTATTTAATTTCTATTTGATGTAGGTAAGACTTGGCTTTAAGCAGTTTCTGAAGATAGTTTAGATTCAGCATGTAACATTGCATAATTTAATCACTGGTGGTTTATAAAATTTGGAAAAATTAAAATCTACCCCTAAAATCGACATGCCCTAATACCGGATTCCCAATTGTCTTTGAGGATGCAACTACAAATGGTAATCAGAAATTCCTATTTTGAGTTATGGTTATTGAGCAAGTTGCAACCACTGTTGCCAATGTTCAACTTTGGGGTGGTTTTACAATCACTGGTGTTAAGTGGGATTGATTTACTACAACTTTGTTTATTTGGGCTTGCTAGCATTTTGCATTCAGTCTTAGCAAGTGGTCAACATCTTGCAATATGACTTTTATCAGGGGTTTCTGAATTTGAACATATAACACTTCATCTCATTAATTTGTGCTTGGCTGCCTGTAGCATTTCACATTAAATTCAAATTGCTCTTACTGGTTCACTTAGGACTGCATCATAAGTTCTCTTCTTACCTGCACAGCATTTTACAATTTTACATTCCCACAAGGACTCTGTTTTCTGTGAATGCATGTGGGCTCACTGTGCATAAATTGCAGCAGTTGCGTGTGAATGTGGTAAAATCAGTTAGCTTAACGGGGTTTAAAAAAACACTTGGATAATTTCCTAAAAGAGATGTCTATAGGCCATTATTGAGATAGCTTGGGGAAATCCACTGCTTATTCCTAGGATAAGCAGCATAAGATCAGTTTTACTAGTTGGGATTTTTCTAGGTACTTGAGACCTTAGTTGGCCACTATTGGGAACAGGATACTGGTCTTGATGGACCTTCAGTCTGTCCCAGTATGGCAATTCTTATGTTCTTATGAGCAAACAAGGAAAAGTACCTTTTTTGTAGCTGGCTTTTGTGATAGCGCAAGTTGCCTTTGACAAATAAGCAGCAATGAGACACAGTCCCTCTGGTATTCAGACCATGGGAGATTGCCAGCAATCTCCTGCTATCTGCAGCGATATCGGAAATTCAATGTCAGTGCTGTATCCGGCCACCAGCATTGAATTTCTGGTCTAGTTTTGGTCCAGCTGACTAGGCCAATATCTAGCGGCTAGCCAGCTAAGTTTCAATGGCCAAAGACAGACAACCCTTTTAGGTAGCTCTGTCTGCCTGGCAAACGTTGCAGATGAGCCGCTGAACATTGGCGGTGACTGGCTATGTCATGCAACATAGCCAGCCATCGACCCATCCACTAAGCTGGATATTAAGCGTGAGATAGCCGCCTATCTCCTGCTGAATATCATGGGATAGCCAGTTATGTGCTATTTAGCTGGCTGGGAGCCATTCCTAACTGTTTATATAGGGCTGAATATTGACTTCAGTCTATTTTATAAAATTATTGAGGCATCTGTTTTGGTTAGCATATTCATCATCTTAAGACTATTAATGGACTAAAATGTTTCTTTTGTTCTGATGACTGGATGACGGATGACCGCAAAGACGTGCAGAGGGTCGAGTCGGTCCAAAGAATGGCCACCAGAATGGTCTCAGGGCTTAAAGGTCTCCCGTACGAAGCAAGACTAGACAAATTGCAGCTCTACACTCTAGAGGAGCGCAGGGAGAGGGGAGACATGATTGAGACGTTTAAATACGTCACCGGACGTATAGAAGTGGAAGATAACATCTTCCTTCTTAGAGGCCCCTCAACCACAAGAGGGCACCCGCTCAAACTCAGGGGCGGAAAATTTCACGGCGACACCAGGAAGTATTTCTTCACGGAGCGAGTAATTGATCGGTGGAACGGGCTTTCAGTGCAGGTGATCGAGGCCAGCAGTGTGCCAGATTTTAAGAATAAATGGGACGCCCATGTGGGATCCCTAAGAGGGTCAGGGCAAAACACTAGCTAATCTTAAGGGGAGGGTCTATAGTGGGCAGACTTGATGGGCCTTGGCCCTTTTCTGCCGTCATCTTTCTATGTTTCTATGTTTCTATGGATTGCTGTACTATGCTCATCATGCTATATTTTGCTGTACTATAAGCGCCATGCTATGTCTGTTTTACCATCTCTATCAGACAATGTTTGCCATGCCATCTTATACCATACTACGTCTGAGAGTGTGGCACAGGGATTAGAGATACAGCCTCAGCACTCTGAGGATGAGGATTCAAACTTGCACTGCTCCTTGTGACCCTGGACATGTCACTTGGTCCCCCATTGCCCCAGGTATTTTAGAAAGATTGTGAGTCCACCGGGACAGACAGGGGAAAATGCTTGAATAAAGCTATGCAAACCATTCTGACCTCCGCTGGGAGAATGGTATAGACAATTGAGTAAATAAATAAATAAATTTGTGTTATCTGTCAGTATTATAATTATGATTTTGTAATCTGCCTTGGTAATAAACCATAACCATAAATCATAATTATGTCATTTATATATACTGTATTTTTCATTCTATAAGACACACTTTGTTCCCCCAAAAAAGTGGGTGGAAATAAGGGTGCGTCTTATGGAGCAAATGTAACCTTCCCCCCCCACCTTCCCCCCCTGGTACCTTCCAAACTGTATGGAGAGTCTACTGATGTTTTTGGGGCGTGCATACAGTAGCAGCATGCTGGCCTTCCTCGTGGGCCAAGGGTAACAGTGAGACCGCAGCTTGAGTTGCTGTGTCAGTCTGCGTGCGCTCTGGCTGGGGAAAGCGCTCAGTTGGTGGTGCCAGTCAGTCGTGGCTAGTACTGCGCGCTGAGCGGGTCGGGCTGTGAAGTACCTGCGGGGAGCGAGCGAGGGGAGGGGCAGCCCAACTCGGAGAATCTGCCACCGAGAAGGGCTGCTGTGAGGAGCTCAGGGCCAGGAAGAAGGTCTGCCTGAATAGGAGACTCTGCTGCCAAGAAGGGCTGCTGCGAGGAGCTCAGTGCAGGGAAGAAGCAGTGCGCTGTCACTGCCACTCACACAGCTGGACGATTCCTGGCCCAACATGCCGCTGTTCTAGCACGACCCAGAGAATGAATAGAGTGGATGGAACTCAAGCTTCTTCCTGAACCCAGTGCAGACAGGTGTCGACTAAGGGCACTATGGTTTCCAGGATGATCTCCTGTGTTTGGTGTAAGTATATACAGTAGCAACACAAGGGTATCCATTGTTCTCTGACCATATTTTCAGCTCTTTTACCTTCCTTTTTAGAGTTCTGAGGTGGATCTCACTTAGGTGAGCACGTCTAGGACTTTGCTGAGTTTTACTTCTGCGTTGGAGATTTTTTTAAAATTATTTATTTATGCAATTTTAAATAAACATACAACATAAAAATGCATTAAGAAATAGAAAGCATATTGCTAATTACAAAACAAACCACTAAATATTATTTCCCATTGAAATTCAAAAAGCAAATATATTCATAGCAACTTTCTCTATAAGTCCTCAATTAAAGCTGGGGAGAGGATAAGGAAAAAGAGGCACATCTCAGAAAAAGAAAATAACTTAATTAAATCAATAATATCAACAATGACAATGTCTTGCCAGTTAAACTACTACAATCTTCCACTTACTAATAATTATTATAATAATTATACTCTTTCCCCCTGACCCGATACCTGTACCTGTTTTTACGCTTATTCTCAAGAAAAGCCTCCAATTGTTTGGGATCAAAGAAAAGATATCTATTTGACTCATATAATATTAAACATTTACAAGGAAAACGCAAAAAGAAATGAGCACCCAGGGCTATCACCTGAGATCGTAGAGCCAAAAATTGCTTCCTTTTCTCCTGAGTGTCTATACAGACATCAGGGAAAACCCAAATTTTTCCTCCCAAAAACAATTTATCAGAGTTACGAAAAAACATTCTCATCACCCAGTCCTTGTCAGATTCAAAAACAAATGTAACTAGGAGTGTTGCTCTTATACACTCTTCTTCCAAAGATGTTTCTAATAGTTGTGTTACATTTAAACTGTCCATCGATAGTTCTCCTTGGGAAGAAGATTGTTGTTTCTTCCCCGGCATAGAATAGACTCGAGAAAATGGAGGCACAGTTTCCTTTGGAACCCCCAGAACTTCCATCAGATATTTCTTAAGCAGTTCAATGGGGGCTACAGTCCTGGATTGAGGAAAATTGATAAAACGCAGATTCAACCTACGGGTATAATTCTCCATTTTCTCCATTTTATTCCTCAGTCCAGTCATACCTTGTCCATAAATCAAGGTATTAGATTTTATATCCTTAAAACTTTGTTGAACTTCCTCTACTTTTTTCTCAAGCTCAAAATTCTTTGCCTCCTGGATGACAATACGTGTTTTACAGTCTTGTAAGAAATTGTCCACCAAAGCCTTATTTCCAATGAAAATCTTCTCTAAGCGAGCTACAGCGTCCCAGATAGAGTCTAAAGTAACATGGGGAGGTTTAACCAGAGGTGTAATTTGCTGCTCACCAATATCCTGCCGCTGACCAAGTTTCTCAGACCAAGAACTCTCTCCGTGCCTCTCCTCTGCACCTCCTACGGCACCTTCAGTAACCAGGTGGAGCTCAGAACTCGCTCCCATATTGTCTCCCAGCAAACTGGTTTCTCCTCTCATGCTCCAGATACGACCCTCCTCCGTTGAGAGATCCGCAGCGCCAATCATAGTCTTTGTGTTCAACGCTTGTTCCGGCAGCGTCACCATGCCTGGGTCAGAGGGTGGAAGTCGCTCCTCCGGGCTCAGTGTAACATTGAGCTCAGGTAAGGCCGCCCCTTCGCCAGCACTCGCTGTTCGGACTACGAATCTCTCCATGGTGGAAAGGGGAAGAGGAGAGGACTCGGAAGGGTAAGTCCTTACTTTCCCCTTTCTCTTACCCATGTTAGTGTAATTCAAAACGCTTAAACAGCAGAAGTAAAATAAACTCCAACAGTAGCCTTCCTCAGCATGGTTACCGGCGAGACGCCATCTTAACTCCTCCCCAGAGATTTTTAAATGAGCCTTTTGCAGCCTACTACTAGACCACTAGAGGGGGGGGACAGGGTACAGGGCAGGGTAAGGGGCTGGGTACCTTGCAGAGCCTGGCAAGGAATGAGGGGGGCTGGGTGTACAGCCTGGTATATATTAGTACACAATTTGTTTCAGAATATTTTTTTTTCTCTTCTAAATCTAGGGTGCGTCTTATGGTCAGGTGCATCTTATGGAGCATAAAATACGGTATACAAACATACAGTATGTGCATTGATAGACAGATATAGATTATGTGCATTGATAGACAGATATAGATTATATAGGAAAGTATAGATATAGGGACTGAAGTACTAGTAAAAAATTTTTTTAAAAAAACAACCCACAGGAGTCACAAAATATAGTTCAAAATATGATTCTTTTCCTGGCTTTTTTGCTTTTAATATACCTAAAAAAGTTTTCACTACAGATTTTTGCTTCCAGCACAATCTTCTTTGCAAGGTCTTTCTATGCCTTCTTTATCAGTGCCTTGCATTGGATTTGTCATTCCTTGTGCTGTTTCTTATTATTGTCAATCAGATCCTTCTTCCACTTTGGAGAAGAAGGGGACACAGAGGGATAATGCTAGTAAAGAGGGAAGATAGGACCATAAAGAGGCAATGCTTGAAAAGGGGAGAGATGCAAGCACTGGCAAAATATGCTAAAAAAGGAGGGGGATGAGGACATTGGGGGGTGACAATGCTATTGAACATATACACAGTTTCAGAATACAGTGGCACCTTGGTTTGTGAGCATAATTTGTTCCAGAAGCATGCTCGCAATCCAAAGTGCTCTTATATCAAAGCAACTTTCCTCATAGGCCATAATGGCAACTCGGATGATTCGTTCCACTACTGAATATTGGTAGGTTCATCTCTCCAAGCCGACCCGAGATGACACCCAAGCTGACTCCAGAGCCAACCTTACAACTGACCCAACCCCCGACTCTGAGAAACAGCTTTGTTGCTCACTTGAGGCCACCGGCACTGCTTCCTCCCTTCGCAATCGCCTCCTCCCCCCCACTGACCGGCCCTGTCCTTACCCGTGCGCGCTGGTGTTGAAAGTGCCTGCCACCGGTTCTCTGTTGGGCCTTGAGCATCTGGAAGAGACGGACCCGATGATATCAGCAGTCCGTGTCTCCTAGTGCCTGCAAAGTTCTGGCACCAGTTCCAGCAGAAAACACATAATATCAAGGAATTAGCCCACTGTAGGGAACTCCAGGGCTCAAAACAGGTCTCCTCTCGCTAACCCATGAGTAAGTAGTGCTCCCAAAGTGCCGCAGCTGCAGCGTTCTTTTAAATTGGAAGAGACGGACCCAGGCTCATCTTCAAGCTGAAGAAAAAAAAACAATCCAATTTCTTCCTACCTCAAACAGCTACATTGGCTAACCATTAATACTAGAATAAACTTTAAGATATCATGTATATTCTTATGCATCCTTCATGGAAACTCCACAATGCAACTAATAGACTTATTCAATCCTTCATGGCCCACCTTGAACAGAAATCTTAGTAAACTTCAGTTGAACTGTCCCTCAACAAAAGGCCTCAAACACAAAAGTACCTACAACACCATATTCACATATATTGGTGCAAAAATTTGGAACAACCTCCCTACAATCATCAGATCTGAATTGGACTATCTCACATTCTGAAAGAAACTGAAGCCTTATCTCTTCAACACCATCCTCACCCAAGAAAACTGACCAGTGTGCCCACAAATCACCCTATAACCTCTGCTGAACCATAGTTCAACCACCTGACGATGGACTATAACAGATAATCTCTATATCTCATTTTTTTTTAGCATTTTTGGATAGTACCCAACCATATCTCTTTTAAAATTGAACTGTAAGGAAATCTCTACTTCTTAGCTCTTCTCTGTTGTATTATACACCTCCCCCCTCAAAACTGTATTATAATGTACCATTAAGAACATCCTGTACTATACTAAATTGTATCCATTTAAATCGCATTGTAAGTTGCCTTGAACCTATTTAGGCATAGTATGACTCAGAAATCTCAGATTAGATTAGATATAGCGGAATCAGAAAAAGTAGAGAACAGAGGTGAAAATTATAAAAGGAATGGGTTGACTTCCCTATGAAGAAAGGCTAAAGTGGCCAGAGCTCTTCAGCTTGGCGAAGAGACAGCTCAGGGATGATATGACAGACTATGTGTCAAGTTAGGATAAAAACTTGTAACCCCCAAAAAACAAACCCTTGTACTGTAACTATGGCAAATTGTAACCTGTTAACTGTATATTATGTATGTTAACCTGTAACCCATTCTGAGCTCTTTGGGAAAGACGGGATAGAAAATTAAATAAATAAATAAAAATACTGAGTGGAGCGGTAAGGGTAGATGTGAATCGTTTGTTTACTCTTTCCAAAAATATTAGGAATCCTGGAATTCATTGCCAGAAAATGTGGTGAAATCAGTTAGCTTAGCAGGGTTTAAAAAAAGGTATGGCTTGGGGAAATCCACTGCTTATTCCTCGGATAAACAGCATCAAATCTGTTTCACTACTTGGGATCTAGCTAAGTACTGTACTAGGGCCCAGGGTTGGCCACTGTTGGAAATAGGATACTGGGCTTGATGGACTTTGTTCTGTCCCAGTAAGGCTATTCTTATGTTCTTATGTACCCAAATAGTACATCTCCTCTCTGACTATCTGAATTCTTGAATAAAAAACCAAAATCTAGTCTTAGAAACATTTGGAGCATTGAGATAAAGCAGTATATTTCTGTGTCTCGATGGCCACGAATTTGGACTTGGAGGATGAGATGTACAGCGTCAGCATCTATGAGACAGACATGGTTTTTCTTGTTACATAGATCTTTTTGGACCCTGATTAGGTTACAAAAGTTGGACAGTTCTAAATCTAATAGATGCTGGCACTGTCATCTAGACATTGGGTTACTGGATCATCTGTTGTTCTATTGTCCTTTGATACTCAACTTTTGAAAGTCAATATGGGGAAAGAATAATAACATACTGGAATCATCAATTCCATTGACATATGAGGTAGTCATATGTGGAACATTATTACATATTAAGCCCCCCATGGACCGTTATAAATGCTGACTTTTCCTAATTATGACTGGAATAGCTATGCAGATGGTAACTTGTAACTGGAAAAATTATGATTGCCTCAATTTTCCTTTCTGGTGGCCGAATCTATGCTCTAGCTATAGGTACGAAAAAATGAATGCTGACATTTTGGGGCATAGTAATTTATTTAAACTGGTTTGGGGCCCGTTCACATCTTTTATTACTTCACTATAGTTGTCCTTTGTTTATAATTTAATTTTTGTTTATTTTCATACACATCCAGGGAAGGGGGGGGAGCCTATTTCTATTTTTATCCTAATTTTAGCCCTTTGAGTATATACATCCAGGGTGGGTGGGAAGAGGGTGGGATGACATTGCTATTATATAGGGAAAGGATATTGAAAGAATTTATGGGCTCCTTTTACTAAGCTGCGATAGCGTTTTTAGCGCATGCAGGATTTTAGCACGCGCTAAACCCACGCTACGCAGCTAGAACTAATGCCCGCTCAATGCTGGCGTTAAGGTCTAGCGTGCGTGGCAATTCGGCGCACGCTAAGCACGCGCTAAAACCGCTATCACAGCTTAGTAAAAGGAGCCCTATGTTTTTGTGTTTTTATTGATTAGTCATTGGGTGGATGGAGGAAAAAAAATGGTTGTTCATGTATATTTGTACGATGAATGTGCTTTTATTGACTTATTATATGGATACATATTTGTGTTTTGCACTTTTGATGTTTGGAAAATCAATAAAAAATTTAAAAGAAACAAACAAACGTCTCCTCTCCTGATCTTCTCAAACTATGTCCCCACATTTACAGTATCACCACCCAATTCTATAAAGTCCTTTGCGCGCATGGGCAAACCTTTATGGAATTTCCCTCTCCATCCCTAGTGTCATGATAAGATTGTGGAGCTGGTAAATTATTTAATCACATTTTTCAGTGCATAGAGTAGAAAAGTAAACAAGAGGGCGAGGGAGGAGAGAGAGAGAGAATCATATTTAATAAAAATAGAAGTACGTGATTTCTGAGCTTATTGCACCAGTCTGGAAATTTTGTGTGAAATCATTTTTCACTGTTAAAACTATAACCAAAATGCATTTTGGATGGAGAAAAGCATGGTTGGGAAATCACCTCCTCTTAGCACAGAGGCGCTGCAGGCTCTGCCCCTAAACCACGACAGTTATTTTAAGTTCATCTTTGTGCTGAAACTACTATACATTACCAATTTGAAAATTGATTGATACTGTACATGAATAGGAAGCGGAGAGCTGATTGGGAAGATATTGCTGAGGCCTTCCTAAAAGCTGTTAATAAAGCCCAAAAAATAAATAGATACATTTATTACAAAAACAATGACATGAGAAATATGTGCAGCACTGGAGTCTAGGCCGAAAAAGGAGAGCCAGGGATAAGACCAACAAAGGACCAAATATGAAAAGAATGAAAAATGAAATGTATAAATCTGTATCTATCTATCTATAAAAAAAAGATAGAGAAATGAATTTGTGAAGTCTTTTTAAAGATCTATCATTCCTCGTAATTGATCTTTCAAATGCTTGATATGTATCACTCAGGCCTAAATTGTCTTCAGAAGCAGAAAGAATTTAACAGCTGTTTACACATTGCCCACAGCAGGACTACTTAGCCCAAAAGCCTGCAGGCTATAACACTTTGTTTTCAGCTTTTAAGAATGCATGCAGGTTGGAAACTCACCTCCCATCTCGCAGTTGGCGAGACAAGGACATCTTCTGCTGCCTCAGGTATTAATATATGACCACCAGAATAAAAATATTAGAAGCTGCCTCAGCTCTGGGTCGTATTAGAGGAAGGAGTAGTGTAGGTCACACAGAGCAAATCTCCGTAATGCATTAGATGTTAGTCTTTGACCCCAGGAAAACCCAGGGAGAGAGAGAGAGAATAAAGAGAAGGCGTTCTTCCCCAATCACAAATGATATCGAAACTTTGCCTCAGAAGTGGAAGTCACAACTGAAAGCCAAGCGTCTGTAAAAAAAAGAGAACAAGGAAGGGAGGGGGAGGAAGAAAGGAAGGAAGGGGAGAGAGTGGGGAAACAGTTCGGACGAGAAGGGGTGTTTGCTTGTGTGGTAACAGGGTCCCCTGTGTACAGTGCAAAAGACCGCATGCCCTCCCATTCTCTAACCTATTCTGACAGGCAGACAGCTAGGCTAGATGCATAGACAGCACATGATCTGTGGGGCTCTCGGAGACAGCATAAAATTGTTCAGAAATGTAACGGATTGGATTCTCTACTTATTTAGCTCATTAAGATCTTCTTATTGTAAAGTCTATGGATTTTTGGGCATTCTAGGATTATAAACATTGTGATCCACTTCCTTATAGCGCCTCCTCCCACTTGGGCTACTGCAAACTACTTCTCAAGGGTCTGTCACTGACTGATCTCATGCGACATCACATGCCCATCTCTTCAAATTTCAGCAGCAGAACATTTCTGTTTATCATGCAAATTTCTCTTTTTAGAGTACTACACTGCATTCCGGTCTGCTTATGCATAAAATTCAAGATTCACCTAGCTGCCTACAAGTGTATTCGCTCCTCTCTTTATTACCCTTATACACCTTTTCTCAAACATCATTCTCTCCAGCAAGCTGTTCCTATGTATGCCTTTCTCCCCCTAGGCACAGAACTTTCCATCTTGCTGTACTAAATGCCTAGGATTGCTTCCCTGAAAACATTTCCCAAGCTCCTTCCCTGACCAGATTCAAATCCAGCCTGAAAATTCATTTCTTCAAGACTGTTTTTACCATTTAAACTTTACATTTTTCTGCTTTTACAAAAGATTTTGGCAGTCAGGACTCAGGACCCTAACCAGGGGTAGGCAATTCCGGTCCTCTAGAGCCGAAGCCAGGTCAGGTTTTCAGGATATCCAGTGGCGTACCTAGGGTATGTGGCACCCGGGGCCCATAATTTTTTGACACCCCCCCATGTAAAAAAATATTTTTTGTAATAACCATGAAACTGAATAAATGGTTATAATAGAAACAGGCAGTGAAAATTTTCTTTTATTGAACCTCATATATGTAACCATTATTCCAAACATGCCATAACATAAATTATGTCTGAATTGTCATGACATCAGAAGTACATATGGAGTAGTTGCAGGTGATGCTTGGGACAGTTCTGATTGTGTTAGTTCGGTTTTATGTGTTTTTTGAATAGAAGGATTTTTATTTCTTTTTTGAAGGTTTTGTAGTTTGTGGTCGAGGTCAATAGGTTGTAGAGTTGGGGGTCGAGCGTTGCAGCTCGAATGGCTAGGAGGTTGTCGAACTGTATTTTTCTTTTGACGTTTTTGGTTGGAGGGTGTGTGAATGGTGCGTGAGTTCTCCTATGTCTGGTTGAGGTGGAATGAATTATTTAGCTGAAGAAATTAGTTAAACCCCCCCCCCCATTCCACGCACATTAATTCTCTTCCATTTTTGTTCCCATTATAAAAAACACTGATAAGTTCTCAGAAAAAAAAATACATTAAAATAAGAAGTGAAAACAAAGGCCCCTACAGATGAGAACATAACATAAGAATAGCCTAACTGGGTCAGACCAATGGTCCATCATGCCCAGTAGCCCATTCTCATGGTAGCTAATCCAGGTCACTAGTACCTGATCAAAACCCAAAGAGGAGCAACATTCCATGCTACCGATCCAGGGCAAGCAGAAACTTCCCCCATGTCTTAATAACAGACTATGGCCTTTTCCTCCAGGAATTTGTCCAAACCTTTCTTAAAACCAGCAATGCTATCTGCTTTTACCATAACTTCTGGCCACTTAAGCTGAGATCTTCCTTTCCAAACAGAGACTTTGCTAGATGTCAAATACAGCACAAGGTAACTTCACACGGACTTAGCTGTGCAGGAAATGTGAATCTCCTCATACACCCATCATATAGTGCAAAAATGTGCAAAGGTCTGGTTTTTTCTTTCGATCACTACATAGACTAATGCCACACAAGCAGCGCTGTTACAAACATATTCTGTAGGTCAGTCCTAAGGTTAACAAAGTTTCCTTCCTTGGACCAGAAGGAGATACTGACAAACTACTGGAAGAGATCCCAAAACAACTACCCAGGAACAACACCCAAAGACCCACTCAGTGTGTGAACTAGTTGAGTGGAGTGGACTAACTGGGGGGTGGAAATGGGCCCGGAGTTTGCTCAGCAGAATTTCCCAAATCACCTCTTCCTCTCAACACATTGACACGCTGCCGCCACCACCACTAGGAACACCTCACCGGGTAGGCCAGCAATGCTATAAACTTTATAAAACACATTATTATATTTTCTTATAAAGTACATATTTTAACTGAACTCTCTGACATCCTCAGCCTTGCCATTCACAAAAATAGAAGGAAGAAAAGATCCCATTTCCTGCTGTCTCATGTCCCCGGCCTATACAATATTTTTCTTCTGCAGAGTGCAGACCCTTCAAAAATCTGACCAAATCCTCATTTCACTTGCATTATAAAGTACTGAGGATGCCATCTCTCCCCAATCCTAGGCCCTAAAGTCTAAGACAGTAGCGCAAACTAGTGCTGCCAGATTCAGGGAAAAATATTTCGATTGGATTCAGCCTATTGAATTGGTTTATCGATTCGATTTTCCTGCCCAATTGGGTGTTTTTTTCAAACATCCTGGTGGGTTTATTTTATAGCTTTTTCACCCCCCTTTGGCTTCTCCTAACCACACTGGCGCTGTGGTGTAAATAAAATAAAGAAACAAAAGGACTTTTCCTCTCTGTTAAATCCCAGCTCACGTTTGTGGTCTAACACCAGCTCTGGCAGGATACACATTTCAAATCTGACATATTGTAATCACAAAACAGAAAATAAAATTAGTTTTTCTACCTTTTTGTTGTCTGGTTATTTTTCAAATCTTGTTGGTCCAAGGCTCTGGTTGTCTTCTGATAACTTGCTTGCCAGGGTCTCCTTCTTTCTTCTTTCTCTGTGCTAACCATCCATCTGCCATCTCTGTCCTCCCCTTCCGTTTCCCTTCCCTCCCCCGAATGTCTGGCATCTTTCCTTTTTTTGTCTCCCTCCACAGATCCACCTTTTCTTAACTACCCTTTCATCCAGCAGCTCTCCCTCCATCCCCACCACCCCAGGGTCCACCATCTCTCCCTTTCTTTTCCCAACTACCCTCCTAACCAGTATCTCTATCCCTCCCCTCCACACCATCCCTTGTGTCCAACTTCTCTCCCTTTCTGTTCCTTCCCTCCCTAAAACCCATGTCCATCATCTCTCTCTCTCTCTCCTCTATTTTCAGACCCATTATTTCTTCCCACCCAAAGTCCGGCATATGCACGTCTCTTTGAACCCTACCCCCTTCCCTCCGTGTACTTCTACACCAGGGCCCCCCCTCCCCTGAAGGCCTGTCCCCCCCCCTGAAGGCCTGTCCCCCCCCTTGAAGGCCTGCGCCCCCCCGAAGGCCTGCACCCCCCCGAAGGCCTGTCTCCCCCCTTGAAGGCCTGCCTGCCTGCTCCCCTTGAAGGCCTGCCCCTCCTGAAGGCCTGTCCCCCCCCCCTTGAAGGCCTGCACCCCCCTGAAGGCCTGCACCCTCCCGAAGGCCTGCACCCCCCCGAAGGCCTGTCCCCCCCTTGAAGGCTTGCCCCCCTGAAGGCCTGTCCCCCCCCTTGAAGGCCTGCACCCCCACCCCCGACTGCCTGTCACCCCCCCCCCCGAAGGCCTGCATGTCCCCCTTGAAGGCCTGTTCCCCCCTGAAGGCCTGCACCCCCCCGAAGCCTGCACCCCCCCGAAGGCCTGTCCCCCCTTGAAGGCCTACCCCCCTTGAAGGCCTGTCCCCCCCCTTGAAGGCCTGCCTGTCCCCCGAAGGCCTGTCCCCCCCCTTGAAGGCCTGCCTGCCTGTTCCCCTTGAAGGCCTGCCCCACTGAAGGCCTGCCCCCCCCCTAAGGCCTGCACCCCCCCCCCCGATGGCCTGTCACCCCCCCCCGAAGACCTGCCTGTCCCCCCCCCGAAGGCCTGCACCCCCCCGAAGGCCTGTCCTCCCCTTGAAGGCCTGCCTGCCTGTCCCCCCTTGAAGGCCTGTGCCCTCCCTGGAAGTCCTGTCCCCCCCCTAAGGCCTGAACACCCCCCCGATGACCTGTCACCCCCCCCCGAAGGCCTGCCTGTCCCCCTTGAAGGCCTGTCCCCCCCTGAAGGCCTGCACCCCCCCCGAAGGCCTGTGCCCCCCTTGAAGGCCTGTGCCCTCCCTGGAAGGCCTGTACCCCCCCTAAGGCCTGCACCCCCCCCCCGCCGGCCTGTCACCCCCCCCCCCCCGAAGGCCTGCCTGTCCCCCTTGAAGGCTTGTCTCCCCCCCAAAGGCCTGTCCCCCCCTTGAAGGCCTGCCTGCCTGCCCCCCTTTGAAGGCGTGTGCCCTCCCTGGAAGGCCTGTCCCCCCCCCTAAGGCCTGCACCCCCCCCCCCGAAGGCCTGCCTGTCCCCCTGAAGGCCTGTCTCCCCCCCCTCCACAAGGTCTGCCTGCCCATCCCACCCTGAAGGCCTGCTGCCCGCCCCCCCCTACCTCGAAGGACTGCTCGGCCCCACCACCACCACGAAGCACTGCTTATTCCCCCTGCCTCCCCTGACGTCAGAGGAGGGGCGGGACCGTGGCGGAGGAAACAGCCGAAGCAGGCAATGATCGCTGGCATCGCGATCTTGCTACAGGCTGTTTCCAGACGCGACACCCGGCGCAGGGGGTGGAGAACCGGACCGGACCAGGAGCACCCCCTCAGGGCTTGGCACCCGGGGCGGATCACCCCCCACGCCCCCCCCTTGGTACGCCACTGAGGATATCCACAATAAATATGCATGAGATAGATTTACATCTCAAGAAGGCAATGCATGCAAATCCATCCCATACATATTCATTGTGGATATCCTGAAAACCTGACCTGGCTCCGGCTCTCGAGGACTGGAATTGCCTACCCCTGCCCTAAACTAAAGCATACATGTTTCATCCAGGGATCTCAAAGTCCCTCCTTGAGGGCCGCAATCCAGTCAGGTTTTCAGGATTTCCCCAATGAATATGCATTGAAAGCAGTGCATGCACATAGATCTCATGCATATTCATTGGGGAAATCCTGAAAACCCGATTGGATTGCGGCCCTCAAGGAGGGACTTTGAGACCCCTGTTTCAACCTGTTCACACTATACTGGAGCTGATATGTTTTTCTTATTTACATTAATGAAATAGGCTGATCCCTAACCATGTAAATAATTCAAGTTTTCCAAGTTTCCAAGTTATATTAAAAATTTGATAAAACACTTATAAAATATATCTAAGCCAGGGGTGTCGAAGTCGGTCCTCGAGGGCTGCAATCCAGTCGGGTTTTCAAGATTTCCCCAATGAATATGCATGAGATCTATGTGCATGCACTGCTTTCAATGCATATTCATTGGGGAAATTCTGAAAACCCGACTGGATTGCGGCCCTCGAGGACCGACTTCGACACCTGTGATCTAAGCAGTTTATTTTAAAAGTTAAGGTAAAGACATAGAGACAGAACTAACTCCCTCGTTTACCAAACTGCGATAGCAGTTTCTAGCGCGGGGAGCCGCAATGAATGGTCCATGCTGCTCTTGACACTCTTAGAAACTCAATGAGCGTCAGAAGCAGCGCCGGCCATTCAGGGCGGCTCCCCTATGTGACAGGGACACCACACTGCGCTCCATGATATTGAAATGCAGGAAGCAGATCAAGATCTGAAGCCTTATAGTCCTATACCTGTGTCAATTCCCAAAGCTAGACCAGTGCAGTCTAGAATGAAACAAACTTGGGCTGCACCTTTTTCCCATTCTGCCTCTTTAAGAAGAGACAGAGAACTGCCTTGGCTTCAAGCCAGGAAACCTCAGGTGTGCCCACCTAAGCAAATCAGGGGGGTGTGGCATGAAACATCTGGGCCCTTATCAGCAGAGGAGTCCAGGAGGAGGAGACCTGGGAGCTGATGGACACTGGTAACAGGTGTGATGGAGATGTTCCTGCTGGGGAGTTGCCTATGCTGGAAGCAAGCCTGATGGCCTGGGAAAAGGCTCTTGTAACACAGCTATTACCATGGACTGCAGCACAGCTTGTAAAGCAGGTCAGAATTTTAAAGCTAAAATGGGGAAAGTTTGCTGACTGTGTTTATTATTTTCTGTGCTAAAACCCGAGCCCTTGGCACATGAGTGTTGCTGTTTGAAACTTGCTCAGCTGAACTGTGTGTAAAGCACAGCCAGAAGCTTCATGCGTTTGGGGACATTATGAGAAGCTTGGGGGTTTTTTTTGATGTTTTTTTTTTCTCTTTCTCTTATGTTTGACTGTGTTTAAGAGAGAGAAGTATTAAGAAGGCTATTTTGCCCATTTTACTTGGCCTGAGGAAGAACAGGGAAGTGGCTGTAGTGTGCAACATACATCCTGCATAATTATTGGGCGGGGGGTAGGCGGGCTTTTTGAAAGAATTGGGATTCAGCCTACCCAGTCCAGGTAAGTGGTATTCAGGCCCGATGCTACTTGGAATAGCAAGGGCCTAGCATTATGGGTTAAAGCCAGCATTACAGTTTGATTTTCTTTTCTTTGCTGGGAAGAACAGGAAAAGGATTTTTGCCTTTTGAAGTTTTATTTTTTGTGTGTGCCACAGACACGGGGGCGGGGAGAGGCTGAGAAGCCAAAGCTCTCCTGCTCCCAGGAAGAAAAGGACTATTTTGGATTCATTGGCTCTACATTATTGTTTTTGAATGAACTGCAATGTTCTTTTGAGAGTTTTGTTTTGAGCTCTGCTTTTACTACTCTCGTGGAGGGGAAATTAAAGTTGCACACCAAACTACTGGGTCGGACAGGGCTCTAGTCGGCTCAGGGAGAGTTAGCCAGGTGTCCCTGTCACACCGTGCTAGAAACTGCTATCGCAGTTTCGTAAAAGGAGGCCTAAGACACAAACTCACTTACTAGACATAAGGGAAGGAGGGTGGAACTACAATTGTAATAGGAAAGTAATACAATAAAGGTAAAAATGTTAAGGAGGGTTGAGTGACAGCCTCATAAAGGTTAGTTCGTAGCTATAATAAAGCTAATTTATAGCTGTGATTGCATCTAAGATGTATTCCTGAATTTAACTCTGAAAAGTGTCATTAAAAAGGAAACTTTAAGGGTGCTTTTGAATTTATCTAGTTGTACTTATTCTCTTTTCAACTTGTTCCCGCTAAGCTGCGCTGGGGTGCGCTGGCGCACAAAATATTACCTCGCAGCGCACAAGTTTCTCGTCACAGCGCACACAGTGTAGAGCACAGTTCTTCAACCGCCGGTCCGCAAACAAAATCTTGCCGGTCCGCGAAGGATTCGGTCCCCGCCGCAACGAAAAGCCGGCGTCAGCTGACTTGCAACTTCCTGTTGCAGTCGCTGTGCCGGGACTCCTGCCTTCGCCGGGACTCCTGCCTTCCACCGCGTTTGCCTCCTGCCTTGTCTCCGCACCTCCAGACCAGCAGCGGCAGCTGTGTATGCTTTTAACTTCGGCACAGAGCTGCCCCTAATCAATAGTTTAGCGCGGTTTCATAAGGCAGCCTCGGGGCCTTTGCTAGGCCGGCCCACATCGCATCATCGAAGCGGGCCGGCTATCAAAGGCCCCGAGGCTGCCTCATGAAACCGCGCTAAACTATTGATTAGGGGCAGCTCTGTGCCGAAGTTAAAAGCATACAGAGCTGCCGCTGCTGGTCTGAACTCTTGGGCCGCTGAAGGAGGGCAAAAAGCAGCTGTCCTGGAGGTTTCCCTTCCTCTCGCCTTTACAGGTTCCTTTTTTCCACCTTTTTTTTTTTCCTTCAAACGGCAACGGGCCCCAGCATCGACATCAATCAAGTAAGTTCCACTGTCAATCAAGCGGTTCTGCTCGGCCAAAGCTTCCCCTGTGACATGAGCCACCCTCAGGGGAAAGAAAGTGACCCACAAAGGTGAGGGGAAGGGGGGCAGATGATGGAAGTTGGGGGGGGGGGAGAGAGAGAGAGAGAGAGAGAGAAGGGGCAGATGAGGGAATGGGGGAGATGAGAGAGAGAGAGAAGGGGACAGATGATGGAAGGGAGAAGAAGGGAGAGAGAGCAGAAGGCAGATGGATGTCAGTTGAGAAGGGAGAGCAGATGCTGAATGGAAGTGGGGAAAGAACACATACTGGATGGAAGGAGGAGATAAATAAAGGGGGAAGAAAATAGTAAGATAATGGAGGGGTGAGGGAAAGGGGTGACAAGCTGTGTGTAGACACAGTGAAAAGAGGGAAACGGGACTAAATAGTAAGAAAGAATTTAATTTAGATGGAGGCAGAAAATAGAGAAGGAAGACCAGAGAAGAAAAGGGAAGAGAGAGCAGAGAATGATCAGATCTGAGTGGAGGAAATGAGAAGAGAGATATGCTAAAAACCACAGGGGGGAGGGAAGGATAGAGATGCCAGACCATGAGGGGAACAGAAGGAAGATGATGGATGCTAGACCAAATTGGGGGGTGGGGGGGGGGGCAGGAGGAGAGATGGCAGGGAAAGACAGACAGTGAATGGAAGGGGCAGATGCTGGACTGAAGAGACAGAGAAGGTTATCATGCTGCTGTACCGGGCCATGGTACGCCCTCACCTGGAGTACTGCGTCCAGCACTGGTACTTTAAGAAGGACACGGTACTACTCGAAAGGATCCAGAGAAGAGCAACTAAAATGGTTAAGGGGCTGGAGGAGTTGCCGTACAGCGAAAGATTAGAGAAACTGGGCCTCTTCTCCCTTGAGCAGAGGAGATTGAGAGGGGACATGATAGAAACATTCAAGGTACTGAAGGGAATAGACTTAGTAGCTAAGGCAGGGAGAACGAGAGGGCACTCTCTAAAGTTGAAAGGGGATAGATTCCATACAAACGTAAGGAAGTTCTGTGGTAGAAAGCAACATATTTATTTGGCTCATAACTTGCTGGCGCCCGATATTTTTAGCTCACAGTGAAAAAAGTTTGCTCACAACACCCGCCCGCTTACAGGGAACACTGGTGATTCCTTGTCAGCTCTTCTAGTATTGATAATTTTTAAAGAAGGAATAGACAGGGAAATTTATCTGTGGTTCTTACTGTTCTTGAAGGGGCATAAGGTATCAGTAGCCTGTCAAGCACTCTTTTATTTACAGTCCAACTTTTCAACTGAAGATCCTCAATTTAACTCCACATATCACTACATACATTAAATTTCAGTCACAGCCTTTGCTGTCCTAACTCAGATCTGATTACCGGTAGTTGCGTTTCCTCTGTCTTGTCAGTATTCAATAGATTGTAATCTCCAAGTAGCTGAGCCAGTCCATTGTATCTCTGCACAACACTGGACACATCTGATATGTGATCTGACAAGCACATCACCCTAAGTGCTGGGGAGATATGATTGAAGTCTTCAAAATCCTGAATGGAGTAGAAATGAATCAATTTTTCACTCCGTCATAAATTACAAAGACTAGGGGACATTCGATGAAGTTACAGCAGGGGTGTAACTTTCCCCAATGAAATGTGCTAATTATAATTTAGTCTGTGTTAGGATGTGGGTGAACTCGCATCTTATCATAGGTGTTCTCCATGCACTTGTTTTATAATAACAAAGACCTTAATTAAGTTACTTCTTGTGATTAGCTCTCTTCCAGGGAGTGAAGGAACAGGACTTTTATCCAGACCTGGTTTTCATATCACATAAAGGAAACCTTTGCCAACATAAGTTACAGTTTCTCCAGTGGCTGACGAACTCTTGTTCCGATACCAAAAGAATTCTTATCTTCAGTGCTGAGTAGAAGACGTCTTCCCTTTCACCGGATATTGTGCCAAGGCCTAATTGGATGGTGAGAATACGGAATTCTATTATCTTATCAGCTGGGGTTAGATAAATGAATCCTATTGTGAAGTGAAGCTACTCTTGGTGATAATCTGTAATAGTTGCTGCTAATCAGGAATTATTTAGAGCACAGGTGTCAAAGTCGGTCCTCGAGGGCCGGAATCCAGTCGGGTTTTCAGGATTTCCCCAATGAATATGCATGAGATCTATGTGCATGCACTGCTTTCAATGCATATTCATTGGGGAAATCCTGAAAACCCGACTGGATTCCGGCCCTCGAGGAGGGACTTTGACACCCCTGATTTAGAGTGTAAGAATTAGTTTACTTATTTATCTAGCAAATGTGTTAGTGTGTTGTAGTAATTATGTACTGAGTTTCATATATGTAATCGGATATTTTGTGAACAATAATTAGTTATTGCTGCTGGCTTATGAAGTATATTTTTCTATTTTCATAATAAAAGTATTTCTCATTAGCCTGGGTCTGGTGCTGTGTAAGTAGGCAGAGATAGCTGAACCTGGATGAGATATTATGGTCTTCCCTAGAATACTAACAGGCACGTATTTGTTTATGTAACTGATTAGTGGACCATAAATCTTTCTACATACCCTGATTGCAGTTACCATGGATGCCCTTAGTACCTTCTATAAAGGGGGCACTAGGTGGACCAGTGGTGTAACCAGACCCAGTATTTTGAATGGGCCCACAGTTAACTTGGATGGTCTCTTCCTCCCCATCCCCAACTGTTAGAATTTTTTTTTTTTTTTTAAATACAGGTCTTTTTTTATACCCATTAAACATTTCTCCCCTCTCTCTGCTGCTTCTAGGCATTTGCCCTCCTATCTCTCAACCCTATCCCTTGCATGCATCCCAGTGCCTGCATCAATTTATTTATGCTGCCAGCCCTGGATCTCAATGCTTCCTTCAGCCGCATCCCACCCTCTCTGGTGTTCCTTCTTATTTCCTGACTGGCAGAAGGAAGCTTTGGAGCCAGCATAAATGAATCGCTGCAGGCACCAGGACATGTGTAAGGGGAAGGGATGGGGTTGATAAGAGAGCAGAGGTTGAGATGGTGTGAAGGGGAGAGGGCACTGTAGTACCACAGTTGGGTGGGCCTGAGCCCACCCAGTATCACCTTTAGCTATGCCACAAGTGGATACAAACTAACTACAAAATTATTGGTTAAACTAAACTAAACCTTAGGTTTGTATACCGCACCATCTCCACAAGCGCAGAGCTCGGCACGGTTTACAGAGGTTGAGAGGAAAGGAACTACAAAGATGGATATAGGAGAGGGACTGAGAAGATAGAGAGGGACAGGGTACTAGAGAACGGGGGGTGATTAGATTTTTGAAAAGAGCCAAGTTTTCAGGTGTTTACGGAAGGATTGGAAGGAGCTAGCATTTCTGAGCGGGGATGAGAGGTTGTTCCAGAGTTCTGTGGTTCTAAAGGGGAGGGATGTTCCAAGTTTTCCTGCGCGAGATATACCTTTTGTAGATGGAAAAGATAGTTTCAGTTTTTGGGAGGATCTAGAGGAGAGTGGGTTAGAGGAATTCCAAAGGAGTGGGATAACGGGGGGAAGGATGCCATGTAGAATCTTGAAGGCTAAGCAGGCATATTTATAGAGGACTCTGGAGTATACTGGGAGCCAGTGAAGCTTGGAGAGGAGTGGGGAGACATGATCAAACTTGCCTTTTGCGAAAATAAGCTTGGCCGCGGTGTTCTGAATTAGCTGAAGTCTGTGGAGGTTTTTCTTAGTTAGGCTATATAGATGGAGTTGCAGTAGTCCAGTCTAGAGAGGATGGTGGATTGAACGAGGATGGCAAAATGAGAATGATGAAAGCAGGATCTTACTTTCCTCAACATATGGAGGCTAAAGAAGCATTTTTTTACCAGGGAGTTGAGGTGATCATTGAAGGAGAGAGAGGAGTCTAAGATGATGCCTAGGACTTTGCTTGAAAACTCAAGCTGGAGAGTGGGGCCGGAAGGTAGTGGGATGGAGGTGGGTAAATGATCTGAAATAGGGCCAAGCCAAAGTAGTTTTGTTTTGGACTCATTTAGTTTCATTTGTACAGATTGGGCCCAGGATTGAAGGTTCGTAATACATGAGGATATGTTTTCAGTGAGGTTCGAGAGGTTCGAGTCGGTCTCGAGGAGGATGAGGATGTCGTCAGCGTAAGAGTAGAGAGTTTCTAGGGGGGATAGATGAAGGAGTTTCAGAGAGGACATGTAGATGTTGAAAAGGATAGGGGAGAGGGGTGAGCCTTGCGGGACTCCACATTTCGGCTTCCAGGGGGGGGATGAGGTACCGTTTGTGTTAACGGTGTAGGAGCGGAAGCGTAGGAATTTCGAGAACCAATCTAGGACAGTGGAGCTTATGCCTATTTCGGAAAGTTGGAAGATTAGGATGTCGTGGTGAACGACATCGAAGGCTGCAGAGAGGTCGAATTGAAGAAGAACAGCAGATTTGTTGCGAGAATGGAGTTGTTGCACCTTAGAGATTAGTAAGGCCAAGAGGGATTCGGTGCTGAAGTTGGGTCTGAAGCCGAATTGGTGGGGTAGGAGGATAGAGAATCTTTCTAGGTAGGAAGAGAGTTGGGTGGATATGATGGATTCTAATAGCTTGGTTAGGAGAGGGATATTTGCTATAGGACGGTAATTTGATGGAATGGAGGGATCAAGGTCGGCCTTTTTCAGTAGAGGGGACAATGAATTGTGTCCCATGTCGGGGGAGAAAAGGCCCGATGTTAGGGCAGAGTTAATAAGTTCGGTGAGGGAAGCGATGGCCTGTGTAGGGATATTCTTGAATAAGTAGGAGGGGAAAGGGTCCAAAGTGCACTTACAAGTTTTTAGTTTGAGGCAGAGTTTGGAGACTTGCGGTTCGGAGACAAGCTCGAAGGCAGTCCAGGATCTGTCGGCAGGAATGGGGGTGGATACAAGTAAGGTAGGGTTGAGATCAATAGAGGTCAAGGAATTATAGGAGACTGTGGGAGGGAAGGAGCTTCTTAGGGTGGTAACCTTTTCATTAAAGAAATTTGCAAGGGCATCGGCTGATAGAGACGGTGGGAGCAAAGATGGGTCATTTTTTTGTAGTTAGTGAGCGCCAGATGTTGAACAGCGCACTGGTCTGGTTGTTGGATCTAGAAATCTTGTCTCCGAAGAAGTTTTTCCTGGCTTTTTTTAATGTTGAATTGTAAAATTTAATATTAGCTCTCCAGGTCTGTCTATCAGAGGGGGATTTAGATTTTTTCCATTTGCGCTCCAGAGCGTGACATTTCTGTTTCAATTCTCTGTGAAGAGATAGGTACCAGGGGGCCTTTCGGGGGTAGGAGAAGGTTTTGGTGGTTAATGGAGCAAGGGAGTGGTAGGTGGACTCGGAGAGGGCGGTCCAGTTGTGCCAGTGTGATTCGGGGTCTGTAGGTCTAGGGTTTGAAGAGAGTTTGTTGAGGAATTTGGACCAGAATAGATTGCTCGAGGTTTTTTTGTGGAAGGTTATGGAATGAGAAGAGTGGGGTGGGGAGTGAAGATGTGACATGAAGATGGGGAGGCAGGTAATCCCTAAGAAGTGGTCAGACCAAGGGACTTGTTCCCAGCGAGTGTCGTCGGTTGAGGTTTTGAAAGCGGTAAGATCCAATGAAAGTGGTAAAGTCTAGAGTATGCCCTTTTTCGTGGGTTGGGGATGGGGTGGGTGAGGGAAAGCCTAGAGAGGTAAGGAAGTTGTTGAATTCGGACGTTTCATTGTTATTGGTGTCGTCGAGGTGGAGATTGATATCACCAACGATTAGAAGTCTTTGGAATTTAAGGAAGGCATTTGTTATAGTCTCATAGACGAGATTGGAAGATTTGGTCCAAGGGATGGGTGGTCGGTATAATAACAGGATGCCCAATGGGTGGGCGCGGAGTTCGTCATTAACTGAGGCAAGCAGATATTCTAGGGAGGCATGGGTGCCCGTCTCAAGGAGCTGGACGTCGAAGAAAGATTTGGAGAGGAGTGCCAGACCACCTCCTTTTCGATTGGGTCTGGGGGAGAAGAGGCCTTGGTAACCATGGGGGAGGAGTTCGTTTTGTGTGAATAGATCGTCTTTGGCGATCCATGATTCTGTGATGCACAGGAAACTAGGGTTGAGCTCATCTAGAAGGTCTTTCAGGATTTGGGTCTTATTGCACGCGGATCTGGCATTGCAGTAAAGTGTCGGGACTGGGGTGAGAGAGTCCGGGACAGTGTTGGGAAGATTGGCAGGGGGTAGGGGCTTTAGAGAATCTTGGTTGACTTTTCGGGGGTTTTTCTTGGGAGGGGAGTTTCTGGTGCGTATCAGTGTGGGGATTCTGAGTCCGGGGCAGATAGTATTGGTGTTAGCGGGGTCGAGTAGGTTGGGGGAGGGAGGTTTCAGACAGAGGGAAGGATAGAGAGGTGAGCAGAGTAGGAGGAGAATGATCCAGAAGGATGGGTTCATGGTGGGGTGGTTGGTGTGAGAGAGTCTGCAGCAAGGGGGAATAGAGTTGGTTGCGGAAGGAGCAGGGGAAATTTAAGTCGAGCTGGCTAAGAGCAGGGGCAAGTAGGGGGGAGAGCCTTATTTTATTTTTTTTTAGAACTAAGGGGGGCTATATCAGTGAGGACAATTGGCGGCTAAGCGCTTTCCATGTGGTGCCTAGAGCGGAGAGACTTGGGTCAATAAATGGGTAACGAGGGAGAATTGCACAGTTAAGGATGTATGTAGCACAGGATGTGCTAGGGGAAATGGGGCAACCGAAAAAGTGAGAGACTGGTAAGAAACCTTTGGCTGAGGATACAGTTTGGTGCTGAACTAGGCAAAAACAGAGAAAAGTGTAGCATCTAAACAGGAGCAAAGACAATTGTAAAATATGGTACAGAAAAGAATAGTAAAATATGGGCTGAAGTAGAGCTGGCTCGCAGAGTCAGCAGGGCAGGGCAAATCCTCACTGAAACCATCGGCGCAATGTGCAACAGCCTCAAAGAAAGCAAACAGAATGCTGGGCATCATCAAAAAGGGTATTACAACCAGGACGAAGGAAGTCATCATGCCGCTGTATCGCGCAATGGTGCGCACGCACCTGGAGTACTGTGTTCAATACTGGTCGCCGTACCTCAAGAAGGACATGGCGATACTCGAGGGATTGCAGAGGAGGGCGACTAAACTGATAAAAGGTATGGAAAATTTTTCATAGGCTGACAGGTTAAAAATGCTGGGGCTGTTCTCCCTGGAGAAGAGGAGACTTAGAGGGGACATGATAGAAACCTTCAAAATCCTTAAGGGCATAGAGAAAGTGAATAAGGACAGATTCTTCAAACCGTGGGGAGCCACAAGCACTAGGGGTCACTCGGAGAAATTGAAAGGGGACAGGTTTAGAACAAATGCTAGGAAGTTCTTTTTTACCCAGAGGGTGGTGGACACATGGAACGCGCTTCCGGAGAATGTGATAGGCCAGAACTCTGTACAGGGGTTCAAGGAGGGTTTGGATAGGTTCCTGGAGGATAAGGGGATAGAGGGGTATAGATATAACTTGAGTTAGGTTATAGAAGTAGGCTAAGAGGATAGAGGGGTACAGATATAACTTGAGGTAGTTTATAGAAGTAGGCAGAAACCACTTCACAGGTCACAGACCTGATGGGCCGCCGCGGGAGCGGACCGCTGGGCGAGATGGACCTCGGTCTGACCCAGTGGAGGCAACTTCTTATGTTCTTATGTTCTCCTGCTCGAGTGGCGTCGGGTGGAGGAAGGGGAACACGATGGAGGAAGCTTCCTCCTTCCTCTGCCTTGGAGGCGCTGGAGCGGAAAGAAAAAGCTTTCGGCGGCCCACAGTGGGCTGAAGAGAGGCCGGGTCATGCTGGCCTTGTGCAGCCCTCGGATGGGCTGAAGTAGAGCTGGCTCGCAAAGTCAGCAGGGAAGGCAAATCCTCCTGCTCGAATGGCGTCGGGTGGAGGAAGGGGGAACACGATGGAGGAAGCTTCCTCCTTCCTCTGCCTTGGAGGCGCTGGAGCGGAAAGAAAAAGCTTTCGGCGGCCCGCAGTGGGCTGAAGAGAGGCCGGGTCACGCTGGCCTTGTGCAGCCCTCGGATGGGCTGAAGTAGAGCTGGCTCGCAAAGTCAGCAGGGCAGGGCAAATCCTCCTGCTCGAATGGCGTCGGGTGGAGGAAGGAGGAACACGATGGAGGAAGCTTCCTCCTTCCTTCTTCCTTGGAGGCGCTGGAGCGGAAAGAAAAAGCTTTCGGCGGCCCGCAGTGGGCTGAAGAGAGGCCGGGTCACGCTGGCCTTGTGCAGCCCTCGGATGGGCTGAAGTAGAGCTGGCTCGCAAAGTCAGCAGGGCAGGGCAAATCCTCCTGCTCGAATGGCGTCGGGTGGAGGAAGGAGGAACACGATGGAGGAAGCTTCCTCCTTCCTCTGGTTCGTGTGCTGTAGTTGCTGCATGCTAACTACAATATACCCTTCATACTCATTCTCTCCCCATGCCCTACCTAGTTATGGCCCCAACAAAAAATGCCGTTAGCATGTGTAAAAATAACACAAAAGCCACATTTGTGCAGTAATGAATGCTCGCCAATTCATGTGTTGCGTGCCTAAGGCACTTCAGTAAAAGGGCTCCTTAGTGACTAAGGCCTAGATTCACTTATCTCCTTTGCGTGCCCAATCTGTGGCCGATCCGTGCAGGCCCAACCAATCCACAAAACAAAAAAATTCAAATGAGGGCGATTGGAGGAACGACCCCCTCCGACCGCATGGATCGCAACTTTTTTAAAACTTTTACTAGCCCAGCAAGCCTGTGGTTTTAACCCACTTTAAACCTGTGGCTTAAAACCATGGGCTCGCAGTGTGGGAAAGGGCAGGAGAGATTCAGGACAGGCAGGAGATCAGTGCAGAGAGCAGATTGGGGCAGAAGACAGGGCAGTCGGAAAGGACCTCAGCGACTGGTCCTCAGCAGTCACTTATTTTGGATTGGCTAACCCAGTCGGTGTTGCTTTTTTATTTTTGTGAATCGCTTCCTGTCTGCATTTGAATACCGTTCCCCCTCATTTGCATGCGCGGATCGGAGGATGATCAGGACACAGGTTAGTGAATTGGGTTGGAGGGACATTGGGTCGAAAAGGACTTGCAAACCGATCGGTACACTATCAGTTTGCTTAGTGAATCTAGCCCTAAAAGAGCACTAACTTATGCTCTGACGCTGACACCATCTTTAAATGGGAAACTTTGCATTCAAGACAAAAGCAGCAATGTACACTGACTTGTAACTTGACTTGTGCTACCTTCAATAGTCACTAGATGGCAGCAATCATAATTACATTTTGTTCAGTTCTTAACATCTCCCTGTGTTTGATTCCTTCCATCCATTCTGTGCCTTTCACTGTTTGCTTATCCCTTCTTTTCTATTTGTGTGTGTGTTTATTTGTTTTGTCCTATAATTTGTTGTCTAATTTGTATTTTCTTTTCTCTTCCGCCCTTTTTCTTTCTCACTGCACCCTCCCAATCAGCTATTGTCCACCAGTTCTTTGGATTCCAGTAGAATATCTGACATCAGGTCTGCAACTCTGTCTTTCACACTCCCCATCTCTCTATTGCCCAGTCTAGAATATAGCCTTTGAACACCTGTTCTCTGGATTTCTCAGCACATTTGTCAGCAATCCTGTAATTTGGAGCATGTGTGAATAAGGGAACCCTCCCTGTCAATACCACAGCGCCTAGAAGTGCTGAAGATGGAAATTTAATCTCTGCTGAAGAAATCTTATCTTGCATAATTAAAAAGAGCAAGCTACTGGTCACTCGCTCTAGATTTTCAAAGAGGGTCAACAAGATGATGCAGACCCATTACTGGTGATCTCTAAACTGAGCCTGAAAGTTATTTGACCTCACAAACTATGCTGGCTGTCCTTAGATGAACCATGTCTCTATAGATTGAGGGAGAGAAAAAACAAACCTAACCTTTCTGTAGTCTAAGAAACTAGACACTTGCAATGCTGCAAAAGTCAATTTATGAAATAATTTACATGGATTAATTTTTATTATAAGTGTGAATTGGGGCCCTAGTGTCCCTGGGTTCAAAAGGGTTAATTTGTGAGCCAGAGGAATTAGAAAAATAGAGAAAATTAGCCTTTAGTCTAAAGCAGTGGTTCTCAACCAGTGTGTCAGGACACACTGGTGTTTCCCTCAAAAATGAGAAAATGTGTCCCCAAAAATTTGGTGTAGACAGCAAGCCTGTGTTTCCTTTACAAACCTCACTACCTGCAAACTGGGAAGACCAGCAATCTTGAGTCAGGTTCTTGAAATCCCTGTAACTGGTCCCTATTTCTGCTTCCTAATACTCCTAATAATAACTGTCAAACATGTTGATGGTTTGCTGTTTGCTATATCATTTCTGAGGAGCATATTTGCAGGTTTGCACTTGGAGTATTGTGTTCAGTTTTGGAGACCGTATCTGGCGAAGGATGTAAGAAGACTTGAAGCGGTCCAGAGGATGGCGCCTAAAATGATAGGAGGCTTGCGCCAGAAGACGTATGAGAAGAGACTGGAAGCCCTGAATATGTATACCCTAGAGCAGTGGTCTCAAACTCAAACCTTTTGCAGGGCCACATTTTGGATCTGTAGGTACTTGGAGGCCCTCAGAAAAAATAGTTAATGTCTTATTAAAGAAATGAGAATTTTGCATGAGGTAAAAACTCTTTATAATTTATAAATCTTTCCTTTTGGCTAAGTCTTAATAATAATATTGTAATTTATAGCTAAAGAGACATATGATGAAGAAACTGTTTTATTTTACTTTTGTGATTATGATAAACATACTGAGGACCTCAAAATAGTACCTGGCGGGCCGCATGTGGTCCCGGGCCGCGAGTTTGAGACCACTGCCCTAGAGGAAAGGAGAGACGGGGGAGACATGATTCAGACGTTCAAATACTTGAAGGGTATTAACGTAGAACATAATCTTTTCCAGAGAAAGGAAAATGGTATTATTAAATATATTTATTGATTTTCAAATCATATAATCAAGAATAAACTTGTACAGAAAGCAAAATTAGTAATTCTACATAAAGCAAGAAATATTCCAATAACATTAAGATCATTTATAACTAAAATGCTCAAGTCCTCAAATTTTGGATCCAAGATTTCTTAGTGAAAACAAAAAAGAATTGAACAGAATGTACACTCTTCCATTTAAAGTTAGCTAGAAGGCTGATTACTGGGATTAACCAATCTTAGGGCTTATGATTTTTCTGCCTCCAATCGGGAGAGCGCTAAGAAAGAACGGAAAATGGTAAAACTAGGGGACATAATTTGAGGTTGAGGGGTGGTAGATTCAAAGGCAATGTTAGGAAATTCTACTTTATGGAGAGGGTGGTGGATGCCTGGAATGCGCTCTCGAGAGAGTTGGTGGAGAGTAAAACTGACCGAGTTCAAAGAAGCATGGGATGATCAGAGGATATAGAATCAGAAAATAATATTAAAAATTGAACTAAGGCCAGTACTGTGCAGACTTGCACGGTCTGTGTCTGTATATGGCCATTTGGTGGAGGATTGGCTGGGAGGGTGTAGACGGGCTGGAGTAGGTTTAACGGAGTTTTCGGCAGAAGGAACCCAAGCACAGTACCGGGTAAAGCTTTGGAGAGTTTTATACCAGTATTTACTGTAAACACCCAGATAGGAACAATCTCCTACAATACGATAGTTTTCATCCAAAACATTTAAGGAATAATATCCCGGTAGGTCAGTTTTTACGCCTCCGCAGATTGTGTACTACCGCAGAAGAGTATGTCAGCAAAGCCAATGATATGAAACATAGGTTTCTAGAGAAACGATATCCCTCATCTGTTATCCAGAAAGCATTTAAAAGAGCATTATATGCCAATCGATCGTTACTATTGCATTCCAATTCAAAGCAAGATGAATCTGCCTTAGTGTGTGTTCTTCCATCCTCCACCCTTGCTTTTCAAATTAAACACATCATTAAACAACATTGGGACATTATGCAATATCATCCAGAATCCAAAATTTCCCAAGATTTGCGTTTTCTAAAAACCAGAATTTGAAACAAAGGTTGGTGCATTCCCAATTTTTGACAAGTCATCCATTATCCAATATAGGCGTACATAACCCTTGTGGACATTGCAAAATGTGTCAACACAGTGTAACCTTAAGACAGATGCATCTCAATGACACAAAAATAGGAAGACCCGTCGGGCAACAGATTGCAACTCTCAACAAGTGGTTTATCTTATACAATGACCGTGTGGTCTGTTATATGTGGGGTGCACGACCAGAATTGGGGAGCACTTAAGTCGCATTCGTTCCAGTGTGCAAGAAGTCCCCCTAGTTGCACACTGGATAAACCAGCAATACGATCCTGCAGATTTAAGGTATTCAGTTGTGAACATTGTTACCAACACGAGTGGAGGGATGTAGCACACACATTGTGGGAAAAAGAGCAGAAATGGATTTACTCTTTAAACTCACTCCATCCGAATGGACTTAATAATGAGTGAGTGGGTAGCTTTCCTGTAATGAGTTCAAGCTTTACAAGTCTGACAACTGTGTTGTCAGTGCAGTTGACAGTTAACTTTATTGTATCTTCTTGTGCAAGTACATTTTTCTGTATGTGATGTTAGTACGTAAAGCACGCAGTGTACCACCCCTTTCCTTTAAAAGAAGGATCGGATGTCAGCATTCTCATCGGTTGAAATAATCTTGTACACGCTACAAAAGTACGTAAAGAGCTATGCATTTTTCAATCTGATGTTTTTTTGCCAATGACATATTTTATGTATCGCTGTGTAGCGGGCATGAATGTGTGTCCATACAGCAGATGCTGTCTTTGAACATATTTTTTGCGTTGCAGACACAACCATATTATCATGGAGATAAATTAAACCGGAGATTAGTTAAACCTTCCATACCCATTGAGACTTTTGTTCGGGTCTCCTGAAGTAGATTCCGAAACGGGGCTACGTTGGGACCCCCAGAGCATTTAAAGATAAGTGGATTTTTTTCTACAACTGGTGATATCTCTGTCTGTATGCAAATCAATATAAATTATCATAAGGAAATATAAATTACTACACAGAAAAGAAAAATCTAAGAAGAAAACTTTAAACACATATATTGTCTCAGAGTGATCTAACATTTAGAAGTTCGCAATTACTGGACAGTAAATCCATTTAGGGAGTAAAGGTTGCCCATCTCTCTCGGAGTTTCATATCTCTGAGTGGACCAAAATACCTTGTTGATCACTCACTGAGGGCATTTAAGTCATTGAGTTGAGTTCTAAGATTCCATATATATATTTTTCTGATTTCCAGTATTGAACCTTAGTTCCCTGCTTTTTTTGAAGGAAACTACATCCATCTTTGGTATCAACTTTCTTTAATTTTTCTGCTTTCTTCTCAAAATCTGCTGTTCCATGTCTTCCTTCCCATCTTTCTTCACCCCTATTCCCATCTATCCATAAGACACATTTCTTCTATTTCTCTTCCCTGCCATACCCATTGCTGTGACCATCTCCTCCCTCTTCCCCTTCCCCCCGTCCCTGTGACCATCTCTTCCCTCTTTCATGGTCTGACATCTCTACCTCCTATGGTCGGGCACCTCTCTCCAATGGTAAAGAATCTCTCTCTTCTTCCATCCTTCTTTCCATGGTCTAACATCTCTCACCTTCTCTTCCCTCCTTCCTGTCCCTGTCTGGTATCTCTCTCCCCCTCCTTCCCATCCCTGTCTGGCATCTCTCTCTCCTTCCCCTTCCAGTGGTCTGACAACTCTCTCTCCTTCCATCACCCTTCTCCATAATCTGACATCTCTCCCTTTTTTGAGTCAGCACTTCTCCTTCCCCTCCTTCCCTCCTCTCCACCACTATCATGTCTAACAATTCTCCCTTTCCCCATGTATGCCATCTTTCTTTCCCTCCACTCCATGCACCTATGTCCAACAATTCTCATTTTCTCTTCCCTCCTCCACTGGCAGCATCTCTTTCCCTCCCTTCTAATCCCCCAGTCTGTGCAGCATCTGTCCTTCCCAGCCCCCTTCCAGCCTGTGCAGCATCTGTCCTCCCTGTCTTCCCAGCCCCCTACCCCCAGTCCTTGGTGTGTAGTGTATATACTTCACCACACCTCCTCCACGGTTACTGTTATTTTAAATCTTCAGGCAGCCACAGCATCAATGAGGTTGGCCTTCTGCTGTCAGCCTTCCTTGGAACCCTTCATTCAGCAGCAGACCGCCTAGGCGGAAACAGAAAGTTGCTGTTGAATGAAGACTTATTGGGCAGGCCGATGGCAGAAGGCTGATCTCATTGACGCTGAGGCTGTCCAAAGATTTAAAATAACAGCAACCGGGGGAGGAGGTGTGGGAGAGTTGGGAGGTGAAGAGAGATGTTATGCGGCAGGGTCCCACTGGGGGAGAGGAGAGAGGAAAGAATAACTTGCTACATGCCAAAAATTTAAAATTAGGAGGTAGGTAGGGGAGCAGAGCCACCGCCAATTTCTGGGGAGGCCACGGCCCCTCTCCTGTTCCAATGCCTATGCCCAGAGCTATATGTTGAGAGGTAGCCAGCTGCTTAGAGAAGTTTTCTGCCAGCTCCTGCCAAACTATTAACCAGAGAGAGACAGGCTGTTTCTCCGTACTCTAAACTGCTCCCTTCCCCTTCTCACGCCAACTGCTTTCTGTCTTCTCTCTAAGCAGTTCTCAGGTTGAAAAACCTCTGAATCTTTCAAAAGAGCCAATAGTAACTCTCTGCTCTTGGCAGTGGGAGGAGTCCACACAGTGTGCATGATAGCCTCCTCATTGTCATGACAGAGGCAAAGCAGCTCCCTTCACCTTGAAACCTCTAAAGATTCAGTGAACAGAGGAATCCCTCCTCCTCCTCCTCCTCACACTCTCCCTCTGTCACAATTGGACAGGCCTGCACCTGTAAGGCAAGTGTAATAAGCACAATTTCTACCTAATACAGCAGAGTTGTCCTGACTAGCCCAATGAGCATATTTATTCAGATATTCAACCCATATTTATTCAGATCTGTCAACCCATCAGCAATGCCAGTATTTGCAGAAATTTGTATAGACTGATTAGTAGGTGTACACAATTCATCAAACAAGTTTTTTATGACAAGTTTATTACATTACATTATATTAGGGATTTCTATTCCACCTATATCGTGCAGTTCAAGGCGGATTACAAAAGAGCTAACTGGACATTTCCAGTGAAGTTACAACAGTTTTGGGTTTGTTTGGGTTTTTTTTGGTTACAAGGGAGGAGAGGTACCTGGATTAATTCCGGAAGAACTTGCAAATTGGATATTAAATTGACTGTACGTTACTGTGTGATATAACAAATAGATTACAGTTAGAATACAAATAAGATTACGTTACATTTCAGGGATCTGAATACTTTATGGGTCTTGTCTGACCTGCCTACCACTACAGTATCATCAGCATGCTGACCATACGAGTCATCTTAAACAGGTATACTTTCACTATCAGATGTACTTTATTTTCCTCAGTTATACCAATTAAAGGTATGGGAGTATTAATGTCTGCTAATATTCCCTTATAAGAACTGTTATCAACTGTGGAACTTCTAAGCTCAGGTAGAGCTTCAGATTCACTGGCTGTTTCAGATAAATTTGGCTTTGGTTCTAGCCTATGTATAGGAGGTACATGAGGTGGGTCATGTGTATGTTTTGTGAGAAAGGGGTCACTAAGATCCTCTGCACTTCTAGCATTTCTTTCAGTTACTGTCTTAATTAGTGGCCCAATTGTAAAGTATCTAACAATCGGATCTAGCCTTGTGATTCTGGTGGGTCAATACAGTATTCCATTTGAAATGTGGAATCCTTAGATTCTGGAAATTCTGCAGAGTGGTCTGAGTTGCAGCTTTCATGTTCATTCTGTGAGCAAGATTGATGATGTCTTGACTTTTTTTGGTTTGTATTTTGCTATTGGCCTAGATGTAGAATTTTCAATATGTGACAATTGGACTGATTGACCTATGGGGAGTAGGTGAGTTCTGTGTAGAGCTTTCTCAGAACATTTTCAACTTTCAAGTGTCAGCTTGTACACTGGCAGGTCTGGTAACTGAGTCACTACCACATAGGGCTCTTTGCACCAGCGATTTGATAGCTTGTGCTTGCCTGGGATGCCTAGGGCCCTGATCAGTACTCTGTCCCCAGCTTGCAGCTCTTGACTCGGGCATCATAGAGTTCATTGGCTGTATTTTGCTTGTCAGCTGTCTCCTGAGCTGTTTGATATGCAGCAGCATTGAGTATTTGACATGGTTTCCTGAAGAGTGTCCATCTGGTGTGACTCCAAAACACAAATTACTATATCAAGAAATGGAGGAACTGGAGTATAAACACCACTATAAATCACACAAAAACCTCCAATTAAATATGAGCTGGGTGCTCTATCAATTATTTCCCTTACCCTCAATATCGGTGAATCATTTAGATTAACTTCTTTAAAAAGGGGAAAAATACCTCAGATGCCATGGGGCATACTTCTTGCGCCGGAACTAAGAAAGAACTAAACGTTTTCATCGGCTCTCCCCCCATGCTTCTATCATTGGCTAAAAAAACCCTTTGGCACACATTTCAAGGTTCAAATGCACTGATATATATTTTTATAGCAATATCTCAGCAAAATTAGGTATCTATGATGAAATGAAAAGCAGGTATAGCTTATCTTGAAGGTGTGATGCTCCACTGAGTGCTGCTGGTTACTCTGTGTCTCTGTATCTGCTCACATTTCTGTCCTTGTATACACTAAACATAAAGCAGGACTCACTCCCTGCCGTGTTCTGCCGACGGCCAACGTTTCATGATTGAGTAAATTGTTTCATCATTTCAATCGTTTGTGGCCACTTTAGAGCCCTGATGAAATGATTTACTCAATCATGAAATGTTGGCCATCGTCGGCAGAATACAGCAGGGATTGAGTCCCGCTTTAAGTTTAGTCTGTACAAAGACGTGAGCGGATACAGAGACACAGAGTAACCAGCAGTACTCAGTGGAGCATCACACCTTCAAGATAAGCTATGCCTGCTTTTCATTTCATCATAGATACCTAATTTTGCTGAGATATTTCTATAAAAATATATCAGTGCATTTGAATCTTGAAATGTGTGCTATTCAAAGGGGTTGGCTTTTTTTTAGCCAATGATAGAAGCAAGGGGGAAAGCCAATGAAAACGCTTACCTCTCTCTCGTAGCTCGGGTGCAAAAGTATGCCCTGTGGCTTCTGAGGCATTTTTCCCCTTTTAAAAGAAGTTCATCTAAATGATTCACGGATATTGAGGGTAAGTGACTCCAAAGCATACATCCACAGGTAGTCTAGCGTCTCAGCCATACATAAGATAATAAAGGGAATACCCCATGGCATCATTTTTTGTGCAGTTGTAAGCAAGTACCAATTACATGTTGACGCCACTGTTTCTGCTTTGGGTCTAAAGTACCCAATATGTTTAACAAAGTTCTATTGAATCTTTCTGATTGTAGATATTCCTGTGGGTAGGACAGTATGTTATGTGACTTTTTGATGCCACAAATTGTGCACATTTCTCTAATTAACCGGCTTTCAAAATCCCTGCCTTGGTCAGAGTAGATTCTGTTGGGAAATCTGTAGTGTACAAAATATTTCTCCTATAACACTCTTGCAACTGTCTGCTCGTTAATTCTTAGTAAAATGATCTGTGACCACCAAAATTTTACCGATGTTTCGGCTGTCATTTTCTAGACACATAAAATCGATGCACACTAGGTCTAGTGGTCTATTGCTGGCAATGTGCATTAGAGGTGCAGCTTGAGTAGGCAATGTCTTTCTCATAATACTGTATACTTCCCGCATGCCTTAACGTACTGTTTGACGCCAGCAGACAAGCTGGGCCAGAAGAACTTGGCCTTGATCAGCTCAGTAGTGTAACCTACACTAGTATGGACTGTCATCATGTAAACATCTTAATTCAGAACCAATTTCTGTGGCAGCACTGTGTTTTGGGGAAGCCAGTAGTATCTTGTGTGATTCGATATAACAAATCATCTGACGTAACCAGATGGTCTCATTCACGAAATAGAAGAGGTACTTCTGGGTGATTTGGCATAGACTCATTAGGTTTGTGGTACTTCTTTGCATTCTACATTGGCTATAAAGTTGGATCATTTCTCTGGGCCTTCTGCAAGTCAGATTTACTTAAGAAGTAAACCATCTTCACAGGCTGGTGACATTAGTATATGCCACAGGTCAGCGACTTCGAATCGCTGTTAGGCACCCTGTTGAAGTATTATGAGCACATTCAAATTCATAAACGCAATTTAAAATGTTAATTATATAGCACTTTCAAGTTTTGCTGATTTAAGAGTTTGTGACGGGAATAGGGTTTCTTTTGTCTATATTGAGTATTTTCCCGACACCCAAGCAATTTGGGCCTAAATCCCCTGTGATTTTGAACAGGTAGGATGATGGCAGGCACTACCACTGAAGTAACTGCTTTGCCCTTACTTGTAGGCTGGCACAAGGCTCTGACCCCATCTTCTGGTACTTGCACTCATGGGCCAGAAGAATTAATGCTGTGTTCTCCTTGATAGTGCATCAGTATTTTCTTTTCCTGGGCAGTATTTCAAACTGAAATCATATGTAGCTAGTGCAGCAAGCCACCTGTGACTAGTAGCATTGAGCTTGGCCATAGTCAGCACATACTGTATGTAAGTTGTGATGTGCAACTTATGTCTGCTAGAGATGTTCCCAAACTAGTGCACAGACTGGATCAAGAGAGGCAATAGACAGCACAGTTTATACCTAAGGTGACCATATGTCCCTGGCCCAGAACGTCCTCTCCGACGTCTGAATTAACATCGGAAAGAAGACTGTGTCGGCGAGCAGCAGCAGGGAGGTAGATAGCAGCGGACCGGGGGAAAGGAAGGAGGGAGGCTTTTTTTTTTGCACAGCAGGGAGGGAAGGAGGTAGGCAGACACAAGAAGGCTGGCTTTGGCCAGGGAGACAGGCTGGCATGCTGGCTTCGGGGGTGGGGGTGGGACAAAGTCTGGGAGACAGTGAGAGGGACATGGGAAGGAGGCACTGGGGGCACTAAGGACATGGGAAGGAGGCACCGGGGGCACTAAGGACATAGGAAGGAAGGAGGGAGGGAATAGAAAGGAACAATTGTTGGGCCTGAGTGCAGAAAATAAAATGAAAGAAAAGATACACAGTCAGAAGGAAACGCAACCAGAGACTCATGAAATCATCAGACAGCAAAGGTAAGAAAAATGATTTTATTTTCAATTTAGTGATCAAAATGTGTCATTTTTGAGAATTTATATCTGCTATTTTGCACTATATTTGTCTTTCTATAGTTACTGAGGTGGCATTGCATATTTTAAAGTCATCTGCCTTGACATCTTTGAAACCCCCCAAATATAAATGATTAACATTTTCTCTGCATATAGTGAGCTTTGTAGTTTTTAAAAATTTTATGACTACCATTATGAATTAATAAGATATGTGTACATGAAAAATGAATGGAAGAAATTGGGGGCGGGACTGACAATTAATAGATGTTCCCTTTTGATGAAAAAAATAAATGGTCACATTATTTATACCTCATGCAGATAGGTTTGAGGATATTCCTCTAAAGGGAGTTTGTGGTGAGCAGCCTGCACTCCTAGCACACGTCACTGTAGCTATTCCCTGCCATTACAGAGGCATTTAGAGCACCTACAACACATGAAGGTTTGGGGCATGGCTGTGCCTTTTTACACAGGAAGGCAGAGCAGCTGAAGGAGAGGAATGCCAGACAGCTCTGAAGCAGTTTGCAAAGATCGCTAGCACCATGTTCTTCTCTACAGGCTGCTCCTATAAGGTAAATGGTGCGGGGGGGGGGGGGGAAGCTGGACACCAGCACTTCCCGACTGACCCTCCCTCCCTCACCCTCTAAAGCAAGTTGGCAGCGGCCGGTCAGCAAGAGCAGCAGGGGGGAGGGTCAGCCAAATCAGGAAGCAGATTTTATTTTATTTATTATTTATTATTTTTTGTTTTTTTTAATCGATTCGAATTGTGAATCTACTGATTAGCCCATGGAGGGGAAAAGAAGCCAGGACTGAGATAAGCTCACCCCCTTCTGGGAAAGGAGTGAGACCAGTAAAGCTTAAGTGCTGGAAAATGAAGTTGTACAGGAAAGTGCAAGTACTAACAATCCTGAAAGACTGTTTAAAGGGGTTGGTTGTTTGATTTTTTTTGTTGTTGTTTTTTTTGAGGGGGGGGGTTCTGTTCTGTGCTTGCTGAGGCACTCGTATGTGGTAGAGCATTCTAACACTGTTTGAAAGTTTTGCTTGGCTGTTTCTTGTTGCACAAACTGCTTTTGTTGTAACCAAGCTGAACAGTTTGATTTTTGTTTCTGATGAATAAACTTTTTGAAGTCTCTGATTGTGCAGTGTTATCTCTCTGGTCTCCCAAAAATCCCTGTGTGGCTCACACTGGCCCACAGGAGCTAAATTCCTGTCATAGGTAGCTCAGAGCCCATCACTCTGAAGGTGCCTATGACAAAGTGGATTGTCAGTGCATACTGTGAATTTAGCAACATATAAAAAGTCATAGAATGTGTCTACTACAGCTCACTTCATTTCAATGCCAGGCATTTCAGCTGGTGAGGTGGATACTTTTCAGGTTCAGATAATTTTTCAGCTGGGAAAAGCAATAGGCCTCATACTCCTGATACAATACTGCACTTAACCCTTCTTGGCTAACATCTGTATACATAACACAATACTGGTTTCCCTTCCACTTTCATGGAAACTAGTGGAATCCTTTTGGCATAGTAAAAGCAGAATCTCAGGTGGAAACTGTTTTTGGTATTGGAGCTATTTGCAGGTCCCCAGGTGCTCCTTCACTGGGTTAATCTGGGGGTTCCTTACAACTTGGTGGACTTGGTCCTATGTGCAGCTCTATTTTACCCTATGTGGCTTGTGGTTCTGTGTCCAAGACTTTGAGTCTCGCAAAGTTTGTCGTGGGATCTTGCGGCAGTCATTTTTTCACTACGGAGACTGCCGGGCAGGAGTGTAAAGGGAACGCTCCTGCCCCACCTCACCGTTGGACCAGGAAGGGAGGGAAAAGGGGGGGAGGTGATAGTTACACAAAGTCACCAGGAGGGAGGGATTGATGGCAGCTCCGGCTCCCTATACCACTGGACCTCTGGCTCCCTATACCACTGGACCTCTGGCTCCCTATACCACAGGGCAGTATTGGAGGCCCGCAGTGGGTGTGGGATAGTATTAGCTCAAATATAAACCAAAGACCCCTATTTTTGGGCCATTCTTTGACCCAAATTTCTCAGTTTATATTCGACTATATGTGGTAACTTATCTTGGAACTGAAAGAGATCTCACATCCTCACCTTTCTCCTGCAGTAAAAGCAGCTTTATGTGGGTGGAAATCTTCTTCTGGTTTCAAAATTGATTGTGAACCAACACAGAGACTAGACTGAGTGAATTCTATGTTATTTCACTGCATACAGCAGTATCAGTCTGGTAACAGTCCAAAGATATTCAGCTGTAGAGATTTTTTGGTTTATTTGGTTTTTTTTTTCCTTTAGCTTAGTACATAGTCCAGTCCTTTTCTAACTGATAAATAATGCTTTTTCAGAGATGTGCTAACTGTTCAGGAAATCTTCTCTTTTGGCTTCAGCACTCAACTCCTTCTTCTCATTTTGTTTCGTTCCATATCCTTCACATGCTCCGGTGACCACCTGACCAATTGGGAATTATCCTGATCAGGGAAGTGACCCAAGGAGGGTGAATAGACTTCTTTATGTACCTTCTTCCAAGGTTAATACAGCGTGTCCAGCCAAGTTGATAAAGAAGCAGGACAGATGCCAATATCATGCTTATAACTTGCTTCTACATACTTTTGCAAGCTGAACTCGGTAACACAGCAAAATCCATAGTCTCTTTGTTTCAAAAGAGCTGATTCATCAAAGTTCCTTATGGCACAGCACAGATGGATTTAATAAAATGGTGTCAGACCTATCCAGGCCTTAAGCCTTTGAAAGGACAATGATGTAACACTCCTACAGTTCCCTCCACTTTGAAGGAGAAATAATTACAATGGAGTCTAGTTCGTCTTCAACCTAACAAAAGCACAAAGCAAAAGGTTAAACCAGGATATAGTTAGGCCTAAGACTTAAATACATTTTGCATAAAATCAAACTGTTATGAAAGATCAAGAAGGCATCGAGAACGGATGCCTGAATGAGCTGCGTTGGCTCACCTTGTCTAAATCAGCATCTGTGACGACTCTCCCTATGTTTTAATATGAGGAAGAGAAAGGGAGCCTTTCACCCTAACCCTCCGGCGACTGGAGCCTCTCAGTGGTTGATGCAGACGTCGATACAGAGTGCATTTGCCTGCTCGGGTGAAGAATCCCGTCCCACTTCGAGGAAGAGCCCGGATTTCTCGGGAAATCTCAGCGCAGGATTCAGCCGGGCGTCATTGAGCCCAGAGCAAAGGTCAATTCCTCCCCAACCCGGAAGTTAACTGATGCAGTGGGTAGAGGGAGTCCTGCCACCTAGAGAAGGAAGGTTGGATCCCACTGTGAGAGGGATGCTTGCACTGGACTCTTTGGAAGAAACAGCAGGTGAACAAAGTCAACAAACTCCCTGCATCACAGGAGAAGAGGTGAGGTGCTTCGGGAAGGAGAACTGTTATTTTTGGAGCGTTGAAAAAGCCTGAAAAGATCGATATGGAAGCACTCTGGCAGGCTATATCAGTCATGGACTACAACCTGAAATTAAGCCTTTCTACTTTGAAAGTGGACTATGGTATCTTTTCTATGGTTGAGCAACAGGGGGCAACATTAACTAATCTAAAGAAAAAATTGGAGAAGCAAGAAGAGGAGATAGGACAAATGAAGAGTGGAATTGGAAAGGGTTAAAGAGAGCTCCTATATTTCACGTATAATGGAGAATTTTGAGAACCAACTACAGAAAAATAATTTAAGAATTTTGAACTTTCCAAAATGGCCTATTATCTCACCAGTAGAGATGGCAAGAAAATTTACCTACAATTGTGAGACCTTATTACCTGAACATTAAACAGCTACAAAGGGGAGCCTACCCCTGTTGAAAAGCCACCAGATCAAAATGTGGTCATGGACTTGTCAACTTATCTAGAAAGTTCCCTTGAGGTTGTTACTGATAGAACCGCTTTGTTGCTTATATTAGCCTTGGAGAGTGACAGGGAATTTATTCTACATTTTGTATTTCCGTCATATTAATAAGTTTTTGGGCTCTAATGTGTAAATTTAGCCCCAAAAACCCAGAGACGTAGAAAAGAATTAATGGCTTTAAAACCAAGAGCTCTCGCTCTAGGGGCTACATTTCTTGTTAAATTTCCCACAAAATGCTATGGGGTTCATAATTAAAAAAAAAAAAAAAAAAGTCTTAAAAGTGTCCTAAATGGCTACTTGGACGATAAAAAGGCCTGATCATCCAAGTACCCATAACCAAAGCTGGTTTTTAGACATATCTAAAAACAACTTAGGCCTTTCCCCTGCCTCTAAACACACAGAGAGAAAAGAGTCGTGTTTAGAGGAGGGGAAAGGGCGGGCAGTGGGCGGGAGGTGGGCCGACCTACACCTAGGCGTACAACAGGTATAACCAAAACCGTAGGTAGGTTGCCTAGTCGGCACTTAGACCTTTTTGACTCAGACGAAGTCAAACCAGGTCTAAGTGCCGAAAAAGGGGCCACTGAGCTGATCGTGGCTGCTGCAATCAGCTCAGCGGCCCCAGCAACCTGCCTACCCCTCTACCGCAAGCATCGCGGCAGGAGAGATGCCTCATCTCCCCTACCGCGATGCCATCACTCCTCTACCCGAACTGCCATGACCCGCGGCAGGAGAGATGCCCTATTCTGATTGGTCCAGGTGCCTCAGGCCCCACCTGTGGGCGGAGTTTCTGCCACCTGGGCCAATCCAGCCCCATTCTGGACCTGGCTGGCCTGCCGGACGGGCGGGCTTGGCACCCATCCGTCTGGTCAACGTAAAAGGTACAGGGAAGGCGGGTGGGGGGGTCGGGGGGGTCGGCCATGGGGGGTCGCAGGTCAGCGGGGGGGGTGATCGGGGGTTCTGGGGGGGCAGTCGTTGGGGGGAGGGGGGTTGTGTCGAGGGCCTGGAATCCCTCCTGCCCACATTGTAGTGGGGGTAGGGGGTCGCCGGGGCCAGGAGGGCTTGGCCTCCCTCCTGGCCCATTGCTGTCAGAGGAGGAGTGGCCGGGGCCAGGAGGGCTTGGGCTCCCTCCTGGCCCATTGCTGTTGGAGGGGGGGTCGCTGGGGCCAGGAGAGCTTTGGCTCTCTCCTGGCCTGTTGCTGTCGGAGGGGGAGTCGCCAGGGCCAGGAGGCCTGCTCATACTCGGCGGGGGGAGGGCACGATCGCCGGGGCAAGAGGGCTTGGGCTCCGTCTTGCCCCGATGTTGTCGGGGTGGGGGGGGTTCACAGTTCAACATGGCAGTAGGGCTTGGGCACCCTCCTGCCTGGATCGTTATGGGGGGGGGGATTCTGTAACCGGTGTTGTTTTTGACAGACACAGGTTACAGAATCCAGCTTTTAGGCGAAGGACTGGCTCCTCCTCCCCCCCCCCCGGACTCTGTCTCCTCCAGGTCTTAAGTCCTTCGTCCGACCCTCCATTGGCCCTCTCCATCTTCAGTAGCTTCCGGTACTGGTCATTCTGCCGGTTGCCACCGTCCTAGCCAGTTCCTCCACTGGACACTCCTTATATCTTGGCCAATACTCCCAGTCTCTCAGGCTGATTACCTAGGAGTCTTTGAACAGCTCCCGATGCCATCACTGGTCTCTCCGACAGTCCTACCACCAATCAGTCACTTGACCCCCTCAACCTTGGACTCTGCCTGCTCTTCCAGCTTTCTCTTGTGGGGCCACCACTAATCCCTCACTCCCTGGCCTCTTGGGTTCCCACCATCTGGATCCTTCTTCACTGGTCCCACCGCCACTCTCTCTGGACTTCTTTTCTCTGCTGCACCAGTCCCCCTGTCGGGACTGGGCAGCATGGTCACTCTACTCCGCTGCACCAGGCACCCTGTGAGCTGGTCAGAAGTGGCTTTCAGGACTTACCGGGAGTTAAACCAGAGGCCTTCTGAGCTGAGCTGGAAGCCTTTCTTTTCAGCACCACAATCCTCTCAGGGTGAGTAGACATCTCCCAGCAATACTTGCAGCTTTTATGCAAATCGGCTCTCCTCTCAGATTCAATGAGCTCCACTGGTCAGGCTCTCTCCACTGGCAAGTGACAGATACTCCACCCTGTCACAAAGAGATAGTCCTGCTTTCTCATTTATTCTTATTCTTTTTATTTTAATCTTATTTTGAGATGAATTGTCATTTGGCAATCAAAATGACTTTCAGTAACACTGGGTCAGCTTTTTGTGCATTGTCCTGCTGTACCTGTGACTCTGAAAGTCAAAAGAGGAAAAAAGTTACTTGTATTTCTATTGAGCAGAAACTTGAAGCTTTAAAAAAGATTGGACAAGGGTGAGTCCATGCAAAAAAATTGTAACTGAACTTGGAGTGGAGAGAGTATTAGCATGTTTTACTACAATAAGGGCTTGGGCATTCAATGTGACTGGCTCTTCACTTTGGGACAGCCTTTCCTTGTCCTTTCATCTCAAGCGAAGTTTAAGACTAAAGACCTGAAGATTCTCCTTCTTTAGAAACATCTCTAGTTCTGGTCTCCCAAGCCCTGTTTTGCTGGCTATGACTGCTTCATTTTTTGGCCTCTTTGGGGGAGGGGTAATTGGGGATTCTCAGCATCCTTATATTTGCCTACTCTTGTGCCACCTTCCTTTCCTATCATTGTGTGAATTCCTATTCAGATTTTTTTCTTTCTCTTATTATTTCTAATATATATTGTAGACCACTTAGAAATGTTACTAATTGAGTGGTATTTCAAACACTAATTAAATTTGGTAATGAATTTGAGAAATGGTGCTCCGCTCAAGTTTCTAATTAAGGAATAACTACGAGGAAAACTGAGAAGAAATATGAATAGGTGAATTTTTTGTATTTTATTATTAATTCAATTTTCTATATTCTCTCAGGGGAGCTCAGAATGCTTTACATGAATTTATTCAGTTACTCAAGCATTTTTCCCTGTCTGTCCCAGCAGACTTGTAATCTATCTAATGTACCTGGGGCAATGGGGGGATTAATTGACTTGCCAAGGGTCACAAGGAGCTGTGTGAGTTTGAACTTACAACCTCAGGGTGCTGAGGCTGTAGCTTTTTATTTTTTTAAGTTCTATAATCTTTATTGAATTTTGAAACTTACATAAGTAACGAAAATACATTGGCCATCTGCCCAAAAGTGAACATAAAACAGAAATGTAAATCCAACGGCCATTAAAACAATAAAAAAGAGAATCAGTAACCATAAACCTAGGCAGAAGTGAATAAACCTAGGCAGAAGTGAATATTATAAAGCCACTATTCGGATTGGCAGAAGGTCACGAGCGGTGTTCCCCAGGGGTCGGTGCTCGGACCGCTGCTGTTCAATGTATTTATAAACGACCTAGAAGCGGGGACAAAGTGTGAAGTTATAAAATTTGCGGATGACACCAAACTCTGCAGCAGGGTTAAAACATGGAAGAATGTGAAGACCTACAAAGGAACCGAAACAAACTGGAAGAGTGGGTAAGTAAATGGCAAATGCGCTTTAATATAGAGAAATGAAAGGTCATGCATTTAGGAAAAAAAACCCGAAAGTTCAGCTACAAAATGGGGGGATCAGTGCTAGGGGAGAGTAACCTTGAAAAAAACTGGGGTGTGCTGGTAGATACTACAATGAAATCAATGGCACAATGTGCAGCAGCCTCAAAGAAAGCAAACAGAATGTTGGGTATTATTAAGAAGGGCATTACAACCAGGACGAAGGAAGTCATCATGCCGCTGTATCGTGCGATGGTATGCCCGCATCTGGAGTAATGTGTCAAATATTAGTCGCCGTACCTCAAGAAGGACATGGCAATTCTTGAAAGGGTCCAGAGAAGAGCGACGAAAATGATAAAAGGTATGGAAAACCTTTCATACGCAGACAGGTTGGGAAGGCTGGGGCTCTTCTCCCTTGAAAAGAGGAGACTCAGAGGAGACATGATAGAGACTTTCAAGATCATGAAAGGCATAGAGAAGGTAGAAAGGGACATATTCTTCAGACTATTGGGAACCACAAGCACAAGGGGGCACTCGGAGAAACTGAAAGGGGACAATTTTAGAACCAATGCTAGGAAGTTCTTTTTTACTCAGAGGGTAGTGGACACCTGGAATGCGCTTCCGGAGGTTGTGATAGGACAGAGTACACTACGGGGGTTCAAAGAAGGATTGGATAAATTCCTGAAGGATAGGGGGATTGAGGGATACAGATAGAGGTAGAGATAGGCATAGAAAGAGTATAGGTACAAAGATAAGAGGATTAAAGGGCTTAGAAAAGGATCACCTTACAGGTCATGGGCCTGATGGGTCACCGCAGGTGCGTACTGCTGGGCGCGATGGACCTCTGGTTTGCCCAGCGGAGTCAACTTCTTATGTTCTTATTTCTATGTAAACATTTACAATATCATAAGTCACATCTACAATGCATTTAGTGACATGAGCAATACCACATGTACGGTAAACTGTATGAAGTAGTTATGTACAGTTCAGTATGTTTGTTTGTTACAATCACTGAGATCCCCTTTCAGCTAAGAGGGAAATAATCTGGTAAGCAAAGAAACCCACATTTTCTCAAACCATTTGAGTGAGTTCCTCCTTTCAGCAGCTATTTGTTTAACGTGCATACAGGCAAACTGTGTTCCACCATTCATTATAAGTAATACAGGAGAAATCTTTCTAATTAGACAATACTATACGTATAGCTATTAACATTAATAATTGTACTAATTTTAACAATTCATTTGGTAAGAATAAATGAGGGTCTATTATGCTGATTATAAATAATTGATAGGAAAGTGGTACAGAGATATCAACAATAGACATTTGAACATGGACCATGAGACACCAGCGCACTCATAAAGCTGCAGTTGCCAATTAAGCTGCTAGCTTTCACTCAAGGTGTACAAAAATAGCAAAAATATGGAAAATGAATGCATAACACAAGTTTTACCAAAATATAATTATTTATTTATTGCTTTTATTTTTCCATCATGGAATTCGAAAGACATTAGCGGGAGGTCGTTATAGTTGCCAAACTGCTGGCCTTCTGATAACGAACTCAACTCGATACTTCAAAGCTCCCCATTATATACCTTTAGTCCAGGCTGACATCATTGGCCCGTGGGCCAATCCAAACTAACAGAGGTGGTGCAAAGAAAATTCCTTTACATGTTTAAAAGTTTCAGAATTCATATTTGTTTTGTTACATTCATTTCTGAATATACATTAATATTTTATTACATATCCAATATTCTTTTTGTCCTTCTTAAAAAATTATTTCAGACAGTTTGTCTATGTATCAAGCAAACTGCTGAAATGTTCTCAGCCCTATCCTGGAGGAGGGGTACTCTGGATGAAACACTGTGCAGTTCAGAAATCCTCAAAAGCGGAGTCGTTTTTAGCCTTTGATCCACGAGCCTTTGTATCAGGACCTTTAGGGACCCCTGAGGAAGGCAGTTTTGTCGAAACACGGATCATGTGGGATTCATAGTCCCCAATGATCTGGGTCCTAGGCATTTCTCATGTGGATTATTGGACTGTACTTTTTAATAAAGCATGCATCTTGAACATCATGTTCTCCACAGCATTTTTGTTTTGTATGTTATGGACTATACCATTTGCCATGACTCAGGAGGTACTGTATAATCATGTCAAAATCCTCATGCCAAGCTTTTAATGCAGAGGATGAGCAGTATGTACCAGTTAGATGCCTTTCTTGTTTATAAGCAAATTTATGACAAAAAGAAATCAGGCTTAGTTCTTGATAGATCAGAAAAGTTGGGATAAGCGTGCTTTTAAGTTGTAACCAATGAAAAAACCCAGAGGGGGGTAATTTAGCTTTAACCACTGTGTTGGTTCACCCAGCAAAGAGACAAAGGCATGTTAGTATTAGGCCCTATATTGCAAGAGAAAGCTCAGATTTTGTTTTGGGGGTTGTTTGTTTTTTTGTCCATAAGGAATTTAGGGCTTCTTTTACGAAGCCATTTAGCGCTGACTGCTTCGGTAACTGCCCCAAGTCTAAAGGGATTTAAAGGGCTTCATTGCCATTGCTACATGGCAGCCATTAGCGCAGCTTTATAAAAGAGGGGGGGGGGGGGAGAGAGGAAGGTTAATGAAGCTGGCCTTGATTTTTCAGTTTCTGGAAAAAGGACTGGCTGTCCTGCCAGTGACTCACAAAATAACAAAAGTTCTACCAGCTGTAATCAATAGATAAATACCAAAAGTAGAGTAGTAAGAATTCAGATCTTCAAAAATCACTTTTTATAATATTTAGAATACTATGAGGATTGCTGAGCATTGGTCTTCCATCTAGAATGCTAACCAGGTGCCCCTTTAGTCCAAAACTGTCAGGAAAGTGGACACAGTTTTTTGATTCTTTTAACGTAGTAGTTATTGATATGGTAACGATTTGGATGCAGGGATGGAGATCTGGATAAATATCTTCTCTGGCAGGAACAACACTGGATCCACTGCCTGCATTCATTTGAACCAGTGGGGTTAAATCGTGTTATAAAATCTAAAGCCTTTCTGTAGTTTTATCATTGAAAACTATCTGCCATTCGAGGGGTTGAGAAGAGATGATTGAGGGCAGCATGAGTGTTGTAAGTGGGTGACATGGTACAATATGATACGGATGTGATGTTGTGCGTATGTAAAGGTATAATATGGTGGTTTGATTCCAATGAACCTCTGTTGGCATATTTTTCTGTACTTCGGAGGGATTAAGCACTTCAATCAAGTTAAAGTTTATTAAATCAATTCAGAAGATGAATAAGTCTGCTTTTTACGTGCGAGTCCGCTGTTAATAGGCTTGCATAGTGTGACATTGTTCTGCCTGATAGACTATTTTGCTGCGGTGTCTGTTTAGATTCAGGGCTTCATTATTAGTGTTATACCAAGGAGGTCTCAGATTATTACTTTAGAAAGATTAAGAGATTGCACCATGATTTGAATTATGTTTATTCATTGGAATATCAAGGACCGTATATACTTGAATATAAACCGAGAATTTGCAGGAGCCATTCAGAAAGCTGCTCAGCCCTAAGCAGCGCCAAAGCGCGCTCTCAGCGGCTGAAGCCAGAACTCACAGCAGCAAGTGAGCGTCCAGGTTAGCAGTGGGGCAGGAGCACGGAAAGCTCGCTCCTGCCCACTCTGGACTACCAGGGATTTCAAACATTTGGGCACCCACTTGGTTGGCAGCTTCTGTATACCCAGCTGCTCATGGATTATATATCCAATGCATTCCCTAAATATCTGTAGTGTCTCAGCAATTGTTTTGTTGATATTTTGCCGATCTGCCAAAATTAGATCATGGACATGGTCAACAATTTCAGGAACTGACACTATTTCAAGTTTCAAGTTTATTAAAATTTTGATTTAAACGCAATATCAAATATTTCAATGCGTATAACAATAGTAATTGGGGGGACAAATAACAACCATTAAAACAATAAACATACAATCTTATCCATAGTTATTTAAAGATATATAAGGAATACAAGGATAAACTACATTTGTTAAAAAGAAAAAATATTTAGGGAAGGACAATATCAGGAGGGGTATTAAAAAGTTTTTAGAGAAACTTGGTCTAAAAATAACTTTAAAAAAAAAAAAAGAAGACTTGATCTGTTTGAGGCCTCCCAGACCTTGCTGCATCTTCAGTCTTAATCTCCATGCTGAAAGTGAAGTGGACATAATTTGAGGTTGAGGGGTGGTAGATTCAGAGGCAATGTTGGGAAGTTCTACTATACGGAGAGGGTGGTGGATGCCTGGAATGCGCTCCCGAGAGAGGTGGTGGAGAGTAAAACTGATTGAGTTCAAAGAAGCGTGGGATGAACACAGAGGATCTAGAATCAGAAAATAATATTAAAAATTGAACTAAGGCCAGTACTGGGCAGACTTGCACGGTCTGTGTCTGTATATGGCCATTTGGTGGAGGATGGGCTAGCTAAGAAGAAAAAATTTAAAAAATTTAAATTGAATCAGGTTGGGCAGACTGGATGGATCATTCGGGTCTTTATCTGCCGTCATCTACTATGTTACTATGTTAAGTATGAAGGGCATTTGTTACTTAGTGTTTGATGGATTTCCTCTGGAGTTTTCTTCTGCAGGAATAGGAACTTCACGATGGCTTGGAGTTCCACACTTGAAAAATTCCACACTTTTCGTTGACATGGTTCATTCAATGATCTTGGAACAATGTCAAAATATAGCATTATGATTCTTCAAATTGGCACTTTGCAAAATAATATAACACTCTTTTCAGCTATAGTGGCAAAATACCACTCGGAATTTAAGAAGCTGGTTGGACTGAGAACTTTTCAGCACCTCCTTGTAGTTTGAAGCAGGATTTATCTGAGCTGGGGATGCAGCCAGCAGGGCCATTTAGCCCAGGCCTCAAACAGAAAAGGGGCCTTCATTTGGAAAAAATGTTGGGCCCAGAAAATGCTGAGCTCCTAAATTTATGCTTCCAAATTAAACTCAGAAATGCATCTTAATTTAGGAGCTTAAAGTATGCTCTTAAATTTAAGACTGCCATTCAATTACCTAGATTTACAAGCCTAATTTATGAGCCTAGTACTTAAAATCAGTGCTATACTCCTAACTTCTTTTCCCTGCCCTAAATCCCTGTTACCACCATTTTTTTACGCTCCTAAGCAATTTAGTGAGATTTTGAGTAAAGTTGTGCACTCAGCTCTATTACATTTTCAAAGAGGTTGATTTATGACTTTCAAAGGGCTCCTTTTACAACGCCATGGTAGCGATTTTCCCATGGCAAATGCACTGAAGCCTGTTCAGTTCCTATGGGCTTTGGTGCATTTGCTGCAGGAGAATTGTTACCGTGGGTTTGTAACAGGGGTCCAAAGTTAAAATCGTAAATCTTTTAGAAACGTAGAAATATGATGGCAGATAAAGGCCAAATGGCCCATCAGGTCTGCCTATCTATAGTAACCATTATCTCTTTTTCTCTCTGAGAGATTCCACATGCCTATCCCAGGCCCTCTTGAATTCAGACACAGTCTCTGTCTCTTCTGGGAGACTGTTCCATGCATCTACCACCTTTTCTGTAAAAAAAACCTATCACCTCTTAACTTCATCCTATGCCCTCTCATTGTTTAATATTCTGTCCCAATTCCCCGCCCCTAACCCCTGACCTCCCTCTGTTTTCAGCATCTGTCACCCTGCCTGTAACAACCCTCCCCCTCCTCCCCCACACACACCTATCTCCTATGCCTCGCTTACTTTAAACAGCCAGTTTTCTACTGCCAGCTGAAGACCCAGTTTGCTGGCACCGTCTGCTTTTGATCTCAACCACTGCAAATTAAGAAGCAGGAATTACAGACCAGAGAAGTTTGAACCTGCTGTCTGAATCACTGTTGCTAACATGAAACATGATGCAGAGAGACAGCGGCAGATGGGTTTCTGCTGCCTTTGCCACTCTTCCTGCAGACGGAGAGAAAAATAACAGGCTCCCAAATCTCCCTGCACCTGCATCATGTAGATGGGACAGGAGATGAGCTTCCAAATTGAGGATTTCCAATGTGGGCGAGTCTGTTTTAAAGCAGATGATGGCTTTGAGCAAAATTATTAGAATAATTTAGGTTGAGCTGTTGACATGTCTAGCAATTACCTGCTGCTGTGCCAGTCTGCTCTAAAGTTATGGTGGCGAACATGTATGATCCTGGATGTCATCCAAAAAGTTTGTAATGCAATACAGGATTGCACCAAATACATGATATATTATTGCTCTGAACACGTAACGAACACTTTAAGTGATGCCTAATTAATAAAGGGACTGGTTTTCAAACAGATTTTCAGATGAGGTGGAGGGATTTAGAAATCACATCCAAAATAAAATCATACAAAGCTTATAAGTGGAAGTTAAGTTCAGACAAGAAAATGCAGACATATTAATTCATTTTAATGTGAATAGATTGCTTTGAAAATTGACCTTGTTTTTGGCCTTGTTTCCTATAGGAAAACTAGCTTTATAAAATCATTCCTCCCCCAAAATATTCAACCTCCAGTGGTCAAGAACTGTAAAGGCATTGACCTCCAGAGGCTGATTCTGATCTGTTTATGGAATGTCAGACCTAATTTGGGCTCTAGCATTGAATAGCCAGGTCTTCACCTGCTAGCAGAAGATACCTAGATACAAGGTGTTATTCTTGCAGGGGCCCAGGAGCTCCCTGGATAAAGTCAGGTCAGTCTATTTTGCACACCTAATTTTATCTGGGCGTTGGGGGGGGGATTAATAAAGAGATGATTAAGACATTTTTGGTTCAAAAATTTGTTTTATTAGAAGAATAATGATTTTATGATTTATTTTATACAGTAAGCTCTTGAACTATTGGTTTAATTAGTTCTTATTACTGTAACCTGCAATGAACTATTTGTGGTACTTGTGGGCTAAAAACTCTGTATAATGTAATTAAAAGAACGAATATTGCCACTAATCAAATAAGTCCTGGCTCTGTCTCAGAACTACCATCAATCAACATACTAATACACTCCCTAGTTATCTCGAAGCTGGATTACTGCAACTCACTATAAAAAGGGATTACACAAAAAGAACTGAGATGACTCCAAACTATACAAAACACAGCAATAAAATTCATAATGAAAGCAAAAAAAAATTGGCCACCCAACTCCACTTTTGATCAAAGCACACTAGCTCCCCATTTCATACAGCATTACATATAAAATACTACTCCTTGCATTCAAAGCCTTAACAATGAAAACCCTCAACTTTATAAACAAATTATTGATCCCTTACACACCTCTTAGATCACTTCGGTCGCAATCTCAGCATCTACTTACAATACTCTCTCTCTACGCCACATAAATTACGATGCAACCGGATCCTCCATTTTTTTTTCTGTAACTTCCCCGTCACTCTGGAATTCTATCTCAACCCATATAAGAGAAGAAACTCAATTAAACCACTTCACATCAAAACTGAAAACTTTATTTACTGATGCTTTTGAAATCTAAAACTATGCCTTAGAGGCCCATCTCAGACAGGATTCCCCCATCCCTTTTGTATTTGCCCTAAATGCCTCTCTATCCTATTTACTTTATGGAATTTCCCCTTTATCCTCCTGTTTTTCAAACATTAGTAACATCTTAATGTCAACTTGTATTGTTAGTTTGTAAAATCCTCTTTTATAAACTGTACACTGCTTATAAGTACAAGTGGTATAGCAAACCATAAATAAACTTGAAACTATACAGAGAGTGTGTGCTGCTATTTATCCAGCTAAATCCCTTTTGAGTACTGATCCCATTATGTCTGTTTGCCTGTCTCTCTGTTCCCCCCTGTAAGTGTATCCCCATTAACTTATCCAATGTAGCAGTCCTCTCGTGATGGGGTGAGCTGGGACCTGAAGGCTACACAGAAATTGAATAAAGTCATTCTGGTGTACAGGGTGAGGCAAATGCCCAAAGGTCTTCACTGGAATGACACTCAAAACTTTAAAGACACTCCAAAGGCTGCAAAAAATACAATTGGAATTCACTCGGAAGATGGAAAGGTAATTAGTGGAGTGCCTCATGGATCGGTACTGGGGTCGATTTTGTCCAGTATATTTGAGTGGCATTGCAGAAGGGTTATAAGGTAAGATTTGTAACATGCCCCTAATGTTCAAGTAAAAATAATTTTATTTGACAATTCTCTCTAAAATAAGTGGGTTAATATTCAATGGCAGCAGTCAGTATATTTTTTTTTTAACTCCTAGGCATTTTACCTTAGGTCTGATTTTTAAAGGAATAATATCATCAGATCCTCATTACCTCGCCAATCTCCTACAACCTTAACTAAGCCTCCAAAGTGGTCCTCGGGCCTAAAGGTTTGCCCAGCTCAGACTAAAATGCTGTTACCATTTGCTTTATATTCCTTGCAGTACTTGCTGTATCTGGATTTTTATTGTATTTTTTTAGACAAAAATTGTGGTATCCTAAGACAGGACATTATCTGATAAGGAGGATTTATTATTTGAAAAACAAATCAAGGAATATATCTGTTTACTATAACAGAGCAACAGCTATATATAGAACCCAGGGAAGCAGAATTCTAGAATATCTCAAGACTTTCTCGTAGTCAGAAGAGCTCATGAGGTGACCTAAGGACACAGTTAAATCAGTATATTTAGTGAGGGTAGCAGAAAAAAAACATCTGTAAATGTTGCAAATGGCAGAGAACCCTGAACCATCAATAGGATTGCAAGAAACCCCTCATCTTCTGCCCTGACCCTGCTGACTTAAACACTTTTCTTGAGTGTCTGATGAAACTTGTGTTTCTAATTTTATTTTCAGGCTCTTACATGGTGTAATTTGAGGTAGGAGACTCCTTTAGCAACTTGCCAAGCCACATAAGCAGACACTGTCATTATTCAAAGGGAGAGAGATGTGTGAAAGCGTTGACGGGAAAACGGCAAACAGACCTGGATTCAGGCATAGGAAGCACAGGCAATACCTTTGGAAATAAATTTTGGTGAGCAATTGAGAGTGGCTGCTCTTGGTATGAGTTTTGTCTGGGCCTGATGCAGTTCTGCCAAAGACTGATCCATAGCTGCAGCAACACGTCTTCTGCACATACTATAGGAGTTAGCTCTGTGGGTGCTGTGGTTACTTGAGCACCCCCAACTCCTTGACTTTGTCCAAGGTGAACTAATTTGTTAGGTTTAGCACTCCAATAATTTTGGAAAGTTAGCTCCTATATGCTGTAAGTAATCTCATGTTGTGACCCTTCTGTACTGTTACCTTAACTGGCATTGTGGAGCCCCATTCCTTACATAGGTATGCATGATGACAGGAAGTCCATGTTGAAGGGACAGGGCACCACAGGCCATAATGCATTAGCTGTTAATACGCAGGTGTAACTTCACTCTTGCTATACCATGGATTCAATTTTTGAGAGTCAATATTTGGTGTTATTTGTTTGGCTATCTTTCCATTGTTCTTTGTGTAGATTACATTGAATGACTCCTGCTGCAGGCGGATATGCCAAAACATGGACTGTCGAGTCTTTCAATAAATGGAAGTTTGACTGCTCAGAATTTGAAGGCCCCTTGTGCTTCTTTTCTGTGCTTCTTGGTTGTTTAGTACTTTGACTCCCTCTATTTTGATTACGGTTCATGCAAACAGGATAATTGTCCTGGGGTTCTTTGATACAAGAGTCTCTAAGCCTGCCTTAAGCTGAGGAAGGCACAGCACTCTACTGGCAGGCTTTGGGCCCCCTTCCCAATTTTTGCCCTTGGTCCCCAGCATGTCTAACATTACCCTGGTCTTGTAGGAGCCATTCACTGAAATTCATATCTGCAGACATCACCTATACAGCCTTTTAAACCATTATCTGAAGTAGAGGGTATGTTTATGTTTATTAGTCTTGATATACCACTCAGACTTACAACAGTTCTAAGCAGTAACAGCGGGATATGTATTGGCCCGCTCTCTCTCCCCCATCCCACCAACACTTAAACTCTCCCACCAATAACCACACCTCTCACGTATATGGATAAATAGCCACAGCTCTGTTTATTAACAAACCAATAAATTAACACTTACATAACAAAACAGTTTCCCGAGCTACACCTTAACCAATACCAATAATATTCGGCCCCCGATCCTGCCATGCCAGCAAGGGTCTGGGGGGTGGCATGTCCCAACATGCCCCTTTAACCATAGTACCAGAACCCGGGCACGGCTCCCTGCCGGCCCCCCCCGCTCATCTCCTGATGAGCTGTACCATACCGTAGCTCGGGATAACCGCCTACCGAAACTCTACTGTCAACCAAACCAAACAAAAGAGGGCGGGAGGGTGGGCAGGAAAAGCCGCCTCGGAGGACCCAGGAAGACACCGGGTCCTCCGAGGTCCAGGCTTTATCCACTCCGCCCCGCCTCCCTCCTCCTATCAGGAGGCAGCCCCGCAGCGGGAATTACAAACCCGCCTATCCTGAGCTGCCTCCTGCTAACCTACTCCACCCCCCCCCTCGCGCGGAGCGCTCGTCTCGATGGGAGGCCGCGCGGGCCCTCCATCCCCGCGTTACAGCCGCCCATCGAGACGAGCTCTCGGGCTCTCCTTAACAGCGGGATATGTATTGGCCCGCTCTCTCTCCCCCATCCCACCAACACTTAAACTCTCCCACCAATAACCACACCTCTCACGTATATGGATAAATAGCCACAGCTCTGTTTATTAACAAACCAATAAATTAACACTTACATAACAAAACAGTTTCCCGAGCTACACCTTAACCAATACCAATAATATTCGGCCCCCGATCCTGCCATGCCAGCAAGGGTCTGGGGGGTGGCATGTCCCAACATGCCCCTTTAACCATAGTACCAGAACCCCGGCACGGCTCCCTGCCGGCCCCCCCCGCTCATCTCCTGATGAGCTGTACCATACCGTAGCTCGGGATAACCGCCACAAGGCCTGCAAAAACAGGCCTCCACCCAAAACAGGAGCTGCGACTACACACCCGCGACAACAAGGTGAGACTCGCAACAGGTGGCAAAATCATCCAGCAGCAAGTCACACCCCACTGCCGACAAATGAACCTGATCCCGTGCATACAATCCCTTACAAGTTACATCTACCCAAGAATGTTGGATCTGCAACCCCCCCATACTAACCACCCATTTAGCCACCTGTCTATTAATTTTAATCAACCCTCGAGTCCATCTGCGCGACTCTAATCTGCGCGGGCGGGGAATGATATCCGACCATACCAGCCGCAAATGGGGAAACCAGTCCAGTACACAGCGAAGGTCATCTTTAATACGGTCAATGAGCTGTTTAACCGTCATGTTGTCCACATCGTTGCCGCCTAGATGAACCAACAGGAGATCTGGCCGACGGGAATTAGGACGCTGGCGAGCCATCAAGGGAAGAAGCTGATGCCAGCGCATCCCCCGTTGCCCCCACCAGGATACACGGACTCCCAAGTTCTCCAAGCCCAAGTGCCGTCCACCGGGGCGGATAAGTGCCCGCTCCCCAGCCCGATGTATAAATGAGTGGCCCACAATCCACACAGAACAGGCCCGGGATACTGAGGCTGCAAAACAAAGAACACATTAAACCCCATTCCCGACATTCCCTGGTAACTTGTTAGTGAAATAAGGTGCCCAGGCCCATGCACGCACCCCGAATCACTTCCCCCAAACCCTAAGGAACTCAGTCCCTATCCGGTCTAATATATCCTCTATAAGCCCCAGAGGACCAACGCCCTAGGCGTCGTATACCCTCAGCAGACAATCCCGCAGCATGGGCACTAGTTGCCGCCCCAATGCGGAAGGAGTGAGTCCCATAACGTGCAGGCAGCTCGCCACAGCTACCAAGAGCCAATCGGAGAACTGCCAAAAACTGATAGCGCGTGAGAGAAGAGCCATCGTCATGTAGGAATAAGGGACCTCCCCCCTGAACCCGCACCTGAAGGAAATTACTCATCAAAGTAACAGGACAGGACAAACTGCCAGGGATCGGATGTAGGACCAGAGAATGGCCTCTACCTGTTTGATCTGTTTTGGAGCGCGCCAGAAAGAGCCGCAAGGTGGGACCCAATAAACTAACATGCCTACGCTGCAACCCCTGAGTCCCCAGCAACTCACCCACCCGCAGCGCTCCGAAAAACGCCACAGAGAAAGCTGCTTGAAAAAGCCGCCCTTCCAAGGGGGAGCGCGTAATCTCCGGCAATGCTGCCAGGAGACGGACCAACAAGTCGTGTGTGATGGGCAAACGGCTATCCGGAGGACGCGGCACTAATCGCCCCATGGCGGTCAGCATGCGACGCACTAAGAACCCCGACATAGGGCAGTCCCAACCAAAAGCTCTGCAGAAAAAGGCAAAGCCCGCAAGACGCCCAGAAACCGAACCCCGGGAATCGCCAGATCGGAATGCATGCAACACATATTCGACCGACAACGATTCCGACACTGAACCTGGGACCCAGCCTCTCGACTCCATAAAGGTGGCCACCAGGCGGAAGCCGGTACTGTAATGAGTCCATGTCGACGCAGCTACTGACATGCGGAGCATCTCCCAGACTTCATCTTGACCAGGTCCCATAAACCGTCGGGCATCGGAGTACCCTCCAGGCTCGCTTCCGGAGCAAGGAGCCGAAACTGTGAAAAACGAAAGCGAGACAATGAATCAGCAATGGAATTCTGGGACCCTGGAACATGACGCGCGCGAATAAAGAGATTCAATTGCAGGCAACGCAACACCAATTCCCGAATCAACACATTGACCTCCAAACAACGCGCGCTCAGCTTGTTCACCACCTCTACTACACCCTGATTATCACACCAAAAGACAATCCGCCTGTCTCGTAACCGCGCAGGCCAAAGAGCACACGCAACCACCAAAGGAAACAGTTCTAACAGCGTAATATTACGTGTAACACCTTGCGCTCTCCAAGTCTCCGGCCACCGCGCCGCACACCACTCGCCCTGACAATACAGTCCAAATCCAAGACCTCCAGCAGCGTCGGAAAACAGCTCGAAATCGAAATTAGCCACCTCTAGGGCCTGAATTCGAAGAGTGCCATTTAATCCTCGCAAAAATGTATCCCACATACTCAAATCGGCACGCACGCCAGCAGACAGCCTGATAAAATGCCTTTTATTACTAACGCCCGAAGTAGCGAACGCCAATCGTCGCAGAAATGCTCTGCCCATGGGAAGCACCCGGCAAGCAAAATTGAGGGACCCCAACAGAGACTGTACAGTCTTCAGGGTCACCGACCGCGATTGGAGAACTTGTTGAATCAAAGCTAGCAGTTGACCGATTTTACCCGCAGGAAGCCGAGTAACCATTGCCTCCGTATCAATTTCAATGCCCAAGAATGTAAGTACATGTACCGGACCCTCCGATTTGTCCACCGCCAAAGGAACCCCGAACTCCGCTGCCATATGCTCAAACACACGCTTCAAATATGCACAATCATCGGAGGCCGGAGAACCCACGAAAAGGAAATCATCCAAATAATGCACCACTGAGTCCAAGCAGGACCGCGAAACCGTAACCCAGTGGAGAAACGAACTGAAATGCTCAAAGTAGGCACATGAAATGGAGCAACCCATAGGCAAGCATCGATCAAAATAGTAAAACCCCTCAAAGCGGAAGCCCAACAAAGGGTACGAATCTGGATGGACCGGCAAAAGGCGAAACGCCGCCTCTATGTCTACCTTAGCCAGCCATGCCCCCCTACCGGCGCGCAACACCAGGCGCACCGCACTATCAAAAGAAGCGTACCGCACCGAGCAAAGATCCGCCGGGATGCCCTCATTAACCGATGCTCCCACAGGGCGAGACAAGTTGTGAATCAGCCGAAACTTCCCAGGCTCCTTCTTGGGAATCACTGCTAAGGGTGAGATAATCATAGAAGGAAAGGGGCGAACCCGAAACGGCCCCGCAATTCTTCCCAACGCTATTTCGCCATCCAATTTTGCCTGCACCACCTCCTTTAACTGACGTACAGAAGACGCATTTTGTACCCGACATTCCCGCAATTCACCCCGAAAAGGAATAGGGAAACCCTCTGTAAACCCCTTTTCAAGCTGGTCCGCAGCCGCTCGATCCCCGTAGTGCTGTAACCATGGACGAAGGGCCGCCACCCGGACTGGCGTGGGCAACATGCCCACCTCCCTACGCTTTACTGGGTCCCAACGAAGCCCCACTCCCTTTTTTGGGGCATTTGAGGGCGGAATGCGCTTGACCACAGACTGAACAGGCATGTCGGAATCTACAATCAGTGAAGGCTTAAGTAGCCTGGTTGAAGCGCCAACACACTCCCGCACCCCCTCCTGCAAACCCCCCAACTGTGGGCCGAAAGGACCGTCCACTACCCACTCCCCCGGGGGACCTGCCGGGACCCTGAAACGCGGAACCGGACCGGCACGCCATGTGGATTAACCACAAGTTAACATCCTGCGTGCCCCAGGACATGAACCCGTTCTCTTCCATTTTGTCACGGAAGGCCTCGTCGTAATTGAGCCACGACCAGCCCCCGAAACGTTGGTAGGCATCCAACACCGAGTCGGCATAAGATAATAAAAGCCCGTAGTCCTGCGGGCGCGCCCTACCCCAAACACTTGCCAAGCGCAAGAAGGATCTAATCCAATTAACAATGTTCCGCGACACCGGCACCGCTTTGGACAACCCGCTCTCCTTCTTATCTTTCTTTTTACTCCTACGGCGAGACCTGCCTTCCATTAAGCGGAAGATATCTACGCAAGCGCGCTTCCTAATCCTGTGACGCAATCTTTTTGGAACCCTCTCCCAGAGCTCCGACAATGCCACTAACGCCGGAGCACCTCTTGCCTGCACCCCGGACGGCCCCGCCTCTCCACCACCCGTCCCCTCTCCCACCGGTCGTGCATGTGAAGACGCAGAAGAATTAGTAGAAGAAGTAGACGAGGACGAAGAGGACGACGACGACGAGGATACACGCCCGCGCCTACCCCGATTTTTACGCTTTGACTTAACCTTCTTACCCCCAGCAGCAGCCACAGGCGCCATATTACCCTGAAGCTGCGGGTCCAGCACTCCAGCCTGATGATCCACAGCGCCGTCCGTAGCAACCGCTCGCTCAGCCGATGGCTCCCGAGCATCGCCAGCAACAGCCTCACCAGCTCCCTGCTGTGCCATCACTCCAGGAGACTCGCCATGCTCCGCTCTCGCCCGCTCCAGCCTCTGCGAAGAAGGAACATCTACTCCAGCAATCGGGACCTGTAAAGAAAAACCAGACAAAGGAGCAGCAACCGACACTCCCCCGCTCCCATGTACCCCAAAGCCCTCATGACCCCTGCCGCCAGCAGCCCACCCCTGGCCCTGCCCAGGGTGCCAAGCCACTCCCGGCACCGAACCCCATGGAAATGACGAGCCTGCTGAGGGGCCGCCCGACATCCAAGGGGGTATCCCCCACACAGACCCCCAGGGATTCAAACCCCAGGAAGGCCCTGCCTCGAGTGGACCCATGCGCCGGTCACTGTCTGCTCCCACCCCAACCGGCCCAGTGCCTCCCACAACACTGGCCTCATCCCTCACTCCTTCTACCAAAGGACCAGGGGCAGATGCAGAAGGGCTGTGCTGCCGATGCAGTCTGCCTTCCACCACACTGGCCAACCCCCTCCCTCCTGTTGCAGAAGGCCCTGGGGCCGACATCGAAGGGCTGTGCTGCCTATACTGTCTGCCGGCCAAAACCGGCAGACTGGAAGGCCTCCACGCCGTTCTCCCTGCACCGCGGATTGCGGTGTCACGCGGTCTCCTGGCGGCTGTTCTCCCCCTCCCCCGCACAGGCACGGGCACAGTAGGCCCCGCACTGTTCCTCGAAGCCCTGCCTCCCGCATCTCCCAGGCCCGCCCCCGTCACCACGAGGGCCGAGAGTGCCGCCGTTTTAGAACGGCGCGTCGGTCTCTCCCTCTCCCCACTGTGGCCGACTCCCACCTGTTCATCCTCGCTGAGGGAGTCGCCCGCGAGTAGGGAGATCTCCGCCGCGCCGCTCGAATCTGAAATATGGAAAGTTGTCACTGATGAATTCAGTTGAAACCTTTAGGTTAGTCAGGATCTGTTAGCAAGCTTCATTGATTATAAGGAAGTATATAGGAATATTATTAAAAGAGGATTGTTTATGATCATCTTTTTACCTATTTTTTCTATAAAGCCTTTGTTTTGGGTAGGATGTTATTTTAAGGCCTGGCTTTTTTTGCACAGGACAGACCTACAAAATGCACTAAAAAGACCCACACACACACCATGCATAATGCATGGTGCCACAGCAAATATCCCACTCGAGCCACTGAAAATCAATGAGTCTCTAGAATATTGTGTATAATCTGGAGGCCACACCTTCAAAAAGATATAAAAAGAATGGAGTCGGTCCAGTGGAAGGCTACTAAAATGGTGTGTGGTCTTCATCATAAGGTATATGGGGACAGACTTAAAGATCTCAATCTGTATACTTTGGAAGAAAGGCGGGAAAGGGGAGATATGATAGAGATGTTTAAATACCTATGCGATGTAAATACACATGAGTCAAGTGTCTTTCGTTTGAAAGGAAGCTCTGGAATGAGAGGGCACAGGATGAAGTTAAGAGGTGATAGGCTCAGGAGTAATCTAGGGAAATACTTTTTTACAGAAAGGGTGGTAGTAACATATAGATGACGGCAGATAAAGACCCAAATGGCCAACCTGATTCAATCTAAAAATATTGTTGGGGTTTTATTTTCCTTCTTCTTCTTAACTATTTCTGGGCAAGAATCCAAAGCTCTGCCTGGTACTGTTCTAAGGTTCCAACTACTGAAGTCTCCTACAAAGCTCACTCCAGTCCATCTATACCCTCCCAGCCATTCAAGCCCTCACTAGCCCATCCTCTACCAAATGGCCATATACAGACACAGACTGTGCAAGTCTGCCCAGTGCTGGCCTTAGTTCTTCAATATTTACTATTTTCTGATTCTGGATCCTCTGTGTTCATCCCATGCTTTTTTGAACTCTGTCACCGTTTTCCTCTCCACCACCTTTCTCGGGAGCGCGTTCCAGACATCCACCACCCTCTCTGTAAAGAAGAATTTCCTTACATTGCTCATGAGTCTCCCACCCCTCAACCTCAAATTATGTCCGCTGGTTTTATCACTTTCCTTTCTCTGGAAAATATTTTGTTCTACGTTAATACCTTTCAAGTATTTGAATGTCTGAATCATATCCCCTCTGTCCTTCCTTTCCTCTAAGGCAGGGGTAGGGAACTCCGGTCCTCGAGAGCCGTATTCCAGTTGGGTTTTCAGGATTTCCCCAATGAATATGCATTGAAAGCAGTGCATGCAAATAGATCTCATGCATATTCATTGGGGAAATCCTGAAAACCCGACTGGAATACGGCTCTCGAGGACCGGAGTTCCTTTCCCCTGCTCTAAGGCAGTGATTCCCAACCCTGTCCTGGAGGAACACCAGGCCAATCGGGTTTTCAGGCTAGCCCTAATGAATATGCATGAGAGAGATTTGCATATGATGGAAGTGATAGGCATGCAAATTTGCTTCATGCATATTCATTAGGGCTAGCCTGAAAACCCAATTGGCCTGGTGTTCCTCCAGGACAGGGTTGGGAACCACTGCTCTAAGGTATACATATTCAGGGCTTCCAGTCTCTCCTCATACATTTTTTGTTGCAAACCTATCATTTTTGGCGTACTCCTTTGAACCACTTCAAGCCTTTTTGTGTCCTTCACCAGATACGGTCTCCAAAACTGAACACAATATTCCAAGTGGGGCCTCACTGTACAGGGGCATCAACACCTTCGTTCTTCTACTGGTTATGCCTCTCTTTTTATACAGCCCAGCATCCTTCTGGCAGCAGCCACCTCCTTGTTGCACTGTTTTTTCACCTTTAGATCTTCAGACACTATCACCCTAAGGTCACTCTCCCCATCAATGCATATCACCCTAAGGTCACTCTCCCCATCCATGCATATCAGCCTCTCCCCTCCCAGCATATACAGCTCCTTTCGATATTAATCCCCAAATGCATTATTCTGCATTTCTTTGCATTGAATTTTAGTTGCCAGATGTTAGACCATTCCTTTAACTTTTGTAGATCCTTTTTCATGTTTTCCACGCCCTCCTCAGTGTCTACTCTGTTACAAATTTTGGTATCATCCACAAAAAGGCAAACTTTTTCTTTCTAACCTTTCAGCAATGTCACTCACAAACATTTTGAACAGGATCGGCCCCAGCACCAAACCCTGAGGGACTCCGCTACTCACCTTTCCTTTCTCCGAGCGGCTTCCATTAACCACCACCCTCTGGCGTCTGTCCGTCAACCAGTTTCTAATCCAGATCTCCACTTTGGGTCCTAACTTCTGCCCTTCAAGTTTGCTCAAAAATCCTCCTATGAGGAACCATGTCAAAGGCTTTGGTGAAATCTAAGTAAATTACAACTAGCATATAGGGACTTGTATACCGCCTTTTTGTAGTTACATAACCACACTCAAAGCAGTTTACATACAGGTACTTCAAAAATTTTCCCTACCTGTCCCGGTGGTAGATGAATGGAACAGGTGGTGAAGACAGAGACTGTCTGAATTCAAGAAAGCCTGGGATAGGCACGTGGGATCTCTTGGAGAGAGGAAGAGATAATAGTTACTGTGGATGGGCAGACTAGATGGGGCCTGAATCCTGTGATCCACAGGAAGAGGCCTAAGGCCCTGATTGGCTTAAATGCCTAAGACCTCTCGCAGGTGGCAGGGCCTTAGATGTCTGAGCCAATGAGGGTTTTAGGCCCCTTCCTGTGCATCACATGATGCACCGAGGAGGGAAGGCCCACCATTTAAGATTAATAGACTTTGAAGGAGGTGGGACCAGGGGGAGGGGGTCGGGGAACCATGCAGTAGCAGAAGGGAATGGGCATCTCTTCTGCCTTTTTGGGGGGTGGGGAAGGAGAGGGTAGGGAATGGTTCAGGGGGACCTCCATTGATAGGAGGAAGTGGGCTTCCCTCATGCCAATTTTCTTTCGTGGGGTGGGTGGGGTCAGCATGGCAGAAGGAAGTGGGCATTCCTCCTACTGTTTTCACTGCCGTGGTAGGCGGTGTCAGTTTGCAATGCCTGCTCATGGGGAGGGCCATCAGTGGGGAGGGGGATACTTTTTTTTAATGGGGCAGATATTGTGTATGTGTAACGCACACAGCATCTGTGCCCATTTAAAACAAAAATAAATAAATAAAATTTCCTGCTTCGAACAGCTGAGTGGCAAAAGGCTGATTTTGGTGCTTCCCCTGCCTGTCAGCTGTTCGGGTTTGCCTTACCGGCTCTGTGCATGTGTGAGTCGCTCTCACAGCCTCTGACTGAGTGCTGAGTCAGGGATTATGAAGAACATATGCGCAAATCATTTGCATGTAAACTTTTTAGTGCATCAATAGCTCTTTTTGAATCGGCCAAAAAATTGGATTGGAGAGACCCAAACAGTTTTTCCGATTCATAAAACTAGTGTGGCGCCACTTGCAGAATCATGCTTACCACCACTTAGTGCTGCTTATGCTTAGTAACTTTTAGATACACCCATTTAAGCCAACTAAAATCAGGCCTGCACCTCTGTAACTACCAGTAACATTGCTCTCTCTAGAGGGCTGATTCTGCTCTTCCTGGCCCTTAGACACCAATAGTGCTTCTGCAGGCCCTTTTCGTCTGTCCTGAGCTGCTCCCAAGTGCTTCTGGTCTTCTTTTGGCCCTGAGCTTCTGGCTCCCAAGTGCTGCTGATCTTCTCTTCAAGAGCATCTCTGCAGATTCTCAGAATACAAGCTCTCATAAGAGCTCTGTAGTAATCAGCAACAGAGTTCCCCTTTAGATAACTCCCACTCCCTGTACTTGGGGTTATTATGCCTCCCCATCAATTTCACCCCCTTTTGAACTCACAGGGAGTAGATTTCTACTTCCCCTATTCTGATTCAGCTCTTCTCAGTTTATATCCCCAAATTCATTTGGGCCAATAAGCTTTTATTCACATTCAAGAAATAATAGTCCCTTAAAGAATTCCTCCCAAATGTCTGTGTGTTCATCCTTCAATACATGATTTACATAACCCCCCTGCCATATAGCCTATGTGAACTGGATATAATTCTCCTTATCACAAATAGATGGCAGTCACAACTACACCAATTTAGCTTCAATGCAAACAGATAAAAGCTGATTTTAAACTAACTATACACAAAGAGTTTTTCTTTTCAAGCTCTGTCAGAAACCTATCCCCGGAGTAAGAAGGGAAATACAGTACTGGATATTGGTATGTTGCAACTGTGTTTTTAGTTCTTAAGTTTTTGTATCAACAAAGAATGTTTTCTCAATATCTGAGCTACTATTGTACACTGCTTTTGTTTTGGGATTGTACATAGTATAGACTGATTTGCCTCTTTCTGTGTATCCTTAAAGATTAAAGATTAATCATAACATCTCATTAAAGAAAGGGAAAGGGATTGGGACTTGTATACTGCCTTTTTGTAGTTATGCAACCACACTGTACAGGTACTTCAGGTACAACCACATACAGGTACTTCAAACATTTTTCGTATCTGTTCCTGTGGGCTCGCAATCTATCTAATGTACCTGGGGCAGTAGAGGATTAAGTGACATTACAATAATCCAATCTTGAAAAAAGAAGTAAGAAATCAAAGAATGTAATGTTTTGAAGTGAAAGAGATAACGGACTGAATGAATATATCTAAGTACCTGAAAAACCCTTTGAATGACTACTGATACCTGATGTTTGAAAGATAAATTACTATCAAATAGAACACCCAAATATTTAAAAAGTATTAACTGGCTGAATAGGAAAATTCCAAAGAAAAATAAGGGGAGAAAGGAGGAGTTAAATGACCTGAAAACCAAGACACAGTGGTTTTTGAAGTATTCAGAACCAGTTTGTGAGACTCAAGCCAGCGAGCTATCTTAGGCAAAGAAGCCTGGAAAGGTTGTAAGTCAATTGAATATGTGGGGTAGAGAAAAGGAGTAAAATGTCATCTGCATAAAAATGAAAACTGACTCCACATTGCTGAATCAAAACTGCTACAGGACTGAGGAAGATGTTAAAAAGGAGGGGGACCAAATTGAGTCCTGGGAAAAACCACTTTCTATATGATATAAAGATGAATATTGACCCACATGCATGGCAGGATTAACCAATAGGTCCAGTAGGCACGTGCCTAGGGCCCAAAATGGTCAGGGGGGCCCGATGAAGAAGGGCATCAATATTGTTTTTTCCAAACAGCGATTGGCCCCTCAAGCATCGATCGGCAATGTGGGCCCCTCCCCCAAGCGGCAATGTGGGCCCCCCTGATCAGCAATGCGCCCCCCCCAGCCCCCCATCGATGGAAAGTAAGACAGGCAAGCAACATGGGTATGAAAATCAACGGGAACTGTAATTTTTCAAGCAGTGCTGCTTGCCCGCAGCTTCCTGTTTCTGCCTGGGCACATGGTGGGTGGGTGGGGCAGGGGGGCCCAGTGTACTTGTGTGCCTAGGGGCCCTTGATGAATTAATCCTGCCCTGCCCACATGATCAACTTTCAAGAATCTTTGGAAAAGGAAAAACCTAAATCGATCAAAAACTTGACCAACCATGCCAATATCTTGCAAGAGAGTGATCTTTGGAACGCTTTACCAGGTTACTTGCGAAATGAAATGTCATTGGACAGATTCAAAGGCTTCCTAAAAAGCTTCCTGTATAAGGATGCCTTTGAAACATACCCTCTCTTTTACTAAGGTACGCTAATCGAATTAGTGCTCGCTAAACACTAACGTGTCCATAGACTAGCATGCATGTGTTAGCATTTAGCGCACACTAAATCAATTAGCGCGCGCTAATCAGTTAGCGTACCTTAGTAAAAGAGGGCCATAGTCTCGAGGATCATGAATTTTTATCACAAATTTTTTTTATCGTATCCTTGAAATTTAGACTCAAAGACCATGACTTTCTTATTGGCTATACTTCATTTTTCAAATATATTCTCTGACTTCCTTTCTATATATTTCTATTTTTATCTTTTTTTCCCCCCCTGGTTGTGTTAACCCTATATGTTCTTTCTTTGCTATAATTTTGTAGTTCTCCCCCTCTTCCCTCCTGTACCAGTCCGGGTCTGTATGTCTGTCTGAAATTTTGTCAATGTATTGTTCTCCCCATTTTAGAATTGTAATTCGCTTTGAAATATTTGACTATGCGTGCACATCAAATTTTAAATAAAACTTGAGATTGAAGGCTGCACTATGATCTAAAGAAACTGCTAGAGTAATGAGAGTGTAATTCGCTTAACAATGAAGTTATCACTCCTTCAGTGCTATATCCCTTCCTGAATTCAGATTGTCTTGGATGGAAAATAATTGAATGATCAAGACAATTGGAAAGCTGGTTAAGTATAAGTTTCTCTATTAGAAAGCGTAGACACTGGTCAATAACTGATAGTGTTAGACAGGACAAGGGAAGTTTGCTTCAAAATAGGTCTAACCAATGCTGCTTTCCATGTAGAGGGAAAAGTACAAGAAGTTAAACAAGCTATGATCATTGCAAGAAGCAAAGAAAGAAGCCCATGATCTGAAATATGTAACCACTGAGAAGGAATCGGGTCTGAAGGAGAGGTAGTTTTCCTCAAAGAATTGAAAACTTTTTCCAAAACTCTAAGTGAGACTATAGTAAAGGTAGATCAAGAATGAACCCCCAATGAAATTTGACGGAATTGACAGTAACACAATCAGTTAACTGTGAACACAAACTGAAGAGTGCACAGGGAGTCAATTATGTTAACAAAAGCTGATGCCAATGCATTAGGGCTGGGATAGGAAGAGTAGAGTTGAGAATATGTGGATCTGTTTCAACTTTTAGAAAAGAAAATAAAACTTTAGAAGAATTTTTTGAGTTAGTCAGTAAGGGGTCCTTTTATTAAGGCACGCTAAATGCTAAGGCATTCATTATATTCTATAGGTGCCTTAAGGTTTAGCATGCGCTAAATCGGTTAGCGTACCGAATAAAAGGTCCCTTAAGTCACTGAAATCCAGGATCAAGATGACAGATTGAAGGTTTGGCAGAGCGTTTCAGCTCAGAGGCTTTCTAAAAATTTCTTGCTATTATATTTAAATTTACCTGTATCGATGCCGAAGCGGAGAGGGCGTAGTGCCGCTGGATCCTTGTGGCACTCAGATCCAGCAGCTTTCGGCAGCATTGATCGGCTTTTGCGCCGAATGCAGGACATCGCTGGAGACGCACCTGGGCGAGGCGGAAGCGATCTCCTTGGGCCCGGAAACCATCTTGGGCCCTGACGCAGGAGTGCCTCCCCCCTCCCCAGAGCGCAAGTTCCCCATGGGTTGAGGAACCATCTGGAGTTGATGTGAGACTCTTCCCTGAGGCCGATGGCAACGAATTGGGGATCTTGAAGGAGGATTTTCTGCATTTGCAGAATCCCCCATTGGAACCTGGGGATTTACCAGCACCACTTGTGAGCAGGAGACCAGCGGCCACGAAGGAATTTTAGTTGGTGAGGAAATTCTTACTTCTAAAAAAGTTTTTTATACATTGGAAAAACCCCAAAAAATAACTCTTGAGGCTATTTGGGACTTAGTGGTAAATTTGACTAAAATTATTAATCCTTAGCTCTCTCAGTTAGAGCATAAAGTTAATACTCAAGAAAAAGAAATTGAGAATATTAAAGTTGACTTACAAGATTTGAAAAATTCAACTTTGAATTCTTCCTAAGAAGCGAAGGCTTCTAAACAAATTACCGAAACACTTGTGAGAGATAATATAATTTAAGGAGAAAATTGGAGTATTTGGAAATTTTTTCTCGTAATAATAATCTTAGATTAATTAATTTTCCTAGAGTTGCGGCAGTAACTCCTAGAGATATGTTGAAACGTTATATGAAAGACATTGGAAATTTCTGAGGATATGCTGTCGCCAATTACCTAAGTGTATTATTTACCAATGAAAAGGGAAGAAAAGTTAAAGGAAGAAGATGATCAACGAGTACTTAATATTTCTACAATTTTGGAACTTTCAGATAGCGAACTTGCAAAACCGGCAACACTCCTTAACAGTTGCCCTAACACCAGATAAGAATTGTCTATTGAGACTTTTCTTTAAGAATAAACAGAGACTTTCTAAGGTATAAAATACAAATGTATCCAGATTTGTCATGAGATACACAAAAATGTTGACGTGAATTCTTGTTGTTAAAGCCGGGAGTTATTGCTCTTGGGGCAACTTATTTTCTTCGTCATCCATGTAAATGTGTGATAGTGTATCAATCGCAAAAATGTGTTTTCTTTGATCCTAGTCAACTGATAACCTTCTTGTCAGCTGCTCGCCTGAAAAAAGGAGAGGATATATGAAGTACTCATAGATTTGATTTCCTGCCTCAGCCAACAACCTTTATTTTATCTTTACTTTTTACTTCTTTGTTATCTCGCTGATTTCTACATCTTGGTTCTAATATTGAGGACTTGAGTTAAAGTTAAGCTATATTAAGCTATCTTGGAATAGTGGGTTAGTAGGACATAATTGTACAGAAAGATAATGTTAAGCCACAAATAAAGTACAAGTGTTAACTTGATTGTAATTGAAAATTGATAAATAAATAAATTTTTTTTAAAAAAGGACCCTTAAGTGTGTGTAGAAATTATTTTTAGCTGGTCTAAGATGAGAATTTAAATGATTACTACTACAAGTCTTATCATTTTGTAGGGTAAATGGGGAGTGTTGTTTATGCCAAAGATGTAGTTTTATTAAAAGCAAAATAGATTGCATTGTAGAGCAATAAATTTGTTGGGATAACAATAGTTTCATTCATTGTAGTAGTCTTTTGTTTTTTATTTTATTTTTATTGACTATCATATTAATCACAAATAAAACAACTTGTTAAGGTAATACAGAGTCATAGTCCAAGGTATACAAAACATTCAACCTACTATAACAGAACAAAATAAAATCTTAATGGGTATGACTCTTTCTTAGACCTTTGTTTTAAACAAGGGAAGCAATCAAAAATATAGAGAGATACATTCAAAATGAAAAATAATAAGAAAAGGCTTTGTATGTCTGAAACCTCTGGCCTTAAATTTTAAGAGCTAACTTCTCCACCTTTGATTAACCCCTTAAGGTCCAAAAAGGATCTTAGATGATCAGGTGCATAGAAGACATATTTTAAGCCCATATATTTAATAATACATTTACAGAGATAAGCTAGAGTAAAATTGGTCTCCAACTTTTGTCTCTTCGCGTATTACTAGGAATAGTTTATGCCTTTACTGTGTTTGATTGGTGACATCATGGTATAACCATATATGTTGACCACAGAATAGCGTGCCCACTTTTTGAAGAATAGTCTCATAATTGAATTAAGATCTTGTTCGAAGATGAAATTTACAATTAATGTGGCTCTGTCCTTAATATTTGTAAGGGAGTTCTCCAAAACTGCTGTTAAGTTTTGCAAATCTGTATCAGATGACACTTTTTCTGGATTTGGTAAATTATCAAGCCCTAGTAAATCTTCTGACCCACTACTACTTCTTATTGTTGGTAGGTAATAGGCTTTATTTATAGGTGGCATTTGTTCTGGTGGAAAATACAAGTTCTCCACCAGAAATTTTGTAAAGACCTCAATCGGCTGCATAGTTGGAATTTTAGGACAATTCAACACTCTGAAGTTCAGCCGACGGTTGTAATTTTCAATCATTTCTATCTTGCGTGAAATAGAGGTCTGCTTTCTAATTATAGTAGTAATGGAGTTTTTCAAAGGAGTAGTCTAAGAGTCTATCTTATCAAGGCATTACTATTTTACCTTCTCCATACTTGACATAAAGGAATCCACTTTCACTACCAATACCTGGACATCTAAACTGTATTTTCCACCTTCTCTATTCACCGCATAGCCTCAAGGAGAATATTCAGGGTGCCTGCAGGGATTTTTACTGAGGCTTCAACAGCCTCAGCGTTCTTCCTCCCCTGCTCTCCAGCCGAGAATATAGCATCACCTGCTGCTTGCTCTGGAGCCACTCCCTCCTCCCCTCCAGAGAAAGAATGGCTGCTCTTCCCACCTGCTGGACAGGGTAGGTCAGAGACTGTAGGCGGCAAAAAAAATGTTTGAAGCTCCAATAGCTCGATTGCTCCCTCACTCAGAGCCAACGTGGAGAGCTGTTGCCATTGAGGAGACCAGGGGTCAGTAGTAATCCGCGGCTCGAAGAATCGCTGCAATGTTTGCTGACTCGGTGATGAGGTAAAGGCCGCGGGTTGTGACATTCTCACAGCTCCTTTTCTCTTTGGGGCATATTCGGCCATGAAGTAATAATGTCCCAAGACAGCAAATAACATAAGGTTTGAAGAAAACCAAAGCGAGCGATTGGATCATCACAGCCAGACGTCCGCCATCTTAGATCACCTTGATCTTCATCGTATTTTACTTTCTACTGAAAAAGTATTACATTAGGCAACAACTTTTTTATTTTCCACATAAATAAAATTTTTTATGTATTCTTCATTCTTTTGCTGTTATATAATTATTAAAATAATTTAGTTTATTGGTATTTGATATACTACCTTTCAAAACAAATCAGAACGGTATACATCATCAACATCTAAAGATAAAGCAAATAAAGGAAATAGAATTACAATTTTAAATAGGACAGAGATAGGTAAGGGATACATTTATTTTTACTTTTGCTTAAGTACTTTGGCCAACACTAACCCCCTCCTTTACGAATGCATATTGCGGATTTTAGCAGCGGCGGTAACTGTTCCGATGCTCATAGAATTCCTGTGAGCATCGGAGCAGTTACCGCTGTTGCCGGCGCTAAATCCCGTGCTATGCATTTGTAAAAGAGGGAGTAGCTGGAAGTGCCAAGTTATAGATTTGCCCCTTGTGGGATCTTGCTTGCTGCCTCTTCCATTTTGTGGTCTAGATCAGTGTTTCCTAAGTCTATCCTGGAGTAACCCCCTTGCCAGTCAGGTTTTTGGGATATTCTCAATGAATATAAATAGAAACATGATGGGAGATAAAGGCCAAATGGCCCATCCAGTCTGCCCATATAATGGAGACAGTATATGCAAATCAATTTCAGACATTTATTGTGAATATCCTGAAAACCTGACTGGCAAAGTGTAGGGTTACCAGACATCTGGATTTACCCAGACATTTCCTCTCTTTAGAGGACAGTCTGGATGTCTGAATGGTTTCTTGGACTGGAGTGAGTTTATCTGGGTTTTGGACTTACTCTCTCCAGTCCAACCCACATCTCAGAGTTAAGTATAGCTCTCCTGCCAGCCTGTTTTCACGCACCTCTTCCGGCATGGCAATTTCAAACTTTGGGCAGCCGGCAGCATTAGCAACATGTTCCTACTGCCATCACTCTGCAGTGTCCCACCTATGCGGGAACAGGAAGTGGCTGCAGAGCAAAGGCTTCTGGGGCAGGCCGTTGGCAGCAGGATCATGTTACTAATGCTGCTGGCTGCCTGAAGTTTGAAATTGCAGCATGGGGATGGGAGATTCAGAGAGCCATACTCGACTCCAGGCAGGGGGACTGGAGATAAATTGAGAGAGAGGTTCTGCTGGGTGGTGGGGCAGGGTAGGGGTGAGACTAGTAGGAGGCAGGGGTGGAGTGGGGTGGGGCAGGGCACTGTGGATGGGGCATAGATGGGACTGGAGCCAGGGTCCTGTGTCCTCCTTTTTTACCTAACAAATATGACTTGGAAGACACTGGTCTAGATAGGCCCACATTATGTCACTTCCCTTTTTTAGTCAATGCAGGCCAATTTAGCATCAGAGCACTTGAAGGGACTTTATACCCCCTCCCCCCTCAATTCTACTTATGAGTTTCTTTTTTGATTTAGATCAGGGGTCCCCAAAGTCCCTCCTTGAGGGCCGAATCCAGTCGGGTTTTCAGGATTTCCCCAATGAATATGCATTGAAAGCAGTGCATGCATATAGTTCTCATGCATATTCATTGGGGAAACCCTGAAAACCCGACTGGATTCGGCCCTCAAGGAGGGACTTTGGGGACCCCTGATTTAGATAGACTACCATATATTTTTCACATGCTGCTGATATGGTGATACAGCAAGGAGACAAAAGAGCTAAGACAGCATGTTACTTGGCAGAATATTGATCAGAGCATATGCTAGTGGGACATTTCGAGCCTGCCTACAAAATGGAAGCAAAAAGCAACCTCCCTGATATTTAAACTCTGAAACTGGTGTTGCTTTAAAATGCATATGAATTTATAACTGGATATTTAGTGACTGAAATGCAGGTTCAGGTGCATTTTGTTTTCCTTCACCCTTCTAGCCATACCGCTTAATTTTACTTTGCCAACAGACTAATTCTAGTGAGAAAGCCAGATACATTTACAACAGTATGCATAAAGTCAGCACTTTTGGACACCAGTGTTAACTGAGCCCAGTATTTCCTTTCAGGGCTGATCTCAGCAAGGTCCCCAGCAACTGCAGCATGTCCCAGGCAAAGGGCACAGCCAGAGCCGGTGCAAGGGCACTGAGCACCCTAGGCAAACCTTCAGCCTTATGCTCCCACTCACCCACTCCCAACTTAACTTTCAAGCTCCTAATGCCCCTATGGCAGGGGTAGGGAACTCCGGTCCTTGAGAGCCGTATTCCAGTCTGGTTTTCAGGATTTCCCCAATGAATCTGCATGAGATCTATTTGCATGCACTGCTTTCAATGCATATTCATTAGGGGAATCCTGAAAACCCGACTGGAATATGGCTCTCGATGACCGGAGTTCCCTACCCCTGCCCTATGGCATCATGGTTTTACATAGTAAACTTTGTGTATGTCACACACACACACACACACACACACACACATTCAAACACATGGTTATTTAACCAAGAAAATAAGCCATTTGAAGATTCCTCAGCCTTATTTCAGGTAAAAATATGCAGTGATTATTCCATGCCTGTTGTGATCTATTGTGCTCTGAATGCAGCTGCTCTTTGCTCCCTTATCCTCCCATAGTTGTTGCCCCAGGTGACTATATAGCCTTGCTTAATATTTTAATTGGAATGCAAAGGACACTGCTAATATTTAACCTTTACTCGCAATAAACGGTATTTAGATTGGGAATCAAGTGGGAATCTTGGAAAGCCTGAAGCCTACTCTGGCTATTTGGCATCCCTGTCCCAACTGATCTCATACTTCTGTCTAGGGCACAGGTGTCAAAGTCCCTCCTTGAGGGCTGCAATCCAGTCGGGTGTTCAGGATTTCCACAATAAATATGCATGAGATCTATTTGCATGCACTGCTTTCATTGTATGCTAATAGATTGCATGCATATTCATTGGGGAAATCCTAAAAACCCGACTGGATTGCGGCCCTCAAAGAGGGACTTTGACACCC